>NC_064822.1:176996822-177621822 GCF_024166365.1 Elephas maximus indicus | reverse complement strand
TCTTTTGCAGTAGATTTGCCCAACTCAATGCGTTCTTCAATTTCTTGACTGCGGCTTCCATGAGTTTTGATTATCAATCCAAGTAAAATGAAATTCTTGATGACTTCAATCTTTTTTCTATTTAGCAGGATGTCACTTATTTATCCCATTGTGAGGAGTTTTGTTTTCTTTATGTTGAGGTGTAATCCATACTGAAGACTGAAGTCTTTGATCTTCATCAGTAAACGCTTCAAGTCCTCTTAACTTTCAGCCAGCAGGCTGTGCCATCTGCATAATGCAGGTTGTTAATAAGTCTTCTTACAATCCTGATGCCCCATTCTTCTTCATATAGTCCAGATTCTTGGATTATTTGCCCAGCATACAGATTGAATAAGTATGGTGAAAGGATACAACCCTGATGCACAACTTTCCTGACTTTAAACCATGCAGTATCCCCTTGTTCTGTTCAAATGACTATCTCTTGTTCTATGTACAGATTCCTCATGAGCACAATTAAGTTTTCTTGGGTTCCCATTCTTCTCAATGTTATCCATAATTTGTTATGATCCACACAGTTGAATATCTTTGTGTAGTCAATAAAACACAGGTAAAAATCTTTCTGGTATTCTCTGCTTCAGGCAGGGTCCATCTGACATCAGCAATGATATTCCTGGTTCCAAGTCCTTTTCTGAATCTGGCTTGAATTTCTGGCACTTCTCTGTTGATCGATATACAGTGGCAGCTGGTTTTGAATGATCTTCAGCAAAATTTTACTTGTGTGTGATATTGATGATACTGTTTGATAATTTCCCCATTGGTTTGGGTCACCTTTCTTTGGAATAGGCATAAATATGGATCTCTTCCAGTAGGATGGCCAGGTAGCTGTCTTCCAAACTTCTTGGCATAGATGAGTGAGCACTTCTAGTGCTGCATCCCTTTGTTGAAACATCTCAACTGATATTCCATCAATTCCTGGAGTCTTGTTTTTCACCAATGCCTTCAGTACAACTTGGACCTCTTCCTTCAGTACCATTGGTTCCTGATCATATGCTACCTCCTGAAGTGGTTGAATGTCAACCAATTCTTTCTGGTACTGTGACTCTGTGTATTCCTTCCATCTTTTGATGCTTCTTGCATCATTTAATATTTTCCCCCATGGAATCCTTCAATACTGCAACTGGACGCTTGATTTTTTTTCTTCAGTTCTTTCAGTTTGAGAAACGCCAAGCATATTTTTCCCTTTTGGTTTTCTAACCCAAGGTCTTTGCACATGTCATTATAATACTTTGTTTTCTCGAGCCTCCCTTTGAAATCTTCTCTTCAGCTCTTTTACTTCATCATTTCTTCCATTTGCTTTAGCTACTCAGTGTTCAAAGGTAAGTTTCAGAGTCTCTTTTGACATCCTTTTTGGTCTTTTCTTTTTTCCTATCTTTTTAATGACCTCTTGCTTTCTTCATGCATGAGGTCCTTGACGTCACTCCACAACTTCTGTGGTCTTCATAATTAGTGTTCAACGCATCAAATCTGTTCTTGAGATGGTCTGTAAATTCAGTTGGGATATACTCAAGGTTGTACTTTGGCTCTTCTGGACTTGTTTTAATTTTCTTTAGCTTCAACTTGAACTTGCATATGAGCAATGGATGGTCTGTCCCACAGTCAGCCCCTGGCCTTATTTTGACTGATGATACTGAGCTTTTCCATTCACGATTTGATTTGATTCCTGTGTATTCCATCTGGTGAGGTCCACATGTATAGTTGCCTTTTATGTTGTTGAAAAAAGGTATTTGCAATGAAGAAGTCATTGGTCTTGCAAAAGTCTATCATGTGACCTCCAGCATCATTTCTCATTAAGGCCATATTTTCCAGCTACTAATCCTTCTTTGTTTCCAACTTTCACATTCCAATCACCAGTAACTACCAACGCATCCTGATTGCATGTTTGATCAATTTCAGACTGCAGAAGTTGGTAAAAATCTTCAATGTCTTCATCTTTGGCCTTAGTGGCTGGTGGGTAAATGTGAATAATAGTTTTAACTGCTCTTCCATGTCAGCATATGGCTATTATCCCAACTCTGACACTGTTGAGTGTTGTACTTCAGCATAGATCTTGAAATGTTCTTTTTGTCAATGAATGCAATGCTGTTCCTCTTCAAGTTGTCATTCCTCGCATGGTAGACAATATGATTGTCTGATTGAAAATGACCAGTACCAGTCCATTTCAGCTCACTAATGCCTAGGATATCGATCTTTATTCGTTCCATTTCATTTTTGACAATTTCCAATTTTCCTAGATTCATATTCATATATCCCATGGTCCAATTATTAATGGATGTTTGCAGCTGTTTCTTGTCATTTTGAGTTGTGCCACATCAGCAAATGAAGGCCCCAAAAGCTTGACTCCATCCACAACATTAAGGTCAACTCTACTTTGAGGAGGCAGCTCTTCCCCAGTTGTATTTTGAGTGCCTTCCAATTCGAGGTGCTCATCTTCCAGCACTATACCAGACAATGTTCATAAGGTTTTTGCTGGCTAATTCCTTTCAGAAGTCCTTCTTCCTTGTTTGTCTTAGCCTAGAAGCTCAGCTGAAATCTGTTTGCCATGGGTGGCCCTGATGGTATTTGAATAATGATGCCATAGCTTCCAGCATCACAGCAACATGCAGGCTCCCACAGTATGACAAGCTGACAGTTGCATGGGGGAAAATGGGGATAATGATAACTATTTCACAAAGGATTAAGTGAGAGATGAAATATAAAATTACAACATAATAATGAGTCACAAATACTATATGCTCAAAAATGTTAGATCCTTTTTCTCTAATATCTTGAATTTGTGATTCATTCAGTAGTAGTTATAGGCATCCAGATTGCTACTCAATACTGGGAAGAGCTTCCTAACATTGACGGTTGCCCATCAATGGAATATATTGCTCAGCATCCTAAGTTCCCCAACCCTTCTCATTGTTGGTGGAAATATTCAAATATAGACTCAACAACTCCCTATTATGGGTATTTTAAAGATGATTAGATAGAAGGCTGGACTACTTGCCATTTTAACTTAAAAATTTTTAGAATTCTCTAAAAGTCACTTCTAATTTTTAAAATTCCCTAAAAGGATAAACTACATGCTTCTAAAGACATCAAGATTATTCACAGGAGTTCATAGTGAGACACCCTTGTGACCCAGAAAAAAAGAAGACACTCAAATATGAACTTGATAAGGGGAAGGAAGTTCTAATGACATTATTTAACCTCAAGGGCATCTAGTTCCTAAGACACCATTGAATTAATTGCTCTGCTGTGTAAGAACGTAGATTACACAGTGTCACAACTGTCGGTTGAAAAAAATGAAGAGAAAAAATATTCAACCAAATGGTTATTCATTTAAATGACTCCAAACAACTAGTTGGACAGATTTTTCTCTGTGAATTGACTTGAACTAACTGTAGTGTTAATTAGAAGGAGGGAGAATGAGTCAGAGTATTGGAGGTAGTTGCAGTCTCTTTTACCTTGAAAAGAAGCAAAGCTTGGTAACGAAATCTTAGGCATGAGTCCCATCCCTGCGATGGAGAGTTATATGCCCTTGGGCTAAAGAGTCCATGGTTTCAATTTCCTGATCTTTGAAATAGGGGTAAATAAATACTCTTTACTATAAATACCTTGTAGAGCTGTTGTAAGAAAAATTGAGTTTTGTTTTTCAGATTTATTTATAGAATGCCTACAGTTTTGCCAATGAAGGTGGTGAAAAGAAGTCAAACAGATAAGTCTGGGGCTTCTCACCCCACAGTGTCCAAAGCAGCTCCACATTGATTTAAGAAAAAGTTTGTCATTTATTTATATGCCAGTTACCAGCTGCCATTGAGTAAACTTCAACTCATGGCAACCTCCTGAGTGTCAGAGTAGAACTGTGCTTCATAGGGTTTTCAATGGCTAATTTTTTGTAAGTAGATCACCATACCTTTCTTCCAAGACACCTCTGAGTGGACTTGAACCTCCAGCCTTTCAATTAGGATACAAGAGCATTGAGAATCAGCTAACCATGGGCACAGCGCAAGAACAGAGACTTCCAAAGGGGGTTGGCCCAGCAACACGTGGGTTGAGAATCAACCCAGTCATATTATCTCCTGCATAAAATATATTATCCCTTTTTCCTACTCAACTGCAGGCTTCTCGGGAACAAGGACCATATTTTTTTTCTTTGCATCCCCATGATCATATCATGACTTTCATGATTAAATCCAAGTTCTTAGACTAGGTCATAAGGACTCCAAGCTTTCACTTCTCAATTCTTTTTCCTGTCTGCTTCCTCCAAAGCACTGTAAACTCTTTTATTACCAAAACACTTACAGTTTTCCAAATGTGCCTTACTCTTTTACACCCCCATGCACGTCACACTGCCTATAATATCAAACTCCATCAAGAAAATTTAAATTTTTCTTCAAGCCTCAGATTAATTATCTCCTTACATTTGAATTAATCCCAGATTACTGATTTTCCACAAACAAATTAGTCATTGTCTTCTTTCTACATACCTCTATTACAGTATCCATCACACTGTGTTGTATTGATCTCATTAAGGACTAACACCCTTCAGGGAAAAACTCCCCTTCAGAGAGCTCGCCCCACCTAAGTGACCCTCCCTTGGTTACCTGATTCATCTTCCCATTTCCAGGCAAATCTCAGTCAGTGGGCTTGATTCGGTTCTTGTGATTCTTTTGGATGTTTTTTACCAAATATAGAGTTGTGTGCCTCTCATTAGACAGGGGGCTTCTTTTCTCATCTCTATGGGACCTTCTATAGCAGTGGTTCAAAGCTGTTGTTTAGTAAGTATTTGTTTAATTATGACAATCTTTAAACCTGATATTTAATCATAATAATAATTATGTAATTCATTGAACACCTAGTATTTGCCAAGAAGTCCTCAGTAGTACATGCTTTCTCCACTTTCCAAACTGTGGCTCAGAAATTGTATGTGACTTGCCCAAAGTGCAGTTTTAGGAGCAGTACCCAGCTTAGATTTGATCCAAGATCTGTCTGACTTGAAAATTGATCCACAGAATAAAAGAGAGTAAATGTAATAGATTAAATTGTGTTCCCAGAAAGATATGTTGAAGTCCTAACCCTGGATACCTGTGAATGTGACCTTATTTGGAAATAGGGTCTTTGAAGGTGTTACCATTTAAGTTAACGTCAGGTCTCACTGGAGTAGAATGGGTCTTAATACAATCTACTTATAAAAGAAGAGAGAGACAGAGGGGAGATGTGAAGACAGAGGCAGAGACTGAAGTTATCCACAAATCAAGGAATGCCATGGCTTGCCAGCCATCTCCAGAAACTAGGAGAGCGGCATGAAACAAATTCTCATCATCATGGAGAATAACCTGATTTCAGACTTCTAGACTCCAGAATTGTGAGACAATAAATTTCTATTCTTATAAACCACCTAGTTTGTGGTGTTTGCTCATGGAAGTCCTTTGAAACTAATGCAGTAAATAAATGGATGCTTGTGTTTGTATGTAAGTAAACAAATAAATGGAGTCTAAAGGAACCAGAATGCTCCTTAGAAGCAAGGATAGTGAGACTTCAACTCAACTACTTTGGATGCATCATAAGGAATGATCAATCACTAGAAAAGGACATCATGTCTGGTATAGGGCCAACAGAAATGAGGAAAACGCTCAGTGAGATGGATTGATGTAATAGCCACAACACCGGACTCAAAACATTTCAAAGATCATGAAGATGGTAAGGGACCTGGTAATGTTTCTTTCTGTTGTACATAAGGTCTCTGAGTCAGAGGTGACTTAGTGGCAACAACAAATGCATACCCACAGACACTATAAAGTAGCACAGACTTCATGGTCTGCAGGGAGTCTGGGGTCTAAGAATCGTGAAGCTTAGCCACATTTCCGTCTCCAAAGTTTTGCTTGGCTAATGGAGAAGACTTAGAATTAGGGTTGGGGGAAGAGGCAGAAGGAAAGGGGAAGGAAGTTGTCAGAATCTTGCTCTGGTCTGTCCATCCCTTCTTTGGCTTACAACAAAATTTCCTCAAATTCAGAAAGAAACAACACAGAGACCTTTTTTCCCCTCCCCTGGTTCTTCTTAAACTCTCAAGCTCTTTCCTACAGGTCCACAGAACTATCAAATATCCACTGAAGTGGAAAAAACAAGAGGCTCTCTATACTTCCAGTCCAAGCATGTGAACCGCTCTGGGGATGGATGGTTCTTTCAAAGAGAAAAGTTGATCTGTCACCTCAGTAATTACACCATCTTCAGCAAATCCCCCCAGTGCCTCCAGCAGACCTCACTCTCACTGGAAGAGATAGACTGGGACTGTGAGAACTTCATCTTATTGTCTCAGATGTATGGGGTCACAGAACTTTCTTCCATAAATAGATTTTACCTTTCTCTCAATACCAGGCTGGAAGAGGTGTTAAGCATTCTCACTGGGAAAACATGGAGTTCCTCCAAAGAGCTGGTATCAGGGGCATGGAGGTAGCTGAGGCAATGTGAGGTGGGCAGCAGGAAGATGTGCCCTACCACTCTGAGCCTTCTGGGCTTGCTTTAGATGTTCAAACACATTAGGCTCTCTCTGGTTTCAGAAGCTCTCACACTTCCTGCTGTCTCTTCCTCAAAAGTGCTTCCCTGGCCCCTTCGCAATTTCAATCCAGACTTCTGGTCTTGGTCTAAATATCACCTCCTCCAGAAAGTCTCCCCTGACCCTCAGATTTTATTGGAATAGCAGAATAGTTAAGAGTACGGAACTGGAATCGCCAGACCTGGATTTGTCCCCTCAGCTACTACTTACTAAATGTGGACTTAGGGCAAGTTGCTTTATCTCTCTCTGTGCTTTGGTGCCCTCTTTGGAATATTAAATTAGAGGAGTAATATTGTGAGGATTAAAAAGTTATGACATATAATTCACACAGAAAAGTCCCTGGCATACAGTGAGAACTGCGCAATTGTCACTTATTGTTGTTATTGTTATGAGTTTCCTTTACTGCACGCTTGACACTTGCAGTTACTTGTTCAACTTTTCCATTTGCTCTTAGGTTTCAAGCTCCAAGAGCTTCATAGAGTGTGTCTGTCTTGTTTACTGCTAAATAGGGGGGCTAGCATGGCACATCGAGGTCTGAATAGATCTTGAAGAATGAGTGAATTATTCAATCAATTGAAAATCTTCAACACATGCTAAAGCGACACCAGATACCTCTAAAAATAGAATCTATCATGTGTTCTCTTAATTCCCTAGTGCCTCACACAATTTCAGGCTTCTGAAAGACAAGAAATAGATACTTTCATGATGAGCAAATGACACTTTTCTGAGAATGTGGAAGAACAGTAGAAATAGGAAATACAATTGCCAAGCATGCACAAAAATGCCAGAAGATGTTTGCTCTTAGAAGCCCTTAATAGTCAATGAAAATCAACTATAATGCGGCTTGGCATGTGGTAATCAAAAAAACACAGAAAAGAAACATAATTACAACCTCACCAAAACTGCAAACTTTTGTGTATCGAAGGACTTTATCAAGAAAATGAAGGGACAGCCTAGACTTTGGAAGAAAATTTTTGGGAACCATACATCTGATAAGGGTTTAATATCCAGAGCTGATAAAGAACATCTTCAGCTCAACAACAAAAAGACAAACATCCCAATAAAAAAATGGACGAAGGAATTAAACAGCCATTTCACCAAATAGGATATACAAATGGCTGACAAACACGTGGAAACATGCTCAACGTGATTAGTCATTTAGCCCCCTTTAGATTTTTTTTTTTTTTTTTTTAGAATGGCTAAGAAGCATTTTTTTTTTTTTTTTAAGAAGCATAATTGCAGCTATGAAGGGAACATGTTTCAGACAGTTTTGGACAGGTTGTGTTGTGGGAGAAAAGAACAAAACACACACCTCACTAGAGCAAAAGAAATAAAATTTTTTTTTTTTTCCGTTCGTGCTATATGTGCAGTGCTGCTCTGCAGGGAGGCTCTGCTCCTTGGGATAACAGGGGCTCTGCCATTTTATGATGTTGCCATCGCAACAGAAGCCTTCAGGGTTTGCTGCGGCAAGGGAAAGAGCATGGTGAATCACACACTCGGTATTTCAGGGAAAGAAACAAAGAGCCATTGGATCTGAATCTTTTGTACAATTCCTAGAAGGCAAAATCCTATGGAAAGAGAGTGGGAGTGAAAATGCATTATCTTAACAGCTGGTACCAGAATTTTTCTTAAGGAGGAAATTGTCCTTTTAAACAACATACCTTAGTAAGTTGCTTGGAGTAGGAAGTGGAACTCTAAAAGCATGGGTGTTGGCAGGCACTCTGGCAACAAAGAAAAAGATAAGCTACTCTGCATGAGGTTAAAGAGAAGAAATATAAAGGAGAGGAAATCTCTTTTGTTCCTAGGAAGGGAAAGATGGTTGACAGAGTGAAGAGACAGAGAAAGAGGGAGGGAGGAAGGAGCCAGAAATATGGCAAGAAGCTGATATGCTATGTTAGGTGGGTGACAGATCCCTGGTGCTGAGAAGGTAAAAAACCTTAAGGAACAGAGCAGGCACATATTCAATTTGAAGTCGTGTGGTTTGGAAACACTGGTGGTGTATTGATTAGTTGCTATGGCTGCTAACCAAGAGGTCAGCAGTTCGAGTCTGCCAGGCAGTACTTGGAAACTCTATGGGGCAGTTCTACTCTGTATTATAGGGTCGCTATGAGTCAGAATTGACCCAACGGCAACGGGTTTGTTTTTTTTGTTTTTTGGTTTGGTTGAGATATAAACCATGACCCAACTTTACACATCTTCAGTAAGGTCAACCAACACGATACAGCTTAATATAAGCCTGCTGTTTGTGAGTGCATTTGTGTGAATGAGGTTGAGCTTCTTATCTCGGTTGACCATAAATGGAACTGAGACACCATACGACAGAGGATGAGATATTCCATAAAGCAAGGAAGCTGAAGACTAGTGCCAGAGGCTGCCATAAGGAACGTAAAACCCCTCAGAATCATCAGAAATATGGAGCAGGACTTTGAAATTCTGGAGATTAAGATGAAAGTTAGAACATATAGATCACAAGGTGTAGGAAGACCCTGGCTGTCATCTGAGTTATGTAAAAATTAAATACTCATTGTCTTAATCTGCAGGTCTGGCAGCAGGCTGGAGACTTCAGCCGGCTTAAGGAGGTCTATCAGTTTGTTGTACTGTGGGGGCTTGTGGGTTGCTGTGATGCTGGAAGCTATGCTACCAGTGTTCAAATACCAATAGATTCACCCATGGTGGACAGGTTTCAGCTGAGCTTCTAGACTAAGACAGACTACAAGAAGCACCTGGCCAACTCTACTGCACCTAACAACAACAAGGAGGTCAGGCAATGAGAAGAGCGAAGGGTCGAAAGGCAGTGAGCTTTGCCAGACATCCGTTTGTATATTGGAGGCAGGCCACCCACACCTCCCAGAGAAACACCCCTTTCAATTTATTGGCTGATCACATCAGATCACAACATGGAATGTGATTACATTATATTATATCATGGAAAATCAACCAGTCCTGTATCTGCCAAACCACTGAGAATCATAGCCTAGCTAAGGTAACACATAACATTAACCATCACACTCATAAAAGCATTTCTCCTCTAATGCCTTGAAGTTGTAAAATTGTTAACTGAAAATGAAAGTGTTTATTGGAAGGATGGAGTTGGGGAAGATCATTCAAAACTGTTTATAACCAGAGCACTCACAAAAACGTTGTTATTGTATTCTGTCAAGTTGATTCCGACTCATAATGACCCTATAGGACAGACTAGAGCTTCACCATACGGTTTCCTGGCCTGTAATTTTTACAGGAGCAGATCTCCAGATCTTTCTCCCACAGAGAGGCTCAGGGGATTAGAACCACCAACCTTTGGGTTAGCAACCATGTGCTTAACCACTGTGCTACCAGGGTTCATTCACAAATATGTTAGCAATCCTAATTCAAATACCAGCACAGTAAACTTTCCACCAGCAAGCACACTTAGGCTACAGTCAATGCTCAGCAGCTTTCTACCCTGAGCCTTGTGTCTCCTCTGAGTAATAGTTTCATTGGAACTAAAAATCTGACCCAAGGTGTGTTTTTTTTTTTTTTTTTTCCTGAACCCATTGATTTAATATGTGGGAAATGTCTTCCAGTTTCTCCAGAAGCTTAACATGCGGCAAGTGCAGTAGTTCTTGAAGTCTTCACACCAGCTGTTGCATGCGCTAAGGAAAGGCATTTTATCTTTTTGTCTCAGGTCTTATTTAACTGTGGGAAAATTTGCTCCTGATCACTTTATGTCCTGGAAACATTAATGTGCAGGGGAAAATTACGAATGAGCTAACATGACTTCCACATTACACAGACATCATTTTCCTCTTAACCAATCAAAAAAAAAAAAAAAAACCATTGCCACTGCATGGATTCCAACTCATAGCGACACTATAGGTTGGAATAGAACTGCCCCACAGGATTTCCAAGGAGCAGCTGGTGGGTTTGGCTTGCCAACCTTTTGGTTAGCTGCTGGAGCTCTTAAGCACTGCATCATTAGGGCTCTAAACCCTTGCTATTGAGTTGATGCCAACTCATAGCGACCCTTAACTGATCACGTATGACATAATTCACATCAATGAAATGTGTTGTGGCAGAACAGACTGCACTGACAACTTGCCTCTCTCTTTCCCTTCTTTGGTTCTTTGAAGCAGAAAACCAAGGCTTCCAGGCATCCTGGAAGCCCACTGAATTGCTGATCCAGGGTCCCGCTTAGCCCAGGGAGCATCCTTGCCAACAGCTTCTGCAGTGATCATTGGGAAAGCCAGAGAAGTCAGGAAAGGCATGACAGGACTCTTGTCAGAGCCCCCGGCATCTTAAACAGCTTCTTTCTCTTCCAAGATTGAATTTTGCCTTACAAATTTAATTTTATTTTCCGAAACTTTTCATTGTCATATATTCATTCTTATAGTCTCACTTATTCGTTCATTTTTTCGTCAAATACGTATTGAGTATCTTTTAGTTAAGTAGAGGATATGGAACATAGATATATATTAATATCTATGTCTCTGTGTGTGTGTGTCTGTGTTTTCTAAGCTATCTCCCTCTCTAGATTTTGAAATCATTTGGAACAAATACTCATCTCTCTATCCTATATTCTAAGTCAGGGCATGACATAGGCCAGGTCTCCATAAATCCTGTTGAACAAATGAATAAAATTACTACAACTTACTCAGTAGTTAAAGGCTCATGTTCTTGATCCAGAAAAAATTCAGAGCTTGATTCCCTACTCTACTGCATAACTATAACCTTAGATATGCTACTTAACTTTACTAGCCCCAGTTTCCATATAAGTGAAACAAGAATAGTTGTAATGGTGATTAAATGAGATAATGTGTGTTAAACATTTAGCACAGTGCCAGGTATAATTCATGGGTCTGTTGTTTTTCTTATCATTATTATTACAACTATATGAATGAGACATTTAACTCACCCTCAATATTTAGATTTATCAATATTTATATATAGATAAATCTAAAAGACTCTAAACCAAAACCAAGCCTGTTGCCATCAAGTTGATTCCAATTCATAGTGACCTTACAGGACAGAGTAGAGCTGCCCCATAGGGCTTCCAAGGAGCATCTGCCGGATTTGAACTGCTGACCTTTTGGTTAGATCTGTAGCTCTTAACCACTATACCACCAGGGTTTCCAGACCCTTGATGTCATTTCATTCCAAGTGATCTTTCTACAAACAGGTAGATTGAGTCCCTAAGACTGAACGATTTGCCCAAGATTGAGTTGATAAAGTCAGTTTAATAAGCAACAGCGCTGTGACTAGATGAGTTTTCTAAATCCCACTCTTTCTATTGCTCTCATTCCTTTTCTGAATCTGTCCTTACCCTTCATACCTGCTCATGTTTGGAGAAAAGAAGTAGATATCACACTTATTTAAAGTCATGCAACTCCATATGCGCTTTGTGGGTGTTACCGGTGTTATCTTGGAGCCTTGCAGTAACTCCATGGTTTCTAAAGCCAAAGAAATGACATCGAACTGAAGATATTCTTCCGCAACTTGTTCTTCCCCCTTAACTTTGTTTTTAAGATTTATCCACATTAATGATTGTAGCTGTAGTTATTTTCACAACTTATTTGTTTGTTTTATGAAACACAATTTATTAATCCATTTCACAACAGGCAGACGTTCTACCGTGATGTTTGCAATTTTAAAAAACAATGCTGCAACGGACATTCTCTACATGCCTTGTAGTAAAAATAAATTTTTTTTTTTAGTACCTATGAGTTTTTTATGAGTTTATGAGTTTATGTCAAGTATCCGCCTAGTGGTAGAATGCTGGATAATGGACATGTGTATGTTCAATTTCACGAGTTGGTGCCAAGCTGTTTTTCAAAGCAGCTCTTCCGTTATCCGTTCAACTATGAATGAACGAGAATTCCTGCAGATTCCATCTTCGGTGCTGATAAACTTTCAAATTTTTTCAATTTACTACTATTACTTTGCCTTCTTCTAATTATAAATGAGATTAAAAACTTTCTGTCACATGTTTATTGGTCAGTCACGTTTCCTATTCTTTCGTCTTTAGCTCGTTTTTCTATTTTCTGGTTTATCTTTTCATATTGTTTCATAGGCTACATATTTGAGGTATTCATTTTTCCTGGGTTATATGTATTACAAATGCTTATACCAACTTTGTGACTTATGTTTACATGTCTTTGATGAGTGGAAATTCTTTAATTTAATGTAATAAAATTTATCAAATTTTTTCCTTATGGCTCGTATATTTTTTTTTATAATAACTTTTATTAAGCTTCAAGTGAACGTTTACAAATCCAATCAGTCTGTCACATATAAGTTTACATACATCTCACTCCCTACTCCCACTTACTCTCCCCGTCTTGAGTCAGCCCTTTCAGTCTCTCCTTTCTTGACAATTTTGCCGGCTTCCCTCTCTCTATCCTCCCATCCCCCCTCCAGACAAGAGTTGCCAACACAATCTCAAGTGTCCACCTGATATAATTAGCTCACTCTTCATCAGCGTCTCTCTCCCACCCGCTGACCAGTCCCTTTCAATTCTGATGAGTTGTCTTAGGGGATGGTTCCTGTCCTGTGTCAACTGAAGGTCTGGGGACCATGGCCGCTGGGATTCCTCCAGTCTCAGTCAGACCATTAAGTTTGGTCTTCTTATGAGAATTTGGGGTCTGCATCCCACTGATCTCCTGCTCCCTCAGGGGTCCTCTGCTGAGCTCCCTGTCAGGGCAGTCATCGATTGTGGCCGGGCACCAACTAGTTCTTCTGGTCTCAGGATGATGTAGGTCTCTGGTTCATGTGGCCCTGTCTCTTGGGCTCTTAGTTGTCATGTGGGCTTGGTGTTCTTCATTTTCCTTTGCTCCAGGTGGGTTGAGACCAATTGCTGCATCTTAGATGGTTGCTTGTTAGCATTTAAGACCCCAGACGCCACATTTCAAAGTGGGATGCAGAATGATTTCATAATAGAATTATTTTGCCAATTGACTTAGAAGTCCCCGCAAACCATGTTCCCCAGACCCCCGCGCTGGCTCCGCTGAGCTTTGAAGCATTCATTTTATCCCGGAAACTTCTTTGCTTTTGGTCCAGTCCAATTGAGCTGACCTTCCATGTATTGAGTATTGTCGTTCCCTTCACCTAAAGCAGTTCTTATCTACTGATTAATCAATAAAAAAAACCCTCTCCCACCCTCCCTCCCTCCCCCCCTCGTAACCACAAAAGTATGTGTTCTTCTCAGGTTTACTATTTCTCAAGATCTTATAATAGTGGTCTTATACAATATTTGTCCTTTTGCCTCTGACTAATTTCGCTCAGCATAATGCCTTCCAGGTTCCTCCATGTTATGAAATGTTTCAGAGATTCGTCACTGTTCTTTATCGATGTGTAGTATTCCATTGTGTGAATATACCACAATTTATTTACCCATTCATCCGTTGATGGACACCTTGGTTGCTTCCAACTTTTTGCTATTGTAAACAGAGCTGCAATAAACATGGGTGTGCATATATCTGTTTGTATGGAGGCTCTTGTATCTCTAGGGTATATTCCTAGGAGTGGGATTTCTGGGTTGTATGGTAGTTCTATTTCTAACTGTTTAAGATAACGCCAGATAGATTTCCAAAGTGGTTGTACCATTTTACATTCCCACCAGCAGTGTATGAGAGTTCCAATCTCTCCGCAGCCTCTCCAACATTTATTATTTTGTGTTTTTTGGATTAATGCCAGCCTTGCTGGTGTGAGATGGAATCTCATCGTAGTTTTAATTTGCATTTCTCTAATGGCTAATGATCGAGAGCATTTTCTCATGTATCTGTTGGCTGCCTGAATATCTTCTTTAGAGAAATGTGTGTTCATATCCTTTGCCCACTTCTTGATTGGGTTGTTTGTCTTTTTGTGGTTGAGTTTTGACAGAATCATGTAGATTTTAGAGATCAGGCGCTGGTCGGAGATGTCATAGCTGAAAATTCTTTCCCAATCTGTAGGTGGTCTTTTCACTCTTTTGGTGAAGTCTTTAGATGAGCATAGGTGTTTGAATTTTAGGAGCTCCCAGTTATCGGGTTTCTCTTCATCATTTTTAGTAATGTTTTGTATTCTGTTTATACCTTGTATTAGGGCTCCTAGGGTTGTCCCTATTTTTTCTTCCATGATCTTTATCGTTTTAGTCTTTATGTTTAGGTCTTTGATCCACTTGGAGTTAGTTTTTGTGCATGGTGTGAGGTATGGGTCCTGTTTCATTTTTTTGCAAATGGATATCCAGTTATGCCAGCACCATTTGTTAAAAAGGCTATCTTTTCCCCAGTTAATTGACACTCGTCCTTTGTCAAATATCAGCTGCTCATACGTGGATGGATCTATGTCTGGGTTCTCAATTCTGTTCCATTGGTCTATGTGTCTGTTGTTGTACCAATACCAGGCTGTTTTGACTACTGTGGCTGTATAATAGGTTCTGAAGTCAGGTAAGGTGAGGCCTCCCACTTTCTTCTTCTTTTTCAGTAGTGCTTTGCTTATCTGGGGCTTCTTTCCCTTCCATATGAAATTGGTGATTTGTTTCTCTATCCCCTTAAAATATGACATTGGAATTTGGATCGGAAGTGCATTAAATGTATAGATGGCTTTTGGTAGAATAGACATTTTTACTATGTTAAGTCTTCCTATCCATGAGCAAGGTATGTTTTTCCACTTAAGTATGTCCTTTTGAATTTCTTGTAGTAGAGCTTTGTAGTTTTCTTTGTATAGGTCTTTTACATCCTTGGTAAGATTTATTCCTAAGTATCTTATCTTCTTGGGGGCTACTGTGAATGGTATTGATTTGGTGATTTCCTCTTCGGTGTTCTTTTTGTTGATGTAGAGGAATCCAAGTGATTTTTGTATGTTTATTTTATAACCTGAGACTCTGCCAAACTCTTCTATTAGTTTCAGTAGTTTTCTGGAGGATTCCTTAGGGTTTTCTGTGTATATAATCATGTCATCTGCAAATAGTGATAACTTTACTTCTTCCTTGCCAATCCGGATACCTTTTATTTCTTTGTCTAGCCTGATTGCCCTGGCTAAGACTTCCAACACGATGTTGAATAAGAGCAGTGATAAAGGGCATCCTTGTCTGGTTCCCGTTCTCAAGGGAAATGCTTTCAGGTTCTCTCCATTTAGAGTGATATTGGCTGTTGGCTTTGCATAGATGCCCTTTATTATGTTGAGGAATTTTCCTTCAATTCCTATTTTGGTAAGAGTTTTTATCATGAATGGGTGTTGGACTTTGTCAAATGCCTTTTCTGCATCAATTGATAAGATCATGTGGTTTTTGTCTTTTGTTTTATTTATGTGATGGATTACATTAATGGTTTTTCTGATATTAAACCAGCCTTGCATACCTGGTATAAATCCCACTTGATCAGGGTGAATTATTTTTTTGATGTGTCGTTGGATTCTATTGGCTAGAATTTTGTTGAGGATTTTTGCATCAATGTTCATGAGGGATATAGGTCTATAATTTTCTTTTTTTTGTAATGTCTTTACCTGGTTTTGGTATCAGGGAGATGGTGGCTTCATAGAATGAGTTGGGTAGTATTCCGTCATTTTCTATGCTTTGGAATACCTTTAGTAGTAGTGGTGTTAACTCTTCTCTGAAAATTTGGTAGAACTCTGCAATGAAGCCGTCCGGGCCAGGACTTTTTTTTGTTGGGAGTTTTTTGATTACCGTTTCAATCTCTTTTTTTGTTATGGGTCTATTTAGTTGTTCTACTTCTGAATGTGTTAGTTTAGGTAGGTAGTGTTTTTCCAGGAATTCATCCATTTCTTCTAGGTTTTCAAATTTGTTAGAGTACAATTTTTCATAATAATCTGAAATGATTCTTTTAATTTCATTTGGTTCTGTTGTGATGTGGTCCTTCTCATTTCTTATTCGGGTTATTTGTTTCCTTTCCTGTATTTCTTTAGTCAGTCTAGCCAATGGTTTATCAATTTTGTTAATTTTTTCAAAGAACCAGCTTTTGGCTTTGTTAATTCTTTCGATTGTTTTTCTGTTCTCTAATTCATTTAGTTCAGCTCTAATTTTTATTATTTGTTTTCTTCTGGTGCCTGATGGATTCTTTTGTTGCTCACTTTCTATTTGTTCAAGTTGTAGGGACAGTTCTCTGATTTTGGCTCTTTCTTCTTTTTGTATGTGTGCATTTATCGATCTAAATTGGCCTCTGAGCACTGCTTTTGCTGTGTCCCAGAGGTTTTGATAGGAAGTATTTTCATTCTCGTTGCTTTCTATGAATTTCCTTATTCCCTCCTTGATGTCTTCTATAACCCAGTCTTTTTTCAGGAGGGTATTGTTCATTTTCCAAGTATTTGATTTCTTTTCCCTCATTTTTCTGTTATTGATCTCTAGTTTTATTGCCTTGTGGTCTGAGAAGATGCTTTGTAATATTTCGATGTTTTGGACTCTGCAAAGGTTTGTTTTATGACCTAATATGTGGTCTATTCTAGAGAATGTTCCATGTGCACTAGAAAAAAAAGTATAGTTTGTAGCAGTTGGGTGGAGAGTTCTGTATAAGTCAATGAGGTCAAGTTGGTTGATTGTTGTAATTGGATCTTCCGTGTCTCTGTTGAGCTTCTTACTGGATGTCCTGTCCTTCTCCGAAAGCGGTGTGTTGAAGTCTCCTACTATAATTGTGGAGGTATCTATCTCGCTTTTCAGTTCTGTTAAAATTTGATTTATGTATCTTGCAGCCCTGTCATTGGGTGCGTAAATATTTAATATGGTTATGTCTTCCTGATCAATTGTCCCTTTTATCATTATATAGTGTCCTTCTTTATCCTTTGTGGTGGATTTAAGTCTAAAGTCTATTTTGTCAGAAATTAATATTGCTACTCCTCTTCTTTTTTGCTTATTGTTTGCTTGATATACTTTTTTCCATCCTTTGAGTTTTAGTTTGTTTGTGTCTCTAAGTCTAAGGTGTGTCTCTTGTAGGCAGCATATAGATGGATCGTGTTTCTTTATCCAGTCTGTGACTCTCTGTCTCTTTATTGGTGCATTTAGTCCATTTACATTCAGGGTAATTATAGATAAATAAGTTTTTAGTGCTGTCATTTTGATGCCTTTTTATGTGTGTTGTTGACAATTTCATTTTTCCACATACTTTTTTGTGCTGAGGCGTTTTTCTTAGTAAATTGTGAGATCCTCATTTTCATAGTGTTTGACTCTATGTTAGTTGAGTCGTTACGTTTTTCTTGGTTTTTGTCTTGAGTTATAGAGTTGTTATACCTTTTTGTGGTTACCTCATTATATACCCCTATTTTTCTAAGTAAAAACCTAACTTGTATTGTTCTATATCGCCTTGTATCACTCTCCATATGGCAGTTCAATGCCTCCTGTATTTAGTCCCTCTTTTTGATTATTGTGATCTTTTACCTATTGACTTCCATGATTCCCTGTTATGTGTATTTTTTTTTTTAATTAATCTTAATTTGTTTGTTTTTTTGATTTCCCTGTTTGAGTTGATATCAGGACGTTCTGTTTTGTGACCTTGTGTTGTGCTGATATCTGATATTATTGGTTCTCTGACCAAACAATATCCTTTAGTATTTCTTGTAGCTTTGGTTTGGTTTTTGCAAATTCTCTAAACTTGTGTTTGTCTGTAAATATCTTAATTTCACCTTCATATTTGAGAGAGAGTTTTGCTGGATATATGATCCTTGGTTGGCAGTTTTTCTCCTTCAGTGTTCTGTATATGTCGTCCCATTCCCTTCTTGCCTGCATGGTTTCTGCTGAGTAGTCAGAACATATTCTTATTGATTCTCCCTTGAAGGAAACCTTTGTTTTCTCCCTGGCTGCTTTTAAAATTTTCTGTTTATCTTTGGTTTTGGTGAGTTTGATGATAATATGTCTTGGTGTTTTTCTTTTTGGATCAATCTTAAATGGGGTTCGATGAGCATCTTGGATAGATATCCTTTCGTCTTTCATGATGTCAGGGAAGTTTTCTGTCAGGAGTTCTTCAACTATTTTCTCTGTGTTTTCTGTCCCCCCTCCCTGTTCTGGGACTCCAATCACCCGCAGGTTATCTTTCTTGATAGAATCCCACATAATTCTTAGGGTTTCTTCATTTTTTTTAATTCTTTTATCTGATTTTTTTTCAGCTATGTTGGTGTTGATTCCCTGGTCCTCCAGATGTTCCAGTCTGCATTCTAATTGCTCGAGTCTGCTCCTCTGACTTCCTAGTGCGTTGTCTAATTCTGTTATTTTATTGTTAATCTTTTGGATTTCTACATGTTGTCTCTCTATGGATTCTTGCAACTTATTAATTTTTCCAGTATGTTCTTGAATAATCTTTTTGAGTTCTTCAACAGTTTTATCAGTGTGTTCCTTGGCTTTTTCTGCAGATATCCTAATTTCATTTGTGATATCATTAAGCATTCTGTAAATTAGTTTTTTATATTCTGTATCTGATAATTCCAAAATTATATCTTCATTTGGGAAAGATTTTGATTCTTTTGTTTGGGGGGTTGGAGAAGCTGTCACGGTCTGCTTCTTTAAGTGGTTTGATATGGATTGTTGTCTCCGAGCCATCACTGGGAAACTAGTTTTTCCAGAAAATCCTCTAAAAAAAAATGCAGTCAGATCCCTATCAGAGTTCTCCCTCTGGCTCAGGCTATTCAGATGTTAATGAAGCCGCCTGGGGAGGGTGGGGGAGGGAACAGAGAGATAGGAGAGTAGCACCTCAGAATATAGCCAGAGTTGCTTGTCTTGCTTGGAATGACTGTTATATCTGAGATTCCCGCGGGCGCGTCACCTATGTGTGCTGGCTGTGTGGAGATTGCCCCCAGGGGGTCTGGCCCGCTGGAGTCACGGTCCGATCCTCCGCTTCCAGCCCCACACCCAGCGTCAAGGCTCCCCTACTGGGACGGTGCACTCTCGACTCCAAAATCAGTCGCTGCCTCCCGGGGACTTCTCGTCCCTCCAGCCGCGTGGCCGTGCCGCCCCCGTGAACCAGGTGGGCCCCCTCCCGGGGTTAGTTCAGATGGGTGGAGTAGCTCCCTGTGCTTGTGCCGCGACCGAGTGTCCCGGCTGGAACGCTGTTCTCCCCGCTCCAATACCAGTCGCTGCCTCCCGGGGACTTCTCCTACCGGCTGCGTCCCACGCCGCCCGCGCGACCTGGCTGGTCCCCTTCCCGGGGTTAGTTCAGGGGGTGGAGCAACTCTCCGTGTTTATGGCGTACCTGCGTGCAGTCGAAATCCCTGCGGGACGGTTCCCCGGCTCGGATGCTGCTCTTTCTGCTCCAAGATCAGTCACTGCCTCCCGGGGACTTCTCCTACCGGCTGCGTCCCACGCCGTCCGTGGAACCGGCTGGTCCCCCTCCCGGGGTTAGTTCAGGGGGGTGGAGCAGGTCTCTGTGCTTGTGCCGTACCTGACTGGTACGCTGGCTCCAGGCTCTGGAAACTATCGCTGCTTCCCCGTATTAGTTCGTTCTCCGTCTCTAAATCTGTGTTTGTTGTTCAGGGTCGTAGATTATTATGTATGTGATCGATTCACTTGTTTTTCCGTGTCTTTGTTGTAAGAGGGATCCGAGGTAACGTCTGCCTAGTCCGCCATCTTGGCTCCGCCCCCTATGGCTCGTATATTTTTGTATCTTGTTTAAACATTCTATGCTACTCAGAGGTCAGAAAGACATTCTCTTTTACTGTCTTCTAACGATTTTAAAATTTTTCTTTCACATTTAAATCCGAGATCCATCTGGAAGTTACTTTTACGTGTGATGTGAAGTAGAGACCCACTAATATTTTTCCATATAGGTAACCGATTAACAATATATATTGAAAATAGGCCCTCGATGGATATGAAATGTCAGCTCCATCATATATAATGATTCCATATAGGCAAGGGCTAGCTTGTGGGCACTTTACTGTGTTTTCTTGGAATATTTGTTTCTTTTGCACCAGGAGCACACATTACTAACTACTACAGCTTTATTTTGAGTCCCGGTATCTGGCAGGGTGAATCCTTCTGCCTGGTCTTCTTTGAGAGTGTCTTCACTATTAATTGACCGTAAGCTCTCTGCTATGACTACTAGAATTAGTGAATCAAGTTTAAAGAAACTTCTTGGAATATTGATCGCAATTTTGGTGAATCTAGAGATGAATTCAGGAGGAACTGACATGTTTATAACATTGTATTTTCCTGTCCATTAACTTAGAATCACCCACCTAACATTTGGGTTTCATTAATGATTTTCATATGTTTTATGATTTTCAGCATAAACATCTTGAACAACTTAAATGTATTGTGGTGATTTTTATAATTTGTAAATATTATTTGTTATTGCATTTTCAATTTGACTGTTGTTAATGTGTAGAAATGCAGATGCCTTGTGTCTTGATCTTCTATCGGGTAAGTTTTCTAAAACTCTCTAATGCATTATACTAATTTTCTGTAAATTCTTTAAAATTTTTGATGTATAAAATCTTACCTTCACATAATAATGCAGCTTCTTGGAATTTAATACATTTATCTTTTATTTCTTTTTCTTGTTTTATTTTGCTGACTAGAAACTTCAATAAAACACTGAAAATAGCTGGTGATAGCAATCACTCTCATCTTTTTCCTGTTTGTAAAGGGGATGCATTAAATATTTCACAACTGTGTATTGTGTTTGCTGCAGGTGTATCGTGTTTGCTTTCAGGCCTTATGAGAATTTTAATTTGATCAAGAGTAGGTGTAGAATTTTGTTGAATTAACTTTTGCATCCATTGAAGGGGTTTTTTAATTGAAAAATTCCCCCTTTAACCTGGGATGTAGTTTTTATATTTCCACCACCTGTTTGTCAGTTTGTTGTAGTGTGGTGATTTGCATGTTGTTACGATACTGGAAGTTTTGCCACTGGTGTATAAAAAACCAGCAGGGTTACTCATGGCGGACAGGGTTCAGCAGAGTTCCCAGACTCAGACAGACTAGGAATAAAGACCTGATGATCTACTTTTGAAAATTAGCCAATGAAAATCTTGTGGACTACAATAGAACTTTGTCTTACTCGCTTGCCTTGAGCACATCATCAGGAGGGATCAATTGCTAGAGGTAGACATCATGTTTGGTGAAGTAAAGGGCCACTGAGAATGTGGAGGACCGTCAGTGAGATGGATTGGCACAATAGTCAAAATGATGAACTCAAACATGCTAGCAATTATGAGGATAAAGTAGCAATGATCAACCTATTGTTCTGTTGTATTTAAGGTCACCATGAGTAGAAGTTGGCTCCACAGCGGTTATATTTATAATTTTTTCTTATTTTGAATCAACCATACATCCTTGGAAGAAATTGACCATTATCAGGTTTGCTATTGCTATATTTAGAAAGTGCATGTGTGTATGTGTGTGTGTGTGTGTAATCAGGAACTGAAATTTCTCTGTAATTTACTGTTCTTACTATAATAGCATAATATGGGTTTGTCATCTACGTTATGGAAGACTTAAAAATAAGTCGGGAAAATTTCATCATTTTATTTTACATTTAAAAATTATTAATTTAGCTATAGTAAAATTCACTCTGATGTACATTCCGCATTGCTTCTTTTGTCTATTTTAACCCTTTGAATAGGTGTGCAGTGATATCTCTACTAGCGGCTAATGGTGTTGAGCATCTTTTCACGTGACTTCCACGTATCTTCTTTGGTGAAATGCCTGTTCAGAACTTTTGCTCATATTTTTAATTGAATCATTTGTTTTCTCATTGATGAATTTTCAAGTTCCTTATATATCCTGTATATAGGTCCTTTAGCATTTTCTCTCCACTGAAGTACTGGTCATTCTTCATGTTTTAACTTCCCACTCCAACTTTTTATTTATTTCCTTTTTCAGATTCCTTGGGTAGTTTATTTATTTTTGGCTTATGCTTTTCAGTTGCAATCAATGGGAAAGATAGGGTGTACAGAGTTAATTTCATCTCAGCCTGCACCAAAAGTCAGTCATTTTATATTCTCTAAAAGCTTTTGTGAAAAATTGGAATGATCAGTCCCTTTATGTTTTATAGAATTCACATTTGTGTCCTGGTGGGTAGATTTTAACTATGGCTTCAATTGCTTTTTTTTGGTGGGGGGTGGTAGGGAATGGTCAAAAGACCATTCGGTTTTTCTATTTTTCCTTCAGTCAGTTTGGTAATATATACATTTTTCTAGGATTTTGTGATTTCACTTAAATTTTAAAATTTTCCAGCACAATGTTATTTTATATTAATTTTTGTTTTGTATCCAGTCATGGCTGTATTTTGTTACAATATCATTTATTTGTGCCTCCTCTTTATCTTTATCTTCAAATTCTGGGTTCAGGGTAAGGATTCAGAATTTGAAGGACTATCAGGGAATAAATGGTTGGCAATTGTCAGCTCACCTATGAAGGACTCTTCTTTCTCTAGAATTTTCATTCATCTACTTTTTATTGCTCACAGAGCTCTCAGATATCTTTAGAAGTGTGAGTTTTACAATAACCACATTTTTTAGTTGATATAATGGGAATGTCAGCCTGCTACGATCTACTACATACTACTCCAAAGTAAAAGCTCTTTTTGGATAATTTTAAAACTATTTTCTTATATCTTTATGAGTCTGAAATTTATATCTCCAGTCGTGCATTCTCCCCTGAGTTTTGAATTTGAGCATTCGACTGCTCTGAGACCCATCCACTTGAAAGTCCTACTTATAGTTCACACTCAGCATGTCCAAAATTGAACTCACCATTTCCTGCATCCTCATCCAAACCAGCTTAATACTCTTATTTTCCTGGCCTCAGTTGATGGCATCACCATCTCTCTAGTTATCCAAGCTGTTACCATAAATATTCTCCATACCATATAGTTCTAATGTGAATTGCTGTCTGCTCACCTCATATTTGTAACCACGATGATTGGCAAATGGGTAGAAACATGATTCAAGATGGACCAATCAGAACCCTTCCCTGATAATTTTATGTCTAGACCTGGAGTGAGAGTGTCTTTCCCATCCGAAAGGGTACATGCCTGTAGCTCCTGTAGACCGTAGTTCTAGCCTCATGAATAATGCAGGGTTGAGTGGGTATCATTGACACAAAAAGAGTAATAAAGATAAAAAGGAGAAAGACTATCTATTGACATGTTTGTCCAGCATTCTAGTTATTTATTATCTTCTGTAGGTTGAGTTACATGAACAGTAAACTTCTGTAGCCTCAGCTTAGGTTTCTGTTACATACAACCAGTAGGTCTCTGACTTAAGAAGTTATTTAACAAATCTCTATTGTAGTTAGAGAATGGCATGAAGTTAATATCTGAGAGATCATAAAGGAGAACAATGAGCTGCTCATAGAAGCTCATAATTAAATGTGGGGTGTAGAAAGGTAAGACACACACTAAAATTATCACTGTGTGAATGTTACCAACAGTAAGTACTGCTGTATCAGACAGGATTGAAGAGTACATGTCTATGAAGGCTTTATGGAGGACAGAAAGAAACAATATTGTCTCAGTGGATATAGCAATGATGTTGTTGTTCTATAGGACAGAGCAGAACTGCCCCCACATGGTTTCCTAGGCTGTAATCTTTAAAAAAAAAAAAAAAGCATATTGCCAGGTCTTTTCTCCTGTGGAGTGGCTGGTTAGTTTGAACAGTCAACCTTTTGGTTAGCAGCCAAGTGCTTAACCATTGCACTACCAGGGCTCCTTATAGTAATGATAAAACAAAACAAAAAAAACCCCCAGCTAACATCGAGTTGATTCTGACTCATAGCAACCCTATAGGACAGAGTAGAACCGCCCCATAGGGTTTCCAAGGAGCAGCTGGTGGATTCGAACTGCCAGCCAGTTTTTTTTTTTTTGGTTAGCAGTTGAGCTCTTAAGCACTGTGCCACCAGGGCTCCATAGTAATAATAGGTAATGTTAACTGAACACTTACTATGTTTCTGACACTCTTCTAAGCGCCTTGCATGCAATAACTTTGCATTCCTTACAATAACCCTATGAGGTAGATACTATTATTCTCTTCAGTATAGAGATGAGCAAACTGAGGCAAAAAGAGATTTCATAATGCCCAACGTGGCCCTGGTAATAAGCGCCAGGGCCTGCACACAAACACAGGCAATCTGGCTTCAGAGCCTCTTCTCTTAGCCATTGCACTATAGTGCCCCCTAATGGTCAGTTAGGCATTGCAGCTGAAGAACATCACATGCAAAGGCCTCATCACATGAAATTTCAGGGTAACATGAATTCCCATTTGTTTGGAGTAAAGGTTCCTGTAGAAAAGAAGTGGAAGATAAGGCTGAAATCCAGCTCGTAGTTCACATCCTAAAAGGCTTCCAATGCCATGTGAGTCCGGATTCGATTCTGTTTTCCTGAGGTCAATAGAGCTAAACCATGATCAGGGCTAGAGGACAGACTTGTTGAAGCACACTACACATGGGCAGCTGACTTCAGGGACCTGTGGGGCTGAAATTCAACCTGTGCATCTCTCCAAACTACAGGTGGTATCTGTCTGAAGGTGGCATCTTATAATGTACACAAATTGCTACATTTAACTAGCCTCAGCTCAGCTGCTAACTGAAAGGTCAGCGATTTTGAACCCACTTGCCACTCCATGGGAGAAAGATGTAGCAGTCTGCTTCTGTAAAGATTTCAGCCTTGGAAACCCCGTGGGGCAGTTCTACCCTGTCCTATAGGGTCACCATGAATCGGAATCAACTTGACGGCAACAGGTTTGTTTTTTTTTTGGTTTTAGTATTTAGTGAGGGTATCCCTAGTGCCAGACAAAGACCCAGGTGTATAAATGCATTGACTGTTTTAATCCTTACATAATCCAGGGATGTAGGTTATCACATTCTCATTATAACGATGAAGAACTAAGGCAAAGAGAAGCTAAGTAGCATTTTCAAGGTTAAAAAATGAAGAATAGTTTCCACTGAGTCAGTTCCAACTCATGGTGACCCACATGTGCAGAGTAAAACTTCGCTCCGTAGGGTTTCCAAAGCTGTGACCTTTCAGAAGCAGATCACCAGGCCTTTGTTTCAAGGTGCCTCTGGGTGGGTTAGAATTGCAAACCTTTCAGTTAGTAGTTAAGCACTCAACCGTAATAGGACCAAAATTCTCATCCAGGCCTGACACCAAACAGCAGTGACATTTCATTCCTCCCTCCCAACCTCTCCAACATCCAAACTGATACAACTTTCTACCTTTAATCACCATGCTATTAACCATGTCACTGTAAGAGGAAAGCTAGCCAGCTGGCTCCTGATGGATCTAGTGCCACACCTAGGACCAAAGACCTGGCTAAAACCTCCCAGCTGCCCAAGAGGGGATAAGAAAGCCAGCTTCCGGGTTGGTAAAAGCAGATGCAGTCAGAGCGGCTGTGGTTTGCTTTGAATCCCACTGAGAAATAAAGCATAGAAGACAGGTGAGCAGTGTTCCTGGCAGCAGACTAGAGTGTAAATGAAATCTGTTCAAAGCTGCCAACTCACACCTCTCCTTCGGTTTAACAAGTGTATTATTGTCAAATTTGCAGCTACGGACATGCCAGTTATGGTTCAAAACTCTTTCCATTTTAGCCCCATCTCAGTGAGTCATATTTGACAGAGAAGGATTTGAAGAAAAAAAGAAAAAAGAAGATATTCTTCAGCCATTGTTCTCCAAAGTGAATTTTAAGTTACAGTGGCCCATGTGCAAGGACTGGTCAGAAAACTCCCCTGAGGTTTTCTTTAGTTCAGTGAAGGAGACATTTGTCCCCTGCGCCCCTTGTCTTTGACTGGTATGTTTTTCAGAGTTTTTTTTTTTTTTTTCCATAGAATTTTTTAAATTGTCAAACATCAAACAGAGCTTCTGGGGAATCATGATTGAGAGCATAGAATCCATGCTGAGCCAAGGGGGAAAAAAAAGAAATGATTTTGAATTAAGGAACTTACTCACTTGCAGAGATGCTGCACTGAGACCTGCAAAATGAAAAATGGTATTAAGAGAGCCAAGAGATTTGTTCTAAGAAATAAGTAAAAGAAGATCCCCCCACCCTCTTACATGCTCTGTGTCCAGTACTGTTGTGAGAAATTTACATGTATCAACTCATTTAAACATCACAACAACCTGATCTCTTAAGTACTGATTATCAGTCCCACTTTATAAATGAGTAAACTGAGTCACTAAAAGGTTAAATAAATCATCCAAAGTCAAAAAAAGTGGTAGGGCTCTGACTGAATCCAAGCAGTTTGGACCAAGTGTCTGTCCTTTTAACCACAATGCACACTGCTTCTTGGTGCTGGTTTCACTTCAAGGCAACTAGGGGAGGGGACATATGTGAAGACAATTCTTACACAGGCGAATGGAAGTAGAGTGCTATAAAACAAGCAGTGTTCCCCAAAAGTCCTAACCTCAATACTTGTGAACATGACCTTGTGTGGAAGTAAGGTCTTTGAACATTTTATCAGTCAACATGAGGCCATACTGGAGTTCAGGTGGGTATCAATCCAATCATACTACCACCAACTGCCTTCGAGTTGATTCCAACTCATGCTGACCCCATGTATGCCAGAGTAGCACCGTGCTCCACACGCTTTCAATGGCTGATTTTTCAGAAGTAGATCTCCAGGCCTTTCTTCCAAATTCAGTCATAGTAATATTGTTATATTGGAGCCCTGGTGGTGCAGTAGTTAACAGATTGGCTGCTAACCAAAGGGTCTGCAGTTCAAATCCACCAGCTGCTCCTTGGAAGCCATATGGGGAGGTTCTACTCTGCCTGATAGGGTTGCTATGAGTCAGGATCAACTCAACAGTAACAGGTATACAGTATCCTCATAAAAGACGAGAAGAAACACAGAAAAACAGACAAGTAAGACAACCATGTTAAGATGTACCATGCCAAGGAACACCTGAGGGTACCAGAAGGTGAGGAAACCAAGAAAAATTTTTTTTTTCTGGCGTATTTAGAAGAAACACAGCCCTGCTGATACTTTGATTCAAACTACTAGCCTCCAGACTGTGAGACAATAAATTTCTATTGTTTAAAGTTACCCATTTTGTGTTATTTTGTTATGACACCTCTTGGAAACAAATTCAGAGAAATTAATGAAGATACAAGCAATGTGTTATGGGTGTATATGGAGCGAAGTTGGGGGAGTAAGAAATTAGGGACTGCTTCTTAGAGTAGGAAGATTTGAGCAGGATCTTGAGAAAGGGGAAGAATTTTGAGAGGCTGAGGATAAAACAAGGAGCCTTTTATATAGTTCTTCTCTCTTGAGCTCAGGTGTGCAATGGCCTGTTGGGCCCTCCAACTTGGTGATCCACTGCGATTTCAACTCGACATATATAAATTAAATTTATACCTTTTTATCTGCCTCCAAACCTGCTTCTCTTGTACTATGTATAAAATGGTATTCCTTCCATTCACCCTAAGGAGGCTTGGTGGCACATGGTTAAGTGCTTGGTTGCTAACCAAAAGGTTGTTGGTTCGAACCCACCAGCTACTATGAGGGAGAAAGGTGTGGCAGTCTGCTTCCATAAAAAAAGCTTCCATAGAGATTCCAAAAACTCATTGCCATTGCACAGGATCCAACTCAAAACGGCCCATGAGGTTTCCAATGTTGCAAACCTTTACGGAAGCAGTCTGCCACATCTTTCTCCCTCGGAGCAGCTGGTGGGTTCAAACCACTGACCTTTAGGTTAACAGCTGAGTGCTTTAACTGCTGTGCCACCAGGGTCCCCTCAATATCTAACCAAATATTATCCTGTCCCTCACAACCTAGCCTTGAGAAGAAATACAACTTAACAGGAGATATTGGTCTAAGAATTGACCAGAAACAGGAGAGTCTCTGGGAAAATCTGCTTAAAAAGGCCCCACAGACACATCATGACAAAACGTACTATCCATGTAGGAGCAATTCGAGAGATTTGGATTTTGGGCTTGCCATTCACTAGCTGCTGCCATGCCAATCACCAGCTGTTGCAAAATGAATTCACTTTCCGGGTACTTAAATTCTTCTTCTGTAAAATGGCAAGAGAGACAAGAAAGAATAGAAAATAGAAGACCAAGTTATTTCCAAAGTTCTGCTTTGGCTCGTATAGTCTCTCGTTCTTTGCTTTTTGTCCTCTCAGTAGCGGGCTTCAGAACCTGAAATAGATCTTATTGTAGCTGTATCAGGTATGAGCTAACCCTCTACATATCCTTCTTAAGTTTTGAAGAAAGATCTTGATTCACCTGGGAACTCTTTTTTTTTTTTTTTTAACCAGGTAGGCAGTCTGAGAAATTTAGCTCATTATGTTCTTTAGGTCTCCATCCTAGTGATCAAGGTGAATCCCTGGGTTCCTTTATCCTAGATCATAGGGCAGGCATAAGTGGCTGGGACAAAGCTTCCTTTTCTATGAGTCATACTCTAGTTTCTGCCTGGGTCCTTCAAGACGTAGGCCTTTCACAAGTAGAAGCATCACCTGACAAGGTTTATCGAGCCAGTGACATAGGAAGAAAAAGAGAGAAAAATCCAGATGAGGGACAGAGAAAAGTTCAAGACAAAACAAGATAACGAGCACCATAAGACCCCCAATTTGGAACAAGAAATCCCCAAAGGAAAATGTACCCAAGTAAATAAGCTGATTTTTCCCTCCAAAAATTCTGTCCCCTCACCCAAGATAAACAACTCAGCTCAAGGCTGTGTCTTTGCCACACATGCAATTTTTCTTTGGAGTAAAATGAAACGGAAGACCTTGAGTTCCTCTTAAAAGTCAAATGGTATCACTATCATATACTCTGCCAAATAAATGGTAGGTGTACAATCAATACCTGTCAAATGAAGAATGAGTACTTTAACATTGTACTGTGCTTTTCAACAATATTTTAATAATAAAATCCAACTCAAGCCCTCATAAATATTGGACAAAATAAAGCAAGGTTCTCTTCCAAACCTTACCCCCCACCCCCTCCACCCCCCACCCAACCACTTAGCCTTTAGATTTCTTTCTTTATTTTTATTTTTTTTTGCTTTAGGAATTTGTTGATATAAAACATACTTTACCGATAAGGATACTGAAATTCAGAAAGGCTAGGTACTCTTTGCCTAGTTATAGATTTTTCAGTAAAGCCAAGATTCAAACCCAGTTCTAACTACATTACAAGCTGGAGCCTTTTCTATCTCATCATGCATTGATAGGGAAAAATGAGAGCAAAACCCAAGGCAAATATATTGAAGTTTCATCATCCTCCTACCCTCTTACTCCACCAACCATCTGTCAGTTTGTCATACTGTATTGACTTACATGTTGCTATGATGCTGGAATCTATGCCACCAATATTTCAAATACCAGCAGGGTCATCCATGGTGGACAGATTTCAGCAGAGATCTCAGACTAAGACAGACTAGGAGGAAAGGCTTCACAATCTACTTCCAATAATTAACAAAAACCCTATGGATCACAACAGAATATTGTTCAATATAGCCTAGAAGATGAGCCTCTAGGTTGAAAGACACTCAAAATATACAGTGTCCATAACAATAGACTGGAATATAACAACGATCATGAAGATAGCACAGGACCAGGCAACATTTTTATTGTACATGGGGTTGCCATGAGTCAGAGCCAACCTGACACCGGCTAACAGCAAACCTCTAACCTATGGAAAAAGGTAGCACTTTGCTTTCCTGTCCGCCTGGTCAATACACACCTCTTAGAAGCTGTATAAAGAGGAAGATAGTGTTTCTTTCAGCATTATACATTTCTCATTTCTAGAAGTGATGACTTTACTGCAAGGCTAACGTTGCATTACTATGGATTGTTTTTATTTTTTGCTTAATTGAAATTAATGAGTTTTTCAGTTGGACTAAGTCTCCTAAGAATTCTTCTTAAGATGTTAGACGTGCTATCAAATATCTTCAGTTATTGTCTTTTATTCCAAAGAAACACAGAAACAAAACAACCTTCTTTCTAGGGGTAAGGGTAGGGAAGAGGGGGACAGTGTTTTCCTTTTGCCCTTTCCTGTCTTTGTCACTATAACCCAATTTAGTCCATTTGTAACTTAACTGCAATGTTTCATACCCCTGTTGATTGTTATGGAAACCTAACAGCCTTTCCAAAAGACTTTTGCCAAAGCTACAAAGACCGAAATCAAATTCATAGAGATGTCGGCATTTTCTGATTTCTCTAGACATTAGTGAAACTGAATGTAGGCTAAAGCTAAATCTTGAAAGAAAAAAAAAAGTGGGGATGTTAGTTTATTAAAAGGCTCTGATCTTCCAGATGACTGACCCATACACTTGTAGTTTTAAGAATTTCTGGTCTTTGAAGTTAATTCAATGACGATGTTTCAATTTCTATACCTTGTCAAGGTAAAATGTTAGTAAAACTGTTGCTTGGATAGTGTCAATATTGGTCAATTAATATTGATGTAGATACACATTCACAAGTGCATGTGAGCAAGCACACACACACACACACGCTCCTGTGCACATCTCTCCTCTCTTCCTTTTCCACTTAAAATTGTTAAAAAGGAATTCTTAGTCCTAAAATGTGATGGTTCCTTGTGCATGAGTTAATATTCACGAGGGTGATTCCCCTACCTTTTTCTGACATCTCACTCCCTCCCTCTAAAGGCTTCTGTAAGTGCTTGTTCAGAGAGGGAGTTTGAGAGGTGTAGCTCAGCTTCTTTTCAGTCTTCCTTTCTCTTTGGGACCTGCCTGCTCTCTGCCACATGGTTAAGTTTCTCTGCAAAGTCCCTTCTCCCATTGGTGAGACCTCCACAGCCCTGCCTGGGACTAGGTGGATGACCTGTCTCACTCTGAATTGCAGTATTAGAAAGCCCACTGTTGTAACTCATCTAAACTATGTTACCTGCTCTAGCTTGAACAATGGTATTGTGTTGCTCTCCATTTTCTGGGTTCCTTTTTCTCTCTCAGTTGGTTTGAAACTTAGGCAAGGGAGAGAAGGGAATTATGTATTTAGGGCAACAACCCTCAAATATGACAAGAACTTCTTACCACCTAGAGTTACTGGGAAGATTAAAAGAGAAAATAGAAAGTGCTTAGTTTCTGGCACTTTGCAAGGGCTCAATAAAGGTTATCTGGGTTTGTTCTGTTTTTGTTTTTAACTCTTTGCTTTGACATCTCACTCATCTTTCGTCTTGTTTTTAGTGTAATGCCAAACTAGCCTCAGTGGGCAAGTCTCCCTTTTACATGAGTGTTGTTAGTGTCTGATCATTTTTTTCAAAGTGATTTCCTTTAATCAAGAGAATCAGGACCAACATGTGTCAAGAGTTCTTGCTCAGTCCTGCATCGATTGGTAAAGGCATTAACAGCACCTGCCTCTAATTAATTACATAATCTCAAAGGTCAGCTTTTCCATTATCTTTAGCTCCATCACTAATGCGTATAAAGTGAGGGAAGAAGAAGCCAGGGAATGACCTAATATGCCCTTCAAGGCAGTTGTACTCCTGTGAGGCCAGTGAGAGCTATAAGTATGTATTAAGAGCATATCAGGTCAGAAGCAAGTAGATGATTTTAAGAGAATGATAGTCAAAGAGCCTGTGTACTGTGGTGAAAATGGTTTTGGCTTCTAAGTCAGGAGCTCTGAGTTCAAATCACCTAGCTGCCATTAACTTGCTGGATGAACTCTGACAACAGAAGGAAACTAGCATTTATGGAATGCTTACTCTGCCAGATGCCTAAGCGCATTATTTTATTTCATCTTTTTAACATCTCCGTGAGGGAAACATTATTCTCCTCCAATTTACAAGAAACAGAAATTAAACTCACACTAGTAAATTAATTCACTCAATTTTTTTTTTTTTTTGATATGCTATACCTATTATCATCGAGCAGATTCTGATTCATAGCAACCCTATAGGACAGAGTAGAACTCTCTCATAACATTTCCAAGGAGTGGCTGGTAGATTCAAACTGCTGGTCTTTTGGATAGCAGACTTAACCACTGTACCACCAGGGCTCCAAGGGTACATGCTAGTAGGTTGCAAATATAGGATTCAGACCCTGCAGACCAACATCTTTCACTACATTCTGCTGTCTTCAAGATATCATGCTTCACCCCAAATTCTCATAAAAAGACCAGCCTTAATGGTCAGACTGGAACTGGAAGGACCCTGGAGGTCATGGTCCCCAGACCTTCTGTTAGCCCAAGACAGGAACCATTCCCAAAGCCAACTCTTCAGACAGGGATTGGACTGGAATATTGGATGGAAAATGATACTGGTAAAGAACGAGCTTCTTGGATCAACATGAGACTATGTTGGTATCTCCTGTCTGGAGGGGAGATGAGAGTTCAGAGGGGGCCAGAAGCTACCCGAATGGACACAAAGAGAGAGAGTGGAGGGAAGAACTGTGCTGTCTCACTGGGGAGAGAGCAATTAGGAGTGTATAGCAAGGTGTATGTAAATTTTTGTATGAGAGACTGACCTGATTTGTAAACTTTCGCTTAAAGCACAATAAAAATTAATCAAAACAAAACAAGATATCATGCTTCTAGTCTGCAAAACGAGGGACTGACTTTGTTACAAGTTATGGACAGTTACAGGAATTTTGTCATCCTCCCCGTGTCAAACATACTAAACCCAATAACCCATAGTTCTTTTAAGTTCTCTTTATTTGTGCTGATAATGGAGATAAATTATTGGTCTTCCCAGAACTTCTCCCTTCCACTGGGAACAGCACTTTCTTTTCTGGGAGCTTCCCCTCCTGAAATTCCAGTCATGGGTTCAAACAGGTACTGCCACCTTCTTTCAAACCCTATCTCCCTAATCAGAATTTTATTGGTCCAGAGGTAGACATCAAGTTCAAGCCAGCCAATCACAATTCCACGTCTCCCGCCCTCACTCCTTTCTCAGTTGATTGACCCAACAGTGAAACAAGCAAGAAAGAAATTTTGAAAATGGAAGGAACAAGATGTGAAATGTAGGACCCATTGGTGGCCATGTCCTGTGCCTTGTGAAGAAAGCAGCTGTGAATTGGTACAAACTGATGCAGAGACAAGAGACCAAGGTAAAAGGAATCGTGGTGGTTCTCAAGTCCTCATACCCAGTCGTCTTTGAAGATTAGCTGAACTCTACACTGCCCACCATTCTGTAGTTCAGTGGATACCACAGTTTCCTTACAACAAACTCCGTTTTCTCTCTTCCTAAGTTCAGTTATTTGTAAATAAAATACCCTAATATAATATTTATCCATCTTGTAGTGTGTGTGTGTGTGTATGTGTGTGTGTGTATGCATAAGGAACCCTGGTGGTACAATAGTTACTCACTTAGCTGCTAACCAAAAGGTCAGCAGCTCAAACCCACCAACGACCCCACAGGAGAAAAGACCTGGTGATCTGTGCCCATAAAGATTACAGCCTAGGGAAACCCTGTGGGCCAGTTCTACTCTGTCACATAGGGCTGCTATGAGTCAGAATTGACTAAACAACACTATATATACTGAGTGACAAGGTGCTGATCATTATCCTACCACTTATCAAAAACCTACTATAAACCCTGGTGGTGTAGTGGTTAAGAGCTATGGCTGCTAACCAAAAAGTCAGCAGTTCAAATCCACCAGGCACTCCTTGGAAACCCTATAGGGTAGTTCTACTCTGTCCCATAGGGTCTCCATGAGTTGGAATGGACTCGACGGCAGTGGGTTTGGTTTGGTTTTACTGTATACCAGCATTGAACATATACTATGGCACATCTGCACAGCAACTCTGCAGGGGAGGTAATAAACACTCCCATAGAAAGGAGAGCTGCTTATCCCAGGTTCACACACTGATAGGGGGACCCTGACTGAGGAACCATAGGCCCTGGTCTTTACACCAATTCCTAGAACTGAAGAGAAACTTCAAGAGGAAATATAACACAAAATAGACAATGTGGACTTAGGTGGCACGAGCACCTGAATTCAATTCTTGGCTGCATGCTTCTTAGCTGTGGGCCCTTGGCTAGTCATTTAATATCCAGGTGCTCCATGAAGTGCTCTTTCTGCTATGAGAAGGCACTCTAGACACACCCTTGTCCAGGAGCACTCTTTTAGGAATGGAGCAGTGGGGCTTGCACTGTCATCCCAGTGAACACATACTCTCGGTCCCCCAATATCTACTCATACAGTGGTTAAGGCAAGAGAGTTCTGCATGAGGCCACACAGTGCAACCACACAGAACGGCTCAAAGAGGTCAGAGCCTATATAGCTGGATACCCAAACCAGCAAAATAACCAGCGAACGACAAAGCTAAAGATGCCAACAGGGATGAAATGAGGTTGAGTAATTAAAAGCCCCAGCGAGGATTCTGTAATGAGAAAGGTGAATCATGGTACGGTGAGCAGAAACTATCCTGGGGCTACCTTCAAATTAGAAGAACAACAGACAACTCCCTGGGGGACCATTAATGATGTGGGGAGTCAGGCCTCCCTGGCTGAGTCCCCTGTGCATGAAAGGAAGCCGCTGACTAGGCGAAATGTTTGCATAAAAGTGAATAACTGCTTATATGTGGGATTAAACACTTTTTAGTTGGCAAAGCATTTTCCTTATATTATCTCATATTTGATTCTCTCAAATACTTTAGAAAGTAGGCAGTTGAGATTTTACTGAAGAGGAAACCAGGGCACAATATTAACTGACATGCATAGGTCACATTGGTAGTGAGGGGCAAAGCTAGGTCATCGAGTGCTAAGCCCAGAGCCTTTCCATCCACCACTACCATCCTCACTGCATTGTCCTACGAGACTTAAGGGCACGATGGATTGTTTTGAGTATGTTCTTGGCTGCCTTATAGGAGACCAGTAACAATAACTCCAGCTGCCTATATAGAGAGCAGAGAAACTGATTATCTACAAAGGAGTAAATCTTTGGATCCAGACATCTTCTCATGGGATAGTGGAAAATGACAAACCTTGAAAACATCACGTCAAATAAAATAAGTCAGTCACAAAGAACAAACACTACATGGTTCCATTTATACGAAAGATCTAGAAGAGTAAATATATAGAGACCTAAATTTTTTTTTTAAGGGTATTAGTGGTTACCAGGGGCAGGCAGGAAGGAGGGAGAAAAGGAACTCACTGGTTAAGAAACAGTGAGCTTCTGTTAAGGGGGATGGAAAAAGTCAGAAACAAATAATGGTGATGACGAATGTAATTAATGCCACCAAATTGTTTATGTGAAAAATGTCGACACGGCGAATGTTTTTTGACCCACATATTTGCCACAATAAAAAAAAAAATTTACTTGTGAACATAAGTCTCAATATACACTAAGGACTGAGAAATAAATGAACACATTCCATAAATAAACTAAAATAAAAAGCTCTCACAAAAGGAAACAATGAAAGTTCCCCCGCGATCTCAATGTGCAGCAAGGGTGGGTAACCACTGGACTAGAGGAATGTTTCTTAAAAATTTGGCATGCATCAGGATCACCTGGAGGGTTTGTTAAAACACAGATCACTGGGCCTCATTCTCAGTGTTTCTGACTCAGTGAGTGTTATCAGGGGTGAATTAACCAGTAAGCAAGGTACACACCGGCTTAATTATGCTTACTTACTAATCTGTAGTACACAATTTCACATGGTGATGGTTACACATAACCAATACAATTAATATCACCAAGTTGTTTTTCTGAAACACAGGTGCAATTGTGCACTACAAGTTAGTGAGAAAGCACAAATAAGCCCGCGCATACCTTGTTTATTGGGTAATCCATCCCTGGGTGTTATGGATTGAATTGTGTACCCCAAAAAGAAATGTGGAAGTCCTAACCCCTGTACTGTAAATATGACTTTATTTAGAAATAGAGGTTTTCTTTTTTATATGAATGAGTTCTTACCAGGGTAGCGTGGGTCCTAAACCTAGTCACTTCTGAGTGGTGACTTATAAAAAGAGCAGAATAAACTTAGACTCATGCGGGAGGTGGGGAAGACAGATGCCACTTAAGGGCCTGTCTATAAGCAAAGGAACATTAAGGATTGCCAGCAGACACTAGAAACTAAGAGAAAGGCCTGCAGAAGGAATGGACAAGGCAAAGACCCTGATGTGGGCTACTAGCCTCCAGAACTATGAGAAAATAAATTTATTGAAAATGATCCACAATTTAAATTAACATTTTTATAACAATAATCTAAGGCCAAAACTGTGAAAGTGTGGAATAGGATATACAACATAATGCTCATTACACTCTGAGTGGGCAGTGGTAATTTACACATACAATTTTTGGTTAACTTTGCATCTAAAGATACAGGGCATATAAATGTAAAAATCTTTAAAAATAGTTGTTGTTAAAAAAAAAAATAACTAGTTGTTGTTAGGTACCCTCAAGTCAGTTCTACCTCATAACAACTCCATGTGCAACAGAATGAAACACTACCAGGTTTTGTGCCACCTTGGCTATATTTGGGCCCATTGTTGCAGCCACTATGTCAATCCATTTCATTGACAGTCTTCCTCTTTTTCACTGACCCTCTACCTTACCAAGCACTACGTCCTCCTCCAGGGAGTGGTGCCTCTTGATAATATGTCCAAAGTATGTGAGATGAAGCCTCACCATCTTCGCTTCTAAGGAGCATTCGGGCTGTGCTCATTCCAACACAGATTTGTTCATTCTTCTGGCAGTCCATGGTATATTCAATATTCTTTGAAAACACCAATTTAAAGACGTCAACTCTTCTTCAGTCTTCCCTATTCATTGTCCAGCTTTTACTTGCATGTGAGATGATTGAAACCACCATGGTTTGGGTCAGGGGCACCTTAGTCCTTAAAGTGACATCTTTGCTTTCTTAACACTTTAAATAGGTCTTTTGCAGCAGATTTGCCCAATACACTATGCCATTTGATTTCTCGACTGCTGTTACCATGGGCATTAATTATGGATCCAAGCAAAATGAAATCCTTGACAACTTCAACCTTTCTCCATTTATCATGATGCTGCTTAATGGTCCAGTGAGGATTTTTGTTTTCTTTATGTTGAGGTATAATCTATGTTGAAGGCTGTGGCCTTCATCAGTAAGTGCTTCAAGTCCTCTTCACTTTCAGCAAGCAAGATTGTGTCATCCGCCTTAATGAGTCTTCCTCTAATCCTGATGTCACATCCTTCTTTATATAGTCCAGCTTCTTGGATTATTTGCTTAGCATACAGATTGAATAAGTATAGTGAAAAGATACAGTCTAGACACACATCTTTCCTGATTTTAAACCATGCAGTGTCCCCTTGTTCTGTTCGAACGACTGCCTCTTGGTCTATGTACAGGTTCCATATGAGCACAATTAAGTATTCTGAAATTCCCATTCTTCACCATGTTATCCATAATTTGTTATGGTCCACACAGCTGAAAGCCTTAGCATAGTCAATAAAACAGGAAAACATCTTTCTGATATTCTCTGCTTTCAGCCAAGATCTATCTAACATCAGCAATGATATCCCTGGTTTCATGTCCTCTTCTGAATCCAGGTGGAATTTCTGGCAGTTCCCTGTCAAAGTATAGCTGCAACTGTTTTTGAATTATCTTCATCATAATTTTACTTGCGTATGATATTAATGATATTGCTTGATAATTTCTGTATTCTGTTGGATCATCTTTCTTTGGAATGGGCCTATATATGAATCTCTTCCAGTCACTTGGTCAGGTAGCCAGCCATCTTCCAAATTTCTTGGCATAGGCAAGGGAGCGCCTCCAGCACTGCATTCATTTGTTGAAACACCTCCCTTGGTATTTCATCATTTCCTGGAGGCTTGTTTTTTGCCAATACCTTCAGTGCAGCTTGGACTTTTTTCCTCAATGCCATATGTTCTTGAGCATATGCTACCTCCCTAAATGGTAAACATCGACCAATTCTTTTTGGTACGGTGACTCTGTGTGTTTTCTTCATCTTCTTTTGATGTTTCCTGAGTTGTTTAATATTTCCCCCATAAACAATATTTTCCCCATAGAAACCTTCAATATTGCAACTCTAGGCTTGAATTTTTTCTTCAGTTCTTTCAGCTTGAGAAACGATGAGGGTGTTCTTCCTTTTTGGTTTTCTAACTCTGAGTCTTTGCATAGACACAAAATCTTTGTTTTCTTGAGCTGCCCTTTGAAATCTTTTGTTTAGCTCTTTTACTTCATCGCTTATTCCTTTCACTTTAGCCGTTCTCCATTCAAAAGCAAGTTTCAGAATCTTTTCTGACATCCATTTTGGTGCTTTCTTTCTTTCCTGTCTTTTTAGTGACCTTTTGCTTTCTTCATGTATAATGTCGTTGAAGTCATCTCACAACTTTCTGGCCTTCAGTCATTAGTGTTCAATGCATCAAGTCTATCCTTGAGATGGTCTTTAAATTCAGGTGTAACATACTTGTGTTCATACTTTGGCTCTAATGGGCTTGTTTTAGTTTTCTGCCACTTCACCTATATCTTTCACATGAGTAATTGATGGTGTGTTCTGCTGTCGGTCATTGGCCTTGTTCCGACTGATGATTTTAAAAACTAAAAGCTGTGAATATAGTCTAAATTATGATGAGAAGAAAGGAAATGTCAACACAAGGGAAACAATAAGATGGCATTAACAGAAAGAACATAAGGTGAGTACATCAGTTTATGCAATAAAAGGAGACCTGGTGGCACAGTGGAAACCCTGGTGGCATAGTGATTAAGAGCTATGGCTGCTAACCAAAAGGTCGGCAGTTTGAATCCCCCAGCCACTCCTTGGAAACCCTATGGGGCAGTTCTACTCTGTCTTGTGGGGTTGCTATGAGTCAGAATTGACTAGACAACAGTAGTATTGGTTTTGGTTTGGTGGCACAGTGATTAAGTGCTCAGCTACTAACTGAAATGTCAGCAGTTTGAACCCACAAGCTGCTCCATGGAGAAAGATGTGACAGTCTGTTTCCATAATGATTACAGCCTTGGAACCCCTACTAGGTAGTTCTACTCTTTACTATGGGGTCGCTATGCATTGGAATCGACTCAACAGCAATGGGCGATGCAATAAATGTAAATAATAAACAAATAAATCTCTAATAGGGTCATACTATTCTGTTGTTGTTGTTGTGTCCTGTTGAGTTGATTCCGACTCATAGTGACCCTATAGGACAGAGTAGAACTGGCCCGTATGTTTTCCTAGGGTATAATCTTTATGGGAGAAGATTGCTATATCTTTTCTTCCAGCAAACAGCTGGTGGATTCGAACTGCCCACCTTTTGTTTAGCAGCTGAGCACTTAACCACTGTGCTACCAGAGCTCCTTCAAATGATTCTAAATCATGCTATATATAAGAGATATACTGACAGTGAATTGACAAAAATATTTTAAGCATAAAAGGAAGGTTCAGGCATGAAGGTAGACCCTGACCTCACAACATACACAAAAATTAACTCAAATGGATCAGAGACCTAAATTTAAAAGCTAAAAATGTAAAACTCTTAGAAAAATTACTGCCATACATTTTCATAATCTTGAATTTGGCAGTTGTTTCTTAGCTATGACACCAAAACATAAAGAACAAAAGAGAAAATAGATAAATTGAGGTTCAAGAAAATTAAAAACTTCTGTGTTGCAAAGAACACCATCAAGAAAGTGAATGGATAACCCACAAAATAGGAGAAAATATTTTGAAAGTACTTATCTGATAAGGGACTTGTATGTAGAATATAAATAAAATTTACAACTGAATAATAAAAAGACAAATAACATAACTGAAACTTAGGCATAGGGTCTGAAATACATTTCTCCAAAGAAGATATACAAATGGGCAGTAGCACATGAACAAGATGTTCAATATCATTAGCCATCAGGAAATGCAAATACAAACTACGATGAGGTGTGACTTTATACCCACTATGAACGCTATAATCACAGAGACAGATAATAACAAGCATTGACAAGCACATAGAGATATTTGAACCCTCATACACCACTAGTGGAACTTTTAAAATGTTACAGCCACTTTGGAAAACAGTCTGGCCGTTCCGTGAAAGGTTAATCGTATACCCTTCAGCTAAAGATTAGACAGGCCCACAAAACAAACAATAATACACGTAGCTCAGACATGTATGAGAGACTAAATGGGCATACCAGGCCAGGGGCAGGGACAGAAGGAAAGAGGGGACAGGAAAGCTGAATGAATGGAAATGGGCAACCAAAGTCAGGAAGGGGAGAATGTTGACATGTCCTGGGGTTGGCAAATAATGTCACAAAAAAAACATGTGTATTAATTATTTACTGAGAAACTAATTTGCTTTGTAAGCCTTCATCTAAAGTACAATTAAAATAATAATAATAAAATAAAAAGGTTAATCATAGAGTTATCATATGATCCTAGGTATATATCCAAGAGAAATGAAAACATGCATTCACACAAAAACTTGTATGCAAAAGTTCAGGGCAGCATTATTTATAATAGCCAAAAAGTGAAAAAATTCAAATGACCATCAATCAAAGAATGAATAAGTAAAATGTGGTATATTCATCAATGTAATATTATTCAGACTACAAAGGAGTTAGCTATTGGTATGTTCTATAACATGGAGGAACCTTGAAAACATTGAGCTGAGTGAAAGAAGTCAATCACAAAAGACCATATGTGTTATGTTTCACTTCATATGAAATATTAGAATAGACCAATCGATACAGAACGTAGGTAAGTGGTTGTCTATGGTTGGGGATGGGGTTATTGGAGAAGGACTGTTAATGGATTGTTGTTGGGTTGTTAGGTGCCATGGAGTCAGTTCCGACTCATAACAACCCTATGTACAATAACAAAACACTGCCCGCATCTGCACCATCCTCACAATCACTGTTATGTTTGATCACATTGTTGCAGCCATTGTGTCAGTCCATCCCATCCAGGAACTTCCTCTTTTTCACTGACCCTTTACCTTACTAAACATGAAGTTCTTCTTCAGGGACTGGTCCCTCCTGATAACATGCTCAAAGTACTTGAGACAAAGTCTTGCCATCCTCTCTTCCAAGGAGCACTCTGGCTGTACTTTTTCCAAGATAGGCTTGTTCATTCTTCTGGTGTTGTTGTTGTTAGGTGTCACGTCAGTCCCGACCCATAGTGAACCTATGCACAACAGAACAAAATACTGCCCCTCCTGCACCATTCTCACAATTGTTGCTATGCTTGAGCCCATTGTTGCAGCCACTGTGTCAGTCCATCTCCTTGAGGGTCTTCCTCTTTTTTGCTGACCCTGTACTTTACAAAACATGATGTCCTTCTCCAGGGACTGATCCCTCCTGACAACATGACCAAAGTATGTGAGATGCAGTCTTGTCATCCTTGCTCCCAAGGAGTACTCTGGTTGTACTTCTTCCAAGACAGGTTTGTTCGTTCTTTTGGCAGTCCATGGTATAGTCAATGTTCTTCGCCAAGACAATTCAAAGGTATCAATTCTTCTTTGGTCTTCCTTATTCATTGTCCAGCTTTCACATGCATGTGAGGTGACTGAAAACAGTATGGATTGGCACTCTTTAGTCCTCAAGATGATAGCTTTGCTTTTTAACGCTTTAAAGAGATCTTTCAAAGCTGATTTGTCCAATGCAATACATCTTTTGATTTCTTGACTGCTGCTTCCATGGATGTTATTGTGGATCCAGGTAACATGAAATCCTTGACAACCTCAATCAAGTTGTGGTCTTTGATCTTCATTAGTAAGCGCTTCAAGTCCTCTTCACTTTCAGTAAGCAAGGTTGTGTCATCTGCATAATGCAGGTTGTTAATGAGTTTTCCTTCAATCCTGATGCCCCATTCTTCTTCATGTAGTTCAGCTTCTCAGATTATTTGCTCAGCATAGAGATTGAATAGCTATGGTAAAAGGATACAACCCTGACACACACCTTTCCTGACCTTAAACCATGCAGTATCCTCCTGTTCTGTTCAAACAACTGCCTCTTGATCCATGTACAGATTCCTCATGAGCACAATTAAGTATTCTGCAATTCTCATTCTCTGAAATGTTATCCATAATTTGTCATGATCCACACAGTCAAATGCCGTAGCATAGTCAATTGAACACAGGTAAACATTTTTCTGGTATTCTCTGCTTTCAGCCAGGATCCACCTCACATTGGCAATGATATCCCTTGTTCCACATCCTCTTCTAAATCTAGCTTGAATTCTTCTGGTAGTCCATGGTATAGACAATATTCTTCACCAACTTCATAATTTAAAGGCATCAATTTTTCTTTGGTCTTTTTTATTCATTGACCAGCTTTCACATGCATGTGAGGCAATTGAAAATATCATGGCTTGGGTCAGGCACACCTTAGCACTCAAGGTGACATCTCTGCTTTTCAACACTTTAAAGAGGTCTTTTGCAGCAGATTTGCCCAATGCAATACATCATTTGATTTCTCTACTGTTGCTTCCACGGGCTTTGATTGTGGATCCAAATAAAATGAAATGCTTAACATCTTCAATCTTTCTCCATTTATCATGATGTTGCTTATTGGTCCAGTTGTGAGGATTTTTGTCTTCTTTATGTTGAGGTGCAATCCATACTGATGGCTATAGTCTTTGATCTTCATCAGTAAGTGCTTCAAGTCCTCTTCACTTTCAGCAAGCAAGGTTGTGTCATCTGCATATCACAGGTTGTTAAAGAGTCTTCCATCAATCCCGGTGCCACGTTCTTCTTTGTATAGCCCAGCTTCTCAGATTATTTGCTCAACATACAAATTGAATAAGAACGTTAATGTATATGTGGTTACTTTTTGGTATGAAGAATATATTCTAAAATTGCTCCTGGTGAAGATTACACAACTCTGTTAATATACTAAAATATTATCAATTCCACACTTTAAAAACATGAATTGATGAAATGTGACTTACATCTCAAAACAAAAATAAATAATATGAAGATTCAAGTAAATTTAAACAAAAATGCAAAAAAGATGATAATAATCATATTAGATAAAATAGAATCCAAGGCAAAAATAATTTTAAATTGATAAAACATTAATTCCAGAGTTAAGATTAAAGAGTATCTCTTAAAGTGTTAAAAATAAAATATGAAGAAACTCTATTAGACATAAATGAGAAATTTATAAAAATAGAATTCTTGTGAAAGACTTTAATACATCTTCCTCAGCCTTTGACAATAGAAAACAAAAAAGGAGGGGACATAAGAGATTTAATAATTTTATGAAGTATTATATTAATAAAACATATATATAATTACATTAACATCAAACAGAGAATACACCTTTATAAGTTTTGATGTGATGTTTACAAAATTTAATTATACAGTAGAAATTGTAGAGGCCACACTCTCTGGCAACATTGCATTAAAGCTGAAACTAATCACAAAGTGTAATCAAAATAATGTGAGAAAACCATTTGAAAATTAAACAATGTTCTATTAAAATGTTGCTATTTAGAAAACAGCAAAAATGAGAGCAATATTTATGAAAACCAATGGGAAAGGGTCAGCCTTTATCTCAAGTCAAATCCATTAAAAATTTTCCTTTATTAAATAGGAAATAATGCAATTAGAGTAAGTAGGCATTTTATTCAAAAACTTACAAAATGGCATCAAAATCAACATGAAGAAAGGAGGAAAATGTTAAAAGCAGATATTCATGAATTACAAATAAACAAAATTCTTAATTAAATTCTACAAATAATTCCTGGACTTTCACTTATGGGAAAAAGGCAAGACTAGATGTGCAGAGAGATCTTCTTAGTACAAACATTTAAAATGCTGAATAAAATATGGGACTTGAGTTTTTAAATTCATGGCTCAGCTGGCAAGGAAGTGCCTTAACACAAATCTTTGTTGTGTTAGGTGCAGTTGAAGCAGCTCCAACTCATAGAGACCTCATGTTTAACAGAATGAAACATTGCCCAGACTTGTTCCATCCTCATGATAATTCTTACGTTTGAGCCCATTGTTGCAACCACTGTGTCAATACATCTCCTTGAGCGTCTCCTTCTACTTTGCTGACCCTCTGCTTTACCAACTATAGTGTCCTTCTCCAGCAATTGGTCCTTCCTGATGACTTGTCCAAAGTAAGCAAGTTGAAAGGTGGAGCCAACACGATGCCGTAGACAGATGTACCATGCTGTCTCTCTGCAGCAAAGACCTGAAAAACTAAGTAAAACAGATACAAACATCGATCCCAGAACCCTAAGCGTCAAATGAAGGGATAAAGAATTAGATCAATCACTGACTAGAAGAAGAAACTGATGGAAAACAGAGAATAATGAGAGATATGGAACGGAGGTCCCCTGCCAACTAACACAGCATAGTGTTGCCTTCTTGAAACACAGCCAGTAAGGACTCCAGACAGGGATTACACAAAGGCACCTTTATGGAACTCCCAACAGGAGACAGAGCACACAGTAACCAGAGAAACACACTTTCCCACTCCTCACCCTTTTGCCCCATATGCCACCTTCACCCCTTTCCAATGTGCCACACAGTGCCATTTGGCTAAAAAGCCACCAACCTGCTGCCACCCCAGACAACCCTGCCTTCACCCACCAGCTCCTGGCATACAAGTTTTTCTCCTTTCTTCCTTTTCTTTCTCCCTTCTGCCTAGCCCTGCACATCATCTCCACCCTTTCCCATAGGGCCATGCCACTCTGCATAGCTAGAGAGACACTGGCCCACCACCACCCCGGGTCCACCCCGCCAGTTCCCTCCACATCACCTTTTTTTTTTTCTTCTTTCTTTTTTTTCTCTGTCCTACCCAGCCCCATATTTCACCTCTCCTCCCTTCCAACCAGCCCTTGGGTCAATCCTGCCCCCACTGCATCACTAGTTTATTCATCTATTTATGTATGTATGTATTTATATACATATGTGTTTTTATTGCTTATTTTATTTTATCTTTCTTTTCTTTCTTCCATCCACCTAGCCACATACATCACCTCACCCCTTGCCTCTGGACCCCACCAAACCACTGTGGCTAGAGAGTCACTGGCCCACTGTTACCCTGTCTCCACTTGCCAGATCCTACTGTGCCACCACTTAAATGTTTTTTTCCCTTTTTTTCTTCCCTTCTCCCATCTAGCCCCATAAGCCACCTTCTCTCCCTTCACGCCAGCCCCCAAGTCCACCCCACTCCCTTTCACTGGACCCCACCATGCAGCCAGTTTTTTGTTTATATTTATCTTTTGGGTTTTTTTCTTTTTCTTCTTTTTCTTTCTCCCTCCCACCTAACCCTGTATGCTACCTTCACCCCTTCCTGTAGGCTCTTGCCGTGCTGCTGTGATTAGAGAGCAACTGGTGCACTGGCCCACCCTGGGTCTGTCCCGCCCCTACCTGTGGCCTCCACAAGTTGCTTTTTTGCTTCTTTTTTCTTTCTTGTTCCCCCCCCCCTTTCTTTTCACCTCCCACTTGGATCATTATATCACCTCCACTACCTTCCCACTGGACCCTGGGCCCACACCACCCCAACAGGCCAGCCCCTACCATGCTACTATTTTTTTCTTGTTTTCTTTTTTCATTTCTCTTTCTTTTCTTTCTCCCTCCCACCTAGCCACATACACCACCTATCCCTCATTTCTGCCAGCCCCTGCTGCACCGCCATGGCTAGAGAGCCACTGGTTCAGGTTCACCCTGCCAAAACTATCAGTTCCCACCATGCTGCCATTTTTTTCTGTTTTTTTTCCATTCTTACTTTTCTTTTTCCCTCCCACTTAGTCCTATAGGCTACCTCCCTCCTTTCCCTCTGGCTTCCTCTGTGCTGCCACAGATAGAGTGTCTCCAGTATATCAGCCCACCACCACCCCAGGTCCGACCCACCACCACACTGCAATTTATTTTATTCTTTTTTTTCTTTCCTTCTTTCCTTTCTACCTCCCACCTCACCCTATAAGCCACTTTCCCCCTTTCAGCCAGCCCTCCAGGTCTGCCCTACTGCCACCCACCAGCTACCATTTTTTTCTTTCTTTCCTTTTTTTTTCTTTCTCTTCCCCACCTAGCCCTGTACAGCACTCCCTTCCCATCAGCCCTCATTGTGCCACCATGGCTAGAGCATCCCCAGCTCTCAAGCCTGCCATCATATCAGGCCCATACCTCCCCTCCCCTCCCATCACTCAACCAGTAATGAATGGTTTCAAGTGAGCCCATATCAATCCCTGTTCAGCACCCCCTCCTATCTGGGGAGGGGCTGTGAATTCTCCCACACTGCTGGACCAACATCAGGAGGCAGACAGCACCCAGCCAGCCGCCATGCAAAACCACTGTACAGTGAAGCAGGCTTATGCTGCCCTCCCCACCTAGTTAAGGTGGTGAAAGCCATCATGCCTATAGACAAGTGAGCAGTGAATCAAGACTGACCCGCCCATCCTGCCATATTAAAACAACAAAAAAGCAAGATGAAACAAAGGAATATACAATCAATAAATAAAGACAATAATTCATTAATGTCTTGGAGACAGTAGACAATATCAAAATGTAAAAAAAGCAGGGCAAGATGGCTACAACAAGTGACAAAAATAAAGAACCAGATGATCTTCTGGTAGAAGAAAAGGCAGTGGAACTACTTGTCATGGAATTCAAGACCAATATTTAGGGCTCTCCAAAGGATTAGGAAAGAGAGCAAGGAAAACACAGACAAAACCAAGGAAAAAGTAGACAAAATCATGGAAAACACAAACAAAATCAATGCAAACGACTAAAATCAAGGAAAACACAGACAAAGCAATAAAAGTATCCAGGAAAATAATGCAAGAATAAAACATCAAAATAAAGAAACAATTAGAAATCAGACCAAAAGAGTAACTAGAAATCCAAAAGACAAACAACAAAATTTCAGAAATGGACACCATAAGAGAAGGTTTTAGGAGCAAATGTGAAACAATAAAAAAATCAGCAAGATTGAAGACAAATCCATGGATTCCACTTTGTTTGAGGAAAAATCAGAAAAGAATGAAGAAAACCTAAGAATTATGTCAGATACAATCAAGAGGAAAAATTTGCATGAAATCAGAGCTCTAGAAAAGGGGAGAAAATGGAAAACACAGAGATTTTTGAAGATTCGCTGGCAGAAAACCTCTCAAATATCATGAAAGATGAAAAGTTGACCATCCAAGAATCTCAATGAAACTCATACGAGATAGGCCCCAAAAGAAAATCATCAAGACATATATCATAATCACACTTGCCAAAACCAAAGACAAAGAAAGAATCCTGAGAGCAACTCAAGGCAAACAGAAAGTCACTTACAAAAGGGAAATGATAAGACTAAGCTCTGGGTACTCTGCCGAAACTATGCAGGCACGAAGGCAATGGGAAGGCATATATAATGCCCTGAAAGAAAAAACTGCAATCAAGAATAATATATTTGGTGAAATTAGGACATTTCCAGGTAAACAGAAATTAAGGGAATTTGTAAAAACCAAACCAAACTCACAAAAAATATTAAAGGGAACTCTCTGGGCATTAAAAAAAAATCATAAAACCAACAAAATCAGACAACAACTGGAGTCTAGGACACAAGGCAGCATCAGACAGACACCAGCCTAGGTAAAGAAACTCTCACTAATAAAACAAAGCTAAAAGATTTAAAACAGAGATGTCAATCTATAAATCACAACAATGTCAAAACAATAAAAGAGGGGATAAATGGTATAGGTATAGAATTTCAAATGGAGAGAAAGTCAAGGTGATATCAAGTAATAAAAGACTGGTTCAAACGTAGGAAGATAAGGATAAATATCAAGGTAGCCACAAAGAAAGTTAACAAATTTACTAATCAGAATAAAAAAAGAAGAACAGCATAAAGACTCAGTAAACACAAAGTCTATAATAACAAAAGAAAACAAAACCCACAAAATAAAGGAATTCAGCAGTGGAAAGTAAGAGGAACAAAGAAAGCATCAGCACCACAAAATAAATAAATAAATAAAAATAAAAGCACAACAATATGACAGCAATAAACTCACACCTATCAATAATCTCACTCAATATAAATGGCTTATAAACACACCCATAAAGAGACAGAGAGTGGCAGAATGGATAAAAAACGTGATCCATCAATACACTGTCTACAAAAGGCACACTTAGACACAGATATAAATGTATTAAAAATCAGAGGATGGGAAAAATATATCAAGCAAACAACAACTAAAAGAGGTCAGGAATGGAAATACTAATCTCAGATAAAATAGATTTTCAGGCAAAATTAACCATGGAAGACAAGGTAGGGCATTATATAATGATAAAAGGAACAATCCACCAGGAAGACATAACCTTAGTAATATCTGTGTACCCAATGTCAGAATTCCAAAATACATTAGGAAAAAAAAAACTCTAACAGCACTGAAAAGAGAAATAGATAGCTCGCCATAGTAGGAGACCTCAACACCCCACTATCAGTAAAGGACAGAACATCTAGAAAGAAACTCAACAAAGATACAGAAGATCTAAAGGCCAAAATCAATCAACATGACCTCGTAGACATATATAGAACACTACACCAAGCAGCAAACAGCAGCAAAGTATATAGCCTTTTCCAATGCACATGGAATATTCTCCAGAATACATCACATTTTAGGATACAAAACAACCCTCAATAAAACCCAAAACGTCAAAATAATACAAAGCATAGCATTCTTCCTGATCACAATGCTACAAGTGTAGAAGTCAGTAACAGGAAGATCAAGAAAAAGAAATCAAATACATGGAAACTGAGTAACACTTTGCTTAAAAACAACTGAGTAATAGAAGAAATCAAAAAGGTAATTAAAAAAAATCCCTTAATCAAATAAGATTGAAAACACATCACACCAAAACCTTTGGAACACAGCAAAGGCAGAGCACAGAGGTCAATTTATAACAATAAATGCACACATCAAAAAAAGAAGAATGGACCAGAAGTAAAATGTTAGCCCTGAAACTCAAACAAATAGAAAAAGGACAGCAAAAAAGCCCATAGCCACCAGAAGAAAGAAAATAATAAAGATTAGAGTAGAAATAAATAAAATAGGAAATAGAAAAACAATAGAATCAACAAGTCCAAAAGTTGGTTCTTTGGAAAGATCAACAAAATTGACAAATCATTGGCCAAATAACAAAAGAAAAACAGGAGAGGAAACAAATAAGAAATGAGACGGGAGACATTATGAAGGATCCGAATGAAATAAAAAAGGATCACAACAGAATACTACGAAAAAATGCACTCCAACAGTTTGAGAACCTAGAGGAAATGGACAACTTTCTAAAAACAAACTGCCTACCTAAACTAACATAACAAGCTGAGATGGTAGGAAATCTTAATAGACCCACAGCAAGAGAAGAGATTGAAAAGGTAAAAAAAAAACAAAAAACTGCCAACAACAACAACGAAAAAGCCCTGGCCAGGATGGCTTCAGTGGAAAGTTTTACTAAACATTCAGAGAAGAGCTTACACCAGTACTACTCAAGCTATTTCAAAGCATAGAAAAGGAAGGAATCTCCAAATTCATTCTATGAAGCCAGCATAACCCTGATACCAAAGCCAAGCAAAGACATCACAAAAAGAGAAAATTACAGATCAATATCTCTCATGAATAATTTTTTTTTATGAATATAGACTCAAAAATGCTCAAGAAAATTCTAGCCAATAAAATTCAGCATCATATAAAAATAATGATAATACACCACAACCAAGTAGGATTCATACCAGTTATAAAAGGGTAACTCAACATTAGAAACTCAAACAACACAATCCACCCTATAAACAGAACAAAAGCAAGGAATCACATGATCATCTCAATTGATGCAAAAAATGCATTTGATAAAGTCCAACATCTATTCCTGATAAAAACTCTAAATAAAATAGGAATAAAGGGAAATTCCTCAACATAATAAAGGGTATCTGTACAAAACCAACAGTCAACATCATTCTCAATGGAAAGAGGCTAAAAGCATTCTACCTGACAAGGGGAACAAGGCAAGGATGCCCTTTATCACCCCTTCTATTTAGCATTGTGCTGGAAGTCCTACCGAGAGCAATAAGATAGAAAAAGAAATAAAGGGCTTGCAAATTGCTAAGAAGAAGTAAAACTATCCCTATTCGCAGATGATATGATCCTACACATACAGAATCCCAAAGGTTCAACAAGAACACTGCTGGAACTAATAGATTCAGAAGAACGGCAGGATACAAAATCATTCAGAAACTGTTGGATTCTTATACACTGTGATGTGTATAAGATTGTGTGTTAATTGGCTGGGCCACGAGTCTCACTGTTTATATGTGATCACTCCCATAATGGGACCTGCTGTGAGTAGCCAATCAGTTGAGAGGGTATTTCCTTGGGGATGTAGCCTGCATCGCTAGCTCTGGATCCTGCGGTTGCCTCCTTTTCGTCTGACCTCTGCTTCTTGGGACTTGAGCTATCAGCTTATCTGCCTCTCCTGGAATACATCAATCTTCACAGCCTGTGAGTGGAGCCTTTCTCTCCTACCTGCTGATCTTGGGTTTGCCAGCCCCTGCAGCTACGTGAATTGGGAGAAGCCGCTATCCTAATTCACAGACTAATCCAACCTTTACAATTGGAAACCCCGGTAGCGTAGTGGTTAGGAACTATGTCTGCTAACCAAAAGATTGGCAGTTTGAATCCACCAGGCGCTCCTTGGAAACCATATAGGGCAGTTCTACGCTGTCCTATAGGGTCACCATGAGTAGGGATCAACTCGATGGCAGTATGTTTGGGTTTTTTACTGGCTTTGATTCTCTAGAGAATACAGCCTAAGACAATTGGTACTGAGAGTGGTTCTAGAGAAACAAAATTACAAGGAAGAGTTTTCTAAATCATTTCTCAAGTCTGGCTAGTCTTAAAGAGGTTGATGACTCTGCTTCCAGCAGTAAAGAAGGCACTGCTAATCCTCGGCATGAGGTGGTGAAACAAATACACAAAATACCACCACCAATAGATCAGGTATTGATGAAAGGCAATGCTCTGGGTGAACACATGTGTAATATCTTTGTACAGTTTTGTCAGAATGTGAAGTATAAGGGAGCTAGTTGATTCGTCCTACTTTTGCTAAACAAACTGGTGAAAGAAAGAGATGCCCTCAGGGCTTCAGAGTCAAAGCTCAAGTGCTGTGTAAATTAACTCAAAGTTTCCACTTGTGCTTTGAAAGAAAGCCTTATTTCTTGTAGTAATGGAGCTGATATTGCTGAAAGCCAAACCCAGAGTCTTATAGTAAGAGTGGCTGAATTACAACACCAGCTCAACTGCCAAACTTGGGAGGTGTCTGGAATTAAAGTAAGGGCATTGATTGGGAAGAAACGGGATCCTGAAACTTGGGATGGGGACATATGGGCAGATAACCAGGAAGCTGGAGACACTGAGCCCCTAAATTCCATTGAATCACTCCTACCAGCAGAACCACTCCCATCTGAAGAAATTACTTCATGTTTGCCTGCTAAGCCACACTGCCCAGAAAAACTGTTAGCCCCTTCACTCCCATATAATGAGATTAGCCCTAGCCCAGCTGCCTCCAAAGAGTCCTTGCCTGAGTCATTGCCTGGGGCAGATGCTTTACCTGACAATGTTGAATGTTCTCAAAACAATTCCACACTACCAATTCTGGCTTCTAGACCTATAACTAGACTTCAGTCCCAGAGAGCCCCAAAAACTGAAGTATAAAGTGTGATCCAGGAGGAGGTACACTACACTCCAAAGAACTGCTTGAGTTTTCTAATATGTACAAACAGAAACCTGGGAAATACGTGTGGGAATGGCTATTAAGGGTGTGGGATATAGTGCAAGGAACATAAAGATGGACAAGTCTGAGTTTATTGGTATGGGTCCACTAAGCACATATTCTTCATTCAATGTTTCAGCTTGAGAAGTTAGGAAAGAATCTAATAGTTTATTTGGTTGGGTAGCTGAAGCATGGATTACATGGTGACCTACACTAAATCAAGTCGAAGTACCAGACCTGCCTTGGTATACTGTAAAAGAAGGTATCCAAAGGCTTAGGGAAATTGGCATGCTAGGACAGATTTATCAGGTTAGACCCACAGAGCCACAAGTGGAGTGCCCAGAGGGCACACCTTTTACAACTGTGAAGAACAAATTTTGAAGGGAACTCCACACCCTTGAAGACTGCTGTGATTACTATTTTATGTAAATCAGATTTGACAGTGGGAAGTGCCTTAGCTGAATTAAGGCACCTAACTACAATAAGACTGATTGGACCCCATGGTAGTAGGGGCCAAGTGGCTGCACTCAAACGACAGAGTCAAGGTGGGTGTGGTTACAGTAATGGACAGCTAAGTCATATGATATTGGCTACTTAGTCATGGTGTCCCTAGGAGTGAACTAGATAGAAAATCTACTAAATATTTACTTGATCTGTACAAACTGATGAATTCTAGGTCAGGTGAACAGCAGTCTAACTTGAATCACTAGAATAGAGACTCACAGTCCCTCAATAAATTCCCAGATTCCAGTGAATTTAAAGACCCACAACCTCTTGAATAAAGGGGAGGATGGGTCCCCTTGAGGAAGGACTCCAGCACATTGCCAAAAATTTTTATTGTTAATCTCTCTCCCAGCCTTCCCCAAAGGGATCTATGGCCTTTTACCAGAGTGATAGTTCACTGGGGAAAAGGAAATAATCAGGATTTTCAGAGATTACTGAATGCTGGCTCTGAACTGACACTAATTCCAGGAGACCCAAAGCATCTCTGTGGCCCATCAGTCAGAGTGGGGGCATATGGAGATCAGGTTATTAATGGAGTCTTGGCTCATGTCCATCTCACAGAAGGTCCAGTGGGTCCCTGAACCCATCCTGTAGTGATTTCCCCAGTTCTAGAATGCATTATTGGAATAGATACACTCAGCAACTGGAAGAACCCCCACATTGGATCCCTGACAAATGGAGTAAGGGCTATTATGGTAGAAAAAGCCAAGTGGAAGCCATTAGAACTGCCCCTACCTAGGAAAATAGTAAACCAAAAACAACACCGTGTTCCTGGAGGGATTGCAGAGATTACTGCCACCATCAAGGATTTGAAGAATGCAGGGATGGTGATTCCCACCACATCCCCATTCAACTCACCTATTTGGTCTGTGCAAAAAGCAGCTGGATCTTGGAGAATGACAGAAGATTATTGAAAACTTTACCAGATGGTGACTCCAACTGCAGCTGGTGTTCCAGTTGTAGTTTCATTGCTTGAGCAAATTAATACATCTCCTTGTACCTGGTATGCAGCTATTGATCTGGCTAATGTCTTTTTCTCCATACCTGTTTTGAAGGACCATCAGATGCAGTTTGCCTTCAGCTGGCAAGGCTAGCAATACACCTTCACTTGCCTACCTCGGAGCCACATCAACTCTCCAGCTCTATGTCATAATTTAATCCCCAGGAAACTTGATCACCTTTCTCTTCCACAAGATGTCACACTGGTCCATTGCATTGCTGACATTATGCTGATTGGGCCTAGTAAGGAAGAAGTGTCAATGACTCTGGACTTTTTGGTAAAATATTTACTTGCTAGAGGGTATGGGATTAATCCCACAAAAATTCAGGCACCATCCACCTCAGTGAAATTTCTAGGGGTCTAGTGGTGTGGGGCATGTCAAGATATTCCTTCTAAAGTGAAGGATAAGTTATTACACCTGGCTGCTCCCACAACTAAAAAGGAGGCACAATGCCTAGTGGGCCTCTTTGAATTTTGGAGGCAACATATTCCTCATTTTGGTGTGCTACTCAGGCCTATTTATCAAGTGACTCAAAAAACTGCTAGTTTTTAGTGGGGCCCAGAACAAGAGAAGGCTCTGCAACAGGTTCAGGTTGCCGTGCAAGCTGCTCTGTCACTTGGGCCACATGATCCAGCTGATCCAATGGTGCTTGAAGTGTCAGTGGCAGTTAGAGGTGCTGTTTGGAGTCTTTGGCAGGACTGTATTGGTGAATCACAGCCCAGACCCTCAGGATTTTGGAGCAAAACCCTGCCATCCTCTGCAGATAACCACTCTTCTCTTGAGAAACAGCTTTTAGCTTGTTACTGGGCCTTAATAGAGACTGAACACTTAACTGTGGGACACCAAGTCACCATCCGGTCTGTGCTGCCTATCATGAAATGGGTTTTGTCTGACCCACAGTTATAAAGTTGGGCGTGCACAGAGCACTCCACCATAAAATGGAAGTGGTATATATGAGATCAGGCCCATGGCACACCTGAAGGCACAAGTAAGTTGCATGAGGAAGTGGTCCAGATGCCCATTGCCTCCACTCCTGTGACATTACCTTAAATCTCCCGGTCTGCACCTATGGCCTCATGGGGAGTTCCTTATGATCAGCTGACTGAAGAAAAGAAAACACATGCCTGGTTTACAGATGGTTCTGCGTAATATGCAGGCACCGCTTGAAAGTGGACAGTGGCAGCACTACAGCCCCATTCTGGGACCTCCCTGAAGGATAGTGGTGAAGGGAAATCCTCTCAATGGGCAGAATTTTGAGCAGTGCACCTGGTTGTTCATTTTTCTTGGAAGGAGAACTTACCAGGTGTGCAATTGTATACCAATTCATGGGCTGTGGCCAATGGTTTGGCTGGATGGTCAGGGGCTTGGAAGGAACATGATTGGAAAATCAGAGACAAGGATTTATGGGGAAGAGGTATGTAGATAGACCTCTCTGAATGGGCCAAAGAAGTGAAAATATTTGTGTCTCATGTGAATGCTCATCAAAGGGTGACCTCAGCAGAGGACGATTTTAACAATCAAGAGGATAGGATGACATGTTCTGTGGAAACCAGTCATCCTCTTTCCCCAGCTACTCCTGTCATTGCATGGGCTTAGCAACATGGACTTCTAGTCACCAAGGCTGACTTGGCTACAGCCACTGCTGAGTGCCCAATCTGCCAGCAGCAAAGATCAACACTGAGTCCCCAGTATCGCACCATCCCTCAAGGAGATCAGCTAGCAACCTGGTGGCAAGTTGATTACATTGGAACACTTCCATCATGGAAAGCATTTTGTCCTTAATGAAAGAGACATTTACTCTGGATATGGATTTGCCTTCCCTACACATAATGCTTCTGCCAAAACTACCATCTGTGGACTTGCAGAATGCCTTATCCACTGTAATGGTATCTCACACAGTATTGCCTCAGATCAAGGGGTTTACTTCACAGCAAATAAAGTGAGGCAGTGGGCCCATGCTCCTGGAATTCACGGGTCTTACTAAATTCCCCATAATCCTGAAGCAGCTGACTTGATAGAATGGTGGAACGGCCTTCTAAAGGGTAATACTTTGCAGGGTTGGGGCAATGTTCTCCAGAAGGCTGCATATGCTCTAAACCAGCATCCAATATATGGTGCTACTTCTCATATAGCCAGGATTCATGGGTCCAGGAATCAAGGGTTGGAAATGGGAGTGGCACCACTCACTATTACCACTAGTGACCCACTCACAAGATTTTTGCTTCCTGTCCCCACGACCTTATGGTCTGCAGGTCTAGAGGTCTTAGTTCCAAAGGGAAGAATGCTTCCACGTGGAGACATATCACTGATTTCATTGAACTGGAACCTAAGAATGCCACCTGGCCACTTTGGGCTCCTTATCCCTCTGTATCAACAGGCAAAGAAGGGAGTTACCATACTGGCTGGTGTGAGAGATCCTGATTACCAAGAGGAAATTGGATTGATATTGCATAATGGAGGAAAAGAAGAGTGTGTGTGGAATGCAGGAGATCCTTTATGGTGTCTCTTAGCACTACCATGCCCAGTGATTAAAGTCAATGGAAAACTACAGCAACCCAATTCTGACATGACTACTAATAACCCAGACCTTTCAGGAGTGAAGGTTTGGGTCACCCCACCAGGCAAAGAATCACAACCAGCTGAGGTGTTTGCTGAGGACAAAGGGAATATGGAATGGGTGGTGGAAGAAGGTAATTCTAAATACCAGTTATGGCCATGTGGCCAATTGCAGAAATGAGGACTGTAACTGTTATGAGTATTTCTGCTTTGTATGTGTGCATCAAATATTTTTGCTTTCTTCACTTATAAAATATAAGATGTAGAGAGGGCTAGTGCATTTTCATTTGTATGAATGTGAGTTAGATCATGTTAGGTGCAAGCATGACTTTATAATTGTCTTTATTCAGAGATTACGTATAGTCTAAGGAGATGTGTACATGTGCCAAGTTGACAAACTGTGGAATGTGGTGGTTAAGATTGTGTGTCAACTTGGCTGTGTCATGATTCTCAGTGTTTATATGTGATCACTCCCATGATGGGATTTGCTGTGAGTAGCCAATCAGTTAACAGAAAGTTTCCTATGGGTCATAATGGTTTGATCTACCAGCAATCATGGGGGTAGCATAGGACCAGGTAGCATTTCCTTCTGTAGTATACGTCACCATGAGTAAGGGGCTCACTGATGGCAGCTTACTACAGCAACAACAATAATAAAAAATAGAAGCCCTTAAGTCAAAGAGCTGATTAACACATATGAACAGAGGATTAGCATAGGGTCACTATGAGTCGAAAAGATAGGACTGAAGTAATTATGTAAAACATAGTACAGAGAGAAAAATGCAGAAGAGAGGTAACAAATAAAGAATAAGGAAGTCTAATATGTACTCAGAGTTCTACAGGAAGATAATAAAGAAAATGGGGCAAAGATTATATTTGAAGAACTAATGACTGAGAACGTCCCAAAAAATGTAAAATCCTAATGCTCAGATTCAGGAAGCCCAATAACATACCAGGAGGATAAATAAATTGAAATTTACACCTGAATGCATCTCGATTAGATGGCAGAACAAAGGACCACAAAAATACCCTAAAAGCCAACAGAGAGAAAAACCAGAACAATTAGAGAGGTAGCTGACTTCTCCTACCCAGAAAAAGTATCAATGAAACCCAGAAGACTATGAAATAATAGTTTTATATTATTTATATTTTCATATTATTCACAAAAGTAATTTCTGACAGAAAATGGCAACCTAGGACATTCACCCAATAAAATATCACTTAAACTCTAGAGTAAAATTAAGACATCTTCATTAAAAAATATTTTTACAAAGAACTCTTATTAAAGTTTTAAAAGGAAGAACTTAAAGGATGAATTTCAGGAAAAAGGAAAAATACCTCACAATATATATGTAAATCCAATCAAATACTAGTCAAACAAAAATAATGTCTAAATTTTATACTTTAAAATAAGGCAGAACTCAAATCTTAGCAAACAGTCAAATAAATGCCAGGAGAGGAACGCAGGGTTAAAATGCATTGTTTATAAGGAAAATCATGATACTGATTAACTTTGTTATAAATGAGCATGTTAGAATTTCTCGGGTAATCATTAAAAGAATAGAAACAGAATATAGTATTTACAAATCATTAGCAGGAAAAAAGTGTAATAAAGATGAAAGCATAATTAATCTAAAATGTGGCAAGAGACGCTGGGAAAGGCTACAAGGTATGACTACCTTCAAGACACTGTGACCCCTTGTGCCCAAGGACCAACAGGCTAGAAGTGGTGCTTCCATGCTAGCAAGAGTAATTGACCCTGATCAGCAGGAAGTGGTAGAAAAAGTATGATAGAAATGAATCAAAACATGATAATCACCATATTAAAAACACTGACTAAACTTCACGATAAAAGACAGAATTGTTAGACTGAATTAAAGAGATACACTCTTCCTTGTTGCTTTTGGTGGGACCAGGGTGCATAACATTGGTCATGGAACTTTATGAGCAAGGCATGTTGATCCTTCAGTTTGTAGAGGTTTGTATTGGTACAGCTTCTTACTGCTAGGGCTTAGGAAAGAGGCTTTAAGCCTTGGAGCACATGGTATTTGATGCTGGCTGGTGAATTCATCTTATGGCAGCTTTATCCATAAATGTTCCTATATAGAAGCAATACCACTTACATTGGGCCATAAGCAAAAGCACATAATGCCAAGTGACTTCCACTAACTTCCACTGTGCGGGAAGCCTAGCAAGCAAATCACTTGCCCTGTGTTCTTAGTATAGGCAGCATCAGCATGGCCTGGGAACCTGTCAGAAATGCAAATTCATAGACCCAACCCTTGATCTGAAGGCAGTATGGTTCAGTGGTAGAATTCTCACCTTTTATGCAGGAGACCCGGGTTTAAATCCAGACCAATGGACCTCAGGTACAGCCACCATCTGTCTGTCAGTAGAAGCTTGCACGTTGCTATGAGGCTGAACAGGTTTCAGCAGAGCTTCCAGGCTAAGGTAGACTAGAAAGAAAAACCTGGTGATCTACTTCTGAAAATTAGCCAATGCACGCCCTATGGATCACAACAGTCCAATCCTAGTGTGCGTGGGCTCACCAAGAGTTGGGGTCGATTTTAGGGCAGCTAACAACACACACCTACTAAATCAGAAACTCTGGGAGTAGGGCCAGCAATCTGAGTTTTAACAATCCCTCCGGGTGATTCTCATGTGCACTGAAATCTGAGAACCACAGGCTTACGGCAGCCAAGGACCCTTCAGCAAAGCATCTGGTTTTAGGAAGCAGGGGCTGCAGCTTACTCCACATGTACAAATTTTCCTAAGCAGCCATGGCTGTGGCAAATATTCCATGATAGAGAAAAGAGCATCTTTACCAAACTTGGAGGTTTTGGGGAGCAGAACAATATTTGCTATGCTTAAATTGCAGGAGAGCTGAGTTCATGTGTCCTTCTGAGTTCTGTGGAATTTCTAGGTTTAAATTACTGGTCCTTAACATAGGTATGTAGGACTGGGTCAGCTTTCCCGAATTCCATTCTGTATTCTTACCCTGGAAGTGAATTGGAGGTTTAAAATTTGGAAAGGGTAAATAGAGGGTATCTAGACAGACAAGTGTTGGAAACATGACAAGGCTGCTCAAGATCACCACTCTTACTTAACATGGCACTGAACATATTGGATGATTTAATAATATAACAAAGGCAAAATACTGGAAAATGGGAGAAGCAAAACAATCATTATTCTCAGATGATATTATTGTGAACCAGGAAAGAAAAAAAGATCAACTAAAAAACTACTAACACAATAAGAATTTTCAGGAACAGAGGTATATTGGTGTGGTGGCCATAAGAATGTGTCTCCCAGATCTCTGACTGTAGGGAGTATACTGACTTATGACCCCAGCTGATGCACTTGGAAATTCATTACCTTGTTTGTGCTGAGGCTACGCTTCCCAGGTAATGACCAAGTGTGGCAGGCATTCTAAGGCAAGCTCATTCCTAGGAATTGGGGACTTATGGAGTATATGATCCACAGGAATGGGAACCCACACAGCACAGCATCTGACCATGGAGCCCACTTCAAAGCAAAGGAAGTATGGGAGTGAGCGCATGACTATGGGTCCACCAGTCCTATCACCTACTGCATCATCTGGAAGTAACCTGCCTCAAAGAACACAGCAATGGCCTTCCAAGGCTCAGCTGAAGGTAATCCTATGAAAGGATGGGGTTTTACTCTTCAGGATGCAATGTGTATATTATACCAGAGAACTCTGTATAGTATTGTATCTCCAAAAGGAAGAATGGATCTGGGGACAAGGGGGTAAGAGTAGTGGTGGTTCTACTTCCCATCACTCCCAATAACCCACTAGAGCATCTTGTGCTTCCCTTTTCCACGACTCCTTGTCTCCAGAGAAGACACTCTCTTGCCAGGGGGCACAGCAAGGCTTCCATTGAGCTACAAGATTCAGCTGCCACCAGGGCAGTTTAGACTCCTTGTCCCTAAGTATCAGCAGGCTGGAAGAGGAGCCATCACTGGCAAGAGTAATTGACCGATTAGCAGAAAGAGGTAGGACTTATTTTACACAACAGGGACAGGGAGAAATATGAGGGGAGCCCAGGTGATACAGTTTGGCACCTCCTGGTACTCCACTGCCTCATTGTAACTAATTGAGAAGGGTACAGATCACCAAAGTGTTCAGATTGCTCAGGAACGTGGTGGTATAGTGGGTCATCAGCCAATGAAAACTCTACGGATCACAACGGTCTGATCCATAACGTATCATGGGAATGGCGCAGGACCATGTGGCACTTCATTTAATTGTGTAGAGGTCGCCGTGAGTAGGGGACTCAACTCTACAGTAGCTAACAACCACAACATAAATCCAGTCCCTTCTATGTAAGATATAGTTCATGATTTTTTAATGTAAAAAAATAGTTCCTTAAAAAGATTAATAAAATGGACTCTGCTGATACGTTGAATCAGAAAAAAAGTTAAATGAGAAAAGAAATCCTTACTGATAAGGCAAAAAATAAAATACTAAAGACTATAAACAACTATAAAGGAACCCTGGTGGCACAGTGGTTAAGTGCTTGGCTGCTAACTGATAGGTCAGTGGTTCAAACCCATCAGCCACTCCATGGGAGAAAGATGTGGCTGTCTGCCTTGGAAACCCTATGAGGCAGTTCTACTCTGTCCTACAGGGTTGTTATAGGTCTGAATTCACTTGATGGCATTGGGTTGGTGTTTTGGTTTATAAACAGCTATATGCACTTTGAGAATCTTAATGAAATGGGAAATGTCTAGGGAAATAAATACTTCATAAATTCACTCAAGAAAAGGTAGAAAACCTGAATAGACAAGATACTATGAAAGACTTAGAAAAATTTATCAAAAAAATTACTTTTCAAAAACTCCTGTGCCAGACGGTTTTAAGATTCTTTCAGACTTTCAAGGAGCTGAAATCCCCGTGCTATTGAAACTGTTCTAGGCATATAAAAATATGAATATATACTTCATTTTGTAAACCCAACATAACCCTGATTCTAAAACATGAAAAGAGGAAATAAAAATGTGTAGTAAAATTGGAAAGTAATGCAAAAATTCTAAGTAATATAAATCCAGTAGAAAATTTAAAAAAAAAAAATTATTCACTATGACCAGGCAGGATTTATCCAAGAAATGCAAAGACCATTTATTGTAGAGAAATCTATTAATGCAAAATCTCATATGAATATATTTAAGGAGAAAATAGGAATATTAATTTTAATAGATGAAGAAAAGACAATAACATTCAAAGTACATTTTATAATCTCAAATTTTTTTACCAGGAAAAGAATATTTTTAACATAAGACTATCTTATATCAACTATCAATATTATCTTTAACAGTGAAGACTAAAGAGAATTCCTATTAAAACAGAAGTAGAGGTAAACAAAACACAAAACAAAACAAAAGCAACAAACAAGATCCCATTGTCTTCATTCTCGTTTAGCATTGTTTTGAATTTTCTGAGCAATGCAATTATCACTCAACACAAAGACGAGATGTGATTATTGAAAAGATGACAAAATTATCATTATGTGCAATAACATAATCATATTCTTATAAAACTCCAGAGAATCCATTTTTAAAACATATATAGTTTAAGCCAATTTTGTAAAGAAACTTCAAAGAAACTTTTTAAAAAAAAAAGCTGTATATTTCATACATATCAATAATAACCCAAGTGGATGACAAAAAAGACATTTTACAATAGTAACCTAAACATAAATCTGAGAAAAAAATAAGTAGGATCTATTGGATACATCCCTAAATGTACTGAAAAATAGTAATAAAGATTGCTTTAATATGTAAGCAAAAATATTCAAATATGAGAAAAATTCTATGTTAATTCTTCTGAAATTAATTTCTGAGTTTAATGAAAGCACAATCAATTTCCTAATGAAATTTATTTGGAATTTTCTAACTGGGCTCTTAAGTTCACCTGTGGTGGAAAGGCAATAATAACACAAACAAAACAGACAAATGAAGAATGAATAGGAGAATACAGCTGTTGGGTAACAACCAAGCGGCACCTGAACCCAATGTCAGCGGCATCTCCAAGAGACAGAAGAAAGACTCCAAAACCAGCAATCATGACATATGGTTTATTCAGGAAGCTTACTTACATGACAGGGGCCCAGGGCAGCGGCTGGACCAGTTTAGTGCTCCGCAACCACCTAGCAAGGGACACAAGCTTATATACTATTCCAGCTGGGACCGAGGCTCATTGTTTTTTTCCCATGTCCTTGAGCAGTCAGTGTTCCCAGGGACTTCATGTCCAGGGCCAGATGTTTTCCTTCTTGTTGCTAAGGCATTCCTTGCCTTGGCCGCTGGCCCAGCCATGCCACTCCCAGCATTGTACCTTAGCCTGAGCCCATCCTAAATTCATCTTCAGCATGCTTTGGTGAAGAGCAAAGCTGATTCCATTAGGAGGGGATACATATAGCTGAATAGCATCACCCTACAACAGCTGAGAACTTTTTAAACAGTGATTAGGAGATAATTTTCCTGCAAAAAAATAACTATATCACAAAGTACAATCATCAGAATTGTTTGATAAAAGCAAAAGAAGAAAGGTCATTAAAAGAGGGTGGTTGTGAAATAAGACTGGTTCATAACTGGAAAGGGAAGCATCACAAAACAATTAGGAAGTAATAGATCATTCAGTATATTTTAATGGAGACAGTCACTATTGACCAGGAAGGATAAATGTGCAGCCCCAACTGAGCCATCAAAAACAAAGTATAAACTGGTAGTTAAAAGTGAAAACAAGCAAACATTTGTTGTTAGTTGCCATCTAGTCCACTAGGACTCATGGTAGCCTCGTGTATAACGGAACGAAACGTTGCCGGGTCCCACACAGTCTTGGTGATCATTGGCATATTTGGTTACAGCTATAGTGTCATACAAACCTAGAAATCAGAAATCTTAGGGGGAAATTATGGGTAAATGTTCAGCTGTCATCAATTAGCCAGGACTTCTTCACCAAGCCCCACCCCTTCCATACCCTGTCCATTACAAGTCCCATGAAACTTAACGCTAAAACATGTCTCTACTTCTTTCCCACTTTTCTTTCTCTGCTGCCATCACACCAGCGCAGGCCACTATCCCCTGGATCAATGCAATAGTCCCTACAGGTCTTCTGCCTTTGCTTCCCTTCAATCCATCCTCTGAGAGACAGTGGTGGTTCAGTGATAGAAATCTCCCCTTCCATGTGGGAGATCCATGTTGGAGTCTTGGCCAATGTACCTCAGCAGGCCACAGGGCTGGATTACCCAATAAGCAAGGCATGCACAGGCCCAATTGTGCCTTCCCATCAATCTGCAGTGCACAGTTTCACCCGTCCCCCACCACATGTGAAATTGCTCACCACAGATCAGTAAGTAAATGCAATTAAACCCGCATGTACCTTGTTCAACGCAAGCCAGTGCATACCATGCTTACTGGTTAATCAGCCCCTGTGTGCAGCCACCTCTTGTGTGTCAGTGGAAGCTTAAATGTTGCTATGATGCTGAACGGGTTTCAGCAAAGCTTCTAGACTAAGACAGACTAGGAAGAAAGACCTGGTGAGCTACTTACAAAAAATCAGCCAGCGAGAACTCTGTGGAACACAACCATCCTGTCCCATTTTGCACAGGGTTGCCATGAATTGGGGCCAACTGCACAGCACCTAACAACAATCCATTTGCCAAACAACAGCAAAGTGGCCTTCTTTTTTAAAATTTTACTTATTTTTTTTTTTGATGAGAATATATACAGCAAAACATGCACCAATTCAACAGTTTCTACAAGTACAATTCAGTAAAATTGATTACATTCTTCGAGTTGTGCAATCATTCTCACCCTCCTTTTCTGAGCTATTCTTCCTTTATTAACATAAACCCACTGCCTCCTATGGTTCCTATCTAATTTTTTGAGTTGCTGTTGTCAGTTGGGTCCCATATAGCTAGTTCTTAAAAGAGCATAATGCTCAAGGCAGACATTTTTTACTAGTTGTAACCTTCTTAACAAAATAATCTGTTTGTAGAGGCAACAGCCAACATGGCGCTATAGACAGAAGCACCATGCCTTCCCTCCATGGCAAAGGCCAAAAAAACTAAGTAAACCAGAGACAAATGTCAATCCTGGAACCCTAAGTGTCAAATGAAGAGATAAAGAACTCAACCAAACACTGAATGGAATAAAAAATTGAAAGAGAACAGAGATTGAGGAGAGATATGGAGTGGAGGTCCCCTATTAGTTAATACTGTATGGATTCGCCATCTTGGACTCCTCAGGCACCAGGAATGGTGGACAGGGAGTACAGGAAGACAGCTTCAAGGAGCTCCCAGCAGGAGACAGAGCAGCTGGTATCCAGCAATACATGCTTCCCACTCCCCATCCTTCTTTCCCCTGCTCAGCCTACACCTCTTCTCAGTGTGCCATGGTTGCTTGGCCAGGGATTCACCCTGCCCACACCAGCCAGCTCCTACAGTGCCATTATTTTGCTGCTTTTTTCAGCTTCTTTTGGTTTCTTCTCTCTCTCTTACCTCTTTCTCTTCCTTTCTCTTGAACATCTGGCTCCGTGTGTGCCATCTCCACTCCTTCTTGACAGGCTATGAAGGACCTCTCAGCTGTGGAACTACTACCCCAGTCCCTGCCACCACACCAGTGGAATCCCTGGGGGCATTTTTTTCTCTTTTGTTTTTCTTCATTTCTCAGTTTCTCATCTCTATCTGCTTTCCTTCTTTTCTTGTCTCCTGAATACCTGGCACCATGTGCCATCTCCACCCCTTCTGGATGGGCCATGCAGTGCCCCTTCTAGATGGGCTTGGGGGCCACTTGACCAGTCCATGCCTGGGGCATTTTTTTTCTCTCTTCTTTTTCTCTTCTTGATTTCTTGTCTCCCTTTACCTTTCTTCCTTACCCTTCTCCTGAACACCTGGCACCGTGTGCCATCTCTGCTTCTTTATGACAGGTTGTGCAGTGCCACTCAGCTGGGAAACTGCTTCTGGTGGGCTCCCATGGGTTCATTTTTTCTTTACTTTCTTCTTTTTTTCTCAGTTTCTTATCTGTCTCTACCTTCCTTCCTTACTTTTCTCCTGAACACCTGGTGCCATGTGTCATCTCTGCTCCTTCTGGACAGGCTGTGCAGTGTCATTAGCTGGATGCCCACTTCTGGTAGTCTCCCTTGAGGCTTTTTTTTTTTTTTTTTCTTCCTTCTTTCTTCTTTTTTGTCCCCCTGGTTTCTGGTCTCTCTCTACCTCCCTTCCTTTCCTTCCTCTCAACTGCCTGGTATCTTTTTCTTTTTTTTTTTCTCAGTTTCTTGTCTCTCTCTACATTCCCTCTATCCCTTTCTCCCGACCACCTAGCTGCATGTGTTTTTGTCTCTCCTTTTTTTTAAAACCTAGTTTCTTATCTCTCCTTTCCTTTCTCCCACCCACCTAGCTTTGTGTGCCATATCTGTCCCTTCTTGATGGGCCGTACCTCACCACCTGGCTAGAGAATCACCAGCACACAGCTTCCCCAGGTCTGCACCACTCCAATGGTAAGCTACCTCACACTTTTTATTTTTTGGCTCCTGTTTCTTGCTCCTCTTTTCCTTTCCCACACCAACTTAGCTCCTCATATCACAACCTCCCCTACCCCTCCTGCCTTTCTGCACTGTGTGCTGAGCATCACCACCAAGCAGCACAGCCATAGTCTACCAGAACCTGCCCTGCACTGACCCCCCAACCCCACTCTGTCAGCTTCAGTAACATGCCACAAATCACCCATCCCAGCCCCTCCCCTTCCACTGAACCTGTCCTGCTGCACAATAGCTGCATGGCTGGTCCTGCCCACTGGACAAGGTGGTAAGAAATATCATGCCCACAAGTGAGTAAACAACAAAGAACGTCCAGCCAACCTGCTCAGACATAACCAAATAAAACAAAAAAGCCAGATGAAACAAACAAATCTACAATCAATAAACAAAGAAAATAACTACTGAATGTCTCGAAGACAGCAGACAATATCAAAGCATGTAAAAAAGCAGGACAGAATGGTTCTAGTAGGAGTCCAAAATAAAACACCAGAGGACCTTCCAGTAGAAGAAAAGGCACTCTAACTACTTGACAGGGAATTCATATCACTAATATTCACAGCCATCCAAAAGTTGAAGCAAAAAGCAGATAAAAATGAGGAAAAAATAGACAAAAGAAAAGACAGACAAAGTCATGGAAAAGACAGACAGGACAATGGAAGAATTCAGGAAAACAATACAGGAACAAAATGTCCAAATAAATTCACAACTAGAAACTATACAAAAACAGCAATTAGAAATCCAAATGATAACAACAAGATTTCAAAAATGGACAGTGTCATAAAAGGTCTGAGGAACAGGTTTGAGGCAATGGAGGACAGGATCAGCAAAACTGAAGACAAATACATAGATACCACTTTGAAATAAAAAGGATCATAACAGAGTACCATGAAAAATTATACTCCAACAAATTTGAAAACCTAGAGGGAATGGACGAATTTCTAGAAACACATTACCTACGAAACTAACACAAACTGATGTTGAAAATCTGAACAGACCCATAACGAGAGAAGACATTGAAAAGGTAATAAACACCTCCCCTCCCCCCACCGCCAAAAAAACCCTGGCCCAGATGGCTTCACTGCAGAATTCTACCAAACATTCAGAGAAGAGCTTACGCCAGTACTACTCAAACTATTTCAGAACATAGAAAAGAAGGAATACTTCTGAATTCCCTACCACACAAAAAATAAAATTACAGAAACCAGTGTCTCTCATGAACTTAGACGCAAAAATTCTCAACAAAATTCTAGCCAATAGAATTCAGCAGCACATCAAAAAATAATGTGCCAAGACCAACTGGAGTTCATACCTGGTATACAAGGATGGTTTAACATTAGAATATTAATCAATGTAATCCACCACATAAATAAAACAAAAGAATCACATGACCATCTCAATCGATACAAAAAAGGTGTTCGACAAAGTCCAACACACATTCCTGATAAAAACTCTCAATGAAATAGGTATAGAAGAGAAATTCCTCAACATACGAGGGAGGGTAGGGATGGGGATGGAAAAACACCAAATAGACAATAAATAAGTGGTAACTTTGGTGAAGGGTAAGACAGTACACAATACTGGGGAAGCCAGAATAATTTATCCAAGACAAGGTCATGGACGCTCCATAGACACATCCAAACTATCTGAGGGACCAAATTACTTGGCCGAGGGCTGTGGGGACCATGGTCTCAGGGAACATCTGGCTCAATTGTCATGACATAGATTATAAAGAAAATGTTCTACGTTCTACTTTGGTGAGTAGCATCTGTGGCCTTAAAGTTTCTGCGCTGCCATCTAAGGTACTCCACCAGCCTCACCCCATCTGAAGCAAGGGAGAATGAAGAAAACCAAAGACATAAGGGAAAGATTAGTCCAAAGGACTAATGGACCACAACTACCACAGCCTCCACCAGACTGAGTCCAGCATAACTAGATGGTGCCCAGATACCACTGCTGACTGCTGTGATAGGGGTCATAATAGAGGGCCCCAGACAGAGCTGGAGAAAAATGTAGAACAAAATTCTAACTCACCAAAAAGACCAGGCTTACTGACCTGACAGAGACTGAGGAAACTCCAAGCATATGGTCCCTGCATAGCCTTTTAGCTCTGCAATGAAGTCACCCCTGAGGTTCACCCTTCATCCAAAGATTAGAAAGGCCCATAAAACAAAATGAGACTAAAGAGGCACACCAACCCAGGGGCATGCACTAGAAGGCAAGAGGGGACAGGAAAGCTGGTAATAGCGAACCCAAGCTTGAGAAGAGGAGGGTGTTGACATGTCGAGGGACTGGTAACTGATGTCACAAAACAATATGTGTACTAATTGTTTAATGAGAAGCTAATATGTTCTGTAAACCTTCATCTAAAGTACAATAATTAAAAAAAAAAAAGTTTGCATTATTCACCGGCTTACATCCTCTCCTGACTATCACTTGCAGCTAGGATAAACTCCAAATTTAAATGCTCTGATCTGACCCTTCCCTGCCTCTTTAATCCCAATGTTGCTACACTCGCCTTAACCAATTTGCTGCTCCAGCCACATTGCCTTCTGTCAGTTTCTCAAAGGTAGAAGCTTGGGAAGAGGAACAAAAAAGCAATGAATGAAATAGCAAAGAGAAAAGATAGGTATATCGATTGCTTAAAACTTTAAAAACCCTCTTTACGCTCAAATCATCATTGAGTAAGAAAATGAAAGATGATGACCTGGAGGGAAAGGATTTGCAACAAACAACTAGAAAATTACCCCAAAACACTGGTATTTAGCAATGCTTTTCAAATTGTAAAATAAGAACTGAAATTCCAGTGGGAACTTGCATCTGAAACGTTCACAGGCAATGCACAAAATAAATGCTTAAGGCAGATAAACATAAAAAAGAGTTCCTTCTTTACTCTTAGCCAAAAATTAAAGTTTGAACTAGGAGATAGCATTTTTCACCTACTACTTTGCAAATATCATATTTTTAATCAAACAATATATACCTTCTCCATTTGATTGCTGGCCATGCCCTCTTCCTGTGAGGTATTTTTGTAAGTGTCCTAAGCTAATTTTTTTTAATGCGTGGAAAAGGATTGGCACGGTGGTGCTTGTAAGGGTGCCCCGTGGAGGGAGGGGGCAGCCAGCAAACAAATGCAGAAGACGCATGTTATTTGCGTAAAATAAGGTATATGTATTTCCCTTTTAAAAAGTTTTTATTGTATTATAGCTTATGTACAGTACAGCATGCAAATACTCAGTGTATAGCGTGATTATTTTTTACATAGCTATGTTGATGTTGTTTTTGTTAGGTGCTGTGGAGTCAGTTCTGACTCATAGTGACCCTGTATACAACAGAACGAAACACTACACACTCCTGCACCATCCTTACAATCATTGCTATGTTTGAACCCATTGTTGCAGCCACTGTGTCAACCCATCTCCTTGAGGGTCTTCCTCTTTTTCGCTGACACTCTACCAAGCATGACGTCCTTCTCCAGGGACTGGTCCCTCCTGATAACATGCCCAAAGTATAGGAGAAGTAGTCTCACTATCCTCGCTTCTAAGGAGCACCCTGGCCGTACTTCTTCTAAAACAGACTTATTTGTTCTTCTGACAGTCCATTGTGTATTCCATATTCTTTGCCAACACCACAATTCAAATGTGTCAATCCTTCTTTGGTCTTTTTTATTCATTACCCAGTTTTCATATGCATACGAGGTGACTGAATATATCATGGCTTGGATCAGGCTCATCGTAGCCCTCAAAGTGACATCTTTGCTTTTCAACACTTTAAAGAGGCCCTTTGCAGCAGATTTGCCCAATGCAATACGTCACTTGGTTTCTTGACTACTACTTTCATGGATGTTGATTGTGGATACAAGTAAAAGGAAATCCTTGACAACTTCAATCTTTTCTTCTTTTGTCATGATGTTGCTTATTGCTCCAGTTGTAAGAATTTTTGTTTTCTTTATGTTGAGGTAATAATCCATACTGAAGTATGTAGTCTTTTATCTTCATCAGTAACTGTTTCAAGCCCTCTTCACTTACAGCAAGCAAGGTTGTTTCACCTGTATATCAGAGGTTTTTAATGACTCTTCCTCCAATCCTGATGCAGTGTTCTTCATATAGTCCAGCTTCTTAGATTATTTGCTCAGCACACAGATTGAATAAGTATGCTTGTAACCACACCCAGATCAAGATATAGAACATTTACAGCACCCCAGAAACTTCCTTCATTTATTTTTCTAATTAATATCTCACTCATCGGAAACCTGTTGCCATCAAGTCAATTCCGACTCATTGCAAAGTAGCCATTATTTTGAAATCACCATAGATGAGTTTTGCCTGTTCTTCAACATAAAAAAAAAAAAAAGACTTAATTTTACAGAATGTACTTTTTCTTTACCTGTCTTCTTCCACTCAACAAAACACCACATGGTTGCAATTATCAGTTGTTTTCTCATGAAAATTTCTGTGTGGTATCCCATTGTATGAAATACCACAATGTATTTCTTCATTCTACTGTTGACAGGCATGAGGGTTTGTTATAGGTTGTATTGTGTTCTCCCAAAAAGATATGTTCAAGTCCTAACCCCTGTACCTATGACTGTGACCTTATTTGGAAAAAGCACATTTGCAGACGTAATTAAGTTAACATGAAGTCATACTAGAGTAGAGTGGGTCCTCATTCAGTGTGACTGGTGTCCTTACAGGAGAAGTAGAAACACAAATAGACACAGAGGGAAGATGGCCATATGAAGACAGAGGCAGTGGCTAACTTTATGCTGTCACAATCCAAGGAATGCTGGGGGCTACCAGAAGCTGGGAGAGACAAGGGAAGATCTTCCTCTAGAGCTTTGGAGAGATCACAGCCTTGCTGACACCCTGAACTCTACTAGCCCTCAGAGCTATGAGACAATAAATTTCGGTTGTTTTAACAAACTGTATAGTTTGTGGTAATTTGTTACAGCAGTCCTACTAAGCTAACACAGGGTTGTTTCCAGTATGGGCCTAGTATGACTAAGTCTGTTATGAATATTCTTGTACATGTCTCTGTTGGGCATATATATTCATTTACCTTAGATAGAAACTTTGAAGGGGAATTAGATTAGGCATATTATTAGGCACATGTTTAGTTTTAGTAGATAAATTCCAAACAGTTTTTCAAGTGATAACACTATTTATGGGGTCCCTGGGTTCTAGTTCACCCAGAGGTACCTCAGAAGAAAGGCCTGGCAATCTGCTTCTAAAAAATCAGCCATTGAAAACCTTATGAAGTGCAGTTCTACTCTGACACACATGGGGCAGTCATGAGTCCGAGATGACTCAGCCGCAAATGGTTTCATCAACGACTGGAGCTCAAGCTTTCTAAAATGAACTCTTGTGCTCTTTCTACCAGTACAAAGTGAAGATGGAATATTCCTTCTTCTTCCCTTTCTTTCTTCCCTTCTCCTTCTATTTCTCCCACTTATCTCCTCTTTTTCTCCCTTAATCTCCCCACTCAACCATTTCCCATCCCCACCCCTTCCCTCCTCTTCCCATACCATTTCAGACCACCTTCAGCTGAAAGAAGCTTCTGGCCTGAGTGAGCCAGTAAACTAGATTCTGAACTTCCTGCATCAGCAACTGCCTAATTAGAGGCACAATTTGCGGTCCAGTGAAGTCTCCACCAGCTTAATGTGCCTTGCGGAGCTGTGCTTCTGCCAATAATTACCTCCAGCTCCCAGTTAACAGAAGGGCAAGAACAGCTGTATCAAGAGTGATGAGAAAGCCTTTGCCTATGGTCCTCTGGAAATGAAACATAAAGCAGGGAGCCAATAAGAACTCTTATTAAGCAGGCCATCCTTTCCTTACCCCTGACAGAGAGAACGTGCAGTTCCCCAGCCCCTCCTGCCCTTGTCTCTCTTGCCCAAGGGAGATGACTTAGTTTCTGAAGACCAGTCTCTGTCCAGTATTTATTAGTTAAACTGGGGAGAAGGGAGAAAACACGGCCTGGAGCAATTCTTAAGCATAACAACACTGAGACATGTTGCAATTTAGTTAGTTTCAAATAATACAAGTACCAATGTCTGCAAACGATTTCCTTTTCCTGTACAGAAAAGATTCAAATTTCTCTTTTAATAACATCCCTCTCATTTTTACTCTCTCTGAAACAATATGTGTCAGATGGTAGGAATTGAGTGGTGAGCAAAATAGAAGTAGACACCCTGGTGGCACACTGGTTAAGTACTACAGCTGCTAACCAAGAGGAAGGCAGTTCAAATCCACCAGGCACTCCTTAGATACCCTATGGGGCGGTTCTACTCTGTCCTATAGGGTCACTATGAGTTGGAATTGACTTGACGGCAGTGGGTTTGGTTTTTGGTTTATGCTCTAATCGTTCTCCACTCTTGTTGCAGATTCATACATTAATCAAATAAACATTCAACTGGGAGTTCCTGTGTGGTACAAATGGTTAAGGGCCAAGCAACTAACTGAAAGGTTGGCAGTTCAAACTCACCCAGAGCTAGGTACCTCGGAAGAAAGGCCTGGTGATCTCCTGAAAGATCACAGCCTCAAAAACCCTATGGAGTGCAGTTCTACTCTGCAGCACATGGGATGCCATGAGTCGGAACTAGGTACTTATTAACTGTTTAATGTTAGGAAGGAATTGATGGAGCATGTACAAGCATATGGGAGGGTGAAAGAACAGCATCACTTAGGCAGTGACAGTTAAGATCTGCAGCAGGAGGGGATGATGAGGAGGGAAGGGGGATTGAAGAGTGACTAACCAAATAGCCTAAAACAAGGCTGCTCTTGTAGCTGGAGAGAAAGAGGCAGAATTACAATATAAATTTTTTGTTAAGACAATTCCCATGGAGTCAGCTCTGACGCATGGTGACCCCAAGTGTGTCAGAGTAGAATTGTGTCCCATAGGGTTCTCAGTGGTTGATTTTTCAGAAGTAGATTGCCAGGACTTTCTTTCGAGGTACCTCTGGGTGAACTAGAATCTCCAACCTTTTGATTAGCAGCTGAGCATGTTAACTGTTTGCACCACCCAGTGACTGAATTATAATAGGGCACCGAAATTACTAATCTTTCCTGTCAATCTCACTAAAATATCATTAGAATACTGATTTAGGAAATAATATCGGAGTCATTGTTCCCTGTCCTTGAGCACAGAAAATGTGACCCAGCTGGAGCTGGACTCACAAGGACACATCAACTGGCCCCTGAGGTATAAAGACAATAACTGCGACAATCTTGGAAAATATCTTTTAGGGAGCCTTTCACATAAACCAATCAAACATAACACAAAAGACTTTCCACTCCTATCTTTTTCTATTAGCATTTAGTGAATAGAAGATTTGTTGGACCAATGAAGACCCCCTGACTGTCATTACTGAAACCTGTACCAACGATTGTTAAGAAAGACAATTCAAAATATAGGATCACAGTTTCTAGCCACTCTGTGAAAAGGTGAAGCTTTCAATGGTTTTGCCCATTTGTAATGTTAATATATACTGATGATTCTGTAACGTTCCTTGGACTGGGACTTGGGCAGACATGGCTCTAGCAGCATTCTTGTCCACTTTCTCATTCTTGCCTGTTCTGTAATCCTTGAATTCAGGCAGACATGGCTGTGGCAGCATGCTTGCCTGCTTCCCACTTTTGCCTTTTTAAATACATGCCAAATAAAACTTCGGTTTAGTAAACTTTGTGATGTACAACAATACATACACATGTAAATGTTTTCACCAGTTTCATTCCTTGGAAGAGAGAAAAGGGAAAGAAGGTCAAGTAGCAAATCCCTGGGTGGTGATGTTACCAGGTGGAAACCCCAGGTGTGTGCCCGGTATGACTCATATTGGCCAATGAGAGAACGAGGTGGGAGAACAGGAAAGTCACCTTTATTTTGTTGAACAAGGAAAGGAGTCAGTCAGAGCTGCTGCTGCCAAAAGTGCTCGCCAAAGGTGGACAGGCAAGTCACTTTTAAAGGGGTTTACAAGTAGGGAGTTCATACAAGTTACATCAGCAACATTCTAAACCATACTGCACAGGTGCAATGGGGTTTACATATAACCTCCAAGCAAAAGTGGAATTCAAACGCAAAGCTGGGCGGAGGGCAGGGGGACAGCAAAGGAAATGATTTTTCAGTACAGAACCATAGGGGAGGAAGCCAGGGAAAGAATAGGGCACTGTGGGGGCTCTGCCTCTGTGAAAGTTTGGTGGTTCGAACCCATCAAGCCCATTCCCTGGTACTGCTGAAGAAAGGCCTAGCAATCTGCTCCCATAAAGATTACAGCAAAGAAAACCCACGTGGAGGTCACCATGGGTCAGAAGTGACCAGATAGCAAGGGCGTTTTTGGGTCTAGTAGATACGCACTGTTCCCAAGGTATTTTCTCATTTCAATCCTTATACTAATCTTTCGGGTAAAGTCTCTTAACCTTGTTGTACAGAAGTGGAAACTGGAGCACAGAGCGGTTCAAAAACCTTCACAAGGTCACCCTCCTAGGAAGTGTGGAGCCAGGATCCAAATGACTCCTGTGTTTGTGGAAGCAGGGACAGTAACCATCATCCAACTTGGGCCTTCCCTCTCTTAGCAAATCTACTATCTGCCCAGGGAGTTCCAACCCAGACTTAGCGAAGCCAAGAGGCTTTCCATGGGACACTTCTTCCCTGAGACCTCAGTCACTGGCCTTGACCTTACCTAGCCAACCTTGTGAGACACGTCCACTCAAGGAACTTGGAGAAGCCCAGGAATGACATGAGGAAGTGTGCAACACAATATAGCAAAGGAAGCCAGGAGAACACAACCATGTATACTCAGCAAGATGTTACACAGTGAGAACATCAGTGTAACAAGTATGGCCTCAAGCCGCAAAATTCAGGTTAAAATCATTTCGTGATATCTTCTATTTCTGAATCAAGTGAAATCTGCTCCTAGGGCCATCAGTGGACTGATCCTTCCTTTCTATGAGGTCACTGAAGAGCTCCAAGGGGCATAAGCAGGACAGGGAATGGTGCAAGTAGCTCTGTTCTTCCTTCCCTCCAGGCCCAGTCTCCCAGCTCCCTCTACAGCTGCTTGGGTCTCCCTTCTTTGCAAGAGTCCTGAGCTCTAAAACCCACACTCTGAAGAAACCAAAGGGTCATTAGTTCTCTGCTAGTGACATTCAGCCCTCTACTTACCGGGTGGCAGAAGCAAAATAATATACCACTTGGTTTTTCCTAATGAGACTAGAGGAGAATAAAGTTGTGTGTAAATGTTTGTGTATGCATGGGTGTGTGTGTGTGAGAGAGAGAGAACAACAACAACAATGACAAAAAACTAACTAGAAGAAACACTCCAAACGTGAAAACCAATCACCTCTGCATATTGAGATTTGGGAAGACTTTTATTTCCTTCTTTATATGTTTCTCTATTTTCTAAATTTTCGAAAACTGACTTGCATCACGGCCGTAATCAGAAAGGAAACAATAGGCATCGTTTTTCTTTCCCTTTCTTATTCAGGCCTGCATAATTGTGAGATGTCTTTATTGAATACAGCCTCCTGGAATTTCACTGAATTTCAAACTGCATTTTTGTTTTCTTCCATCTAGCTGCGATGAGCAGCCACTATGATTATCGCCAGCTTTCCTCCCGCCTCTGTGTCCTGAAGAATGGGTGTTCAGAAACCAACCTTCTCATTTTGTGTCTGATTGCACCCCACACCTGGAGTCCAGAATTGAGAGGGAATTCCTGGGGGGCACATGGTTCTCAGTCCTGTCATTTGGTAGGGAGAGGGGAGAGAGACAACTGGGACAAAGGAATCTACCATGCTGCAGTGCTGGCTTTGCAATTTGGTGTGTTTTGACAAGTGTAATTCAGTTCTAATTACCGACAATAATGATTTCCCACCCCACAGTGGGAAGCTGTCGGGTTTGCAGCTCTGGTGAATTCCAAGGGTCTGGATTTTGGCTGTGCTTCTCTTGTGAAGCAGTGTGGATTCGGGGCTCTCTGCTAAGAGTGGCTGAGCTGAGACTTGAAGGGATAGAGGGGGAGGAGGAATTCCAGGCAAGAGCCAAAGGGACCAGGCTGGCAGCTAGAGGATCAGCCAGTATAGAGGAAGGAGCAACACCACAGGAGAACCAGCTTTGCTGCTAAATTGCTATGCAAATGTGAACCTCCTCAAGCCTCTGTTTTCTAGAGCCAGGAGTCCCTTGGTAGTACAAACAACTAACATACGTGGCTACTAACCCAAAGGTTGGAGGTTCAAGGCCACTCAGAGGTGCTGTGGAAGAAAGGCCTAGTGATCTACTTCCAAAAACATCAGCCATTGAAAATCCTATGGAGCACAGTTTGACACACATGGGGTTGCCATGAGTCAAAATCTACTCAGTGGCGACTGGTGGTTTCTAGTGGCAACTTCACTGACTTGTTATGAAGGCTGGATGGAAAGTTCCAGAAAAGAGGGCCTTTGCTGGGCTTTGGCCTCCTGGTACTCTTCCTACCTTCCTTGGGTAACTGCACTTTGATTTCCATCTGAGGAACTTCCTCCTCCTCACTTCCAGTTCAAGTACCTCAGGGGACACCCCTCACCTGACTCAAGTGGCTCTGAGCCAGTCGATGTTCGTGCTAGCCCCTAAACTTCAGCTCCTCGCAGGAAGAATGTACGTGCCAGTATTCCATTACAAGAGCTAAATGAAAATTGCACAGGTACCCGAGTAAGAAGAAATGTCGAGTTCTCTTTTTTTTTTTTTGACTTAAGACTCCAACTATATTTACTCAATGTGGAAAAATTGGTTAATTCATGCTGATCAGAAGGTCTCTTTGTACAATGTCTTTGGTTTTTATATAGCGCGAGAACAAATTAATTATTGCTTAACGATGATTGTACATTTTTAGACATAGCTTTTTAAAACAGCAGATCCAAGGGGGAAATAGCTACAAGACTGCTTGGGTGTTAAAATGATTGATTATAATGAATTTCCTCCTGGCCGTGACAGTCAATTGATATCATGTGGGATTCCCAGCCTCCTGATAGAGAGGACTATCTGAGGATATGGGAAAGTAGCTCAGAAATCCTAAACCACACCACATTATAGGGTGAGGAAGGGCTAAGCAGAGGTGGCGTTCTGCTGGGCTCGTTCCATCAGTCTTCTCATTGAAGCCTCACAAATGCCTGTGAGGGAGGATTATCATACAGATTTTACAGATGAGAAAACCGAGATTTGGAGAGAGAGAGTGTCTTCATAACAACGATCATGTGGATGGCGCAGGACTGGGCAGTGTTTCGTTCTGTTGCTATGAGTTGGAACCAACTCGACAGCAGCTAACAGCAACAATCGTCTTTAGTTTCCTAGTGTGGCTGTAACAGAAATACCACAAGTGGGTGGCTTTAAAGAACCAAAAAATTTTCTCAGTCTAGGGGACTAGAAGTCTGAATTCAGAGCACCAGCTCAAGGGAAAGGCTCTCTCTCTGTTGGTTCTGAGGGGAGATCCTTGTCTCTTCCAGCATTCCTTGTTCCTTGGTGATCTTCACATGACATGGCATCTATCTTCCTTTGGTTGTGCTTCTTTGTCCCTGGGTCTATGCTGCTCCTTGTAATTCAGAAGCAATTAGGTTTAAGACACACCCTACACTAGTATGGCCTCATTAATATAACAAAGAAAACCCTATTCCCAAATGGGATTATATCCACAGGCACAGGGGTTAGAATTCCAACACACATTTTGAGAGGGGGCACAATTCAACTCATAGCAGGTAGTAACTTCTACAAGGTCACCCACAAGACAGCAGTACAATCAGGACTTGAGTTCAGGGCTTTGGAACTCTAAAGGCATGCCCGTCCACCACCAGGCACAGCTTCTCAAAGCAGGCTCAGAAGCAGCGGCTGCATCCAGTTTCCTGATCCCTTGATAATAGCTAGGTAGCCCAAGTGGCACAGTGGTTACATGCTCGGCTGCTAGCCAAAAGGTTGGCAGTCCAAACCCACCAGCCTCTTCATGGGAGAGAGATGTGGCAGTCTGTTTCCATAAAGATTAAAGCCTTGGCAATCCTATGGGGCAGTTCTACTCTGTCCTTTAGGGCCTCTATGAGTTGGAATCAACTTGACAGCAATGGGTAGATAATTGTTTAGTTGTTTTGTCGCTAGAGCCAATAGTTCCAGTGTTGGCTTCCTCATTCCCCACCTTGACTGTGGCAGAGAAAGCAGCTAACCTGATAGGTTGGTTCTGCAGTGTAGGTGAGAGATGTCCCTGGAGCTCCAGACTAATGACCACTCCTCCAACCCTTCCAAAGATTTTGAAAAATTTTATTCCCCTGTTTAAAATACTTTTTACTGAAAATATCTACAACAGCTGCTGTTATCTGCAACTGAATACTGATTGAATGGACTCCTATCTTCACACCATACACCAAAAAAAGCTCCCATCAATTCTGACTCATAGCAACACCATATACCACCTTCCCTTAATCAGTAAGAGGAAAGGAAGGAAATAGCCAAAGTGACTGAACACAAAGCAGAACTCTTCCATGGAATTTATTTTTGTTTCTTTTTTCTCATTGAGATCTATTTTCTAAGAAGCTGCGACTGGGATGGGCTTGGGGCTGTTGATTTCACACCCTCCTTTTTCCACTTAGTGGTAGAATTGCTCAGAGGCACACATATGTTATAGTAACTCGTTAACCCGTTGCCACTGAGTCAATCCCGACTCATAGCGGCCCTATAGAACAGTGATGAAATATTTTTTCTAAGGTGCCTTCTAATTCTAAATCAGCATTTAGGAAGTCCTTGCACATTTATAAAGACTTTAGCAAACACATTTCATTAACTATTCCTCTTGGTACCACACCAGGCTCGGAATAGGGCCTAGAAGCTCATGTAGGGGGAGGCTACATATTTGTAGGACAAGAGTAGGAATGAGCACATTCTAGAAACTCAAAGGTACTGCTAGTCCTACCTCCATCCCTCCCCACTAGAAGGCAGTATGGTTCCCTTAAGCACCTTAATAAATGTTAAGCATTTCATGTTCATTTCAGCTCTCCCTCTTAATATTTTACAGCCACGGACATTTATTTATTTTGTGTCATTGTTGCCTGGACTATAAAATTACAATTAAAGTAGTACATACTTCATAAGTCATTGTAAGAACTGAATGAAATAATGTGCATACTTCATCTAGAACAGGTTCAAGCAGAAGCTAAGTTATATATAAACATTCACTATTATTACTGTCCATTTAATTTATAAAGTGACTATTATTTCTCCATTTTACATTGAAGAATCTGTGGCACAGAGAAGTGAATGGACTTACCTAAAGTTTCTGCTGCCACTTCCTGTCTGCTTGACAAAATGCCCGTCCTACTTCCTGATCCAGTTTAAATACTGCCCCCAAAATAAAAAGACCTGGCCTTCATCTGAATTCAAAGCAAGTTATGATTTAATAACTGATGGGGTGTGTGTATAGTATGGGATGCAGTGTAAACTATGTGCCCACTTCACATTCAGATGTTTCCAGACTCAAGATCTCTTTACACGAGAGTACAAGGATCCCATGGGAAGGCCAGTAATTAAACATGTGATGTGATCAGGGACCAAGGTCACCCATTAATTCATTCCTTTTATCAAACATGACAAAGAAAAGACTATCCCTGCCTGTAAGGAGCCCACACTAGACAGGCTTGTAAATAAATTAGTATGTACTTTGTGCAAAGTACCATGCCACTGGCAAGCATATGTTATTGTGAGAGTTCAGAGAAGGGCTATCTTAATTAGACTTGGGGGAGTAAGGGAAGGCCTATGGGAAGAGATAATGAGTTTTGTAGGATAATGAAGAGCCTATGTGATGAATAACAGGGAGAAGGACATCTGGAAAAATATTTAGTTTACTCAAAATGTGTATGCTTAGGCCATTACTATGTGCCAGGCACTCTGCTCAGGACCAGGGACACAGCAGTGAATGAAATAAATATGGTCTCTGGCTTCATGAAATTATGCCTAAGCCATCTCCCACGTAGGCACCATATAAACTCTCAGTCAGTATTCCTGATAGGAAAAGAAATTTGAGAGAGACTTGTTATAGAAATTTGTAGCAAGCTAATGGATGAGGGGCAAAGAAAAACCAGGACTGAGCTGATCATGGATATATTCAGTGTGTTTTAGTCTGGGGAGTTGAACCAAAGCCCCAGGGAATGGGATAGTATGGTAGGGTATCAGGAGGATGCTACAATAAGATTGAGTCATATGAAATAGCTGTACCTCGGAGTGTTTTGGTATGAACCAAAGCTTTATAACGTATTGAGAGAAGGCAGGGTAGGTGAGCTGGTAGGTGAATTCCCAGGTATTAATTGTCGACTGAAGGAGCAGAAGAATGTTGTTAAGCTGTGAAGGAGGTAGAGTGTTACCTCACCTCAGCAACTGAGAGACAGGTGGTAGAAAGAAAATGATCCTTCAGCTAAAAATGCCACTTAGTGGTTTATATCAAGGGAGGAGGAAAGAGTAGGCACTAGAAGGTAGAAGAAATTGGTGGGTACAGCCATTGATGAGCCCCTAGGGAACACCATCATGGAGTCCTAAAGAGAAGGCTAGGAGTATTTGGAGGAGGTTGGGGTTTTAAGGACTCTGCTAGTAGGAAATGAGCCAGGGTAACAATTTTGGTGTGACTCCAGAGAAGTCATGATGCCCTGACCCAAGAGCCATCACATCCTTTTTAGCAAGCTCCCCACCTCCTCTCTTTGAGATCAGGGCACCAGATCTAAGACTAAAATCTCTTGAAAGATAGGAATGATCAAGAGAGTAAATGTGATTGACAAGACTCTTAACCGTTTGAGGCCAGAGCCCTCTTCCCAAGCCATAACAAAGGAGGGTTGGCTGACTTCACTAGCTGTACTTGGGTTTCCTCTAATATCCATTTGTGATGCGACCCCTGTTATCTCAGCAGAAGACACATGGTTGTGGGAGATCTTCTTGGAAAAAAAAGGGTTCCAGATACTTCGACATGGATAGCAATATCTCAAATGGAATAAAGGAGGTAGAAGCAAAACCCCTGACCAGTGTTGGGGTTGGTGAGGGACTCTGTCAGTTCTAATCTCAAGAAGACTTGAAGCCTGTTCTATCTATTTCAACACCTCAGTGACCAAAGCTGTATCTCAGATCTTACCAGCATGAAGTAAGGTCCAATCTCACCCATGGAATGGGTTGAGCCTTAATCTACATTCCAGGTAGTAGGGCTACCTGGAACACAGAACAAATAGCTTGCAAAGGAATTTGAACTTGGCTAATAAGGAGTATGGAATCAGGTGAAGAAACATCAGTGGAGAAGATCAAAATGAGTTGCTTGAGGATCCTATACCAGAATTGTATAAATCTCATCATGGACAGCTGCTCTAGGAACTCCAGCCCCCAGAGTAAGGTAGAAGCCAACATCCTGGAACTTGGACTCCAAGCAGATACAAGGAAAGGGCTAAGACTTGATGCTGAAATCTTGTATTTTCAACTTGGACACTTCAAATTTTCCCTTATTCCAGTAGCTGGGTGTTGCAAATGGTTAACGCACTCAGCTGCTAACCCAAATGCTAAAGGTTCGAGGCCATTCAGAGGTGCCTTAGAAGAAATGCCTGGAGAGATCTACTTCCAAAAAGTCAGCTCTAAGCAGATATTTTTGATTTGTTTTGTTGTTGTTTTTGTATTTCAGTCAGGCTTGAGATTCAAGCGGCCCCAGCTGCAGGGAACAGAGAGCTGAGGAAGAAAGATTAAAGATAGGCCGTAGTATGTGGTGGCTCAGGAAGATGTGTTTAACTTCAAATGGGGACATCTTGGAAAAACCAAGTGGTTTGTGAGGAAGTAGAAAAGTGATGTTAGTGACCAATGCCAATTTGTGCTGATTTTTTCCCTTATCTCACTGATGTTAGGACACTATAGTAGGATGCTCCTTCGTTCTTCTGATTTAGCTATTTTATTGAACATGAAACAGTTTGTATTGGGGCCTCTAGGGCTATAGGCTTAGCTCCTGGTGTCAAGGGGCCCTTTTCTTCCTCTTAGTGCCTACACGGTAGCAGCGCCTAGGTTCAAGCCTGCCTTTGCCCTTCTATGCTCTGAAACATTGGGCAAGTTTCTTAACCTCTCTGGGCCCATCTGTAAAATTAAGAATGATGATAGTGACAGTACCTAACTCGCTGGGTAATTGTGAGAATTGGATGAAAGAGATGGTGTAAAATGCTTAGTGTCATGTTTGGCACATTGTAAGACCTCAATATTTATCTACTACTATATTATTTTGAAGGAGGGAAAGTGCTATTGAGACAAATCCCAATTTGCACCAACTCAGGGATTTTTACTATTCCTAGATCTGTCTCTGGGAGGTACAAACGATTAAACACTGGGCTACTAACTGAAAGGTTGGTGGTTTGAAACCACCCAGAGTTGCCTTGGAAGAAAGACCTGGTGATCTGCTTCCGAAAGGTCACAACCTTGAAAATCCTATGGAGCACAGTTCTACTCTGACACACACGAGGTCACAATGAGTTGGAATTGACCTGACAGCAACTGATAGTGGTAGGTCTGCCTGGGTAGCCAGCAAAGAAGACTGCACCCCTCCCGATTATCTGTGGCTCTCCTGCAGTCAACACTCCCTCCTTCTGCCACCAAGTTCTACAGCAATCAGTGGGGCATATCTGATAGACAGGAGCATGTGGGCTGAACAGGAAGGACAGACACAGGGGACTATCAAAGCTCTCCAGGAGAAAAGAGGTCAGCACCAGAGATTCTGGGAACCAGGCATGCTGCAATGCTCATTCTATCCCAGCAGGGTCTGGGACTTGTCTTCCCAGAAAGTTCTCAAACAGAAAAGAGAGAGAGAAAGCAAGCATTATTTTACTGATTTTAAAAGCACTGACCTTTTAATCTGTCCTTCCAAAGACAAAATGTTTTGTGCTTCACGATTTCTTTGGAGTCAATTATCCTGAATACATTCCTTGAAGCAGACTAATAAATCTATATACGTACAAGCTAAAAAGATAATGAAGGGCTCTGATTCTGAAAAACAGCAGTCCTTGACAATTAAAAATCCAAAATGCATTTGTCTCAAGTGCTTCTTTTTTCTTTGATCCAAAGACCTTTCCTCACATTCTCACTCATTCTCATAATAATTCCATTAAAACAATACTCATGGAACATACTTATCCAGTTCTAAGACAGTCCTGTAGAGAATAAAAAATAAATAAGAGAACAAGGACCTATTCTCAAAGAACTTAGATCAGGGCAAGGAAAACAAAATTCAATTATTTATCACACCAATATTGTCAGATTCTAGAGAGATAATAGGGGGCAGCGGAGGATCAGTGGTATAATTCTCACCTTCCATGTGGAAGACCCAGGTTTGAGTCCTGACCAATGCACTTCAACCATAGCATGGTGGAGGCTTACGTGTGGTTATAATGCTGAACAAGTTTCAGTTGAGCTTCCAGACTAAGATAGACTAGATATTATAGCAGCTAATATCACCCTCAAAAACCCTACCCAAAGTCATACAGGTAGTAAATGGAAGGACTGAGAAAACAAGACCAAACCTGATGCCACTGAGTTGATTCCGACTCATAGCAACCCTATAGGACAGAGTAGAACTGCCCCATAGGGTTTCCAATGAGTGGCTGGTGGATTCGAACTGACCTTTTGGTTAGCAGTCTGAGTCTTAACTACTGCGCCACCAGGTAGTAAATGGAAGGACTGAGATACAAACTAAAATCTTCCTTCAATCCCTGTGTTCTTCCTGTTATACTTTTCCAGGATATGAAAGGCAGCAGGGCCTGAATTCAGGCCAGAATCTCCATCCAAGAATCAAGATGAGCATCTGGCTGGGATATAGCTTGTCCTAAATCTCTCAAGAAATTGAGTTTGATGGAGTAAAGAAAAGCAAGTGCTAAGGGGTCAGAGAGTAACACAGGAATGGTGAATTGGGCGAATCAGCATGAAAGTTGTTGAGGGTGAGGTTGGGGCCAAATTTGGAGGAAAATCTCAACATAGATGGGTGGTTCCTCAGGTTTTGCAAAGATGCCTTTGGGATGTAAAGTAACCTCTTCCAGGCTCACCGATTCTTCTTTCTGCACAGAACCAAGCCCAACACAGAACAACTGCTCAAAGATGTTTGTTGTTCTTTTAATCAAACTAAGCTCCCTCTTCTCTCTCTTGCTACAGAAGTGTATGGGTCCAACATAAAGAAATCCCTAACTGCAAATTCAGACATCAGATATTAAAAGTCAACTGTTGGAGTTAAAAAAAAAAAAAAAAAAAAAGCTTCTTGTATAGTACATTTCTTTGAAAAGTCTTTGTATTTCCCATTATTGAAGTGATGGCATTTTATTCAGACAAACATAAAAAAATCTGAAGCCATTGTGAAAAAAAATCCAGAGGAAGTTCACAAACGGAATTTTCTGTCTGAGATTAAAGGCTTGTTTGAGTAAATGCTTAGGATTTTATTATACATAGGAGATCCCATCAAAGCTGGGGCTTTGTAGGTGTTGGGAAAGGCCTCTATTACTGCCTTTAATACCTTGTGTTATACTTAGTTTTGTGTGTTCAGACCATGGGACTTGAAGCCAGACAGATGTGGATGTTCGGGATTCATCATGAGGTTTTGATCCTTGGAACTCAAAGGATACTTGGATCCAGTCACTTGGCTTTCTCCAAAAGGAGATACCCTTACAAGAACAATGGCAAATGGGAAAACTCAGTAATATTTTATTATCAGTTGTTGGGTGTGTGCCCAAAATACATGCAGAGTTCTCTGGTAAATTCACTGGAGAAGGATGCTGCATTCACGCGAGGGAGGGAATGACTCCAACCCCACAGGCCAAAACCCCAAACTTACCGCCAGATGGCTGCTCAAGACTGAAGAGATGAAGCATTCAAGCCAGGGAGAAAGAGAAGCTTATCATCATCCAATAGCCTTCCAAATGCTGTACTTGAATATCGAGTCTTAGTGTCCTAGCCTACTGCTGCTGTAACAGAAATGCCACAAGTGAGTGGCTTTAAAGAATAAAATTTTATTTTCTCCCAATTCAGGAGGCTAGAAGTCCGAGTTCAGGGTGTTGCTCTACGGGGGAGCCATTCTTTGTCTATTTCAACTTTTAGTAGCTCGCAGTCCTTGGAGTTTCTGGACTTGCGGATGCATCTGCCTCCCTCATCATCAGGTAGTCTGTCCTCCCCTGTGTCTTTGTGTCCATCTGTTTGTAATTTGCTCTGTTTACAACTCAGATGTGATTACGTTTAGGAGATACCTTACATTAAAACCCATTGCAGTCAAATTGATTCCAACTCATAGCGACCCTCTAGGACAGAGTAGAACTGCTCCATAAGGTTTCCAGGGAGCAGCTGGTGAATTAGAACTGCTGACCTTTTCGTTAGCAGCTGAATGCTTAACCACTATGCCACCAGGGCTCCACCCTACATTAAACAAACCAAAAACCAAACCTAGTGCCGTCGAGTTGATTCCGACTCATAGCGACCCTATAGGACAGAGTAGAACTGCCCCATAGAGTTTCCAAGGAGAGTCTGGCAGATTCCAACTGCTGACCCTTTGGTTAGCAGCCATAGCACTTAACCACTACGCCACCAGGGTTTCCCACCCTACATTAGTATGACCTTAGTAACATAACAAAGAAAATCCTATTTCCAAAGAGGGTTATATCCATAGGAATACGTGTTAGGATTCCAACAAAAATTTTGGTGGGGGGACACAATTCAATCCATAACAGTCACCCTGCGCACTAGTAAACACAAACCTAATCAGATTTCCAGGATTTGCCTATCCGATGAGGAACTTCTGGGTGAAGGGAGAAAGGGGAGCAGAAAGAGGAAAAGACTAATAGTTTGGGTGCATCTTACACATTGGGGCTCAAAACACAACCCTCCCTCTTACCAGGTATGTGATGTGTCTGCCCTTGGGAAACTTATCGGCCCTATCTGACTTGACCTTCCTCAGATGATTAATGTGAGAAATTAAAAGAATAAAATACACAAAGTCTCTAAAGCCATGTCTGGAACGTAATTAGAACTCAATAGCTGTAGTGTTTCTTAGCTCAGATCAAACTAGCCCTTAGTGATTAGGAGAAAGTATGAGCCGAAGGTGGTGGTCATCTGCCCCCAGCTGGAGAAAGGAGAATGAGAAAGTCTGGGAAAGGAGCTGGTCTGGCAGGGTTTCAGAGATGAAGTTACTAGAACCGGAATTCCTGGATCAGAAGAAAAAAGAGCCAAACCATGGGACAGGAGAACAGCTCACAGTGAGGTCCTCAGCCAGGCTACTTACCAAGGATTTTTTTCCCCCTTTGATTAAAAAGCTGATTAGTTCCACAGCCTGAGGCAAGCCAGGCCTGCTTTGAAGACTAAATGACCTGTGCTGCAGGGGACTGGAGAAATATGGGGACTGGGAGTCAGGCGGGCTATTAGGGATTACAGGTGCCAACCTACAAAGAAATTGGAGCCAGGCAATCATGAGCCAAAGAACTGCCAACTCTTTTGACAATTGTCATTTGATTTACTTGTTCAGAGGCAGCATTGCTCAGCAGTAAATACACTTAGGAAGTTCACAGGGAGCTCAGATATTCTGGTGGCCACTGTGGCGTGATGAACAACTGAATGACTCTACCAGAGGGGGCAGGGCTGGGAGAAAGGGAGACAGCTGTGATGGGAGATGCGCTGCCTTATTGTTCTGGCAGGAAAGTGTCCAGGACTCATAGCTCAGCACTTCCTCTTCTGGGCCCCGATCCCTGGTCTAGAAGTTTATGCCAGATCATTTTTGCCTGGAGTTCTCTGCTCTGCTGGGGAGGCCAGGGTAGCTGGGCTTTTGTAGGTCTTCCAAAGCCGAGGCATGTAGAAGGAATTTCCCCTGAAGAGAACTGTCGAGGGGAGGTTCAAAGTACAAAGTCAGGGTATAGAAAATAAAAACTTATATTTATTAAATACTTACAATGTTCAAAACACTGTATTTTTTTGTATGGATTAGCTCAAGGTATTAGTGGTTCAATGGTAGAATTCTTGCTTCCCATGGGAGACCTGAGTTTGATTCCTAGCCAATACACCTCATGCACAGCCAACCCCCGTCTGTCAGTGGAGGCTTACATGTTGCTATGATGCTGAACAGGTTTCAGCAGAGCTTCCCAACTAAGATGGACTGGGAAGAAAGACCTCTATACCTACTTCTGAAAATCAGCCAATGAAAACCCTATGGTTGACAATGGAACATGGTCTGATCTGCAACCTATCATGGGGACAGCACAGGACCTAGTGGCATCTCGTTCCTTTGTGCATTGGGTTGCCATGAGTCATGGCCATCTCAACAGCAACTAACAACAACAGCAACATATATCCTCTCAACAACCCTAGGTAATCATAACTATGATAATACCCATTGTATATATATGTTAAATAACTTGTCCAAGAATACAAGGTGGTAAGGGGTCCATCAGAAAGTAACTCCAATGTCCACACTCCAAACCACATTGCCATCATGTGGGACCAAGAGTCTGACGAAAACGTGTTTAGTGCTTTTTCAGCTAGGATTTATTTGGCTCACTTAGGCTTCTCTAAAATTCATATGCCCCAAACTGAACTCTTGATTTACTCCCTTCCCCAACCCCACTTCTTCCTCAGCCTCACCCCATTCAATAATGACAACTCTATTCTTTCAGTTGTTCAAGCCCAAAATACTGAATCATTCTTGACTTCTACCTTTCTTTATCATCCTGCATCCAATCCATCAGAAAATCCTATTGGGTCTACTTTTGAAATAAATCAATAAGCTGACCACTTCTCACTACTTCTTCACTACCTCTCTGATCCGTGCCACCATCATCTCTTACATGGGCCATCGCAATAGGCTCTTACTGTCTTCTGTGCCTCCACCTTTGCCCTACAGTAGCCAGGTGTAACTCCTTAACCCTATACCTCCTAGTAGCATCCCTACTAACTCAGCCCCTTTCCAAAGCCCAAGAGGCCCATCCTCTGGCTCCCCCATACCTCTCTGAACACAATTCCAACCACTCTCATCCTATCTCAGTGTAACTGTGGGTCCTGACTCATTGAAAACCACCAGCAGCAACACGGGAGAAAGATGTGGTGGTCTGTTTCCATAGAGATTTTACAGCCTTGAAAACCCTATGGGATCGCAATGGGTCGGAATTGACTTGACAGCAGTGAGTTTAGTTTTTTTGGTTTTATACTTGTGGATATAATTCCATTTGGGAATAGGGTTTTCTTCATTATGCTAATGAGGCCACAGCAGTGTAGGCCAATCACCTTTGAAATATGAAACAAGCAGATTAGGCACAGAGAAGCAAACAAAAATGGGGGAAGATCAATGCCATGCCACAGGAAGATCACCAAGGGACTGAGAAACAGAAGCTGAAAAGTGACAAGGGCTTCCCTCAGAGCCCACAGAGAAAGAAAGCCTCCCCCTAGAACCGGCATCTCGAACTCAGACTTCTAGCCTCCCATACTGTGAGAAAACAAGTTTGTTTTTTAAAGCCACCCACTTGCGGTATTTTTGTTATAGCAGCACTAGGTAACTAAGATACACCAGACATCTGTTCCCTTAGCTCTTTCAGATCTTCCCTCAAGATTCACCTGATGAGAGCAGTCTAGCTGGGTGGCTTTGAGTAAATCAAAGTCTCTGAACCTAAGTGTTTTTGTCTATAAAATTATATCCCCTATAACTATTTTGGGCCCTGGTGGCACAGTGCTAGGCAAAAGGTCAGCCGTTTGAATCTACCTGTTGCTCCTTGAAAACCTTATGGGGCAGTTCTACTCTGTCCTGTACGGTTGCTATGAGCTGGAATCAACTCAACAGCAATGGGTTTGGTTTTTTTTTTTTAAAAGATCAATTTGCTTACCAAATAAAACTATGTATGTGTATATGTATATATGTATGTAGGTAAAAAAAAAAAAAAAAAGCAAACCAGTTGGCTTTGAGTTCATTCCTACTCATGTAGACCCCATGTGTGTCAGAGCAGAACTGTACTCCATAGGGTTTTCAATGGCTCTGATCTTTCAGTTGTACATCATCAAATCTTTCTTCTGAGGTGGATTTGAACGGCCAACCCTTGGTTAGTAACCTAGCACTTAACCATTTGCACCACCCAGGGACTCCACATATTTATATAATATGATGTAAAATAGATGAAACTGATAATAATGCAACAGATCTTCAATGCCTACAAGATCTCACCATATTGTAAGCTCTTTGGAGAAGAGAAAGGGCTAGTTTCTGATTGCTCTTTATCACTTCTGTCTGGTGGTCTCTGTCCCAAGGAGTCAAATATCATCAAATGTTGTCCTTTCAAGAGATGCGAATAAAGTATTCCTTCAGATTTGATTCCTTCTCATGAGAAAAGGTAGGAGAAGTGTCCTTCCAAATGCTGGAAAAGAAGCTAGACACCAGGGTAGAAACATGAGCTGAAAGCTGAAAGCTTCCCTAAATAAGCTGAATTTCTCACCCAGCAGACCTGAATCCATACTGGATCCTGTGTGTGGGCATCAGGTTGGAGGCCTTCTTATCTGCCTTCCTCAGCTCCTGCTCAGGCTCAGGCTCAGGACAGGCCCCAGCTCCATTTTAAGTAGCAGTGAGAGTTTATTGGGTCCATTTCGGGGAATATCAACAAATTCATATCCTAAAATGTGTCTTGAACACTTTTTCATGAGACATTGCTCTATGTCTTGAATGTAAAGCAATGAATAGTATAGACAAATTCTGTTTTTGTGAAGCTTACGTAGTAAATTTTAGAACAATTAAATAGGAAACTAACTTCAGCTAGATGTAAGTTTTATGAAGAAAATTAAATAGGGTAACGTGATAGGGTGATGAGGTGCTGGGGTAAGGGTAGCATTAAATAAGGCAGTTCAGGAGAATCTTGTCTAATGAGGCACATTTGAGCAGAGATGGGAAAAAACATGTAGTAGTTTGTATTATTGTTCTGACAAATATAGGCAGTCCTCACTGCATAGCACAGTGAGGGACTATAAAAATTACTATGCAAGCTGAAACTGTGCAAAGCAATCTTAACAATGGGAAAAATTATGGTTGTTCCATGACCTTTAAAATTTTTTTGTCAAAACATTAAAAACTCTCTTACCATCATTGATAAACGTATAGAGAAGTTGGGGGGGGGAGTAAAACTAATACAATAGTCTTATTTCCCTTCCTATGGATCCCTTCCCTGTGACGGGACTATATTTTCCTGATCCATTGGCATCTGATTTGCTGAACACAATGGAATGTGCACGGAAGTGGCACATGTAACTTCTGAGCAAAGCTTTAAGTGCTAGCTCTTAGTTCACATGCTTCTCCTTTCTGTCCCGATACTGCCCCATCTGTCTGTGGTAAAGTGAAATGCTTTAGAGCAGAGTCACAGCCAAAACACAACACTCTTGTGAAGTGAAAGAAAAAGAAGCCATTATCATTCTAAACCAGTGGTTTAAACTTTAGTGGTCACGTGAAACACAGATTGATGGCACCACTCCCAGAATGAAAAGCTGCCTCCTCAAAGTAGAGTCAGTCTTAATGACATGGATAGAGTCAAGCTTTCAAGACTTTATTTACTGAGGTGGCACAACTCAAAATGAGAAGAAACAGCTGCAAACATCCTGTAGTAATTGGAATGTGGATGCATGAAGTATGAATCTAGGAACATTGGAAGTCATCAAAAATGAAATAGATCACATAAAGATCTATATCCTAGGCATCAGTGAGCTGAAATGGACTGGTATTGGCCATTTTGAATCAGACAATCACATGGTCTACTATGCTGGGAATGATAAATTGAAGAGGAGCAGTCATGCTAATCATCTAAAAGAACGTTTCAAGATCTATCCTGAAGCACAATGCAGTCAGTGATAGAATAATATCCACATGGTTCCAAGGAAGAGCAGTAAATACTACTATTACTCAAATTTCTGCACCAACCACTAATGCCAAAAGTGAAGAAATTGAACATTTCTACCAACTTCTGCAGTCTGAAGTTGATCAAATACGTAATCAAAATGCATGGATAATTACTGGGGATTGGAATGAGAAAGCCGGAAACAAAGAAGAAGGATCAGTAGTTGGAAAAGATGGCCTTGGTTCAAAGACCAACAACTTATTCATTGCAAATACCTTTTTTCAACAACATAAACGGCAACTATGCATGTGGACCTCGCCAGATCGAACACACAAGAATCAGATCAACTATATCTGTAGGAAGAGACAATGGAAAAGCTCAATCTTATCAGTCGAAACAAGGTTAGGGGCATACCGCAGAACAGACCATCAACTGCACATATGCAAGTTCAAGTTGAAGCTCAAGAAAATCAATACCAGTCCACGAGGGCCAAAGTCCTGGACCTTGAGTATATCTCACCTGAATTTAGAGACCATCTTAAGAATAGGTTTGATGAATTGAACACTAATGACCAAAGACCAGATGATTTGTGGAATGACATTAAGGATATCATACATGAAGAAAGCAAAAGGTCATGGAAAAAGACAAGAATAAATGAAAAGACCAAAATGAACATAAGAAGAGACTCTGAAATTTGCTCTTGAATGTATAGTAGCTAAAATGAAAGAAAGAAATGATGAAGTACAAGAGCTTAATGGAAGATTTCAAAGCAGACAAAGTATTATAACGACATGTGCAAAGACCTGGAGATAGAAAAACATGCTCAGCATTTCTCAAGCTAAAAGAACTGATGAGAAAAGTCAAGCTTCAGATTGCAACACTGAAGAATCCTATGGGCAAAACAAGCACAATAACGACTGTGAGGATGGCGCAGGCCCGGGCACTGGCTCATTCTGCTCTACATAGGGTCCTTATAAGTCAGAACTTACTTGATGGCACCTAACAACAACAACATAGGCAAAACATTGAGCAACACAGGAAGGTTCAAAAGAAGATGGAAGTAATACACAGAGTCACTGTACCAAAAAGAACTGATTGATGTTCAGCCATTTCAGGAGGTAGCATATGATCATGAACCAATGGTACTGAAGGAAAAAGTCCAAGCAGCACTGAGGGCATTGGCGAAAAACAAGGCTCCAGGAACTGACAGAATACCAATTGAAATGTTTCAAAAAATAGATGCAGCACTGGGGGTGTTCACTTGTCTATGCCAAAAATTTGGAAGACAGCTACGTGGCCAACCAACTGGAAGAGATACATATCTGAGCCCATTTCATTTGTGAAATCCAACAGAATGAGGAAATTATCAAACAATATCATTAATATCACATGCGAATAAAATTTCTGAAGATCATTCAAAAACGGCTGCAGCAGTACATCCCCAGGGAACTGCTAGAAATTCAAGCCGAATTCAGAAGAGGATGTGGAACGAGGGATATCATTGTTAATGTCAGATGAATACTGGCTGGAAGCAGAGACTACTAGATGGAGTTTACCTGTGTGTTCTTGACTACGCCAAGGCATTCTACTGTGTGGATCATAACAAATTATGGTAACGTGCAAAGAATGGGAATTCTAGGACACTTAATTGGGCTCATGAGGAACCTTCACATAGACAAAGAGGCAGTCATTTGAACAAAACAGGGGGATACTGAGTGGTTTAAAATAAGAGAAGATGTGCATCAGGGTTGTATATTTTCACTATACTTATTAAATCTGTATGTTGAGCAAATAATTTAAGAAGCTGGGATATATGAAGAAGAACATGGCACTGTATTGGAGAAAGACTCACTACCAACCTGTGACATGCAGATGACACAGTCTTACTTGCTGAAAATGAAGAGGAACTGAAGTACTTACTGATGAAGACTAAAAACTACAGCCCTCAGTATGGATTACAACTCAACATAAGGAAAACAAAAATCCTCACAACTGGACCAATAAGCCACATCACGATAAACAGAGAAAAGATTGAACTTGTTAAGAATTTCATTTTACTTGGACCTACAATTAATGCCGGTGGAAGCAGCAGTCAAGAAATCAAATGATGTATTGCACTAGGCAAATCTGCTGCAAAAGACCTCTTTAAAGTATTAAAAACCAAACATGTCCTTGAAGACTAAGGTGCACCTGTCCCAAGCTATTTTCAATCACCTGATATACATGTGAAAGCTCGACAATGAGTAATAAAGACTGAAGAAGAACTGATGTCTTTGAATTATGGTGTTGGTGAGGAATATTGCATATACCATGGACTGCCAAAAGAAGGAACAGATCTGTCTTGGAAGAAGTACAGCCAGAGTGCTCCTTAGAAGAGAGGATGGCGAGACTTCATCTCACATACTTTGGTCATATTATCAGAAGGGACCAGTCCCTGGAGAAGGACATCATGCTTGGTAAAATTGAGGGTAAGCAAAAAAGGGGAAGGAAGGCCCTCAATGAGATGGATTGACACAGTGGCTGCAACAATGGGCTCAAACATAGCAATAATTGTGAGGAGGTTGCAGGACAGGGCAGTGTATTGTTCTGTTTTACATAGAGTCACTATGAGTCAGAACTGACTTTGGCTGCACCTAACAACAACAATGAGGTCTGTCACCAATGCCCGATGGATCACTCTTTGAGAACCACTGTTCTAAGCCACTAAGACAGATCTGAGTTCAAATCTCTCCAATGGCTTACCATGTGTCAGTCACAGTGGCATCACCAGGGGGGTGCAGTGGGGAGTACAGACCACATCAAGTGACACTGTCAGAGGGGGTAACACCAAAATGACTGTCTACAAAATTTTTGCAGTGTTTTAGCAGAAATTTATTATTTTTTATAAAAATATCCCTGTAGTTAGTTATAACTACAAACACGTTTTAGTTTTTTTTAAGGTTTCTTTTTTTTTTGGATGTATCGATATACCTACATGGCTAAAACTCTATGCTAATTAATTTTTTTAGTACTTTTATCTTTTTTTATTGTGCTTTAGGTGAAAATTTACAGCTCAAGTTAATTTCTTATTAAAAAATGTATACATATATTGTTTTGTGACATTGGTTGCAATCCCCACATGTGACAGAACACTCCCCCTTTCCATCCTGGGTTCCCTGGATGCTAGTTTACTTTCTGAACCATCTAATGTGCTGTAGTCAGAGCTGCCGTTATTGCCCAATTACAAGGAATCACATGGTTTCGTCTATACACGCTACGAGCACGTGCTGTTGTTTTTGTTGCTGCCTGTGTTTTTACAGTCACTGATCTTGTCAAATTTTCTGGTGCTTTAGCTACAATACTGTGGTAACTAGTATTTGTGAATCTATATCAATAACTTTTTTGAGACTAAAGCAGTAATTAAAGATAAAGAAGGAGTGATATATGGAAATTACAATTTACGAGTAACATTCGCACAAAAAACATTACTAAGAATTCTGTATGGTTTGGTATGGGAGGAGCCCCATGGGGGAGCAGGTGACACCATGAGTTACCACACTGGGTGACACCAACCCTAGTGATCAGACACCATTTGGTCAGACACACAAGAAGATCCATGAAGATGATTGAGAGTTAATGCTCTCGAGAATTTTATACCCTTTGATTTTCCAGAAAAACTGTCTCCCCTAATTACTTTTGTCACCCAATGGAGTGACATTTATGATTCTGCAATAGACTTTACACTTAATCACAATGGAACAATTGGAATATTTCTCCCAGAAGTTTTAAATTTGGTTGAAGGTATTGTGGTTAAGCCTGATCTATAAATGCAGAAGATGTTAACCTGAGGTGCTATTGGGTAGCCGTCAGTAGTTCAGCTGTGTAATGAGGAGCAAGAAAAGACAGCTCCCATAAGAATATGAGCGGTTATTCAAAGATAAGTAAACATAAGCTAACCTCATATATATAACTTGATCACTTTCTCTCCCTCAGATGCATGAAACATAGACTCTTACTCAGCTAGCCAGACTATGATGAGAATCCAATGTCCTTCAAGAAGTTAGAAAAGCTAAAAACAGGGAGTTATTATTATTGGGATAGATGTGGTCTATGGCAGGCACTTAATAAATACTTGATGAATTGATGGGTTAACTGTAGAAGCTGAAGTTAGGTCTGCTTATGTATGATTCTCTCCTGGCTTTGCCCTGTCACTGGGGCCAGGTTGCCAGTAAATGGCATCGAGTGATTTTTATGTTTAACCTATTTATCGCCTGTCCCATGTGGCAGCTAAAAACAAACTCAAATGCTTTCAACAACAATATTTATTATGTGAGCTAGTTTATCAGATATTGGAAGACCTTCCTTCAAAATTATGATGCCAGTGATGAAAGAGGAGGAGGCAGATGCTGAGGTAGGGAAGTAGGATAGTCAGTATAAAGTGGTTGTGGTTAGTTGCATTGAGTCAATTTTGACTCATGTCTACCCTGTGTGTGTAGAGTAGAATTGCTCCACAGGGTTTGCAAGGCTGTGATTTTGGGAAGCATATTGCCAGGCCTGTCTTCCAAGGTGCCTCTGGATGGGTTTCACATAGTAGTAGAGTGCTTAATCATTTGTACCATCCAGGGACTCTTAAGTAAGAAGGATCACATAGAATTCAAGAAAAGATTAAATAATTCTTTACATTCTGAAGACTTACACTGAGATAAGTGGAGGAATCAACCAGCTTTAGGAATTTTCATGTACATCCAGAAGTAATATGAAGAGGGGAAAAGGGAAACACAAATACAGGTAACTCCCAACTTTGATGTATTTGAGTTACGAGGAACCACACTTAGACTGTTCTTTTTTTTTTTTTTTTAATCTTCTTGTTAGTAATATGTACTGCATACAGTGTTGCAGTGCATAACTCGCTGATGTTATCGTTCTCAGATGTTCACTCACAGGTGTTCAATTTTCATGATTTACTGTTCAAAAGGAAGCCCTGGTGGGGTAGTGGTTAAGTGCTACAGCTACTAACCAAAGGGTCAGCAGTTCAAATCCGCCAGGCTCTCCTTGGAAACTCTACGGGGCAGTTCTACTCTGTCATATAGGGTCGCTATGAGTCAGAATCAACTCCATGGCACTGGGTTTTGGTTTTTGGTACTGTTCAAAACTTTGCTGTATGGCAGGCTGTATGGCAGGCCTGGTCTACAGTGAAGTCGGTATATGTGTCGGTGTCAGGAGTCCTAACAGAAAGTTGGGTAATATTCAACTCTAACTATAAACAGCAGCTGAACTTCGCATGCACCCAGCAGCCATTGCTTATAATGCCCCAGGACATTCTCCTCATGTAGATGACCTAAATGGAGAGGTGACTGTGCTGTATCTACCTCCCAATACGACACATGTGATTCAGCCTATGAATCAAGGTGCAATCACCACCTTCACGACATGCTACCTAGGAAATACTTTTGCTCAGGCAGTAGCTGTAATAGATGGAGGTACAGTAACATTTCATAACTTCTGGAAGAATTATAATATTCTTCAGTGTATCCAGAACATTGCTTCTCCCTGGGAGGAAGTTATGGATAAATGCATGCAGAGGATATGAAAAAAAAATGCTGAATTATGTGAACATGTTCCAAGCATTTGATCAGGATAATTTGATGGGAGAGATTGGTGGAAAAATCATCCATATGGCAAGAACGCTGAATTTAGAACTTGATATTGCCGATATGGAACAGCTCATAGATCACAAAGAAGGGGAATTGACAGGTCAGAACTTACAGGATTTTGAAGAGAAATGAAATGCTGAAGAAGAAAGAAACAGTGAGGAAGTGAAAGGACAGAAGTTGTCAAAAAAAAATTTACAGTCAAAGGATTAGCTGAAATTTTTCTAAACTAAATCAGGGGCTTCAGTTGCTTGAAAACATGGACCCAAATGCTGATTGCTTTGCTAAAGTTGATAAGCAGGCTCTGGAAGCAGTGAGATGTTACCATAAAATACAGGTAGCCCCTGAATTACAACATATTTGTGTTACAGCGAACTGCACTTTATGACCATCTGTTTATGTTGGTTTTTTGTACATCACATCATTAGCAATATGTACTACATACAATGTTGCAGTGGATAATTTGCTGATGTTATCATCCTCAGATGTTCACTCACAGATGTTCAATGTTATGATTTATAAAGATACTGATAATAAAAGGCAACAGTAATGAAAACTAAAAAAAAAAAAAAAAATGAGGTGTTACAGTCATTCGAATGGAACCCCATCGTAAATCAGGAACAACCTGTACTCTACTTTCTCCTTCTGTAATCGTGAGAAAGTGAGTTTGGAAGTGGCTTTATTTCCCATCTTCTGATGTTCTAACTTGGGAAACCTTAGGAAGCCGTTAACTCTAATGGATCTAATTCTAAGTTACTCGTAATTCCTCTTCCCATAGGATGAACAGATAGAAGTCACTGATTTTAAGAGTTGGTGTCAATGCAGGAGAATAGAAACCATGCCAAGTTTTTCAAACAAAAAGGATATATCACAGGGAACTAGTTGCCAGTGCTGAGAAAGCAAAAAGAAGGTGTGTTAACCTGGAGATGAGTAACTTCAGGCAGCAGCAACAATTCCTAGGGCTGAGGGAAAAAGTGGAAGAGACGGTGTTAGCACAGCTCAGGTGTGCACTCACTAGTACACTAAATGCCACCTGGTCAGTGCTGGAACTGCTCAAGAGAAATGTACTGAGACTGTGCTGGAACCACGGAGGAGGACTGTATTGAGAAGCACTGATGTGTGTGGCCACCCTGCTGATGCTGTAATAACCACGAACGGGCTGGTATGGCTAAAAAGCTAGGACTGCCCTCCAAGAGATGCATCTCCTTCCAGGAACACTGCCAAAGCAGAGAAAAAACAAGCAAATACAAAACCTTTTCCCGGGGCTTTGAACCAATTCTTCCCGGATCAATCATGGCCAAGAAAGCGACACCGGAACAGGCCTGAAATTTTTTTTATTTGGGTGAACTGGAACCATAACCAGAATGGGAAAAATTACGGGTCAAAGCCCTGCTAAAAACTTAAATCTCCCTGTTAGAAAACAAGGGCGGCTACATGTTGCATAGCAACCGAATCTCTCCCCGGTTGGATTTTGGGCAGAGTCAGAAACAGCAGTGCCCCATTCAAAGATGGCAGCCAAGCATGTGTCGCTCTCCGCAGTTAGCAATGGTTCCATCTCACACATCAGGCTCCTCAAAGGGCTCACTACGCCTCTTCCGAGTCTCTTGTTCCAGGGTTTTGACCTATAATTTTTCCTGTTCCAGTTATGGTTCCAGATCACTCAAATTTAAAAAATTCGAGTCTGTTCTACTTTTGCTTTGTCAGCCATGACTGAACTGGTTTGAACTGATTCAAAGCCTTTTTTTTCCCCTTCTCCTACCAGTGTCTCCTATTGGAAAAATTGAACCAGAAGCTAGCTGTCAGGGGATTTCAGGAAGTGTAGTTTATAGGTTCCAGCCTCGGCATCACAGAACAAGGTACAGGTGAATAATCGGTATATTGCCTCTATTACCTACTGCCCTCCAGTCGATTCTGATTCATAGTAACCCCACAGAGTTTCCAAGGCTGTAAATCTCCCGTGGAACCACTGGTGGTTAGAACCGACAGGCTTTTGGTTAGCTGTCAATCGCTTTAACCACTGCACCACAGGGCTCCTTTTGCCTGTATCAGAGAGAGGAAAATAAGCTGGGAGGGAAGAGATGAGGATGATGGTGACAACAGCAATGACAACGAAGATAAAAACAACATCTAGCATTTTTTGGCAAACACTATTTTAAGAATTTTTCATGTATTCACTCAGGAGGAAGAGGGAAGGAACAATGAAAGGAAAGTAAAAGGAAAGACAATGAGGAAGGAACAAGCCACGCTGCTATGAGATTTAGTGTTTCATCCCTGAGAAGCTTCATTTTGTTTTCCTCTTCTTCACATCCCTCTTCCACACATACAGACCAAAGAGAAAAATAATATTTATTAGACAACAACTGGGGCCCTGGTGGCTTAGTGGTTAAGGACTACGACTGCTACCCAAAACCTCGGCAGTTCAAATCCACCAATCGCTCCTTGGAAACCTTGTGGGGCTGTTCTATTCTGTCTTATAAGGTTGCTATGAGTGAGAATTGACTCCATGGCACTGGGTTTTTTGTTTGTTTGTTTTAATTAGACAATGACTAGGGGCTAGGCATTGTGCTGAATACTTTTTCCCAGATTGTTGTACTTAATTTTTACAATAATGTATGTTCAAAAGGAAACAGGCTAAGAGAGGTTAAGTAATTTGCTCAGAGCTAGTAAATAGCAAAGAAGGCAGTAAACTTTAGTTCTGTCAGATTGTAAATCTCATGCTCCCTCAAATTCAGTGAAAATGTTAAAAGCTGTTTTCACCCACGTAGCCAAAACCAATGCTCGTACCTATTCCCACTCAAAATGCTGCCTCAGTCTATTTTCCAGTGCTTTATTTATTTATTCCCTATCCTAACTTCTGTAAAATTCCCAGAACCTTCTTATATTTTAACTTTTCCATCTATTTCCTTTTGTTTCAATGAGCTTCAAGAATATGTTATTTTGGGCCCTCCCCCCCCACCGCCCCCCAGCAGTTTCTACATGTACCATTTAGTGACATTGATCACATTCCCATTCTCACCCTCCTTTTTTGGGTTTCTAAGGTTCCTATAGAGTTCCTGTCTAATCTTTCCAGTTACTGCTATCAATTTGATCCTGCAGAGGTAGTTCTTAAAAGAGCATAATACTCAAGGCAGATATTTTTTACTAGTTAAGCTAAACTATTATTTTGTTTTAAGAAGACTCCAGGAGATATTTTTGCTTTTAGGTTCAAAGATTATCTCAGGGCAATAGTTTCAGGGGTTCATCGACCTTCATGACTCCAGGAAGCCTAGAGGTCGTGAGAATTTTCAATTCTGTTCTACAACCCCCACCCCTGTTTTGACTGAGATTCTTCTTGTAGAATCTTCACTTAGAATGATCAGTGGTGATGACCAAGAACCATCCAGCTTTTCTGGTCTTGTCGCAAAAGAGGTAATTGTCTTGGAGGCAATTAGCCACACATTCCGTATCCTCCTATTCCTGACTCTCCCTCTTCCTCTGTTGCTCCAGGCAAATGGAAAGAGGTTGCTGTACCTTGGATGGCCGCTTGTAGGTTTTTGAGACCCCAAGCGTTGTGCAATGAACTGGGAGGCAGAACAGAAGCACTAAACATGTTATTAGGCCAATTGACTGGGATGTCCCATGAAACCATGACCCTAAGCCTTAAACCTAGGAACCAAATCCCATGAGGTTTTTGGTTGTACATAAGCAGACTCAGCAGCTTCTTTTTTTCTTTTTTTGTACTCAGTGTTGTAAATGTACCTATCACACAGCTTTTGTCAGTTCAACTTTTTACAGGTTTATAACTTATTGACAGAGATTACAATAATCTGCTATGTAACCCTTCCCTAAATCAATGAGATATTTCCATCACTTTTAGCCCTCCCTCTTTCCCCCTCTCTCCTGCCCCTGGTAAACCACTAATAAACTTTGATCTCTATTAAAAAAAAAAAAAAAATGCTGCCTCAATCTACTGGGGAGGCTCTGTGGCCTCGGTGCTGTCTTTTAACTGGTAGTATTTTTTTACACTGAGTGAGTCAGAAGCCTCTGACCTGGGACATCCCTAAAGGGGTTGTGCTCTGAGAAAGGAATTTTGAAGTTGACCATGAAAGTAACCCCCTCCCCGCCACCACCAAATGAAGCCTAAATAGTAGATAATGAAACCCTGTCAAGTAAAAAATAGGAAGGAAGGAAGGGAGAGAGAGAGGGAGGGAGGAAAACAGAGGAAAGAAGGGAGGAAGGAAAGGGAGGAGGGAGGGAGGGAAGAAGGAGGAAGGGAGGAAGTTTAAAAATGCTGCCACAACCCACTCTTAGAAAAAGTGACACAATTTAAGAACGAGTGAAGTATCTAAACTGAATAATTGGAAAAGACCAATAAGCTTTACTATAAGGAGCCATAGCTATTAAGGTTCCTGTGTGTATGGATGGCTATATCGTAAGAGTAGCAACCTGAGCTGTGCTTGATCGAGTTCATGTTAGTACAAATGGATTTACTGTCCTAAGGTACCATTTTCATGATGGAAGAAGATAAAAGCCTTCAGATCATTGCTTTGGGCAAGATAAAGAAACCGCTGATCAGTTTTCTATCTTTGTTGGTTCCCATCACTTTGGTACAAATTACCATAAACTTAATGGATTAAAATAACACCCATTTATTATTTCACAGTTTCGGTAATCAGTAATCCAGGCACAGCCTAAGGTCCTCTTATAAGGCTGCAAACAAGGTGTCGGGTGGAGCTTGGTTCTCATCTAAGGCTTGAGGTGTTCTTCCAAGCTCACTTGTTTGCTGGCAACATTCAGTTCCTTACAGCTGTAGGATTCATGGTGGTTTGCTTCTCCATAACCAGAGAGAGAGAGAAACTCTAGAGAGAGTCTGCTGGCTAGGTGGTGTCTTAAATAATATAAGCATGTGAGTGACATCCCATCACCTTTGCCATAGTATATTGGTTAGAAGTAAGTCATATTCAAATGGAGGGGATCATATAAGGTTGTGAACACTAGGAGGCAGAGATCATAGGGACAACCTAGTGTCTGCCACAACTGCTGAGGTTGTAGAACAGAGTAGTGACAAGATGCTGATGACAGTCTCTCCCGCTTTCTCATTTTCTTTCTCCCTATCTTGTACCTATTTTTTAAAAAAGCAAAAAAACAAAAACAAAACAAAACAAAAAACTAGTTGGGTTGAGTAGATTCCAACTCATGGTGACCCCATGTGTGTCAAAGTAGAACTGTGCTCCACAGTTTTCAATGGCTGATTTTCCAGAAGCAGATTTCCAGACTTTTCTTCCAGGGAGCCTCTGGAGAGACTTGAACCTCGAACCTTTTGTTTAGCAGCCAAGCGCATTAATCTTTTGTACCACCCAGGTACTGCACCAACCCCATAGACCATGCAGCAGCTTCTGATCTTTCCACATCCCCCAGGGTCCCATTTGCCTGGAAACAAGACCAAAATTCTTTGCTGCTCAGAACTCTCCTGACAGATCCAGGAACAGGAAAAAAAGGCCTTCAGAAGGCTCTGTGTGCGTCAGCAGATGCACGCCTAAGGCCCCTGCACCAGAGTCTACTGTGGGAGTGGAGAGGAGGGGATTAGCTTGTGATGAAAAGAGGCATGACTGTGTTTAAACTTTCTCCCCTTTCTAATCTTTTATTGACTGAGCAACATCACAAGGAGGTGTCTGGGATGAATTAACACTAATCCTTTTCCAACTGTTCAGTGTTTTTTGCTCCCCAGCCCCCTCCTCTGCCTGGACGGTCCATTTGGAGAATGTCAGCCAGAGAGGATCCTGTGTAATCAATTAAGAAGCTAACAAGCCATCTTTGGAAATGCATCATCACTGGTTCCACCAACACATTCTTAAATAAAACACAATAAAAGTGAGATCTGAAGCATCACAAATGAATTAAAACAGGAAGATTGAAGTGGTGGAAAGCACAGAAATAGCATGCAGGTTCATTTACACAGGAAAGGAGAGGAGATAAAAGGAAAGAAAAATGAAGGGAAAGGGGAGAAGAGAGAAAAGAAGGAAACTAATTTTTCTTTTGAAACTTAATTCTACCACTGTAAACTAGGTTAGGCAAGGTCTTTAGGAAACTGCTTAGAGTGTATAGTTAGGCTTACTAAAAGGTATGGTTCAAGCGAGTGAGAAGGTAACAAGATCATTTCCATAGGACCAAGGGACAAATGGTCCAAGGTCGGGATCCTGGACTGATACTCATGTCTGCTAATTGAAAGAAGTTGAGTCTTTGTCTCTAGGGTGTTAGCCTAGAACACAGCCTGACACAAAGGAAATGTTCTGGAAATGTTTGTTAAATGAATTGGTCTTTTGTTTTCTATGCCAATGTTTAATCAAGTCATTCCGCTCCAAGGCTATGTACCGTCTTGCACTCACCCCGTTTTCATTCACACATCTATCTATTCCTTTGTCCATTTAACAGATATTTATTGAATGCTGCCTACTATGTGCCAAGCACTATGATAATAAATGGTGATAGAACAGTCAATCAGATTACACAGTCACTTTCCTCATGGACCACTGTTATTGGGGGAAATTCACAAAACTAGAAGTTGTTACACATGATAGATATTAAATTAGGACCCACTGAAGAGGCAGTTTACCTCAGCTTTATGGAAATTGCAGTCTTGAAGGAAGTACAACTAAAATGCTCCTTAGAAATGAGGATGGCAAGAGTTTGTCTTGCTTACTCTGGACGCGTCATCAAGAGGGCCAATCACTGGAGAAAGGCATCATGTTCGGTAAAGGGTCAGTGAAAAAGAGGAGCACCTTCAATGAAATGCATTGACAGAGTGGCTGGAACAATGGGCTCAAACATAGCAATGATTGTGAGGATGGCACATGACCAAGACATGTTTTGTTCTGTTATACATGAGGTCACTGTGAGTTGAAGCCAACTCGATAGTACCTAACATCAACAACAACATGTATCTTTAGTAACTGGGTATATGGTGGTGCCACTTACTGGAAGAGTAGAAAGGAGTTTGAAGGGAAGACAGATGATGAGTTTCAAAAATAGATGAGTTCAATTATCTAGGGTACATTCAAATAGACATGCCTAGTATGTTTCAGAGAAGAGCCTGGGATAGAGACCAAGACTTGGGAATCGTCAGCATGTGGGCGATGATCAAAGACATGGGACAAGATGAGATTGTGCAGGGAGAAGTGGATCCTGCAGCCATGTCCTGCTCTGCCCATTCCTCCCCCTCTGGGTCAGATCCTTGACTCCTAGCCCATACCAAAGAGATGTATGTGGCTGAGCTCCAAGAAGACAGATCTTGCAGTAGCTTTCTGCTGTTTCCACTGTGATTCTTAGAATTAGAAATGTATATTTAGAAAGTTGGCTATTTTTATACTGTCTGTATTTGCTGCAATTATTTCCTTTCAGTTTCCCTTAGTGTTTACTAAAAATCTTTCTGAAAATACCAGCCTGTCTCAGTTGTGTTAAGGGGAAAGATATAAAAGGAGTGTTGTCAAGCTGGGGCCCGACTCTTAAAAGGGTAGCAGTGGTCCTTGGGGCATTGGAATGTTGTAGCAGGAGAAACCAGCTGGAAAGAGACCCAAACAAAGAAAAACAATGGGGATCAGAAATGGGGGCCATATGTATATCTGTCCGCTCCTACTTGGAGACAGGTCTTCCAGTTGTGTTCTCTGCTATCACTTGTGCAGCTTTAACAAAGGATGTAGTGTAGTGTTGTGGGAAGAAAAAAAGCATTGGAGTCAGAAATGAATTTGAATCCTAACAGTGCCATTTAACAAACTGAGAGAACTTGGAAAAGCTACTTAACCATTCTGAGCCTCCATTTCTTCATATGTAAAATGGAAATAATAATAACTAATCTTGCAGCATTCTAAGAGATTATGTTTGTAAAACTCAAGGCATATAGTAGGCACTCCGTAAATGATGCCTGTTGTCATTATTATCCCCATGGGTAATTAGGATTCAGAAAGAAAGGATAAGCCTAAAGGGGTGGCTGAATCAAACGGACTAAAAGGCAAAATTAATGTGGAGATGATTTAATACTGGGTTCAAAGCCAAGCAATGGGTTCAACCCAGACTGCTGGGCAGAAATCAGGGGCCCTTAGGAACCAGTGGAACAGAGCAAAGAATAGATAAGAGGCACCATTCTCTGAATGATGCCAACTTAATACCAAGTGCAGCCCCAGCTTCTTGAATTTTTCCTGTTGGGACAGAGACCTCCCCTGGGCTCAGTTCCCTTGGGATCCAAGTCTGACCTAGAGGCCAGAGGCAGCAGCATCCCTGAGTTCTTCCTGGAATGCTGAAGTGCTCTGTCAACCCAGCCCTATAACATCTAAAGAGAGCCATTCACATTGAGCTCCTATTGCCTGCCAGTGGCTCTGGGTGCAGCCCATGAGGACTCCATCTACCTTCTCTATCTACTCTTTCCCTCGATCCCTAAGAAACTGAGCAGGATAAAAACCTCAACTGCATCCCTATCTAAGCTCTCTTCAAAGACTGGGTAAGTGCATATAGAGAGAGCAACTCATGGCCTCCAGCCTATTTCTTCCCCCTTGCCAGTTGTCTCTGCTCATCTTCCCACCTCCCACAGGAGTAGGTGGATGAATTATAGTCACTTCCTAGGAATTAGAGCTGGAGAGAAGACAAGATGGCTAGGAAGTAGGTATATCTGGCATGCATTCATTCTTTTTGTATATATTTATAACGTCAGAGCTGAAAGATTCAGAAAGCACAAAGTCCAGGGTTGCAAACTTATATGCAGACATCTCAATCCCACATACCCTTGAACTTGGTCCAGAGCAGCACACTCACCAAAGTCTATGCCAACCAGCAAATGGTTTCTCCTATGGGCACAGGACGTACATAGTCAAAAGAAAATGAAGTTCAAGACGTTTACTAGTGACTGGGATTTGAAAAGTCACCTCCTTGCTCTGGATGCAAGTGAGGAAGCAAGTAGCCCAGGAGCTGTCAGCACCAGTCACACTCACAGGAGAGAAGCCAGGCTAAGATCAAAGGCAAACTACAAAGGAGAGTAGAACCAAGAGAATTGGTGGGGAGTGGGGGGCAATGGAGCTGTAGCCTCAATTACATTGTGAATTCTTGAATGAAGCAATGTCTAAAGCTGGGCCTACTTCTGGATTTGCTAGTTACTTTGCCAGTAAGCCAGTTTGATTCAGGTTTCCCATTCCTTGAAATGTCAAGGCTCCTTCCTGATTTACTACTACTGAAAAATTCCTTCTGCTCTCCTTCCATTTTGGATAAATATGGGTCCCAAAAAATGAAGTCCTGGTTGCCACAGCTCTCTCAGCCCTCTATTTGAAATACTGACTATCCTTTGACCTTGGGAAAATTACTTAACCTTGTGTGTCTCAGTTTCTTTATCAGTAAAGTGGGATAATAATAGACCCACCTTGTAGGACTTCTGTGAAGATCAAATGAGACAAGGCATATAATGTGCTTAGCACAGTGTCCAGTACATAAGTGTTCAATATATATTGGTGGTGGTGGTTGTTATTGCAGGAGCACTGGTGGAGCAGTGGTTAAGCACTCAGCTACTAACCAGAAGGTTGGTGGTTCAAGCCCTCCAGTTGCTCCACAGGAGAAATACATGGCAGTCTACTCCCGTAAAGATTACAGCCTTGGAAACCCTATGGGGCAGTTTTACTCTGTCCTATAGGGTCACCATGAGTTGGAGTCAATGGCAAGGGGTTTAGTTTTGGTTGATTGTTATTATAGTTAGTAGTAGTAGTAGCAGCATAGGTATTATTATCTCCAACTCTCTAATTCTTGGAAAATTCTCCCAAATATACTGCTCTCCATCTAGTACTGGTCTGTTCTCTTCCCCACTCTGTATCTGATCTCCCCTAAGTCTGGGGAAGATCCTAGGGGCTAAGAAGAACCTGGGAGACCTGTCTGACATGGGGCTACCAGCAGACCAAGGCCTCTTATCAAAGGAGTGGTGAGAGAAAACAGCTGAAAAGACAGGTTCAAACCCAAGCCCTCACTGCACATTTTTAACTAGCCCATACAAATCAAAGAGAATCAACAAGACTAAAGATCAGGAGCAGGATTAAACTGGGGTACAAACCGGAACAGAACTGGAGTAGGACAGGAAGAAAGAAAGGTTCCAGGAGATTGTTATTCTGCTATCTGGCCTTTGGTGGACTGGATTACTTCCTCTGGATATTACTGTTATCAAGGGAGATAGCATATTTTCAGCTCTGCCTTACTGGCCATTGGTTGTGTGGGCCACAGGGATGGGACTAAGGAGGGACTAGCTTAAAGGGACAGAGTGCAGGTGGACAAGGGCTACTAAAGATTCGGTGTGAATCATTGCAAAGCTCCCATGGTTTATGTGATTCTACAAACCTAAAAGAAATAGGGGGTAACCATCCCTGGTATTGATTTTGTGCAATTGTCAACCTGAATTTTCCATATGGCAATGTAGTCACCAGCCTGCCTGGTGCCACCCTAATGAGTTCTTCCTCCCACTGCCAACCATGCCAGGTGGTCAGTACCATTCTTCAGGGAAGCCAAAAGATATTACTTCCTTTTTTCATAAAACATTTTGTCTCTGATAATCCACTTGTCATGTCTGACTTCCCCCTGCCTACCGGCAGTGACGGGAACTCCTCTCGTTACATGGCTGCCAGATCTGCTCCAGCCTGGCTTGCTGCAGAATTAACTTGTCATGCTCACACCACCATGGGGACCTGTGGTGTCAGAGCCTCTAGCACCTGAAATGCCGGAGGGAAAGAGGATCGCAGCACAGTGTCACTACCCATCTGCTGCTGCACAGTGAACTCGTTAAGGAGTGGGTCAGAAGATGCTGTGGACAGGCACACATACAAGGAGGATGGAGACCTGCTTTTGAACTCAAAGCCATCAAGACATGTGTTTGTAAGACATTTTACACCTTCCAAAACACTTCCTTACATACTTACTTGTGAAGCAGGCCATGGAGAGGTGATTATTTCTCTTTTCACGGAATTAGTTCCCATATTGCAGAAAAAGCCCTGAACTCTGAGTCAGCATCACTAGCTTAAGTCTTGTCTCTGCTACTAACCAATTTGTGAGTCTGTGCAAAGTCACTTAATTTTTTCAATCTTTGGTCTCTCATCCCCAAAATCAAGGTAATAAAACCAATATTCCTATATTAAGAGGACTTGGCATGATCAGATAAATATAATTTTAAAATGCTGTATAAATTCTAAAATACTATACACACTGGTCCATTATAATTATTCTGTTATGAAACTGAGGCTCAAGCTAAAACAATAGAGTGTCGGGGAGGTGGAAAGGGCAATCCATGGAGCCAGGCTCCCTAGCTTCTCATCTCTATTCCTACTCTTACTTGATCTGTGGCCTGAGCTAAGTTACTGAACTCCCTTGTGGACCTATGACTTCATTTGTAAAGTGGAAACTAATAAAAGCTAATTTGAGGTTTATTCTGAGGATTAAATTAGATAGTACATGTAAAGTACATAGGCTAGAATATCATGAACATTCAATAAAGAGATAGTATCATCATCACCACCATTATTACTATTTACCAATTCCCATTGAGTTGACTGTGCTTCATGGTGACCCCATGTGTGCCAGAGTAGAACTGTGTTCCATAGGGTTTTCAGGGGCTGATTTTTTCTGAAGTAGATAGCCAGCCCTTCTTCTGAGGTAATTCTGGGTGGACTCAAACTTCCAACTTTACAGTTAGCAGCTGAGTGTGTTACCTGCTTGCACCACCCAGGGAAACTACCCAGGTAATTATTATTAACCTCTAGTTATTAAATATTAAATTGGAAAAACACCAATTGAGATGTTTCAACAAATAAATGCAAGGCTGGAAGTGTTCACTTGTCTATGCCAAGAAATTTGGAAGATAGGCTACCTTGTCAACTGACTAGAACGGATCCATATTCGTGCACAATTCAGAGAAAGGTGATCCAACAGAATGTAGAAATTCTCGAACAATATCATTAATGTCACACACAAGAAAATTTTGCAGCAGTACATCAACAGGGAACTGCCAGAAATTCAAGCTGGATTCAGAAGAGGATGTGGAATAAGGGATATCACTGCTGATGTCAGAAGGTGCTTGGATGAAAGCAGAGAATACTAGAAAAATGTCCACCTTTTCAAAATGTTTTGTTGATTATGCAAAGACATTCAACTCTGTGTAACATTACAAATTATGATGAAAATTTTGAAGAATGGAAATTCCAGGATACATGATTATTGTACTCATGCAAAACCTGTACATAGACCAAGAGGCAGTCGTTTGAACAGAACAAGGGGATACTGCGTGTTTTAAAATCAGGAAAGTTATGCATCAGGGTTATGTTCTTTCACCATACTTATTCAATCTGTATGATGAGCAAATAATCTGAGAAGCTGGACTATATGAAGAAGAATGCAGCATCAGGATTGGAGGAAGTCCTCACTAACAACCTGCCATTTACAGATGACACAACCTTGCTTACTGAAAATGAAGAGGAACTTGAAGCACTTACTGATGAAAATCAATGACTACAGCCTTCAGATGGATTATACCTCAATATAAAGAAAGCAAAAATCCTCACAACTGGACCAATAAGCAACATTATGATAAATGGAGAAAAGATTGAAGTTGTCAAAGATTTATTTCACTTAGATCCACAATCAACAACCATGGAAGCAAGAGTCAAGAAATTAAATGACATATCGTGTTGGGCAAACCTGCTGCAAAAGACCTCTTTAAAGTGTTAAAAAGCAAAGATGTCACTTTAATGGCTAAAGTGTGCCTGACCCAAGCCATGGTATTTTTAATCGCCTCATATGCATGTGAAACCTGGACAATGAATAAGAAAAACCAAAGAAGAATTGATGCCTTTGAATTATGGTGCTGGCGAAGAATGGTGAATACACCATGGACTGCCCAAAGAACAAACAAATCTTTCTTGGAAGAATTTCAGCCAAGATGCTCATTAGAAAGGAGGATGGCGAGACTTCGTCTCACATGCTTTGGACATATTATCCAGAAGGACCAGTCCCTGGAGAAAGACATAATGCTTGGTAAAATAGAGGGTCAGCAAAAAAGAGGAAAACCCTTAACGAGATGGACTGACACAATGGCACAATAATGGGCTCACACATTGCAACAGATGTGTGAATGGCACAGGACCAGGCAGTGTTTCATGGTGTTGTGCATAGGGTCAGTAAGAGTCAGAATTGACTCTATGGCACCTAACAACAACAGCATTAAATATCCAGTATTCATGATTCCTGGTTCAATGTTGGAGTTTCCTATTAATTTGAAGATTCTAATGACCCAGACATCAGTCCCCAGAAGGTTAGAGCTAGAGGCCCTGGAGATCACAGTCCACATTTTTATTGATACAGGCAAGAGAAATGAGGTTCAGAGAAGGAAGTGACTTGCCCAAGGCCATAGGTAGAGTTAGAGAAAGAATTATGACTTCAGCCCAAGTTTCTGGGCTGTCAGTTAAGTGCTCCTTCCACCATCATGCAGAGCCAGAGGCTCATAGATCTCAGAACTACAAAGAGTTTGCAAGACCAGCTAGTTTATCCCAGTACTTATTATGGGAGACAGTTAAACCTAGAGAAGAAAAACGACATGGTGTGGTCACACAGCAAGGCAAGGACTGGACTACAACTCGGATCTCCTCATTTCTAGTTCAGGGTCCTCCTCCCTCAATCGCAGCCTCCTTAGAAACCTTGTCAATGAATATAAGAAAAGTTTACCACCATTTGCTATAAAACAATAATAGTAAGTAATAAATAAAATAGCTAATATTTATTTAGTGTTTATTATGAAATAAAAAAAAAATTTTATGAATTAGGCAAGGAGACCTGGTGGCGCAGTGGTTAAATGCTTGGCTGGTAAGTGAAAGGTTGATGGTTTGAGCCTGCTCAGCTGCTCTTTGGGAAAAAAGATGTGGCAGTCTGTTTCCATAAAGATTACAGCATTGGAAACTCTATGGGGCAGTTCTACTCCATCCTAAAGGGTCACTATGAGTCAGAATCGACTTGATGACAATGGGCTTGGATTTTTTTGGTATGAACTAGGCACTTTTCATACAAGACTATCTCATTTAATTTCATGACAAATGTATGAGGTAGATACTATTAGTTTGCCCATTTTAAAAGGGAACAAATAGAAGCTTAGAAAAGATAAAGCTCACATAGCTAGAAAGCATAAGAACTTGTATCAAAACTGGTATCAAATTCCCACAAAATGTAAGTTCTGTGAAAGCAGAGATTTTCTTAAATGTATTTGCTGCTATAACCTCAGTGCTTGGAATAGTTCCTGGCACATAGCAGTTGCACCAAAAATATGTTTAATATAAGAATGGAAGAACAATTATATGATACCTTTGTCCACATGTCTCCAGAGCTCAAGCTTTTGTTTATTTATTCATTTATGCTGCTGTGTTGTTAGGTGCTCTCGAGTCAGCTCTGACTCATAGAGACACTGTGTACAACAGAATGAAACATTGCCCAGTCTTGCACCATCTTCAGAATCATTGTTATGCTTGAGCCCATTTTTGCAGCCACCACGTCAGTCCATCTCCTTGAGGGTCTTCTTTCTTTTTGCTGACCCTCTACCAGGCATGATGTCCTTCGCCAAGGACTGGTTCCTCCTGATAACATGTCCAAAGTACGTGAGGTGACATCTCTCCATCCTCGCTTCTAAGGAGCATTCTGGCTGTAATTCTTCCAAGGAAGATTTGTTCTTTCTTCTGGCAGTCCATGGTGTATTTACATTCTTCACCAACACCATAATTCAAAGGCATCAATTCTTCTTTGATCTTCCTTATTCATTGTCCAGCTTTCACATGCTTATGAGGCGATTGAAAACATCACAGCTTGGGTCAGGCACACCTTAAAGTGACATCTTTGCTTTTGACACTTCAAAGAGGTCTTTTGCAGCAGATTTGCCCAATGCAATGCATCATTTTACTTGACTGCTGCTTCCATGGTTGTTGATTGTGGATCTAAGTAAAATGAAATCCGTGAAAATTTCAATATGTGCTCCGTTTATCATTTATACTTTTCTCAATTGGGAATCTGAGACTTAGAGGGCAAGTGATTTCCCATGTCTACACAGTGATGCTATGATGCTGGAAGCTATTCCACGGTATTCAGATAACAGCAGGGTCACCCATGGAGGACAAGTTTCAGCTGAGCTTCCAGACTAAGACAGACTAGGAAGAAAGACTCTGCAGTCTACTTCTGAAAGCATTAGCCAGTGAAAACCTTATGAATAACAGCGGAACATAGTCTGATATAGTGCAACATTGCAAAGAATGGGAATTCCAGAACACTTAATTGTGCTCACAAGGAACCTTTACATAGATCAAGAGGCAGTTGTTCAGAGAAAACAAGGGGATACTGATTGGTTTAAAGTCAGGAAAGGCGTGCATAAGGGTTGTATTCTTTCACCATACCTATTCAATCTATATGCTGAGCAAACAATCTGGACTATGTGAAGAAGAAACGGGGCATCAGGATTGGAGGAAGATTCATTAACAACCTGTGTTATGGAGATGACACAACCTTTCTTGCTGAAAGTGAAGAGGACTTGAAGCACTTACTAATGAAGATCAAAGACCACAGCCTTCAGTATGGATTGCACCTCAACATAAAGAAAATAGAAATCCTCACAACTGGACCAATGAGCAACATCATGATAAACGGAGAAAAGATTGATGTTTTCAAGGGTTTCATTTTACTTGGATCCACTATCAACAGCCATGGAAGCAGCAGTCAAGAAATCAAAAGACGCATTGCATTGGGTAAATCTGCTGCAAAGGACCTCTTTAAAGCACTGAAGAGCAAAGATGTCACCTTGAAGGCTAAGGTGTACCTGACCCAAGCCATGGTATTTGCAATCACATCATATGCATGTGAAAGCTGGACAATGAATAAGTAAGGCTGAAGAAGAATTGACACCTTTGAATTGTGGTGTTGGCGAAGAATATTAAATATACCATAGACTGCCAAAAGAATGAACAAATCTGTCTTGGAAGAAGTACAACCAGAATGCTCCTTAGAAGCAAGGATGGCGAGACTGCATCTTACATACTTTGGACATGTTGTCAGGAGGGATCGGTCCCTGGAGAAGAACATCATGCTTGGCAGAGTACAGAGTCAGCGGAAAAGAGGAAGACCCTCAACAAGGTAGATTGACACAGTGGCTGCAACAATCAGCTCAAGCATAACAATGATTGTGAGGATGGCTCAGGACTGGGCAGTGTTTCATTCTGTTGCTCATAGGGTCGCTATGAGTCAGAACCGACTGGACGGCACCTAACAACAACAACAACACAGTGATGGAGAGAAGAGCTGGCAAGAGCTCCCAGGTCTTCCTACTCCAAGTCCCCAGCAATCTTCACCAGGCAGTAGTTTTGTTATGCAACTTCCAGGTGTGTACTTTCTGGCCAACTCTTCCTTGGACCCAGCAGGCTGGAATATCCTTACAAAGATTGCTGTAGTATTTGTAATAGATCATAGCAGATAGTGATGATGACATCCTGTCTACATGAGGAAGAAGAGAAGTGGGGAATAGGAGAGGCAGATGCCAGACAACTAGATCATCAAGGAAATGAAAATAGCTTTCTTAAAAGAGTTGTGAAAGGATTAGAATACTTGAAGTCTATTTATCCCTTCTGCATTTGTATTATTGTTGTCACATAATGTAGTTCTACATGTAATTTAAACTCTAATATATATTATTATTGTTTTACACAGTAAATATTCATTTTTATTTACCCACAAATTTACTTTTTCTGTTGTTCTTTATCTCTTCTTTATCTATTTTTCTCTTATTTTGTGATCATAGGGTCTTATATCCTGCTATACTAATAGTTTTTTGTTAATATTAGTTATTTTGCATGACAATCAAAAAATTTGAGGTTCTGGGCTGTACTGTGAGGCTTGGGAGCCATTTCCCCAGTCTGTGCAACCATGCAGGTAGGATCCCTGGAGGCATTCTTTTTTTCTTTTAATTTTCTTTTTCCTTTTTGTTTTCTTCATTTCTCAGTTTCTCATCTCTCTCTGCTTACCTTCTTTTCCTGTCTCCTGAATACCTGGCACTTTGTCCCATCTCCATCCCTTCTAGCCAGGCTGTACTGTGCATCTTGGGAGCCACTTTCTTGCTCTGTGCAGCTCCACCTGTGGGATCTCTGGGAGTCTTTCTTTTTATTTTCTTTTACTATTATTATTTTCTTTCTCTTTTTTCCTTCCTTTCTCAGTTTCTCATCTCTCTCTACTTCTTTTCCGGTCTCCTGAATACCTGGTGCTGTGTCCCATCTCTGCCCCTTCTAGACAGGCTGTGCCCTGAAGCATGGGAGCCACTTTTCTGGTCACTGGTGGAAACCCTGGGAGTATTTCTTTTTTCTTTTTTAAAATTTTTATCTATTTTTCTTTTTCCTTTTTTTTTTTTTTTGTTTTCTTGTCCGTCCATTCTAACAGTAGTCTCCTTCAGCACTTTTTTTTTTGGCTCCTGCTTTTCTCTCCTCTCTTCTTTCTCATACCCACCTTAGCTCCACATGTCACAACCTCCCCCCTCCCTCCTGCCTACTTGCACCTTGCAATAAACATCACACACCCAAGCAATACAGACATGGCCTACTGGAACCTGCCCTGAACTAACCCCATCCTGTCCTGTCACTCCCAGTACACGCCACAAACAACACATCCCAGCCCCTCCCCTTCAGCTGGACCTGCCCTGCTGCACCATAGCTGAGTTACTTGCCCTGCCCATTGGACAAGGAAGTGAAAAGTATCATGCCTACGAAGAGCAGACAACAATGCACAGCTTGCTTGCTCAGACATAACCAAATAAAACAAAAAAGTAGGATGAAACAAACAAATCTACAATCAATAAATGAAGAATATAACTACTGAATGTCTCCAAAACAGCAGGCAATATCAGAACATATTAAAAAAAAAAAAAAAAAAAAAGGACAGGATGGCTCCACTAGGCATCCAAGATAAAACACCAGATGCCTTTCCAGTAAAAGATAAGGCACTGGAACTACCTGATAGGGAATTCAGATCTCCAATATTCAGAGATATTTGAAAGTTGAAGCAAAAAGCAGACAAAAATGAGAAAAATTAGACAAATGCACAGAAAATGCAGACAAATTTATGGACAATACAGGCAAAACAATGACAGAATTCAGGAAAATAATACAGGAACAAAATGTCAAAATAAATTCACAAATAGAAATCATACAAAAACAACAATTAGAAATCCAAAAGATAAACAAGATTTCAGAAATGGACAGTGTCATAGAAGGTCTGAGGAGCAGGTTTGAAACAATGGAAGACAGGATCAGTGAAACTGAAGACAAATCCTTGGATACAATTTTGTTTGAGGAAAAGTTAGAAAAAAGAATGAAGAAAAATGAAGAAACCCTGAGAGTGATGTAGCATACAATTAAAAGCAAAAATTGGTGAGCGATTGGAGTTCCAGAACAGGGAGAAAACAGAAAACACAAAGAGGACCATTAAAGAATTGCTGACAGAAAACTTCCCTAATATCATGACAGATGAAAAGCTGACCACCCAAGAAGCTCAATGAACTCCATATAGGATAGACCCCAAAAGAAAATCACCAAGGCATACCATAATCACACTCACTAAAACCAAAAACAAAGAAAGAATTCTGACAGCAGCTTGAGAAAAGTGAAAAGTCACATACAGAGGGGAAACAATAAGGCTAAGCTCTGACTACTCTACAGAAACCATGCAGGCAAGAAGGCAATGGGATGACATACATAAAACCTTGAAAGAAAAAAATGGCCAGTCAAGAATAATATATCCTGCAAAGCTCTCATTCAAATGTGATTGTGAAATTAGGACATTTCCAGATAAACAGAAATTAAGAGAATATGTAAAAACCAAACCAAACTTAGAAGAATTATTAAAGTGAGTCCTTTGGTTTGAGAACAAACAACATCAGATGACAGACCGAATCTAGGATACAAGATCGCACCAACCAGATACCAACCTAGGAAATAAACTCTCAAGGACTATTCAAAACCAAAAGATTTACAACAGGGAACCAGAGAGGTTAATCCACAAATGACAACAACATCAGAACAACAAAAGAGGGAATAAACGAACTTTCTAACAGAAAGGAAGGCAAGGTGATATCAAGTAACTATAGACTAGTTCAAACCTAGAAAGATAAGGGTAAAGTTCAAGGTAACTACAAAGAAAATTAACAAACCTACTCATCAAAATAAAGAAAAAAACAAAATCTCCATAAACACAAAACCTACAAAAACAAAAGAAACGAAAAAAATCCACAAACGAGAAATTCAGCACAGCAGAGTAAGAGGAATAATGAAAACATCGGCACCACAAAAAAAGCACTACAAAATGACAACAATAAACTCACACCTATCAATAATTACACTGAACATAAGTAGCTTAAAGGCACCCAGAGACAAAGAGTGACAGAACAGATTAAAAAACAGGAGCCATCAATATGAAAAGAGAAATCAACAGTTCTACAATAAGAGTAGGAGACTTAACAAACCACTTTCGGTAAATGACAGAACATCTAGAAAGAAACTCAAAGATACAGAAGATCTAAAGGCCACAATCAGCCAACTTGACCTCATAGACATATATAGAACATCCACCCAACAGCTCCAAAGTACACATTCTTTTCCAACACACATGCAATGTTCTCCAAAATAGACTACATTGCAGGCCATAAAGCAATTCTCAACAAAATCCAAAGCACCGAGATAACACAAAGTGTGTTCTCTGACCACAATGCCATCAAAGTAGAAATTAATAACAGGAAGAGCAGGGGGAAAAAAAAAATCACTTACATGGAAACTGAATAACACTCTGCTTAAAAACCACTGGATAATAGAAGAAATCAAAGATGAAATTAAAAAAATTCCTGGAATCAAACAAGAATGAAAACACATCATACCAAAACCTTTTGGACACAGCAAAGGCAGTCCTCAGAGTCAATTTATAGCAATAGATGCACATATCAAAAAAAAGAAAAAAGGGACAGAATCAAAACATTAGCTACACAACTTGAACAAACAGAAAGAGAGCAGAAAAAGAAGCCCACAGCCAAAAGAAGAGAGGAAATAATAAAAATCAGAGTGGAAATAAATGAAATACAGAATAGAAAAACAATAGTAAGAATTAACAAAACCAAAAGCTGGTTCTTTGAAAAGATCAACAAAATCGACAAACCACTAGCCAAACTGACAAAAGAAAAACACGAAAGGATGCAAATAACCCAAATAAGGTATGAAATGGGGAACATTACAACAGAACTAACTGAAATAAAAAGGATCATAACAGAGTATTATGAAAAACTATACTCCAACAAACATGAAAACCTAGAGGAAATGGACACATTCCTAGGAGCATGCTACCTACCCAAACTAACACAAAATGATGTTGAAAATCTGAACAGGCCCATAACAATAGAAGAGATTGAAAAGGTAACAACAGCAACAACAAAAACTCAACAAAATAAAAGCCCTGGCCCATATGGCTTCACTGCAGAATTCTACCACACATTCAGAGAAGAGCTTATACCAGTACTCCTCAAACTATTTCAGAACATAGGAAGGAAGTGATACTTCCAAGTTCATTCTATGAAGCCAGCATAACCCTGATACAAAACCAGGCAAGACACCACACAAAAGAGAAAATTACAGAGCAATACCTCTCATGAATATAGATGCAAAAATTCTCAACAAAATTTTAGCCAATAGAATTTAGCATCATATAAAAAAATAATAATAATACACTACAACCAAGTGGAATTCATACCAGGTATGCAAGGATGATACAACATTAGAAAATCAATCAACGTAATCCACCACACAAATAAACCACATGATCATCTCAATCAATCCAGGAAAAGCATTTGACAAAGTCCAACACCATTCCTGATAAAAACTCTCAATAAAAAACATATAGAAGGGAAAGTCCTCGACATAATAAAGGGCACTCTGTTTGCACAGTGGTTAGTGTTATGGCTGCTCACCAAAGAATTGGCAGTTCAAATCTGCCAGGTGTTCCTTGGAAACTCTGTGGGGCAGTTCTACTCTGTCCTATAGGGTCGCTATCAGTTGGAATCAATGATGGCAACAAGTTTTATACAAAACCAACAGCCAACATCATTCTTAATAGAGAGAAGCTGAAAACATTCCTCTTGAGAACAGGGATAAGACAACGATGCCCTTTCTCACCACTCCTGTTTAACATTGTTCTGGAAGTCCTAGCTAGAACAATAAGGAAAGAGAAAAAAATAGAAGGCATTCAAATTGGTAATGAAGAAGTAAAACTGTCCCTATTTGCAGATGATATGATACTATACATAGAAAACCTAAAAGATTCCACAAGAAAACCGCTGGAATTAATGGAAAGATTCAGCAGAGAGCAGGATACAAGATAAACATACAAAAATCATTTGGATTACTGTAAACTAATAAAGAGAATGATGAAAATGAAATCAGGAAAACAATACCTATGAAATAAAATACTTGGGAATAAATCTAACCAGGGAAGTAAAAGGCCTATACAAAGAAAACTACAAAACACTACTGCAAGAAACCAAAAGAGATCTACATAAATGGAAAAATATACCATGCTCATGGATATGTAGATTCAACATTGTGAAAATGACAATTCTACCCAAAATTAACAGATATAATGCAATCCTGACCCAACACCAACAACATTCTTTAAAGAGATGGAAAAATTAATCATTAATTTTATATAGAAAAGGAAGTGGTTCCAGATAAGTGAAGCACTACTGAAGAAGAATAAGGTAGGAGGACATGCACTACCTGACCTCAGAACCTACTATACAGCTACGGTACTCAAAACAGCCCAGTACTCATACAAGGACAGATATATTGACCAATGGAAAAGATTGAGAGCCCAGATATAAATCCATCCACCTACGGTCACCTGATCTTCGACAAAGGCCCAAAGTCCACCAAAAGGGAAAAACACAGTCTTTTTAACAAATGATGCTGGCAAAACTGGATGTCCATCTGCAAAAAAATGAAACAGGACCCATACCTCACACCATACACAAAAACTAATTCAAAATGGATCAAAGACCTAAATATAAAACAAAAAACTATAAAGATCATAGTAGAAAAAATAGGATCAATGTAGAACAAAATTCTACATGGCATTAACAGGATACAAATCATAACTAACAACACACAAATTCCAAAAGTTAAGCTGAATAACAGGATCTTCTAAAAATTAAACACTTATGCTCATCAAAAGACTTCATCAAAAGAGTAAAAAGAGAACCTACAGACTGGAAAAAATTTTTGGCTGTTACAAATCTGACAAAGGTCTAATCTCTAAAATTCACAGGAAAACCTAAAACCCCTACAACAAAAAGACAAATAATCTAATTAAAAATGCACAAAGGAAATGAACAGACACTTCACCAAAGAAGACATTCAAGTGGCTAACAGACACATGAGGAAATGCTCGAGATCACTAACCATTAAAAAACCATTAGAGAAATGCAAATCAAAACCAAAATGAGATAGCATCTCACTCCAGCATTACTGGCATCAATGAAAAAAACAGAAAATAACAAATGTTGGAGAGGCTGTAGGAAGATTGGAACTCCTATGCACTGCTGGTAGGAATGCAAAGTGGTACGACCATTTTGGAAAATGATATGGCTCTTCCTTAGAAAGCTAGAAATAGTAATATCATATGATCCAACAATCCCACTCTTAGGAATATATTCTAGAGAAAAAACAGCTGTCACAAGAATAGCCATATGCACACACATGTTCGTTGCAGCATTGTTCACAATAGCAAAAAGATGGAAACAACCTAGATGCCTATCAACGGATGAATGGATAAGCAAACTATGGTACATATACACAATGGAGTACTACACAACAATAAAGAATGCTGAATCTGTGAAGCATCTCACAACTTAGATGAGTCTGGACAGCATTACACTGTGTGAAATAAGTCAGTCACAAAAGGACAAATATTGTATGAGGCCACTACTAAAAAACTCATGAAAAGGTTTACACACAAAAAGAAACAATCTTTGATGGTTACAGGGGAGACAATAGATAAGTGGTAACTTTGGTGAAGGGTGAGACAGTACACAACCCTGGAGAAGCCAGAACAACTTGTCCAAAGCAAGGTCATGGAAGCTCCGTAGACACATCCAAACTCCCTGAGGGACGGAATTGCTGGGCTGAGGTCTGTGGGCATCATGGTCTCGGGGAACATCTAGTTCAACTGGCATAACATAGTATATAAAGAAAATGTTCTACATTCTACTTAGGCGAGTAGCATCTGGGGCCTTAAAAGCCCGTGAGCGGCCGTCTAAGATACTCCACTGTTCTCACCCCTTCAGGAGCAAGGGAGAATGAGGAAAACTAAAGACTCAAGGGAAAGGTTAGTACAAAGGACTAATGAATGGCCTCTACCAGAGTGAGTCCAGTACAACTGGATGTTGCCTGGCTACCACCGCTAACTGCTCTGACAGGGATCACAATAGAGGGTCCCAAACAGATAAGGAGAAAAATGCAGAACAAAATTCTAACTCAAAAAAAGGACCAGACTTTCCGGCCTAACAGAGACTGGAGAAACCCCAAGAGTATGGCCCTCAGACACCCTTTTAGCTCAGTAATGAAGTCACTCCTGAGGTTCACCGGTCAATCAAAGATTAGACAGGCCCATAAAACAAAATGGTATTTTCAATTACATCATATGCATGTGAAAGCTGGACAATGACTAAGGAAGACTGGAGAAGAATTGACGTCTTTGAATTGTGGTGTTGGTGAAGAATACTGAATATACCACGGACTGCCAAAAGGATGAACAAATCTGTCTTGGAAGAAGTACAACCAGAATGCTCCTTAGAAGCAAGGATGGCGAGACTGCATCTTACATATTTTGGACATGTTGTCAGGAGGGATCAGTCCCTGGAGAAGGACATCATGCCTGATAAAGTACAGGGTCAGCGGAAAAGAGGAAGACCCTCAGTGAGGTGGACTGACACAGTGACTGCAGCAATGGGCTCAAGCATAACAGCAATTGTGAGAATGGCGCAGGACTGGCAGTGTTTCATTCTGTTGTGCATGGGGTCGCTATGAGTCAGAACAGACTTGATGGCACTTAATAACGACAACATAGACCAAAATGAGCTAAAGGGGCAGAAAATCTCATTTGACTCAAGAGAGAATTTAATTTATTTCTAGATGTCAGTAAGAGTAGAAGTGGATCACCTCTACCTGGCTTTTATAAAGAATTTTGTGAAGGCTGGTCTATTTTCAGTTTTTCCTTACTACTAGTAGGTAGCCCTCAGAATTCCCATCCGAAACTCTGAGATGTTTACCAGCATGCCTTCTCCTTGATGGACCCTGAACTCCAATTTTTTTTCCTCCATACCTGTGATGCTGGTGGAAGGTCTGCCTGCTTTCCCAGCCTTTTAGCCTCTGCTCTCTACTTAGCTTTTCAGCCTCAGCCCACACTTTTGAATCATTGTTTCAAAAAGTAGCATCAAAAGTCAGGCTGGGTTCTCTCTGACAACTTGTCCCCTCAAGTCTTGACTGCCTTGCTAGCTCTCTAGTTTCTTCAGATTAAAAAAATATATATGTATATATTTTTTCCTTATTATTTCCATTGGGAGAGTTCGTCTACAACAAGCTCATCCACTATTGCCCAAAGCAGAAACACAACTGTATCACAGTAAACCGATTTCTCCCTTTATAGTGGGTTGCTTAACAACATATTGGTGCCAAACCACTTCTGTGTCATTAGTGTTGTTTTTAAAACTCTGTCTTGCCTGATTCAAAGCTCTCCCCTGTTCCAGAGTAGCCTAGACTACCAGTGTCAGGAGAAGGTGGGGATGCTCTGCTTTACCTTACCCCTTGCCTGAGATCTTCCTATGGTGTTAGGTTGTCAGGAGACATAAGGGAGGCAGAAGTGTCCTTACAAGTAGACCCATCCCCTGGTAAGTTGGAAGTTCTTTTTCTTTTGATGGTCTCTAATCCTAGATGCTGATGGGCCTTAAGCGTTCTCTGTGTCAATGAAATACTGACTCTCTCAATGAGCACAGTTGTTGGTACTTCACAGGGCCCTGTGGCTCCCCAAATGGAAATACATACACTATTTTCTATAATGGGAAACCTAGCTCAGTTTTGTCTTTTCCACCAGCTTTCCAGTTCCTCATACAGGTGGTATACAACATAAACTCTTGTGATTAGGATCTCCTCATCTACATCTCAGTTCTTTTGAGTAGGAATCTGGCAAAACAGTTTATGTCCATCTATCTTCAGGGTGTTTTTCTAATCCATAGGAAGCTCACACAATTTATCCATGTCAAATTATGAAATATGGAACAAACTTGCATCCTGTGAGGGTAATTCTCACTTGAGTTAGCTCTGCCATCTCTCCACCCTTCTTTCACTTCATCCCAGCATCATTAGACTCTCTTCTGGTCCAGTGGCATGACAAAACTGACAGAAGGATGATACAAGGTCCCAGGGTAGAAGACAGAGATTTTAGTATAGGTATATTTTTTTATATCAAACCAGTGGGGGCAGCGGTGGCTCAGTGGTAGAATTCTCACCTTCCATGCAGGAGACTTGGATTTGATTCCTGGACAATGCACCTGTGATGGTTAAGGTTGTGTGTCAACTTGACTGGGCCATGATTCTCAGTGGCTTGGCAGTTATGACGTAGTTTGGCAGTTATATAATGATGTAATTACTTGCATAATGAGATCTGATATAATGTAATCACCTGCATGATGGGATTTGTTATGAGCAGCCAATCAGTTGGAAGGGAGTTTCCTTGGGGGGTGTAGCCTACACCCAATATGGACTTCCTGGCGAAGCTCACTGGACTTTTGCTCACTCTGGATCCAGCAGTTGGCTCCTATTCATCTGATCTCCAGTTCTTGGGACTTGAGCTAGCAGCTTACCTGCCAATCTTGGGATTTATCAGCCTCTGTAGCCTCTGTGACAGGGGCCTGCTGTCTGACTTGCTGATCTTGGGTTCACCAGCCCTTGCAGCTAAGTGAGTCAGGAGAAGCTTCCAGCCTGACCCACAGACTTAGAACTTTTCAGCCTCTACAACCACAAGCGCCGTTTCATTAACATACGTCTCTCTATACATATGTTTATATGCTTTATTGGTTTTGCTTCTCTAAATTACCCGCCTAAGACAGCACACCTCAAGTGCAGCGACCACCCATCTGTCAGTAGAGACTTATGTGTTGCTATGATGCTGAACAGGTTTCAGTGGAGCATCAGACTAAGACAGACTAGACAGAAAGGTCTGGTGATCTACTTCTGAAAAATAGCCAACGAAAATCCTATGGATCGCAACGGTCCAATCCCACTGTGCATGGGGTCACCATGATTCAAGAAGCAACAAAGAACAAAATTCTCTTTAGATGGCTCTCTTTGTTCCTTTGGCTTGTGTGGAGGGAGGGAGGGAATGAGCAATGAATGAAAAAAATCCTCTTTTCATAAACAATCTTCTCCTGAGGGAAATTTTTTCACTCTCAGTCCTCATCTATTATCAAATGACTATCTGTGTTCTCTAGAGGATGGGAGTTAGGGACAGTTGCCTAAACTGATGCCTCTCAGTCAGCCCTCTGGGTGAAAGCTGATTTCAGTTGCTGATAGTATTATAAACTTAGAATATCTGATACTTAGCATCTATGGATGACAAGTCTCCCTCAGGAAAATTCTTCAATTTTGAGCCTTAACCATAATTCCAGGACAATAGGAAAAATACTGCTGGACATCCTATAATAATTGTTGTCACAATAATATTAATAATAATAATCATTAACACATAGAAAAATGCAATACATACTATATTAAGTATCCCTCAAATATTTTGCCAAATTAATTCCCTGCGCTCCATTATTTAATCTTTACAACCACCCTGTGAGGAAGTTATTATTGTTCCCAAGTTTCAGATGAGGAAATACACAATTAGCAAGTGAGATGAGATTCAAATCCAGTCATCTGAAATCTTAAATTCCACACAGTAAGTCTTCACACCTTGGAAGGACTGGCTACCTTCTACCCACAACAAGGCCACACAGCAAGTTGGCCTGAGCAGACTGGGAATGCAGGTGCGGATGAACAAGTACATCCAGCTTCTTCCACCCCCTACACATGCGGAGGACAGAAGCACATAATAAAGTCTGAAAAATATTTTCCCAACACTTTAAACTCAAATGACAATCACGAATCACTGGAGGCTCTGTCCCAGAGCTCCAGGAGCACATTCTTCCCTCCTTGGAGCGCATATCTGTGAGGGAAACTTGTCATCCATAGAAATTTTCTCTCCCCCTGCTGCAGGGTTCATTTGCATTTCAAAAAAACAAGTAATGTTCTGCTGCTTTCTAGACCCAAGAGTAGAGGAAACCCTCTCCCTCCATCCCTCCCTCCACCATGACAGCAGCTCCCCGGTTCCAAGAGAATGAGGGGCAAAGGAAGCTGCCCTGAGACAGGCCTCCAGTATGTGAGGACCGGGTGGGAGCTTCAGACAGAAACAGTGGGAGGGGAACGATGTAGTCCTGTCCTTAAAATCCCTTGATGGCTCTGCCTTTCTGTTCCTCATGCATCCAGCTGGAGATTCTGGGCAAGAGCCTCTCTATGAGAGTGGGTGGAGTCCTGGTAGCGCAGTGGTTAAGAGCTCAGCTGCTAACCAAAAGACTGGCAGTTGAAATCTACCAGGTGCTCCTTGAAAACGCTATGGGACAGTTCTACTCTGTCCTACAGGCTCACTATGAGTTTGAATCAATTCGACAGCAATGGGTTTCATTTGGTTTTATGAGAGTGGGTATCTATAGGGATATTTTCTCAAATTTAGGGGTGGCCACCTCTGGTTTTAAAGCAATTACTTTGTGCTCTGAACAAATTATTCACTCCCCAAGAGCCACGTTGCTCTCTTCCTTCTCATGTCAGAATAACTTAGCTGAGGGCACCAGACACTGATTCCAAAGGATATTTTTCAGGAGGGGCACACACCAGAGAGGCCATGTTTCTCCCTGAGAACAAAGGATATTACAGTCCTATTTTTGTGGAAATATTTACCAAAATTAAAGATACACCTGGGAGCATGAGGAACAGAAATGCAGAACCATCCCAGGATTTTTATGGACAGGAACACACCTCACCCCTTCCCATAGTCTTTGTCCACACCTCCCAACCATACTCTTTGACCCAGCAATTCTACTCTCTATACAAGGAAATATATAAAATAATCCTCATTGCAGCATTGTTTATAATAGCAAAATACTATGATCAACCAAGCATGAACAGTGATTAAATCCACTATGGCGCATCCATGTAATGGACTATTGTGTAGTCATTCAAAAAAATGATACGCAGCAATATAGAAAGTGCTCCAAGATATAATTTTGAGGGCAAAACAAGATTTGAAACAGCATGTAGGGCTTCTAGTCCTGACAAAATGGTGAATTAAGATAATACAGCCAACCCATCTCCATTCCTACTGCACTCTAGTAAAAGTCATTAGAATTCTGGGTAAAATATAACTCATTTCCCCCAAAAAATACCCAGTTACTAGATATAAAGAAAGAATTTAAAGACTGAGTTAGATTGCATACTTATTCACATAAGAGCAGCCTGAAGAAGCAGCATATGAAACAGATGTGGATATGTGCCGTGACTGCTTGAGGCTAGAATTGTCATGTCCATGCAGGGACTTATGCTGGAATTGAGCCTGTGCAAAGAAGGGAGCTGAAACTGAGACAATTGTTAGAGAAAGACATTCTGCCAAGTAGAATAATAGAATAATGAATCTTAATTCCGCTTGCTTGTGGTATTGAGTGGAGAAAATTTTTTTTCGCCATGAGAACCTAAAATCCCAAATCTCTGCTACGTATAAATGTGGAAGCTGAGTATGCACCACCCCAATGGTATGTTGTTAGGTTGTTGTTGTTAGGTGCCGTCGAGTCAGTTCTCACTCATAACAACCCTATGCACAACAGAATCAAACACTTCCCGGTCCTACACCATCCTCACAATTGTTGATATGCTTGAGCCCATTGTTGCAGCTACTGTGTCAATCTACCTCTTTGAGGGTCTTCCTGTTTTTTGCTGACCCTCTACTTTACTGAGCATGATGTCCTTCTCCAGGGTCTGATCCCTCTTGATAACATGTCCAAAGTATGTGAGATGCTCTCTCACCATCCTTGCTTCTAAGGAGCATTCTGGTTGTATTTCTTCCCAGACAGATTTGTTCGTTCTTTTGGCAGTCCGTGGTATATTCAGTATTCTTCACCAACGCCACAGTTCAAAGGCATCAATTCTTCTTCAGTCTTCCTTAGTCATTGTCCAGCTTTCACATGCATATGAAGCCATGGAAAACACCATGGCTTGGGTCATGTGCACCTTGTCCTCAAAGCGACATCTTTGCTTTTCAACACTTTAATGAGGTCTTTTACAGCAGATCTGCCCAATGCAATGTGTCTTTTGATTTCTTGACTGCTGCTTCCATGGGTGCTGATTGTGGATCCAAGTAAAATGAAATCTTTGACAACCTCAATCTTTTCTCTATTTATCATGATGTTGCTTATTGGTCCAGTTGTGAGGATTTTGTTTTATGTTAAGATTGAAACCACACTGAAAGCTATAGTCTTTGATCTTCTTCATAAGTGCTTCAAGTCTTCTTCACTTTCAGCAAGCTATCTTCACTTCCAGCAAGCAAGGTTGTGTTATCTGCATATCACAGATTGGTAATGAGTCTTCCTCCAACCACAATGCCACGTTCTTCATATAGTCCAGGTTCTCAGACTATTTGCTCAGCATACAGGTTGAATAAGTAGGTTAAAGGAAGGATACAGCCCTGACACCTACATTTCTTGACTTTAAACCACACAGTATCCCCTTGTCCCGTCCAAACGACTGTCTCTTGATCTATGTAAAGGTTCCTCATGAGCACAATTAAGTGTTCTGGAATTCCCATTCTTCACAATGTTATCCATAATTTGTTATGATTCACACAGTAGAAGTCAAATGCCTTTGCATGGTCAATAAAACACAGTTAAACATCTTCCTGGTATTCTCTGCTTTCAGCCAGCATCCATCTAACATCAGCAGTGATAAGCCTTGTTTCACGTCCTCTTCTGAATCTGGTTTGCACTTCTGAGTATTTCCTGTCAATGTACTGCTGCAGCTCCTTTTGAATGATCGTCAGCAAAATTTTACTTGTGTGTGATATTAATGATATTGTTCCATAATTTCCACATTCTGTTGTATCACTTTTCTTTGGAATGGGCACAAATATGGATCTCTTCCAGTTGGTTGGCCTGGAACCTGTCTTCCAAATTCCTTGACATAGATGAGTGAGCATCTCCAATTCTGCATCCGTTTGTCGAAACATCTCAACTGGTATTCTATCAATTCTTGGCTCAACTTAAAAAAAAAATTTTTTTTCACTTACATGAGTTTAAATTCCAGCTTTGCCTATTACTAGTCAAATGATGTAGGTAAATCAATTAATCTCTCTATGACCAGTTTTTTATCTGTAAAATGGATATAATGATATTATTTACCTCATAGAATCACTGAGAAACAGAGGCATTAAAAGTGTAAAATGTTAAAGTAGTACCTAACACAAGATAAGCATAATTTACAAATAAAGGAAGATTCTTACATATTTTCAGAAAATATTGATGTGTAAAAATACTTAGGAGTGAGGAATAAATGAAAATGCAGAATATAAAACCATGCGTGGCTAGAATAATTCTAATTTTGCTTAAAATATTTTTAACATCCATGCATATCTGTGCACAGAAAAGAAAGAATGTGATCAAGCGCAACAAAATATTAACTTGGTTATTTCTGGATCATGAGATTATTAGTGATGTTTGTCTGTCTTGATATGTTTTTGATTTTCCCAATTTTGACAATGAATACATGTTATTTTACTTAATCTCACCCATAAATACTGATTTTAGTGCTTAAAGGTAGCTGTCTGGGCTCTATTTACACTTCCTTGTGAACTGGAGGCTCCTTTCCTTTCCCAGAATGTGAGACCATCATCTGCCATCAACTTATCTTCCCCAGTAACTTCATCAAATATTTCTCTAGGAGGGCATTCCTCAGAGCATTTGGTTACATCCTGCATTTGGAAGAATTTTGAGACAAAACAGAGACCTGGTGACTAGAACCAAGGATCTAGGAGTTAGGCAAGAAAACTGGCTCCTGTCAGATATGGACAAACTTGGCACTTCTGAATATGAAAAACCACTTCCAACAACAACAAGGAACTCACCCCATGTTCTGTGTAATCAGGGCTTAGTGGGATGTCTCTGACACAGTACTGATCTCAGGGCTCTTTGCTATCAATTATTCCATCTCTTGCCTTCTTTGTAATTGGAGCATTATAGAGGAAAGGCAGAACTCCAGAGAATGTCACTCTATATCCTCCACAATTCAGCTTCCATTTTACCACTCTGCTCCCCGTGTCCAAAACCTAAAATTACCAGGTTTTTCCCCATCCCATGCTGTGAACCTTTATATCATGCTCCTGCTTTTATTACTGCCTACACATATTCTTCCTAGTCTTCTCTCTTTGTCAAAATAACTATCAGTTGCCAAGGTCCCTGTTAACTCCCATCTTGGTGCAGCCTTTCCCAATTCCCCATGCATCCTCTGAGTTTCCAGGGCAGTTGGAAACTAGCAACTGGTTCTTTCTTGATATATCTCCATACTAACCTAGAACAAGAGCTTCATGGCAGCAGAGATTGGGCTCATTCAGTGCTATAGCAGGGGCTCAGTTAATGCACATCAGATACGAAACTATTTGTTCAACTGTACCTTGGCTATGCTTCTGTCTCATGGACTTATCAATAACAGCCATTCATCTTTAGCATCCACAGCTTATATGTTAAATGAACAGATCACTCTCATCTACTTTGCATGGCTGCTAAGAGTACACAAAGATCTGATGGGACACTGTGTGGAAGACAACAACAAAACCTCTTATTCAAAATTATCCCAAAGGGTCATGATAGTAATCATGAGTTTACCTGATTCCGACTTAGCAACCTTGGCCCAAAACATTGCCCAGTTACATCTTGGCTTTCTACTGCTAGAAGTGGAAATTGTTCCACTGCCTTCACCTGAATAATTGAATGGCTCATTGCCTGGGAGAAGAGGAATTGAATATTCAACTGCTGGGAGAGGAACAATTGAGTGCACTCCATTGTTTGGGAGAGGACTGATTGAATGTTCCATTGTTTGAGAAAGGAACAATTGAGCATGAAAGTATTTGGAAGAGAAGTAATTAGACATTCCATTGTTTAGGAGAGGAACAATTTAATATTCCATTCCTTGAGAGAAGAACATTTAAGGACAGTCTTTCACCAATTTAGGACCCTATTCTACCTAAAAGTGAGTTTCCAAGTCATTCATTTCTTTGGAACAGAGAACACATTTATCCAGAGAAACAATGTTTGTAATGATTTGTAGGTTTCCAGAGTGGTGCCCTCACCCTCCTCAAAATCTATTAAATTTCCATTATATTTGACGTAGAGCACTGGCTTCGATTTTATTTACACCATACCACCACTTCTAATATTGCTTCAGTCAGGAAATACATACCTTAACACATGATCTTCTCCTCCATGTCCCTGTCAGTTGCAGTCTTTCATAGGTGGATACGTTAGATACCTCATCCAGGTTGCTATAACTCTCAACCGCACTGTATCACTCTATATTTTCGTAAGAAAAAGTAACTCTATAGGCCAGTCATTCCTCAGGTGTCCTGAGTGGAGCACTGAATCTAATAATTTGCATAAAAGTTACCACTAAGTATCAGGTTACTGTTGTTATTGTTAGGTGCCCTTGCATCGGTTCTGTATCGGTTCTGACTCACAGCGAACCTATAGGACAGAGTAGAGCTGTCCCATAGGGTTTCCAAGGAGCAGCTAGTGAATTTGAACTGCCAACCTTTTGGTTAGCAGCCAAGCCTTTAACCACTATGCAACCAGGGCTGAGGTTACTAAAAAAAAAAAAAAAATACTAGTGCTCATTAATTGCTTTGTGTATGGTATCTCCATACTTGAGAGTAAGTGGTACCATCTGGTAAGCCACTAGAACAAGATTTCAAAGCATTAACTCTTTTCAAGCTGTTTGTCCCTACCTTGGCAATGAGGTAAACCCCCGACAATGACAATGTACTCCAGATAGGATTGAAAATAAAACTTTTCATTTTTCCTCCTATCCCCCTTTAATATCTGGAAAGATCCCCACTGTGATAGACTGTTTGCAAAATTAGCTTCCATAGTTACTAGCCATTCCTCCCACACTAACTCTAGGCTTGGCTTCATGACTTGATTGGCCAGTAGGACAACAGGAAATGTGAAGAAACACTTGAAAAGTGTTTATGTATTAGGGCTTAACTTACCTTGCTATTCTTCAAATTCTGCTGTCATGTGAGGAACTGGCCTAGCTTGTTGGATAATGAGAGACACACGGTCCAGGTGCCCCTGTTCCCCCAACTGACGGTCTTCCAACTACCAGATATGGGAATAACTCATAGACTATTCAGCCACCAATCTGCCAACTGACTACAGACACATGCGCAAGCCCAGCAATGATCAGCCAAGCTGGTCTACAGAGTCAGGAGGTGAACAAATGGTTGCTGTTTTAAGCCAGTAAATTTTGGAGCAGATTATTACACAGCAAAAGCTAATACAAAACTTGCTACCTAAAAGTGGGTTAGTGCCATAACAAAAAAATTTAAACGTATTGAATTAGTTTTGGGACCAGTGAACAGAACCTGGAAAAGAGACAAGGAAACTATTAGTGAAGACTAGAAAAATGGTGGGCAAAGATGTCACTTGTGGCAACTTGGATGATGTACTTAATATTAAGAACTTAATGTACTCAATAAACTTTTGGGCCTTGGAAAAATTATTTCCAGGCATATAGTTGAAAGAATCAGTTGGCTTATTTAGGTGCCTGTGGGAAGGTAGGGGAAAGAGAGATGAGCTTAAAAAAAAAAAAAAAGTTCAGTTTACAAGCAGAATTTAGAAGGAATGTAAAGAGGTCAGAATTTGCTGGATTGTAAAATAAAGTTGTTTTTCTCTTAAGCCAGTAAAATATTCTCAAAGAAAGAAATAGCCTCAAGGTAAAGAGTAAATCAAGGATGTGGCTCTGAGATACTTTGTTAAGACCTCTGAAAGATTTAATGTGCTCACTGTTATACATTCTTAGCTAGAAAAAAGAGCTTCTAAGAATCTTAGAAAATTGTCCAATAGTAGAGAAAGATGTTTGTCAAATGGAGTGAACTATAATTTGATTCATAGAATCCCACAACCTTTCAAAAGACTTGTATCAGCAAAAGGGCCATCAGTTTTAACTGAACGGGACTGATATTGGTCAAAAAACAAAAAGACCTCCGGGACCATGACTTTCCACGGACATGATACAAGCAGAAAAAGCTACTCGGCTGCCAACCCAGGCTATTTCATATGAAAAAGGAAGGGTATCTCAGGGGGGTAGGGTGAAGAGACAAGAGAATAATAGATCCTTGAAAAACAATAGACTTGGGGTCTCTTCCAGGGAGCTAAAACTTAGCCCTGACCAAGGAATATTTCTTGTATTCACAGTAGGCAGACAGGACTATATTTGCCTGGATGGATTTTCAGAATTGCTATGGACCAGTGATTGCTATGTGTCCCCATTATTTTCAAATGTATGGTTGTCCTTTCCCTGTCTTACCAGGGTATGTTGAGTGTGTATGGTTCAGATATCTCTTTTTTGGTTAATGTCTCCAGATCAAGAGGACTCACAGTCAAGGAGCCATACCCACAAATCTTCCTCTGTATCTGGACCTGATGTAAATCAAGAGACCCTGGACTTTAAGCCTGATGCTTTAATTTGGATGGTATTTTGGAGGAACCAGAGATGCGGCAAGCATATTGTGCATGTAGATGGAATGTAAATAATTTTTCAGAGAGCAGACTGTGGTAGATTGCAAAAGTAGCCACAGATTCTTCTAAAAAAGGCTTGCACGCTGGGGTTTGCCCTATCCTGCTTCTCTTGAAACCTGCTATCATTTGAATAAGCCCAGGCTACACTGCCAGGTGAAGAAGTTTGAGCTTGTCTGCTGGAAGATGATAGACATGTGGCACAATCAGCTCTGTAGCCTCAACTCCTAGTCAGCAAACCACCAGACAGGAGTGAGACCATCTGGGACCAGCTAGCCTCTAGCTAACCTGCCAATGTCAATCAACCTTCCAAGTGAATACAAACATATGAGCAATCCCAGGTAAGATCCAATGAATTCAGCCCAATGCAGAAGATCTGCTCATCAGCATTGTGCCCAAAAACTAACTGGCACATCTTTAAATACCTATGAAGTATTCTTAACCACCTTGTGAGAATGGTACCATAAAATCATTGGAATCAATTATACATATTCTAATTTGGAAACTTTAATACTGGTTAGTTACATGCCCCATTCATACTATGTACTTAACACTCCTTCTCCATTCAAAAAAAAAAAATTTGCTCTCTTACTTACTCTGGAGAAAAGTCTCTTCTTTTCCCTAATTAGACTGTGAACTCATTTCAGGGAAGATGTGGCATAGCGGTTAATAGCATAGACTCTGGAGTCAGACTACCTGGGTTCAAATCTCAGCTCCATAAGTTCTGTAACCTTCAGTAAATTACTTAACTTCTCTGTACTCAATTTCCTTAATCCTAAAATAGGAATAATGATGGCACCTACTTCTAAAGCTCTTGGGAGAATTACAAGTCAACATGTGTTATTTGCTTACAATAGTGCCTGGCATATATCACGAGTAAATGATATATGTTTTCATTACTCAAGGTCCAAGAAGTGTCTTAGCCAATACCAGACACCTCTCATTGTCTGGTGCTTTGAGTGATAACACATATCTATAAACAAAAATAATCATTAATCAAAGATACAGAGAATTCCAGGGCATTATAAAAAGTAAAGATATCACTTTGATGACTAACATATGTTTGACCCAAGCCATGGTCTTTTCAGTTGATTCATATGCATGGGAAAGCTGGACAGTGGGGGGAAAAAAAAAAAAGAACTGATGCATTCAAATTGAGGTGTTGGCAAAGGATATTGAATATATACTGGATTACCAAAAGAACAAATAAATTAGTCTTAGAAGAAATATAACCTAGATGTTTCTTAGAAGTGAGATTTAGTCTTACTTACTTTGGACACAACATTACCAAAACCAAAAAACCAAACCCGCTGCCATCAAGTTGATTCCGACTCATAGCGACCCTATAGGACAGTGCAGAGCTGCCCCATAGAGTTTCCAAGGAGCGCCCGGTAGACTCGGACTGCCAACCTTTTGGTTAGCAGCCGTAGCACTTAACCACTATGCCACCAGGGTTTCCGGACACAACATTAGGAAGGACTAATTGCTAGGAAAAAAGACATCATGTTTAGTAAAGTAGAGGGTCAACAAAAATGAGGGAAACCATCAGTGAGATGGATTGAGACAATAGCCACAACAATGGATTCAAACATACCAATGATCATTAGAATAGTGCAAGACAGACAATGTTTCATTCTGTCATACATGGGGTCACCATGAGTTGGAGCTGACTCAACAGCAACTAACAATAAGAACGACAATTAGACTATGAGGCAGTGAAGCAGATGTAATATATTCATAAAGTTACCAGCATAAGGTATTTGTGTAACACTTTTCTTTTGAGATCCCTTAGCCATTATCTCAGCCAGCCCTGCAAACTATCCTGCAAAGTTCTTAGCCTGAAAATAGGTAGATGACTGTTCAATATTGGTGGTCTGCTTTGTTATTAGAAACTACCTTTCTGTGCAGATAAAACAACAAGCACAAGAACACACTTGGTTTGCCATTTCCAGGCTCGCCAAGGCTGAGAAGAACAACACCTAAGTGTCCATTCCAACTCTTCGATAGAATTTTTCATGTGGTCTGTGGGTTCTGTTTTTTTTTTTTTTTTTCCCAAGACCTTGATTGAATCACCGGACAATCACTGGACAATCAAGCAACATGAAATCTTGGAAGGCAAATCCAAACTGGTGTTATCATTAGATAAAACCTAGCAATGAATCTGAGTTATCTATAAACCAGTGCAGGTGGAATTTCTTCCTAAAGAAGAAATGATTGAATGATAATTCCGTGAAAACAGGAAATGGGCTCAATGCGAGAAATCTTCATCTCAGACATGAGGTTTGTCAACCTGAAGTTACTGTGGGTCCCCATTAAGAGTAGGTGACACTGAACAAGACCGGCATACTTCGTAGCCATCAATAAACATCTGCATTGATTTAATCTCTCCCTCCTGAATCCTGAATATTTTAAAAGTGCAGTCTGTGACTCTGCATCAAAATTTCTTGAGAAGACAGCTAAAAATTCTGATACTGAGTTTCAACTCAGACCTACTGAGTCAGTGTCCCTAGGGTGGGGCCTTGGAAGCTCCTCTCAACAATCTCCTAGATACACCACATATATACTAAAATGTAAGGTCTGGTGCTGGCTTATATGGTACTGATAAGAAGTGTCACGAGGGATTTAGGAAGCAAGGAGTCAGAGTGTCCCAAATGTCTATTTGACAAGTCCCTCCAGTGATTCAGATGAGCTAGATAAATGATAGAAAGATAGATAGGTAGATATGTAGATGGATGGATGATAGATACGTAGGTAAGTAAGTGGATGGATGGATGGATGGATGGATGGATGGATGGATGGATGGATGGATGGATGGATGGATGGATGGATGGATGGATGGATGGATGGATGGATGGATGGATGGATGGATGGATGGATGGATGGATGGATGGATGGATGGATGGATGGATGGATGGATGGATGGATGGATGGATGGATGGGCAGGCAGATGGATGGATGATAGGTAGGTAGGTAGGTAGGTAGATAGACAGATAGATAGATAGATAGAGTGAGTCTGCACAGAGTAGTAGCTTTCAAACTTCCTGGACATAAGGCCCATAGTAATAAACACTTTTAAATCAAGGGCTAACACACACACACACACACACACACACACACACACAATCTGAAGCAAAAGTACTCAAACTATCTGACACAATTCGATTATCTTCTCTACTTTCTATTGTACTTTTTAAGAATCCTGGTCACATTCCAGTAAATTGTTTTCTCTACCCTCTAAAGGAATGCAGAAAGCATTAGTGTAGAGGAATGAGGGGGTAGGGATACCTGGAAATAAAGGTAGGCAATAGCCAAAAAGCTTGAGCTTTTTCTCTTTGCAACAAGAGCTCATGATAGTTATTGATCAGAAAGAGACTATAATGAGATCCCTTTTCCTTCTCCTGACTCAGCAATAATTGTTCTCTCTCTTTCATGAAGTCAGAAGTTGTGAATCCCATAAGATAACTAAAAATCTTAGAGAAAATGAATTGAGAACAAGACTTTTAGGCAGGAGCCAAATACATTGCCCTGAGAGAAGAGAGTAGAAAAAGATAATTTTAGCTATTTGTGGGGGTTCTTGGGTTTATACCAAAGAAAGATACCTCTCGTGTAAGAAAAACTAGGCTTAGGTCAGTATGAATCTGCTGAGTTAGGTGAAATTAACTTGTGCACCTTTGGCCAAAACACCTAGTATTGACACCTAGCATTTGTTCGACAAATGTTTACGGAGTGGTGGGTGGCTCAAGTTGTTCGCAACCAGCTGCTAACCTAAAGTTGGCAGTTCAAGCCCACCCAGCTGATCCATGGACAAAAGGCCTGGAAAACTGTTTCATACAGATTACAACCAAGAAAACCCTATGGAGCAATTCTGCTCTGTTAACACGTGGGGTTGCCGTATGTAGGGGGCCGACTCAACAGCAGCTAACAGCAACAAGTGCCAGGAGTACCACAGTGAACAAAGCAGACAAATTCCCTGCGTTTGTGGAGCTTATATTCTAGTGGGAGGAGGCAAATATTGTTTTAAATGAGTAAAATATAGAATATGTTAGATGGTGGTTAGTGTTAAGTAACAAGAAGAAAAGAATGATAGCAAGTTTTTAGAGGTGTTGCAATTTTAGATAGGGGTGTCCAGGGCATGTCTCATTTAAAAAGGTGACATTTGAGGATATACGTGAAGAAGGTGATGTGTGACCCTGTGGAAATCTGGAGGGAAACAGCATTCCAGGCAGAGAGAGAACAGCCAGTGCAAAGGCTCTGAGATGGGAAGGGGCCTGTCATGTTAAATTACAGGCAATGAGACAAGTGTGGCTGGAGCAGAGTAAGGACAGTAGCAGATGAACTCAGAGAAGTAATGGCAGCCAGGTCATTTTGTGCTTTGCAATCCATTACAAAAAGTTTGGTTTTTACTTTCAGTGAAGGGGTAGTCATTGCAGGGTTTGGAACAGAGGAGTGACATGATCTGACCTGCATTTTAATAAGATCACTCTGTCTTCTTGAATGAGAATAAGCTGAAGTAGGTTTAGGGTACAAACAGGGACAGCAGTTATGATGTTATACAAATAATCCAGGAGAGAGATAATGGTGACTTGGAACAGGATGTAGCAGGAGACATGGTGAGAGGGGATTACATCTTGGATCAACCTGCCACACCTGGCCCCACGCCATCACTGACCTGCTTTCGGTCATAATACATTAGATTTGCATTGAATATAAATAGAATCATATAGTATATAATCTTTTGTGGCTGATGCCCTTTGCTCAGCATGTTTTTGAGATTCATCCATGTTGCCACATGTATCAGTAGTTATCTTATTCTCAATAGTTAATATTGCATATATATATATATATAAAATTCAAATTCATTGCCCTAGAATCGATTCCAACTCATACCAACCTTATAGGACAGAGGAGAATTGCCTTGTACAGCTTCCAAGGAATAGCTGGTGGATTCCAACTGCTGGCCTTTTGTTTAACAAGCCGGACACTTAACCACTGCACCACCAGGGTAGTAGATATAAAATATGAATATAAAATATATCCATATTGTGTGGATATATGATAATGTATCTAGTTGTCAGTCGATGGACAGTTTGGCTATTTCCAATTTGGGGTTATTATGAATAAAACTGCCATGAGGATTCATTTACAAGTCTTTGGGTGGACACAGACTTTCATTTCTCTTGGGAAAATGTCTAGGGGTGGTATGGCTAGGTTGCATGGTAAATATATGCTTAATTTTTTAAGAAACTGCCAAACAGTTTTTCAAAACGATTTAACATTTTATATTCTCCTAGCAGTGTATGAGTTCCAGTTGATTCACAACCTTTCCAACACATGATATAGTCAGTCTTTTTGATTTTATACATTCTGCAATATATATAAAAATGTAGCTTTAATTTTTCATTTCCCTGGTGACTAATGACATCTTTTCATACAGCTATTGGCCATTCATACATCTTTCTCTGAGGGGTGTCACTTCAGATATTTGACCAATTAATAGTGAATAAAAAAAAATAGAAAGAATCAACAAAACCAAAAGGTGGTTCTTCGAAAGGATCAACAAAATCTATGAACCATTGGACAAATTGACAAAAGAAAAATAGGAGAGTATGCAAATGACCCAAATAAGAATAGAAATGGGGGACATGACAACAGACCCAACTGAAATAAAAAGCATCATAACAGAGTACTATGAAAAACTATACTCCAACAAATTTGAAAACCTAGATAAATTTCTGGAAACATGTACCTACACAAACTAAAACAAAAATGATGTTGAAAATCTGAGCAAACCCATAACAACAGAAGAGATTAAAAAGGTAATAAAAAAAAATTAATAATTTTTAAAAACTCCCAACAAAAAAAAAGCCCTGGCCCAGATGGCTTTACTGGAGAATTCAACCAAATATTCAGAGAAGAGCTTACACCAGTACTAGTCAAACTATTTCAGGACATAGAAAAGGAAGCGATACTTCCAAATTCATTCTACAAAGCCAGCATAGCTCTGATAATAAAACCAGGCAAAGACACCACAAAAAAAGAAAGCTACAGACCAATATCTCTCATGATTATAGACACAAAAATTCTCAACAAAATTCTAGTCAATAGAATTCAGCATCATATCAAAAAAATAAAACACCATGACCAACTGGTATTCATACAAGGTTTATGCAACGATGATTCAACATGAGAAAATCAACCAACATAATCCACCACAGAAATAAAAGAATCACATGATCATCTTAATCAACACAAAAAAGGCATTCAACAAAGTCCAACACCCATTCCTGATAAAAACTCTCAATAAAATAGGTATAGAAGGGAAATTCCTTAACATAACAAAGGGCATCTCTACAAAACCAACAGCCAACATCCTTCTTAATGAAGAGAGTCTAAAAACATTCCCCTCAAGAACAAGAACAAGACAAGGATGCCCTTTATCATCACTCCTATGTAACATTGGGCTGGAAGTCCTGTTGTTGTTGTTGTTAGGTGCCATCGAATTGGTTCCGACTCATAGCAACCCTATGCAAAACAGAACGAAACACTGCCCAGTCCTGTGCCATACTTACAATCGTTGTTATGCTTGAGCTCATTGTTGCAGCCACTGTGTCAGTCCACCTCGTTGAGGGTCTTCCTCTTTTCCGCTGACCCCTGTACTCTGCCAAGCATGATGTCCTTCTCCAGGGACTGGTCCCTCCTGACAAGTATGTAAGACGCAGTTTCGCCATCCTTGCCTCTAAGAAGTATTCTGGCCGCACTTCTTCCAAGACAGATTTGTTTGTTCTTTTGGCAGTCCATCGTGTATTCAATATTCTTCTCCAACACCACAATTCAAAGGCGTCAACTCTTCTTCGGTCTTCCTTATTCATTGTCCAGCTTTCACATGCATATGATGCGATTGAAAATATCATGGCTTAGGTCAGGTGCACCTTAGTCTTCAGGGTGACATCTTTGCTCTTCAGCACTTTAAAGAGGTCCTTTGCAGCAGATTTGCCCAATGCAATACATCTTTTGATTTCTTGACTGCTGCTTCCATGGCTGTTGATTGTGGATCCAAGTAAAATGAAATCCTTGACAACTTCAATCTTTTCTCCATCTATCATAATGTTGCTCATTGGTCCAGTTGTGAGGATTTTTGTTTTCTTTATGTTGAGGTGTAATTCATACTGAAGGCTGTGGTCTTTGATCTTCATTAGTAAGTGCTTCAAGTCCTCTTCACTTTCAGCAAGCAAGGTTGTGTCATCTGCATAACACAGGTTGTTAATGAGTCTTCCTTCAATCCTGATGCTCGTTCTTCTTCATATAGTCCAGCTTCTTGGATTATTTGCTCAGCATGCAAACTGAATAGGTATGGGGAAAGGATACAACCGTGACGCACACCTTTCCTGACTTTAAACCAATTAGTATCCCCTTATTCTGTCCAAACAACTGCCTCTTGATCTATGTAAAGGTTCCTCATGAGCACAATTAAGTGTTCTGGAATTCCCATTCTTTGCAGTGTTATCTGTAGTTTGTTATGATTCACACAGTTGAATGCCTTTGCGTAGTCAATAAAACACTGGTAAACATCCTTCTGGTATTCTCTGCTTTCATCCAGGATCCATCTGACATCAGCAATGATATCCCTGGTTCCATGTCCTCTTTGAAACCGACCTGAATTTCTGGCAGTTCCCTGTCGATATACTGCTGTAGCTGTTTTTGAATGATCTTGAGCAAAGTTTTGCTTGCGTGTGATAGTAATGATATTGTTCTATAATTTCCACATTTGGTTGGATCACCTTTCTTGGGAATAGGCATAAATATGGATCTCTTCCAGTCAGTTGGCCAGGAAGCTGTCTTCCATATTTCTTGGGATAGACGAGTGAGCACCTCCAGCACTGTATCCGTTTGTTGAAATGTTCTCAATTGATGTTCCATCAATTCCTGGAGCCTTGTTTTTCACCAATGCCTTCAGAGCAGCTTGGACTTCTTCCTTCAGTACCATCAGTTCCTGATCATATATGCCACCTCTTGAAATGGTTGAATATCGACTAATTCTTTTTGGTATAATCACTGTGTATTCTTTCCATCTTCTTTTGATGCTTCCTGCGTCATTTAATATTTTCCTCATGAAATCCTTCACTATTGCAACTCGAGGCTTGAATTTTTTCTTCAGTTCTTTCAGCTTGAGAAATGCCGAGCATGTTCTTCCCTTTTGGTTTTCCATCTCCAGCTCTTTGCACATGTCATTATAATACTTTGTGTTCTCAAGAGGCCCTTTGAAATCTTCTTTTCAGTTCTTTTACTTCATCAATTCTTCCTTTTGCTTTAGCTGCTCAACGCTCAAGAGCAAGTTTCAGAGTCTCCTCTGACATCCATCTTGGTCTTTTCTTTCTTTCCCGTCTTTTCAGTGACCTCTTGCTTTCTTCATGGATGATGTCCTTGATGTCATTCCACAACTCGCCTGGCCTGTGGTCACTAGTGTTCAGTGCTTCAAATCTGTTTTTCAGATGGTCTCTAAATTCAGGTGGGATATACTCAAGGTCATATTTTGGCTCTTGTGGACTTGCTCTGATTTTCTTCAGTTTCAGCTTGAACTTGCATATGAGCAATTGATGGTCCGTTCCACAGTCGGCCTTGTTCTGACTGACGATATTGAGCTTTTCCATCATCTCTTTCCACAGATGCAGTCAATTTGATTTCTGTGTGTTCCATCTGGTGAGGTCCATGTGTATAGTCGCCGTTTATGTTGGTGAAAGAAGGTATTTGCAATGGAGAAGTCGTTGGTCTTGCAAAATTCTATCATTCGATCTCTGGCATTGTTTCTATTACCAAGGCCATATTTTCCAACTGCTGATCCTTCTTCTTTGTTTCCAACTTTCGCATTCCAATCATCAGTAATTATCAATGCATCTCGATTGCATGTTCTATCAATTTCAGACTGTAGCAGCTGATAAAAATCTTCTATGTCTTCATTTTTGGCCCTAGTGGTTGGTGTATAAATTCGAATAACAGTCGTATTAACTGGTCTTCGTTGTAGGTGTATGGATATTATCCTATCACTGACAGCATTGTACTTCAGGATAGATCTTGAAAAACGTTCTTTTTGACAACGAATGCAACACCATTCCTCTTCGAGTTGTCATTCCCAGCACAGTAGACTATATGATTGTCCGATTCAAAATGGCCAATGCCCGTCCATTTCAGCTCACTAATGCCTGGGATATCAATGTTTGTGTGTTCCATTTCATTTTTGACAATTTCCAACTTTCCTAGATTCATATATCGTACATTCCAGGTTCCGATTATTAATGGATTTTTACAGCTGTTTCTTCTCATTTTGAGTTGCTCCACATCAGTAAATGAAGGTCCTGAAAGCTTTACTCCATCCACATCATTAAGGTCGACTCTACTTTGAGGAGGCAGTTCTTCCCCCGTCATCTTTTGAGTGCCTTCCAACCTGGGGGGCTTGTCTTCCAGCACTATATCAGACAATGTTCCACTGCTATTCATAAGGTTTTCACTGGCAAATGCTTTTCAGAAGTAGACTGCTGGGTCCTTCTTCCTAGTCTGTCTTAGACTGGAAGCTCAGCTGAAACCTGTCCTCCATGGGTGACCCTACTGGTATCTGAATACCAGTGGCATAGCTTCCAGCATCAGAGCAACATACAAGCCCCCATAGTATGGCAAACTGACAGACACATGGAAGTCCTAGCTAGAGCAATAAGGCAAGAGAAAAACTAAACGGCATCCAAATTGGTAATGAAGAAGTAAAACTGTCCCTATTTGCAGATGATATGATATTATACATAGAAAACCCAAAAGAATCCCTGAGAAAACTGGAAGTAATAGAAAGATTCAGCAGAGTCGCAAGACACAAGATAAACATATAAATATCAGTTGGATTCCTATACACCAATAAAGAGAACGACAAAAAGGAAATCACGAAAACAATAACATTTATAATAAACCCACCCACTGCCATCGAGTTGGTTCCAACTCATAGCGACCCTATAGGGTTTCCAAGTTAGCCCCTAAAAAAATAAAACACTTGGGAACAAATCCAACCAGAGATGTAAAAGACCTATATAAAGAAAACTGCAAAACACTACTGCAAGAAGCCAAAAGACTTCTGCATAAATGGAATACATACCATCCTTATGGATAGGTAGAATCAACATTGTGAAAATATCGATTACATGCAAAGCAATCTACAAACAGAATGCAATCCCAATCCATATACTAACAGCATTCTTGAAAGAGATGGAAAAACTATTCATTAATTTTATTTGAAAATGGAGGAGGCCCTGGATAAGTAAAGCACTATTAAAGAAGAAGAAAAAATTAGGAGGAGTTGCACTACCTAAACTCAGAACCTATCATATAGCTACGATAGTCAAAACAGCCTGAAACTGGTACAACAACAGAAACTTTGACCTATGGAACAGAATTGGTGATCCAGATGTATATCCATCTACCTATGGTCATCTGATCTTTGACAACGGCCCAAAGCCCATCAAATGGGGAAAAGACAGTCTTTTTAACAAATCGTGCTAGAAAACTGGACGTCCATCTACAATAAATGAAACAGGACCCATAGCTCACACCATACAAAAAAACTAATTCAAAATGGATCAAAGACCTAAATATAAAACCCAAAACTATAAAGATCATAGAAGAAAAAATAAGATCAACACTAAAGGGCCTAATACATGGCATTAACAGGTTACAAACCATAACTAACAACACACAAACTCCAGAAGATAAGCTAGATAACTGGGATCTTCTAAAAATTAAACACTTATGCTTATCAAAAGAGTAAAAAGAGAACCTACAGACTAGGAAAAAAATTTCGGTCATTACAAATCCGACAAGGGTCTAATCGCTATCATCTATAGGAAAATACAACACCTGTACAAAAAAAGACAAATAATCCAATTAAAAAATGGGCAAAGGAAATGAACAGACATTTCACCAAAGAAGACATTCAAATGGCTAACAGACACATGAGGAAATGGTCGTGGTCACTAGCCATTAGAGAAATGCGCATCAAAAAGACAGTGAGATACCATCTTACCCTGACATTACTGGCAGGAATAAAAAAAACAGGAAATAACAAATGTTGGAGAGGCTGTAGGGAGATTGGAACTGTTAGGTACTGCTGGTGGGAATGCAAAATGCTACAGCCATTCTGGGAAATGATACAGCACTTCCTTAGAAATCTAGAAATAGAAATATCATATGATCCAGCAATCCCACTCCTAGGAATATATCCTAGAGAAAAAAGAGCTGTCACAAGAATAGACATATGCACACCCACGTTCATTGCAGCGTTATTCACAATGGCAAAAAGATGGAAACAACCTAAGTGCCCATTAACAGATGAATGGATAAAGGACAATATTTGTCACTAAAGGACAAATGTTATCTGAGACTGCTATTATAAAAAGCCAAGAAAAGGTTTACACATACACAAAAAAATAATCTTTTACAGTTATGAGGAAGGAGAAGGGTGCAGGGGGGAAATCACTAACTACGTCATACACAAGTGTTAACTTTGCTAAAGGGAAAGGCAACACACAATATAGAGATGGCCAGCACTACTTGACCAAGGCAAAGTCATAGAAGCTTCCTAGACACATCCGAACACTTGAGGGACCTAGTTACTGGGGCTGAGGGCTGGGGACCATGGTCTTGGGGACATCTAGCCCAATTGTCAAAACAGTTAGTAAATAAAACATTCTACTTCCTTCTTTGGTGAGTAGCATCTGGGGTCTCAAAAGCTTGTGAGCAGCCATTTAAGATACCACCTATTGGTCCCATCATGTTCAGAGCAAAGGAGAATGAAGAAAACCAAACACATGGGAAATATCAGTCCGAAGGACTAATGGACCATATGAACCACAGCCTCCACCAGGCTGAGCCCAGGAAAACTAGATGGTGGCTATTACCACCACCAACCACTCTAACAGGGATCCCAATACAGGGTCCTGGGCAGAGTGGGAGAAAAATGCACAACAAAATTCAAATTCTCAAAGAAAGACCAGCCTTACTGTTCTGATGATAGAGACTGGAAGAATGCCCAAAATCATGGCCCCTGGACATCCTGCTAACTCAGAACTGAAGCTACTCCCGACCTCCACCTCTCAAGCAAAGATTAGACAGGCTTATAAAACAAACAATAACACACATGAGGAACATTCTTCTTAGTTCAGTCAACTGTATGAAATCAAATGGGCAACACCTGGCCCAAAGCAAAGAAGGCAGAAAGGGACAGTAAAACTGGACAAATGGACATGGAGAACCCAGGGTGGAAAGGGAAAGGGGGAGAGGGTTGACACATTGTGGGGACTGCAACCAATATCACAAAACAATTTGTGTATAAATTTTTGAGTGCAAAACTAAAAAAAAAAGTACTCTGATAAAGACAGTCCTATCATACTGTACGAATACTGAATTGAAGATTCAAAATACATTTTTAGTAGGAATTTCTCAATTTAATACTATAAAATACACTGAAAACAAACTTAATTTTGACGTAGGTGACATTTCACTACCAACACTTAATAGTCATGTAAAATCGATAAGAATTTATTCACAAAATACCAGAAATACAAGTGCACTATTGTCATGGACTGAATTGTACCCCCCAAAAATATGTGTATCAATTTAACTAGGCCATGATTCCCAGTATTGTGTGATTGTCCACCATTTGGTCATCTGATGTGATTTTCTTACGTGTTGTACATTCTATCTCTATGATGTTGCTGAGATGGGATTATCGGCAGTTACGGTAATGAGGCAGGACTCATTCTACAGTATTGGATTGTGTCTTCAGCCAATTTTTTTGAGATATAAAAAAGAAAACTGAACAGAGAGAGAGGGACATAGCGATCTCATACCACCCAGAAAGCAGCTCCAGGAGCAGAGTGCATCCTTCAGACCGGGCTTCCCATGAGGAGCAGTTCCTAGACTAAGGGATGATTGATGAAAAGGACCTTCCTCCAGAACCAACAGAGAGAGAAAGCCTTCCCCTGGAGCTGACACCCTAAATTTGGACTCCCAGCCTACTAGACTGTGAGAGAATAAACTTCTGTTTGTTGAAGCTATCCACTTGTGGTATTTCTGTTATAGCAGCACTAGATAACTAAGACAGGTATAACACCTAATACATCAATACATAAAGGCAAAGTGCAATAAAATATTTAATATTCACCCCAGTTCTATGCTGAAGAATTGCCATAACATTACATAAAATAAACATTTTATTACAAAAATAGATTTAACTCATACACAATTATACAGTTCATTAATAAAACATCATTGCAATAAACCATAGTCACACCTGATTAAAAGAATGTCCTTTAATATTATTCATTTAAGCTATTCTTGTTTTCTAGCAAGACGATTTCAAACCTGAGAAAGCTGTCTCGACACTGACCTCAGTAGCTGGTATACCCAAAACAACCACAGCGATTTCCTATAACTGAGGATACTGTAAAGAGTTTTCTTCCCAAAATTCAAGAATACTTTTTTTTCTCTCAACTCTGAACACCATCAAAGCTTGATAATATAGAATCAATATTAACACTACAGTTGTTTGATCTCAATTTGACTTTTTTCTTTGATTTTGAGAAATAACTCCATCCTATCAATATCATCACTTAAATTGAGAGTATTTCCTGAATTGCTTTCTTTTGTTACACTTTCAGTATTGCTCCTTTTCAGATGATTTTCCACCATTTCCCAAATGCTTTTTAAATGTCATATGGCCTTCCCTATGAGTTCAGAACTAATTAGTATTTGATAACGAGGATATAGGGAAACTGTTCCTAATAAGCTATCATTTTCGTTGATAACTTTTCCCCTAACGTTAATTTTTCAATCAATGTGTTTCCAAAGGTATTATTAAGAGTTCTTAATTTTAGCTTAGTTTCCACCCACATACCAAAACATCAGTCATGCTTAATTGTTCACTTTGCAATCTTACTGCAAATTTTTTAAAGGTCTTAAAGTTTTCAAAATTAATTTGACATATGCCCATTTGTCATTAGAAAAGTAATATTTCATATTATTCTCAGTAATACACCACAGAGATTTCTGTACCCTAGTAAGGTTTCTAAAATGGTGTATACACTATTCCATCTTGTTGGGCAGTCCAGCATGGTTTCCTCAAATTATTTTCCAAAAATTTGATAGACAATGTCAAATACGAAGTATTCAAACAAACTCACGAACTTCTCCTAAATATTCTTCCAATTCAGCATCCTTTATTGTGTCTTTAATAACTAATTGAAGTGTGTGCAGCACATTTTATATCAGTCAATGTTTTCTTATAAACCTTGTCGCTTTCACCACTCTTTGCCATGGTTAATGTCTGTAAGTCAGAGTCTTCAAAATGGCCATTTTGCCCTGACATTTGTCATTCAATTTCACTATCTTTTCTGAGCAAATCTACAAATTTAATCATATTAGAGCCATGATCTGTGATTACAGAATAAAGCTGTTGTAAATCAATGTTGTACTTCTCTAAAATTTGATGCACAGTGTTTTTTATGTACAGACCTGTACGTATTCCCAGTGTCAACAGATGCATCTTTCCTTCTTGTGCAAACTGAGCATTAATTAATCCCTAGAATTGACCTACTCAATCTACTGGCAACATCTACTTTCAAAGGGAATATTCATTTTTCTAGACTACTACTAATTTTGGAGCTAAGTTTTAAGGACAAGTGAGGAATCATTTCCCTGACAGTTCCTGGTTGATTGAAAATTTTTGACCAATTGAAGCAATAATCGGATTTAAATTTTATGGAATCCTGAATATTCAATTAACTCAAATGAAGCATTAACAGCAACTAATTCAACACATGCATTGGTGATTGTCTAATTTCACCTTAAGGCATTCTGGAATGGGAACTAGTTGTCTTAGGTAACTGTTGTCGTTGTTCTTAGGTCCCATCTAGTCAGTTCCAATTCATAGTGACCCTATGTACAACAGAATGAAACACTGCCCGGTCCTGCACCATCCTCATAGTCGTTGTTACGTTTGAGCCCATTGTTGCAGCCACTGTATCAATCCATCTCATCAGGGTCTTCTTTTTTGTTGACGCTCTACTTTTCCAAGCACGATGTCCTTCTCCAAGGACTGATTCTTCCTGATAATATGTTCAAACTGTGTGAGATGTAGTCTCACCTTCCTTGCTTCTAAGGAGCATTCTGGCTGTACTTCTTCCAAGACATATTTGTTCACTCTTTTGGCAGTATGTGGTATATTCAATATTCTTCGCCAACACCAAGCGATATCTAGTTTCATAGTTATCCTGTGCTACTATAAGAGAAATACCACAAGTGGGTGGCTTTAACAAACAGAAATTAATTTTCTCGTAGTCTATGAGGCTAGAAATTCAAATTCAGGGTGCCAGCTCAAGGGGAAGATGTTCTCTCTCTGTTGACTGTGGAGGAAGGTCCTCATCTCTTCAGGTTCTGCTTCCTGATTCCTTGGAGATGTTCATGTGTCTTGGCATCTATTTTACCCCATCTCTCTTTCTCTCACTTGCTTGTTTAATCTCTTTAGGATCTCAAAAGAGACTGACTCAAAACACACCTTATAATAACCCTGCCTCATTAACATAACAAAGACAACTCATTCCCAAATGGGATTATAACCACAGGCATAGACGTTAGGAATTACAACACATGTTTTTGGGAGACACAATTCAATCTATAACATTCCACCCTTTGTGCCCTTCAAATTCATGTCCTTTCCACATGCAAAACACACTTATCCATCATACCATCCCAAAAGTCTTAAATTAACTTCAAGCCTAAAATCTCATCTTCTGAATCATCTATATCAATTACGGGTGAATCTTTAGGCACATCCCATCCTGGGTAAAAATTCCTCTTTGTCTGTGAACATGTGAAATGTAGATCACAAGTTATCGGTTTCCAAAGTACAAAGATGAAACAGGCACAAGGTAGATATTTCCATTACATATGGTAGAAATTGGAGGGAAAGAAGGGGTAACAGGCACCAAGCAAGTCCAAAACCCAGCAGAACAAATTACATTAGCACTCAAAACTTGAAAATAATCCTCTCTTCTTTGAGACCGTCTGGGCAATGGTCTTGCCCTCCAGACTCTGGGTGTTGGCCATGCTACCAGGATTCTAGGTGGAGGCCCACTGACCCTGGACTTAAGCTCCACCTTCCAGGCTATATGGGATGGCAACTCTGCTCCCTCAACTTTAGGAGGCCCCATTCTCCTAGTTCATCTGAGTGGCAACCCTGGCCCCTTGTCCCCAGACTGTCCCATTCTTTCCACCCTTGGGGATGTCAGTCCTGTCCCCTCAGCTTTGGGTGGCAGCCCCACCCCCTGACACACCTTAACAGCATCTCCACACTCCAGAACAAAGTTGGTGAAGATCCGACCCTTTGAAACCTAGGAACCTGTGACCCCATTCTTTGAGATGCAGGATACCGTGGCCCCGCCCTTTGAAACTGAGAAGACCCTGCTTTCCATATTCCTTCCAACAGTTCTGCTGATCTCATTTTGCACAGTTCATTTTTAAGTCCATCTCTTTCCTTTCACATTTTACTGTAAGTGGCAAAAGAAACCATAAGACCCTGTTACTATCTTGCTTAGAAATCTCCTCAGCCAGATATCCAAGTTCATCACTTACGAGTTCTACCTTCCACCAAACATTTGAACATAATTCAGAAAAGTTCTTTGCCACTGTGAAAAAGCATCGCCCTTCCTTCCTTGACCAATGATATGCTCACCATTTTCTTTTTAAAGCCTCATCAGGAGTACTAATATCTTCGATATATCTAGCAGCATTTTGTTGCTGGCAGCATATATATTCTCTAAGACAATAGAGACTTTCTCTATAGCTTTCCTCACTTCCTTGTGAGCCCTCACCAGAATTTCCTTTGAGGTCCATAATTCTACCAATAGTCTCTTCAAGGCAATCCAGGCTTATACTATTAGGCACTCTATCCACTACCCAATTCCAAAACTGCTGCCACATTTTAGATATCTGTTAGAGCAACACCCAACTCTTGATAACAAATTCTTAGTCATCTAGTGCTGCTATAAAAGTAATACCACAAATGGCTGGCTTTAACAAACAGAAATTTATTTTCTCACAGTTTAGGAGGCTAGAAGTAGGAATTCAGGGTGCTGGTTCTAGGAGAAATCTTTCTTTCTGTGTCAACTCTGGAGGAAGGTCCTTCTCTCTTCAGCTTCTGCTTCCTGGTTCCTTGGAGATCTCCATGTGTCTTGGTGTCTATCTTACCCCAGCTCCGCTTCTCTCACTTGCTTGTTTAAACTCTTTTGTATCTCAGAAGAGATTGACTCAAGACAAACCCTACAATAATCCTGCCTCATTAACATAACAAAGACTCCCCATTACCAAATGGGATTATAACCACAGGCATAAAAAAAAAAAAAAAAAAAAACAGGCATAGAGGTTAGGAATTACAACACATATATTTTGGGGCACAATTCAATCCATAACACCCATCTAATGCTTTTTTGTTGCTTATATGGAACATTTCTGACACTTTCTTCAATTTTTTTTTTTTTTTGTCTTCTTGGCTTTGCACTGCATTGTATTCATCTGTATGATGACGCTTCAGGTACCTCTCTAAATTCGCTACACGGTCTCTAACAATACCTGTGTTGTGAATTTTACATGTACTTTTATTTTCAATCTTTCCATGCTTGAAAAATTCTCAACATGCATTTCCTCTGGTTTGTCCCACGCTAGAATTCAAGGCATAAAAAAATAATAGTAGTATTAGGGTGTATTTTATAGTCACTAAAAAAAAAAAAAAAAAAGTTTTTTTTTTTTTTTTTTTTTATATATTCCATTACGGAGCTCTGGTAGCACAGTGGTTAAGAGCTACAACTGCTAACCAAAAAGTCAGCAGTTTGAATCCACTAGCTGCTCCTTGGTAACCTTAGCGGGGCCGTTCTACTCTGTTCTATAGGGTCACTATGAGCCAGAATCAACTTGACGGCAATGGGTTTGGTTTTTTGGTACATTACATTACAGTAAAAACAAGTCTTAGACTTTGATAACATAAAGAGAATAGAATGCATAAATATTTTTATAGAAATGAATTACAGCCAGTATGTATATAAAACGCTTCTAGCCACGTATTATCAGTATATTAGAAAAACCATAACTTTGGTTTTATGTTGGCGGGGTTTACTGATTTCTTCCATTTGAAGTCCGACTTTACAACACTCTCATACATTTATCCAGCACATTTTGAAGAAACACCTCACTTTATAACGATGCCATCATGTTGTTTTCAGTAAAGTAACGGTATATCATAATCAAAACATTAATTTTCTTCCCGCTATTTGCTGATGTGTGTTAACGTTTTGATTTGTGAGATAAATACCAAATTTAAACATGTGAGTACAATATGTGATGGTACATTTAAATTGAGATTGAATATAAGAGTAGATTCATCAAAAAATTATACTCTGTTTTCTATTTCTTAAATTTAAATATCACACTTAAAAATGCAAATAATGGACTTTTAAAATGTTTACACTCACTTGGTAAATTTCCGCTCAGATGAAAATCTGTTCAGAACTTGGTGTAGTTTAACCAGGTCTCATTTGCCAAGTGTTTCTCACATCTTCAATAAGCACAGTTCACGTTTTTGTGAGAGAGGTCAAGCACAGAGCGGAAAAGGCAAACCGTGAGTGCTCTGTAAATCATCTTTCCTAACAGCCGTGATCACACATAGCTGCGGCTGCCCAACATCGCTTGCCAAAGCCGTGAACTGTGCACTTACCAGCCACTTGCCCGAAAAGCATTCGGCATACGTGGGTACCCAGTGCAAATCAAACATAAATGGTCCAATGTGCTTCCTTACAATTGAAAAATTGTTGTTGAACTGAAAGTAGTGGAGTGAAAAAAAAACCAGTTTTCAATTTCGGCCAGGTTGGAAAACATTTTTTTAATTCCGATTTCAGTTTCACTCCCACGAAAATTTTCGGATTTTTTTTTTTTTTTTTTTGGTTTTGGTTTTTAGTTCCATTGCAGTTCAAAGCCCTGAATAAAAGGCAAAAGAGATCAGTGTTACAGGAGAATAATAAATGAGAGGATGACATAAAAAAGTGATAACTTATAGCTGGGGAGGAATCAGATATGATTTCATGAAGGAAGAAAATCCCTTAAAGAAGTGCAAATATTTTGACCAGCACAGAGAAGAACTTGGGCATCCCAGGAAACATTAAAGACGTGAACACAGATATGCTCAAGGGATGTTCAAGGTGAAGCTTGGGGTGTTTAAAGGAGTGGTGACAGGTGGCATAAGGATAACACAAGAGTTAGGAGTATAGGCTCAGACACTGGAGTCCAAGTCCCAGGTCTGTTACTTACGCCATGACCTTCAACAAGTTCACACAACATGTTTTCATTGCATGCATATACTGGGACATGCATTGTGCATTGTCCCATGTCCAACTTAGTACTGAAATAGAACTATATAGTGTCTGACATTATTGCTGCCCTCCTCCCTGTATCTCTCTCCACCTTGGACTTCTGAGACTACATCCCTATTTTCCATCCTCCTCTCTCATTGGCTGCCTTTCTCCTAAGGTCATGGGAAAGCAGCTGCTGCCAAGGAAATTAGGCCTTTGTTCTCAGTACAGAACCCTTCTACCTGGGTTTCCGCCTCCTTGCTTGTGGATGTTTTGGCTGCTTTTAGCAAGAAAGGTGGTTACCAGAGGTAACCACCTTTCAGCGGCACACTTGTCTCTTCCCCCAGACACCTCAAAAGAACATTCTCAAGCTTGGGAAGCTGGTTTGCACCTGTGGCTTCTGAGCCATCCTATGATTATATCAGCCAGAGAAGTTTCCCGAAGTCTAGTCTTTCCTTACCCAGTATACTTTACTCTGTGTTGCCATATCAAACTCCTTCAGGCCCTGTGCTGTAAAATTACCCTTCACATCTGCTCAATAACAATAGCTGACATTTTAACATGCAAAAAATATTAACTGATTGCCTGCTTTGTGCCAGGCACTGTTCTCAGCACCAAGAATAAAGGAGTGAATAAAACAAAATGAAACCATGCTGTTATGGAACCTGCAAAATATGCCAGGAATTCTGCTAAATATTTTACGTTGATTGAGGGAAAAAAAAAACTGTTGCTGTGAAGTTGATTCTGACTCATGGTGACCCCATGAGTTACAGGCAGGGTAGAACAGCTCATTAGGGTTTCCTTGGCTGTGATCTTTACAGAAGCAAATTGCCAGACCTTTCTTTCATGGCACCCCTGGGTGGTTTTGAGCCCAGTTAGTAGTCAAGGGCAAACCATTTGCACCACCCAGGGACTTTTTATGTAGATTAGATGGTTTAATGTTTATTTAAATCATTCAAAAACAGTTGCAGCAGTACATTGACAGGGAGCTACCAGAAATTCAAGCCAGGTCCAGAAGAAGACATGGAATGTGGGATATCATTGCTGATGTCAGATAGATCTTGGCAGAAAGCAGAAAATACCAAAGAGATGTCAGGAAAGTTGTGCATTAGGGTTGTATCCTCTCACCACACTTACTTAATCTGTATGCTGAACAAATAATCCAAGAAGCTAGACTATATGAAGAAGAACTTGGCATCAGGATTGGAGGAAGACTTATTAACAACCTGTGTTATGCAGATGACACCACCTTTCTTGCTAAAAGCAAAGAGGGCTTGAAGCCCTTACTGATGAAGATCAAAGACTACAGCCTGCAGTATGGATTACGCCTCAACATAAAACAAAAATCCTCACAACTAGACCAATAAGCAACATCATGAAAAACAGAGAAAATACTGAAGTTGCCAGGAATTCCATTTTAATTGGGTCCACAATCAATGCCCATAGAAGCAGCAGTCAAGAAATCAAATGATGTATTGCACTGAGCAAATCTGCTGCAAAATTCTAAAGTGTTAAAAAGTAAAGCTGTCACTTTGAGGACTCGGGTGCACCTGACACAAGCCATGATATTTTCAGTTGCCTCACATGCATGTGAAAGCTGGATGATGAATAAGGAAGACCGAAGAAGAATCGATGCCTCTGAATTATGGTGTTGGCGAAGAATATTGGATTGCCAGATGAATGAACAAATCTGTCTTGGAAGAAGCACAGCCAGAATAGAATGCTCCTTAGAAGCGAAGATGGTGAGAATTCATCTCGTGTACTTTGGACATATTCTCAAGAGGGATTAATCCCTGGAGAAGGACATCATGCTTGGGAAAGTAGAGGATCAGCAAAAAAAGGGAAGACCCTCAACAAGATGGATGGACACAGTGGCTACAGCAATGGATTCAAGCGTAATAACAATTGTGGGGATGGCACAGGACCGGTCAGTGTTTCATTCTGTTGTCCATAGTGTCACTATGAGTCAGAACCGACTCAAAGACAAATAATAACAACAATCCTTGTTACTCTGAAAAAAATTATTCTAGTTAACCCTATTTTTGTTATCTAGGTGAATAAAATGAGTGTTGGTTAGATCAATTAACTTGATGCCTGAGTTTGTACCTCGTTTTTTTTCTGACCACTTATTTAACTTCAGGCAAGGTTTTTAACTGCTCTCTGCCTCGCTTTCCTTATCTCGAAAATGGAGGTAACAGTATCTACCTCATAGTGTTTTGAGAGAAACAAATGAGCTCTTATCTGGAAAGAAAGTAGAGCAGTACCTGGCACATTAACAGCATTTCATAAATATTAGCAGTTACTAGTATATATTTCCAATCTTACATAACATTCCTTATGCATTTGGACCATTAGATAATGAGATTCTAAGGACTTGAACTTCATTTGTTTTTTTCATTTGTTTGTTGTTTTTTTACACATGTTAACCTCATGTGTTAAGTGGGGTTAATAATACTTTGCTGCTGAGTTGCAGGATTAGAGAGAATGTTTATAAAACACTTAGCACGGTCCCCAAATATTATTATTACTATTCCTTAATGATTAGTACATTTCTAGGAATGGAGAAAGTTTTCAAAACACATTGTGTAGCTCAAATGCAAATGAATGGGAGTGAATTGACTGAGCATCCCCACTGCCCATGGGACCTTGGGGATTCCCACTGAATTCCTTCCTTTCCTGAGTGGCAGCTCATCACTTGCTTTGGTTAACACCGAGCAGTGAGGGTTCACCCCTGCTAACTACTTAAAAGCTAATATTGGGTCTGCAAAAACTGCTTTTTAATGATCTTTAAGAGCCCTCCAGAAAATCTCATTAGCAGCTACCAAATCACTGGGGCTGTGCAGAGGAAGGTTTCCACGCATGGTCGGAGGTCGTTAGCTCCTCCTAGGCTCTGATTGAAGGTGGGGCAGCTCTGCAGAGCTGCCTCTTCTTTCCTTGTCTGTCTTGTCTGGGTCCCCAGGCCTTCCAGGTAGAGTACTGCAGTCACCTGCAAGCTGATCTCCCAGGCTCCAGTATCTTCCTGCATACATCTTCCCTCGCCCTAATGGGGAGGCATTATTATTTTGTTCAAAAGCTCAGCATGGCTCCCCATTGCCTCCTATACCAACTCTGAGCTCTTCACTAAGGACCCCTTTCCATGCCACTCACTTGTTCCTTGTGACTCTCCCCAAAATGAGTGACATTCAATTCACGTGAATCAGGACCACTCTGTCCCTGACCGGAAGTTTGCATCTTCCTCTAGCTTCTTAGCTTTTGATTATGCAGTTCTCACACTTTGGATTGCCCCTACTCACTCCACATCCATCCCTCCCTTCACTGACTGTGGGAAAGAGAAAGATCTCAGGGCAGAGAGTCTGTAGCTATTTGGCCAAAAGCAACTTGCATCACTCCGTGGCCCAGTCTTTCTACCTCTGGGATAGCATTGCAGTAAGGCTTCTCAGGCTTGATACTATTAACATTTGGGTGCAGATAATTCTTTGTTGTGGGGGCTGTCCTGTGCATTGTAGGATGTTTAGGAGCATCCCTGACCTCTACCCACTACAAGCCAGTAGCAGTCCTCCTTCCTCCAGTTGTGCCAATCAAAACTGTCTCCAGACTGTGCCACATGTTCCCTGAGGAGCAAAATCACCCACAGTTAAGAAGCACTGCATTACACTAACTACGACACCTTATGTAGTATTCTACCTAGGATATTGTCATTTTCCTCTTCACATGTCTAGCTCCCCTTTAATAAAAACAATACCAAAAAAAAATCCAAATCTGTTGATGTCGAGTGGATTCCAATTCATGGCAACTGCATGTGTTGCAGAGTAGGAGTACTCCATAGGGCTTTCTTAACTGTAGCCTTAAGGAAGCAGATTACCAGGCCTTTCTTTTGTGGTGCCGCTGGGTGCATTTGAACTGCTAACCCTTAGTTAGTAGTCAAGAGCAAACCATTTGTGTCACTCAGAGATCTATAAAAATAACAAATAATACTTGTTTGTTGTTGTTGTTAGGTGCCATCAAGTCAGTTCCAACTCATAGCGACCCTATGTACAACAGAATGGAACACTGCCCCATCCCATGCCATCCTCGTGATTGTTGTTATTCTTGAGCCTTTTGCTGTAGCTACTGTGTCAGTCTATCTGGTTGAGGGTCTTCCTCTTCTTCACTGATCCTCTACCAAGCATGATGTCCTTCTCCAGGGAGTGGTCCCTCCTGATAACATGTCCAAAGTATGTGAGAGGAAGCCTCGTCATCCACACTTCTAAGGAGCATTCTGGGTGTACTTCTTCCAAGACAGATATGTTTATTCTTTTGGCAGTCCATGATATATTCAGTATTCTTTGCCAACACCACAACTCAAAGGCATCAATTCTTCTTCTGTCTTCCTTATTCATCGTCCAGCTTTCACATGCATATGAGGTGATTGAAAACACCATGGCTTGGGTAGGTGCACCTTAGTCTTTAAAGTGACATCTTTGCTTTGGGCAAACCATGCAATGCATGGTTTGATTTCTTGACTGCTGCTTCCATGGGTATTGATTGTAAATACTTCTTTAGCACCTATTATATGCCTACCATTGTCCTTAAGAGATTTACCTATATTAATAAATTTAACATACCCTGTGAAGTAAGCAGAAACCCTGGTGATGCAGTGGTTAAGAGCTATGGCACTCCTTGGAAATCCTTTGGGGCAGTTCTACCCGGTTTGCACCACTAGGGCTCCTTCCAACTTGTACAACTGCAGATGAACTACCCAGTACATGCCTGGTGCTGCTGCCAAGGGCTTGCCTCTGAAACTTTCTGATAGCTCAGCTGCCAGCCTCCAGGGGGAAGAAAGAATACCATCCTATTGTTCTCAACCCCCTGCTGAGAATTTGCATTTCTACTCCCAGATACACTGAATTAGAATCTACATTTTAACAAGATCCTCAGGTAATTCTTATGCATAATAAATTTTGATAACCACTGCTCTACTAGTGATTCTCAGAATTGGTCCCTAACCCACAGCCTTAGCATCACCTGGGAACTTGTTAGAAATGCAAACTTCTTTGAACAAGTTTGAAGCCCTGGTTTCCACTGCTTTCTTCTTAATTGCTCCAGACCTAATTGGTCTCCTGTAGGCATCTCCATACCATTAACCAGGTTGGGAAAACTCTCTATTTGACCACTTCTGTAGGACAGGCAGCACAGTGGTTAAGAGCTTGGCTGCTAACCAAAAGGTTGGTAGTTCCAATCTACCAGTTGCTCCTTGGAAATCCTATGGGGGCAGTTCTACTCTGTCCTACAGGGTCACTATGAGTCAGAATTGACTTGACAGCAATGGGGTTTTTTTGGATAGGACAAAGTTCTCTTTTAAGAAGGATTCAGAACATAAAAAGGGGAATAAAACAAACACAAAAGTACAAAGGGAAGGAAAGTTTTGAGTCATTTTTGCTACTTAGGGGCTAGTGAATGTCCCTGCATGGTGCAAATGGTTTGTGTTCAACTACTAACCTTAAGGTTGGTGCTTGGAAGCCACCTAGCAGTGCCACGGAAGAAAGGCCTGGTGACCTACTTCCATAAAGTTTAGCCAAGAAAACCCTATGGAGCAGTTCTACTCTGTAATGCATGGGGTTGCACTGAGTTGTATTGACTAAATGGCAACAGGTTTAGGGGCTAATGGTTAATTTCTCAGTCAGCTTCCAACTCAAATTCCTTTATTCCAAGCTTTCACAGACCAAAGCTATCTGATATTAACAGAGGGTGTTTAACAAGGTCAGGGCCACTTACCAAATGTGTGGCACTGAGCATTCATCTTTCTAGAAACTCCCTAAAACTTCCTGTCTAGTACCATTGGCCTAAATAGCCTCACATACTCTTGACATAACTGCAAAGGAGTCTGGGAAGTGAGCATCTATCATTTGCAGCTTCTGTTGTGGGAGGTGGTCTCTTCCAGGAACAAAGAAGAGGGAGGACAATGGCTACCGAGCAGGAGCAATCAGTACTTGCTATGAGTTACTATTATTTAAAAAATACAAATAAAACATCCAATTTCTATATAAAATGTTGTATGTTATTGTTTACAAATGTCAGCTACCCAGAGAGGCCACACAATGAGCCTATTTTCATTTTTGCTCTCAGAAGGATAGTAATCTATTGCCTCTAATAAGATGCTTTCTTCCTCATCAAAAAGCTCCAAATTTCCAACAAACTCCTGGGTCACCTTCCCTTAGCTGGATGAGACCAGCACATTGCTGGGGTTGGGATTGGGGGGATGAGAAAGGAGGATATCTGACATTCCGTTACCACGTCTCAGGCATTCTGCTAATTATTTTCCCTGCATAATTTTATTTAATTCTCCTGTCAACCCTATGAAGTAGATATGGCCATCACCAGGGCCAGAGCCAGGGTAAAGCAAGTGACAGGTCTAGAGCACAAAAAGGAGGCACTCGCTCTCAGGTCATGCTAGTAGTGTCCTTGCCCTGACATAACCCTGAAAGTGAGTGCCTCCTTAAATTTTGTACCCTAAGCTCTGCAATTGCTTCACTTCTCTTGCCGACTGTGGTTATCATCATCGTATAGACAAGAAAATTAGAGAGGCAGTGAATTATCCAAAATCAGATTCCTAAAATGTGACAAAGCCATGGTTTAACTCAGGCTGCCTGAATTCAAACCCACTGCTGTCGAGTTTATTCCAACTCATGGTGACCCCCTGTGTTGCAGGGTAGAACTGTGCTATGATCTTTCGGAAGTTGATCAGCAGGTCTTTCTTCTCAGGTACCTTTGGGTAAATTGAAACTGCCAACCTTTTAGTAGCCGAGCACTACCCAGGGCCTCCTGAATCTAGATAACTTGCCCTTAAACACTAGGTGATGCTGCTTTGAGGATGAACGATGCAGGTACCTAGGAAACAAGGTAGAGGGTATCACATGGAAATCATTAGAAGAACTGAGAACAACTGGTAGATAAGAAATATTTAAGAATCCACCTTTTTGAGTGGTCATGCATTAGGCCCACACACTGACCACAGCTGGTTGACCATAGCTGGTAGAGGTAGCTGCCTCTTTCCTCCTCCCACATTGCCAGCCCCTCCTGTTCTGCTCCTGCTCTGTGATATTTGTCATCCCTCCTGGGGGAGTGCACCTGCAGGCTTCTCTATAGCACTCCTGTATCCCTCTTCCAGGTAATTAATTAAAAGTCTGAAATAGAGCACTACCCAATGCCTTCCTGCTGACACTCAACAAGATGTCGTTTCCCGACTGGATGCCTTGTTGTTCACCATCTCTTGGTTTAAATTTCCTATATGGGGTGTGTTGAGGGAACCAAGTAGCTACGTTCTTTTCCACAACTAGGTGAATTTCACAGGACAGTGTTACATGCTATATAACTATGCCTGTGTTTTTTTAGTTAATCATAAGAATATGAGTATAGAAAAATAATAATTTGCCCTCTGGAAAAGAGAAAAATGTTCAAATTCTATTTGATTTTTACTATTTGATTGGTGAGGACTCACAGAGATGCTAGGATGGGTGAGCACTGTGCTAGTCTTCACCAAGGACAGAAAGGCACGTGATTGAGCTGCCTTCTCTCTAACTGAAATTTATGGGCCAATTAACACCTACTTATGGGCCCATCCTAAAGGCCCCTAGGTGGCACAGTTTACACTGAACTACTAACATAAAGGTTGGTAGCTCGAACCTATCCAGCAGTGCCACAGAAGAAAAGTCTGGTGAACTGCTTCTATAGAGACTACAGCCAAGAAAACTCTATGGAGGAGTTCTACTCTATAACTCTTGGGGTTGCCATGAGTCAGAACTGACTAGACAGCAACCATTTTTCATAGGTTCATTCTGCTGCAAACTTGGAGACCAATCTTTATGACCTGAGTAAGGGGTGCATGAAGGCACCGGTGGTTCATTGGTAGAATTCTCACCTTCCATGTGGGAGATCCGAGTTTGATTCCTGGCCAATGCACCTCATGCGTAGCCACCACCCGTCTGTCAGTGGAAACTTGCTTGTTCTATGATGCTGAACAGGTTTCAGTGGCGCTGGCAGACTGAGAAGGACTAGGAAGAAAGGCCTGGTGACCTACTTCTGAAAATTAGCCAATGAAAATCCTATGGATCACAACAGTACTTACCACAGATGATCATAGGGATGGTCCGGGACCAGGCAACATTTCATTCCATTGTTCTTGTGGTTGCCATGAGTCAGAGGCCAACTGGATGTCAGCTAACAACAAAAGAAAGGGGTGGATAAAAAAAAAAAAAAAAAAGACCTCCAAATCTGCCCAACTCTTGCTCCAGCTTTTATACCTTTGGTTATATGTAGCGGCATTTTGCCTTATTATTCAACAGCAAGGGTTCTACTTAATATCCCAAATTCAAGGAGTAGGTCTCTGTCTCATCCCACCAAGGCTCATGCAACTACTGACTTAACCCCTTTCCTATCCCTGTGTAGTCCCCATGGTGCATGGACTTTGGAGGGAGATAGGTCTGATTAGGAAAGCCTTATCTGAACCAGGAAGTCTCCCTCCAGGCCTAAATGTATCCTGTTAATACCAGTGAACATTTACATAGCACAGATTTTGTGCCAGGCACTGCCATAAGGGCTTTACGTAGATTAACTTGTTGAATCTTCACAACAGTCCTATGAGATAGGTAGGATTATTATGTTTCCTTTATCAGTGAGGGAATCTAAGACATAGAGGAGTTAGATTTCTTGCCCAAGATTGCATAGACAGTGATTGGTGGAGCCAGGACACTGCTGGAAATCCACCTTGAGAGTCTGCTCTTAACCATCATGTTTCACCACTTTCATATAGAATTGTTGAACAAAAGTAATGACAAAAACAAAAATTAAAAAAAAAATGTAGTTGCATTTGAAAGCAATAAGGGATGATTCCCTTGTCTCACGAAGAATACACTGAAAGACAAAAAGTTGAGCAGGGGCTGAAGTGAATATCCAGATCGGTAATAGAGTCAAAGGGGCCCGAGGAGCTGGTGACTGGAGTTTTGATGTCCACCCAGGAATGGGAACTGAAGCCTCAGGCCTGCTTAAGGCAGGTCCCTGGAACTGTTCTCTCTGTAGAAAGCATATAGCCAGAATTGCTGTCCTATCTATGATACAAGGGTTAGAAAAGTAACCCATGACTTCAGCAACCACATGAATCAGGTGGACAGAGAAACCTTCCTGATACAGAATTAATAAAAGCTCTGAATAAAATATTTTTTTTTAAAGGGAATTCTCCGAGGGTTAAAAGTGATGAGAAAATAAAGATAGCCCAAAAGGGGAATTACAGTTTTCCTGGGAGTATCTGCCCTTTCCGTGTGACCTACAACTTAAGTTTTAGCAGAACATGCACCCAGAAGACATTAGACAAATTCAGGACTTTCTCAGGTGGGAAGTTAAATCAAGAATCCTTGATTTAGGAAAAACAAAACAATAACAACAAACTTTCTCTCCAGAAGGAGAAGATGGGAATGCCTGCGTATTTCTGGGTAAAGCAGATTAAAGTCTCCCCAGAAATCTCTACTCTCAAGCCCATCAGCACATGAGTTTGAGTCCAGATTCACATGTAATGTATAGTTTTAAAAAAATTCCAAACCAAACTACAATGAGGTATCATCTCACCCCAACAGTACTGGCATTAGTATAAAAAGAGAGAGAGAAAATACAAATTCTGGAGAGGTTGCAGAGAGATTGGAACTCTTATGTACTACTAGTGGAAATGTAAAATGGTACAACCACTATGGAAAACAATAAGGCACCTCCTTAAAAAGCTAAAAGTAGAGATACCGTATGATCCAGCAGTTCCACTCCTAGGAATATATCCTAGAGAAATAAGAGCCGTCAAACGAATCGACATATGCACACCCATGTTCATTGCAGCATTGCTCACAACAGCAGAAAGATGGAAACAACCTAAGTGTCCATGAACAGATGAATGGACAAACAAATTATGGTACACCTACACAATGATAAAGAACAAGGATGAATCAGTGAAACATCTCACAATATGGATGAATCTGGAGGGCATTATGCTGAGTGAAATAAGTCAACACAAAGGGACAAATATTGTATGAGACCACTATTACAAGAACTCAAGAAAAGGTTTACACACAGAAAAAAAAATTCTTTGATGGTTACAAAGGGGAGGGGGAGGGGAAGTCATTAACTAGATAGTAGACAAGTGTCAACTTTGGTGAAGGGAAAGACAACACACAAGTTGTGTCAGCACACCTTGACAAAGGCAAAGTCACAGAAGTTTCTTAGACACAGACAAACATCTTGAGGAATTCAGTTGCTGGGGCTCAGGTCTGGGGACCATTGTCTTGGGAGAAATCCAGATCAACTGGCAGAGCATAGTTCATAAAGAAAATGTTTTACACCCTACTTTGGTGAGTAGTGGAGCCCTGGTAGCACAGTGATTGAGAGCTATGGCTGCTAATCAAAAGGTTGGCAGTTTGAATCCACCGACCTCTCCTTGGAAGCCCTATGGGACTGTTCTATTCTGTCCTAAAGGGTCACTATGAGTCGGAATAGACTCAGCAGCAAAGGGTTTGGTTTTTGGTTTTGGTGAGAGGCAGCTGGGGTCTTAAAAGCTTGTGAGTGGCCATCTAAGATACATCTATTGGTCCTATCCCATCCAGAGCAAAGGAGAATGAAGAAAAACAAAGACACAGGTAAAATATTAGCCCAAAGGACTAAAGGACCACATGAACCAGAGCATCAATCGGCCTGAGCCCAGAAGAACTAGATGGTGCCTGGCTACCACCAGTGACAGTTCTGACAGGGATCACAATAGAGAGTCCCAAACAAAGCAGGAAAAAAATGTAGAAAATTCATATTCACCAAAAAAAGACCAGACTTTCTGGTCTGACAGAGACTAGAGGAAACCCTGAGATTATGGCTCCCAGACATTCCGCTAACTCAGAACTGAAACTACTCCTGAAGCCCACTTTTCAGATAAAGACTAGATAGGCCTATAAAACAAACAATAACACGTGTCCCGAATGTGTTTTTTAGTTCAATCAAATATACGAGACCAAATGGACAACTCCTGCCCATAAGCAAGATGAGAAGGCAGGAAGGGACAGGAGCTGGACAGATGGACACAGGGGACCCAGGGTGGAAAGGCAGAGAGTGCTATCACGTTGTGGGGATTGCAACCAACGTCACAAAACAATTTTTGAAGGAGAAACTAACTTGAGCTGTAAACTTTCACCTAAAGCACAATAAAATTAAAAAAAAAAAAAACTCAAACCAAAAATGTAGATGGTAGTAGTCCAGTGTTATAGCAGTGCCCCAAGCTCCTACCAGAATACAAGTCAAATTCTCTTTTGAGGAATGTACTTTAAACTCAGGTCTCCAAGGAAAACATTCCAAGGAGTATGCACTCACAGTAACAAATTACGTAAGGTATAGAAGCAAGTAACTATGATAAAATTTAAAATGTGGTCCATTAGTCCTTTGGACTAAACTTTCTCTTGTGCCATTGATTTTCTCCATTTTCCTTTGCTCCAGTTGGGGTGGGGTCAGTGAAGTATCTCAGATGGCTACTCACAAGCTTTTAAGACCCCAAGAATAACAACATCAACAACCCAAAATGCAGAACTAGACTCATAAAGACTGACAGCATGGGAATTAACACATGCAAAATATAAAATAAATATAAATAATATATTTGTTGTTGTTAGGTGCCCTCGAGTCAGTTCCAACTCATAGTGACCCTATGCACAACAGAACAAAACACTGCCCAGTCCTGTGCCATCCTTACAATCATTGTTATGCTTGAGCTCATTGTTGCAGCCACTGTGTCAATCCACCTCATTGAGGGCCTTCCTCTTTTCTGCTGACCCTTACTCTGCCAAGCATGATGTCCTTCTCCAGGGACCAATCCCTCCTGACAACATGTCCAAAGTATGTAAGATGCAGTCTCACCATTCTTGCTTCTAAGGAACATTCTAGTTGTACTTCCAAGACAGATTTGTTCATCCTTTTGGCAGTCCATGGCATATTCAATATTCTTCGCCAACACCACAAATCAAAGGCGTCAATTCTTCTTCCATCTTCCTTATTCATTGTCCAGCTTTCACATGCATATGATGCGATTGGCTTGGGTCAGGCGCACCTTAGTCTTCAAGGTGACATCTTTGCTCTTCAACGCTTTAAAGAGGTCCTTTGCAGCAGATTTACCAAATGCAATGCATCTTTTGATTTCTTGACTGCTGCTTGCATGGCTATTGATTGTGGATCCAAGTAAAATGAAATCCTTGACAACTTCAATCTTTTCTCCATCTATCATAATGTTGCTCATTGGTCCAGTTGTGAGGATTTTTGTTTTCTTTATGTTGAGGTGCAATCCATACTGAAGACTGTGGTCTTTGGTCTTCATTAGTAAGTGTTTCAAGTCCTTTTCACTTTCAGCAAGCCGGGTTGTGTCATCTGCATAATGCACGTTGTTAATGAGTCTTCCTCCAATTCTGATGCCCTGTTCTTCTCCATATAGTCCAGCTTCTCGTATTATTTGCTCAGCGTACAGACTGAATAGGTATGGTGAAAGAATGCAACCCTAGCGCACACCTTTCCTGACTTTAAACCAATCAGTATCCCCTTGTTCTGTTCGAACACCCACCTCTTGATCTATGTAAAGGTTCCTCATGAGTACAATTAAGTATTCTGGAATTCCCATTCTTCGAAATGTTATCCATAATTTGTTATGATCCACACAGTCGAATGCCTTTGCATAGTCAATAAAACACTGGTAAACATCCTTCTGGTATTCTCTGCTTTCAGCCAGGATCCATCTGACATCAGCAATGATATCCCTGGTTCCATGTCCTCTTCTGCAATCGGCCTGAATTTCTGGCAGTTCCCTGTCGATATACTGCTGCAGCTGTTTTTGAATGATCTTCAGCAAAATTTTGCTTGCGTGTGATATTAATGGCATTGTTCTAAATAGGTTACTGCAAGTATGACAAAAGACCATCACAGACACTACTCACTGAAGTAGAATGTAGAACATTTCCTTTATAAACTGTGTTACGCCAGTTGAGTATTATTTCATTTTTTCTGGTGGCTGTGGGCTTCTTTTGCTGTCCTCTATTTCTTCAAGTTGTATAGCTGACATTTTGATTTTGTCCGTATCTTATTTTTTGATGTGTGCATCTATTGGTATAAATTGACCTCTGAGTACTGCCTTTGCTGTGTCCCAAAGGTTTTGGTATGATGTGTTCTCATTCTTTTTTGATTCTAGGAATTTTTTAAATCTGTCTTTGATTTCTTCTACTACCCACCCAGTGGTTTTTAAGCAAGGTGTTGTTCATTTTCCATGCATTTGATTTTTTTCCCTTGCTCTTCCTGTTATTAATTTCTACTTTTATGACATGATCAGAGAAGAGCCTTTGTATTTGTTTGGATTTTGTTGAGGGTTTCTTTGTGGCCTAGAACTTTCCATGTGTACTGGAAAAGAATCTGTACTTTGCTGCTATTGGGTGGAGTGTTCTATATATGTCTATGAGGTCAAGTTGGTTGATTATGGCCTTTAGATCTTCTGTATCTTTTTCGAGTTTCTTCCTAGATTCTCTGTTCTTTACTGAGAATGGTGTATTGAAGTCTCCTACCATTATTTTGGAACTGTCAATTTCTTTTTTCAGTGCTGTTAGAGTTTATGTATTTTGGAGCCCTGTCAATAGATATGGTTATGTCCTCATGATAGATTGTTCCTTTAATCATTATATAAAGCCTTTTCTTTTCTTTTATGGTGGATTTCATTTTAAAGTCTATTTTATCTGAAATTAGGGTTGCCACTCCTGCCCTTTTTGGTTGCTGTTTGCTTGATACATTTTTTTTCCATCCTTTAATTTTTAATATATTTATGTCTTTGTTTCTAAGATGTGTCTCTTGTAAACAGCATATTGATGGGTCCTGTTTTTTTATCCATTCTGTCACTCTATGCCTCCTTATGGGTGCATTTAAGCCATTTACATTCAGTGTGATTACCAATAGGTGTTTATTGTCATTTTGTAGTGCTTTTTTGTGTGTGTGATGCTGAAGTTTTTCTTGCTCCCCCTCTTCGCTCCTGTACTAAATTCTTTTGTTGGCAGATTTTTTTTTTCATTTCTTTTGTTTTTGTAGATTTCATGTTCCCTGAGACTTTATGTTATTCTTCTTTATTTTGATGAGTAGGTTCGTTAACTTTCTTTGTGGTTACTTTGAAATTCACCCCCATCTTCGTAAGTTTAAACCAGTCTTTTATTACTTATTATCACTTTGACTGTCTCTCCACTTGAAAGATCTATACCTACAACATTTACTCCCTTTTTATTGTTCTGATGCTGTCCAAGATTGATATCTCTGGTCTTCCCTGTTGTAAATCTTCTAGTTTTTTTTTATATTTGAGAGTTCATTACCTAGGTTGTTTCCTATTTGATGCTGTTCTGTGTCCTAGATTTGGGTTGTTGTCTGATGCTCTTTGTTCTCTAATTCAAGGACTCTCTTTAAAATTCTTCTAAGTTTGGTTCAGTTTCTACATATTCCCTTAATTTCTATTTATCTGGAAATGTCCTAATTTTGTCATCATATTTGGGTGAGAGTTTTGCAAGATATATTATTCTTGGTTGGCAATTTTTTTCTTTCACGGTTTTATGTATGTCATCCCATTGCTTTCTTGCCTGCATGGTTTCTGCCGAGTAATTAGAGTTTAGTCTTACTCTTTCCCCTTTGTATGTGACTTTTTGTTTTTCTGGAGCTGCTCTCAGGATTCTTTGTCTTTAGTTTTGGCGAGAGTGATTAGGATACATCTTGGTGACTTTCTTTTGGGGGGTTTGATGAGCTTCTCGGATGGTAAACTTTTCATCTTTCAAGGTGTTAGAAAAGTTTTCTGTCAGCAAATCTTCCATGATCCTCTCCATGTTTTCCATTTTCTTTCCCTGTTCTGGAACTTCAATCACACACAAATTTTTGCTCTTGATTGCATCCCACATTGTTCTCAGGTTTTCTTCATTCTTTTCTCTGATTTTTCCTCAAACAAAGTGATAGCCAAAGTTTTGTCTTCAATTTCACTGATCTTGTCCTCCATTGTTTCAAATTTGCTCCTAAAACCTTATATTGCACTGTCCGTTTCTGAAATCTTGTTGCTCATCTTTTGGATTGCTAATTGCTGTTTTTATATTATATCTAGTTGTTTATTTATTTTGAAATTTTGTTCCTGTATTATTTTCCTGAATTCTTCCTTTGCTTTGTCTGTTTTCTCTGTTTTTTTCTGTTTTCCAGATTTTGCCTATTTTCCCCTTATTTTCATCTATGTTTTCCTTCATCTCTTTCCTAATCTTTTGGAAAGCCATGAATATCAGAGTTCTGAATTCCCTATGAGGTAATGCCAGTGCCTTTTCTTCTACTGGAAGGTTTTGGTCTCTTACTGGAGCCATCCTGTCTTTTTTTTTTTTTTTTTTTAATATGTTTTGATATTGTCTGCTGTCTCCAGAACATATAAGAATTATTTTTCTTGTTTGTTGATTGTAGATTATTTTGTCCTGCTTTTTTGTTTTATTTGCTTATGTCTGGGTTGGCGAGCTAGGTGTGTGTTGTTGCTTGCTCATCTGTAAGCATGACACTTCTTGCCATCTTGTCCAAGTGGGGAGGGTCGGTCACTCAGCTATGGTACAGCAGGGCAGGCCCAGTGTGGGGGGAAGGTGTGGGGATGGGTCACTTGTGGCACAAACGGGAGCTGGGCAGGGTGAGGCCATGCAGCAGTACAGGGCAGGGTCTGGGATTCCACACCAATGTTGCTTGGAAGTGCTTTGCTTGGTACATGGTACAGAAAGGCAGGAGGGAAGGAAGAGGATGTGATGTGTGGAGCCAAGTGGATAAGAGAAAGAAAAGAAAGAAACAGAAGCAAAAAAAAAAAAAAAAAAAAAGCACAAAAAAGAAACAATTGCAATTGAAGGAAAAAAAAGTAAATAAAATGCTGACGTGGTGAAGCTCAGTGGTTTGGGGTAGGGCAGACTCAGGGAAGCCATGTACTGGTGACTCTCTAGCCAAGCGGTGTGGCTCAGCCTGTCAAAAAGGGGCATGGGCAGCGTACGGGTCTAGGTAGGCAGGAGAAAGGAAAGAAAGAGAGAGAAGAAACAGAAAGAAAAAAATGGCACTGATGGAGCCTGCCATTGGGGGCAGCATGGAAACAAGGAGGCTGTGCTGGTGGCTGTCTAGCTGAGCAGTGTGGCATTGCCCATTGAGAAGGCATGGGGATGGTGCAAGCCGATAGCTGGATGGGAGAAAGGAAAGGAAGGAAAGGAGACACAAAGAAGAGACATAAAAAGCCAAAAAAACAATAACAGAATACACATACATATATATATATATATGTGTCGTGTGTGTATATATATAGATGTGGAAACCCTGGTGGCATAGTGGTTAAGTGCTATGGCCGCTAACCAAAAGGTCGGCAGTTCAAATCCACCAGGTGTTCCTTGGAAACTCTATGAGGCATTTCTACTCTGTCCTATAGAGTTGCTATGAGTCGGAATCGACTCAATGGCAACGGGTGTACATATATATATATGAGTCAGAATCGACTTGACGACACTGGGGTTTTTTTGGTATATATATATGTGGAAAACCTGGTGGCATAGTGGTTAAGTGCTATGGCTGCTAACCAAAATGTCGGCAGTTCAAATCACCAGGTGCTCCTTGGAAACTCTATGGGGCAGTTCTACTCTGTCCGATACGGTCACTATGAGTCAGAATTGACTTGACGGCAATGGGGTTTTTTTTTTTTTTGGTTTATATATATATATATATGACACTGGGGGAACTGGCCACTGGGGACAGGGCAGCCGAATGGCAGTGAGCTGGTATCTGTCTGGACGAGCAACCACAGTTTTGAAAGCAGCAGAGGCTGTGAAGAGGGAAGAAAGGTAGGGAGTGGGAAAGCATGTATCCCTGGTTACAGGGTGCTTTGTCTCCTGTTGGGATCTCTGTCAAGTTGACTTCCCAAATTCCCTGTCCATGGTTCTTGGTGGCTGAGGTCCAAAGGGCAAATCCATGCTGCATTAACTGGTAGGGGACCTCCACTCCATAGCTCTCCTTGTTCTCTGTTCTTGGTCAGTTTCGTATTCCTTTTGGTGCTTGAACGAGTTCTTTACCCCTTTATTAGACACTTAGGGTTCCAGGATTGACATTTGTATCTTTTTTCAGTCTTTGCTGCAGTTTAAAGTATCATGTTGATTCTGCTTAATTTTTTTTTTTTTTTTTACTACCAAGAGACCTTCATTAATGTATTATAAAAACAAGGAAAAAACAACAACAAAAAAAGCCTCAGAAAAGGTATGAGATTCAAGGATGGATGGTGAAGCCAAAAAAAAGTGTTGGTAAATCTAAACAATCTTGGCATATATAAAGCAAAAAAAAAAAAAAAAAGATGTCTTATTTGTGAGGTTAAAAAAGAATTAAAAATTAGACATAATTTTTATTATTGGAGGGTGAGTCGCATAAAAAATTTTATAGACCTTTTATTGTTTAGGAATATAAGTGTTATTTTTTTTTAATTAAATATGCAGGTTAAAGTTTCCAGGATAACTACTAAAAGAATAAAAATATCTCATAACTTTAACACTAGTAGTTAGAACAATATAAGAAAGATATAAATTAATTCAGAAGATGACCAAAAAAATGAGATAAAATTGATAGAGACATTAAAATTGAAAACAGACAAAAATATTACTTTACTCCTTTCCACTGCTTGAAAAAGGAGCAAAGAAACTTACTAATCATTTGAGCCAGAGGAATAACAGCAAGTCATTATTGAGTAACAGGTACTCCAAGCATGTGCCAGGAAGTATGAATTCAAATAAACATTACCTACATGGTTTAGGACCCCCAAATGGGAAGCAAGCAAAAATGTTGGTCTGGAACAGGTAAATCCTGTAGTTCCCTTGTAGAGGCAAATGCTAAATTATTGCATAAGATGCTTCCTAAGTCAGGACATGTAGGACTCACAAAGGAAAATAGTTGCCACTGAAGATGAGCTTGTAAAACATTACAATACACCTGAATAGCAAATGTCAATGAGAGTCAGAAGACATAGCAAATGATACACACCTAAACCATGCTGTTGTTTTTGTGTGCCAACGAGTTGATTCTGACTCCTAACAGCCCTATTGGACAGAGTAGAACTGCCCCATGGGGTTTTCTAAATCTTTATGGGAGCAGGTTGCCAGGCCTTTTCTCCCATGAAGCAGCTGGTAGGTTTGAAATGTCGACCTTTTGTTTAGCAGCTGGGTGTTTAACCATTCTCCACCAGGGATCCTACCAAGATCCATGGATGATGAAAACACTCTAGAAGAGATATTAATAACACTGTTCTGTTAATATAGAACAGAAACAGGCACAAGAGCTCCATCTCAGTGACATTTCACTGTCTCTCTAGCATGCAGTGTTACATTTTACCCAGCATTTTGACATGCTTGGAGACAAGGCCAGGTTTGGGATGGGCTTTCAATTTAAGTATGTTTAAAATATAGGGTCGCTATGACTCAGAATCGACTCGACGGCACTGGGTTTTGGGTAAAATATTCTAAGGTATGCCTGACCCAAGCCACGGTATTTTCAATCACCTCTTATGCATTTGAAAACTGGACAATGAATAAAGAAGACCAAAGAAAAATTGATGCATTTGAATTACAGTGTTGGTGAAGAATACTGACTGTATCACGGACTGCCAGATGAATGAACAAATCTATCTTGGAAGAAGCACAGCCAGAATGCTCCTTAGAAGCAAGGATAGTGAGACTTTGTCTCGATTACTTTGGACATGTTATCAGCAGGGACCAGTCCCTGGAGAGGGGCATTATGCCTGGTCAAGTAGAGGTCAGTGGAAAAGAGGAAGACCCTGAACAAGATGAATTGATACAGCGGCTTCAACGATGGGCTCAAACAGTAACGATTGTGAGGATGGCGCAGGACTTGGCAGTGTTTCATTTTGTTGTACATGGGGTCACTATGGGTTGGAACCAATTTGACAACAACAAAAAGAGATAAACGAATAAAGAAAGTCAATAATATAACAATATTATGAAATAATTACCAACAGATTTGAAGAACCAAACACAATCTATGGAAATGGAAAATATAATAAATAGAAAAAATAAATAAAACCTCAGTGGGTGGGCTAAATTGTAAATCTGTCATCTAATTTCGGTTCTACCACCTTGGTTAGACAATTTTATTTCTCTGACCTCAGTTTCACAGTTATAAAATGGTTATCCCATTAATATTAATTAATATTTATCTCATAAGGTTATTGTGGCATTTAAATGAATAATACACATGAAGCCTGGTACATGGTTGGTCTTAACCTTGTTCCTTTTCTCTGGGTTTTTTTTTTTTTTGCTTCATATAGTAGTGATCATTACACTTGACTGTTTTCACTACTGGAGTGTATATCCTTTATAAGCAAGACCTAATACAAAGATTGCATATAGTAGGTTCTGGATAAATAAAATTTTATATAACACACATAATATAGAAATACTGAATATAAGGAAAGTGAAAATATATTTGAAAATGAAAGCAAAGAGAAAAATGAAGTCCTGCTAGTTCCCAAAGGCTTTTCTCAGAACTTACCTCTCTGCATATCAATAGCATGCATTTTCTGTACCTTTTGAACATTCCGATATACTCTGTTCCCTAAAATTGTTTTTTAAATATTAGCTAGGTTTTTTACTTTTTATGCTCCTGTGTTTACGGGAGATTGGGCTGGATGACCTCTGAGCTCCCTTCCAGGTTGGCCATTCCAGCCTTATATCTAAGATATCTGAAAAGTTACTCTAGTCAAGTCTAAACTTCTTTAGAAACGTATCAAGGAAAAGGCTTGGGGCAAACACTGGCAGAGTTACTTAAGGCACAGACTAAAGGGCAACAGGTTCGTGGGTCTTCTGTAGTACCAGGTTCCTTGCAGCAAGGTGTGTTTGAGTCTGTTAACCACCCAAGGACTTCTGTGCACGTAGTAGCAGACCAATACAAATTAATAGAACAAGTGTCTATGTAGAACCAGAAGCTACGACTGGAGGTCTACAAGGCCCAAGTTGCACACTCCAACTTAGATCCAATCCAACATCTAGAGGATTCCTAGACATTAGACAGGATTAGCTGGACAAACTGTGGTCTGTGCTCTATCTAGCATGTGGATCTGCCTTTTCTGCACAAAACCTTGCAGAGGGGAACAAACATTTTGGACTCAGGCACTAAGAAGACCAAGCTTAAACCTGTTGCTGTTGAGTGGATTCTGGCTCATAGCGAGTCTATGGGACAGAGTAGAACTGCTCCATGGGGTTTCCAAGGCTGTAATCTTCATGGGAGCAGACTGGCACACCTTTCTTCCCCTGGGCGGCTGAGGGATTGAGCTGCTGACCTTTTAGTTAGCAGCCAAGCACTTACCCACTACACCACCAGGGCTCCTCAGTCTGAGCTTAAGTGCCAGGTATTCAAAGGAGCTGGAAGGTCACTAGATGCCCAGCCCCTGGAGACTTTGAGGGTATGGGTGGAAACCCTGATGGCTAGTGGCTAAATGCTAGGGCTGCTAACCAAGAGATCGGCAGTTCCAATCCACCAGGCGCTCCTTGGAAACTCTGTGGGGCAGCTCTAGTCTGTCCTACAGTGTCCTATAGGATAGCTCTGAGTTGGAATCGACTCCACAGCAGTGAGTTTAGTTTTTTATTTTTGAGTCTTTGGGAAATGGATTTCAAGCTTAGCCCCTCCCACTAGGGGGCAGGCCCTGAGGCCGAGCTCCTAGTTGCCAGGCAACCTTAAGAGAGCTCCTGTCATTCAGTCAGTCTTCTCTGTACTTGGAGCCTTGTCCCCTTTCCCTTTCATGTCCACCAAACCTTGAACTCTCCTATTTTCCCCCATTGGCCAAAACAATCTTAAGCCAAAGTCTTTGCGTTGCCAGGCTCCATCCCCCACCAGCTTGGCACAATGGAGAACAAACACGCTCTATGCCTTTTCAGGGCTGTCAAGAATTTCTTTTTTCTCACACTCTGCATCCTTGAGCAGTCCTTCATGAATCCACAGCAGATGTTTCTTAGTCCTTTCATTTCCCTTTTTCAGAGGAACTGTAATCGGCTGCGCTTTAATTAGGATCTCCCTCAGGATATTCCGGCTTTCTTCCACACTCGGGAATTTTCCCATTCCCTCTTAGTGCACCGGGCTGATTAGATTTCTTAATTCCCTGAAATTTGCCGTCTCGAAGCCGAATACCCTTGTAGGGATGAGGTCTATTTCTTTCTCTCTCTTCTCATTATTGTGCTAAATCCAGATGCCCGTCACTTGCAAGGCTCTCATTCCTTAACTTTGGATCTCCTTCTTGGGATAGAAAGTAGGCCTTGCAGTTGCAGCCTCTCCCTGGAGGAACAGCTTTGCTAAAGTTGAAAGGTGCCCTCTGCCCTGATTTGGCAAGTCCTCTCCTGGGCAGTTGACTGGCACTGGCCCCACTGGGCATTCATGCCTCTAGAGGTTGGATTGAATCTAAGTTGGAGTGGGCAACCTCAGCCGTGTAGAAGTTTAGTTGTAGCTTCTCACCCTGCACAGACACTTAACACTTATTCCATAAATGTTTATTGTGCTCCTACTATGTGCATTGGAGTCCTTGGGTGGTGCAATCTTTAAGGACTTAGCTGCTAACCAAAAGGTTGGTGTTTTGAGTCCACCCAGAGGCACCTTGGAACAAAGGCATGGAAGTCTACTTTTGAAAAATCAGTCATGGAAAACCCTTGGAGCATAGTTCTACTCTGTCACCCATGGGGTCGCCATGAGTTGGAATCGACTCGACAGCAGCTGGTTGGTTACTATGCACAGTGGAGGTATAATTGTGCCCTAAATGTGGTTCCTAATTTCATTGAAATTATCTACTGGGAGAGACCCTTAAGTGAAAATAAATTAAATATTCTGTGAGGCTAAGCGCTTTGAATGAATTACAGGGAACTAGGCAGCCATTTGACCAGTCTTTGGGGAATATTTATGAAAAAGGTAAGCATCTAATTTGATACTTGAAGGATAAGTAGGAGTTTTAGGCCCAGGAGATTGGGGATGGGGTGAGAGAACATAGTAGAAGAGAGGAGAGTGTTCTAGGAAGATGCTGAGGCAAGAAACAGTGACATGCATCCTGGGACCTACATGGAATCTAGTGTTGCTGGAGTGGGATACAATGGGCTAGGAGCAGGAGGAGGTAGGGAGTATTGAGGGGTGGAACAGTAGGCAGGGTCCAGAGATACAGGAACTCGTGAGCTGCGTTGTCTTCTGCACTGCATCTGGTAGAAGTGGATATCTCCTCTTTATATCTTTTTATAGTTCATCAGAGTTTAGCACCTGGTGCATTGTTCTCCTAAGAATTGGAAAAGCTCCTGACCACTCAATCTCTAGTTAAGACTGGACCTGGCAGCAAGTGTTTCCAAAACCTAAAACAAACACCACTTCTACTCTTTGAAGCCTGCAAACCTCCAGATAAATGATACAGCCTTGAAAAGCAAAATGGGTCCAAAAGAGTAGAGGGAAAATACTTACAGCCTCTGTGAACCAGGAGCTGGGTGTTCTGAACTGCGGAAGAAGAAGCCAGAGTGATGCGTAGGAGTTGCTTTAGACTTCCGATTATCAGTGATACTCCCATTCCATCCAGGCATGGCCTGACACTCAGCCCAGGTGACTGCTATTGTGAACACCTGTCACAGATGACAGATAGGTTGCCCTTTTTTATTTTTTGAAGTTGAAAATTCAAAATTTTTTTTCAGAAGCTTGTTGTTGGCCTAGAATGTAGAGGAATGGAGGAATGAGGTAGAGAGGATATTGTTAGTATTTGTGTTGTTTTTTTGCCCAGATCCTGGACACAGCAGTAGACTAGAGTTCTCTAGGAGGATCCAAGACCAAGAGAAACAGAAATTCAGGGAGATCAGAGATGAAAACAGGCCTGAAGTCAGGGACTGGGATAGGAAAAAACACGGAGTAAAAGAGAGGAAGACACTGGAAGTTGAAGTTGGCCAAAGGACAAAACTCCAAACCCTTGATAACAGATCGGACAAAATTATCAGCTATTGAGTGTTACCACTGATAATAACAACAGCATCCATTTATCAGGCTCTTACTATGTGACAGGCAAGCATTTTATAGAAAATGGATAAATGATGATAGACAGACAGACAGACAGATAGGATTTATCTCCCTGTTCCTCTGGTAAGGAGATAAAACCTAATAGCTGCTAAGTCAATGTGGCAAAGTGCTTTTCAATGTTAACAGAAAAGGTTTACCTACAGTAGGAAAGAGACAGAGGCACTCTTATCAGATTAAAAAATTATGTTAGTGTGAAAAGCAGAATTTTTTTTAAGAATAAATAGTATTTATTAAATTAATTTCCAGAAATATAAATTATTTCATCCTCCACATTTTCACGTCATTGTTGCTAGGTTCCCTCAAGTCAATTTTTAACTCATAGTGAACCCATGTGGCAAAGCAGAACTCCTACATAGGGTTTTCTAGGTTGTATTTTTTTTTTTAATTGTACTTTAGATGAAGCTTTACAGAGCAAACAAGTTTCTCATTAAACAATTAATACACATATTGCTTTGTGACATTGGTTGCCATCCCCAGGACATGTCAACACTCTCCCGTTCTCAACTTTGGGTTCCCTGTTACCAGCTTTCCCACCCCCTCCTGTCTTCTCATCCTTCGCCTGGGCTGATGTGCCCATTTAGTCTCATTTTATTTTATGGGCCTGTCTAATCTTTGGCTGAAGGGTGAACCTCAGGAGTGACTTCATTACTGAGCCATAACGGTGTCTGCGAGCCATACTCTTGGAGTACCTCCAGTCTCTGTCAGACCAGTGAGTCTGGTCTTTTTTTTTTTTTTTTTTTCATGAATTAGAATTTTGTTCTACATTCTTCTCCAGCTCCGTCCAGGACCCTCTATTGTGGTCCCTGTCAGGGCAGTTGGTCACGGTAGCTGAGCACCATCTAATTGTGCTGGTCTCAGTCTGGTGGACACTGTGGTAGTTGTGGTCCATTAGTCCTCTGAACTAATTTTTCCCTTGTGTCTTTGGTTTTCTTCTTTCTCCCTTGCTCCAGATGGGGTGAGACCAGTGGAGTATCTTCGATGGCCTCTCACAAGCTTTTAAGACCCTAGACACTACTGACCAAAGTAGAATGCAGAACATTTTCTTTATAAACCATATTATGTCAGTTGAGCTAGATGTTCCCAGAGACCATGGTCCCCAGAGCCCTCAGCCCAGTAATTTGTCACTCAGGGAGTCTGGATGTGTCTATGGAGCTTCCATGAACTTGCCTTCGACAAGCTGTGCTGGCTTTCCCAATATTGTGTACTGTCTTACTCTTCACCAAAGTTACCACTTATCCATTGTCTATTTAGTGGAAAAACAGAATCTTACATGCAGCTGGGGTGAGGACAACTGCCACACTATTAACCCTGACAGGGCAAGACACCTGATTTTTTTTTTTTTTAATGTTCAGGCTGTTGTAGAAAACAGGAGGATAAAATCTCAAGAAAGAACCTAGGGCAGATGGTTCCAAGTCCTTCTCTCATCCTTCTCCACCTTCATGATTTTCCATTTCCCCTTACCCAACAACAGATACAGATTCAGTAAAGAATCACCACGACTCACAATTTACTCTGCAAGTCAGGAAGATTCCTGAGATATAGAAGGAGATGAAAATTTGACAACTGCTGGGGAAGACGGACAGTCTGTGAAAGAAAGGAGTTGGGCCTCCAGGGAAGGAGGGAAGAGGGCTTTCTGTGAAAGGCAAGAACGTGCAGGGAACAAGTTTTTACCAGCTAAGAGATCATCATGCAAGGGTGCCTAGAGATGGGCAGCTGGCACTATAAGCACCTATAAAAGTCCTCTTATCTAAAGTGATCTAAAGCCAGTTAGTTAAAAAGATGGGTGAAAAAGAGAAATCTTTTAAAATGAAGAAGGTACACCTTAATGATTTTATTTTAACTTAAAACATATTAATGTACATATGTTTGCCTTTTGCTATAAAGCCAGCACCTTTCTTTGAGTATGGGCCAGCCAGTTGGCTCTCCCAGTCTTCTGGTATAAACCTGCTTAACATTTCAATTTCCAGCTTCAAATCCTTTAAAAGAGAATGAGAATTGAGAGGCTCAAGTGAAGTGATCTGAAGGAAGTATCGTTCTCCATTTTTCCTATTGTTTTCCAATCATTTACTATTATCTCACTTGTACCTGAATGAACAGCACTTTTTAAAGACTTGGTTTTTCAAATTTCTTCCAACTAATTTAACTTAGTTTTTATGGGGGGGAAAACTGCTCTATTTCCTTTTACATCCACATTTTTTTATCAATTTACATAATATCTAATTAGGTTAAAGGAACAAGAGCAGTTTTTGTTAAAAGTAAGAGAAGCCGGATGCCAAGTGGGACTTTTACTGTTGACCCCGAGCAGCTTTCTCCTCCTTCCCAACAGATGGAAGAGAAGGACTACTCTCCACTCCACACCACAAAGGTGGGCTCTGAAGGTATCACTGGTAGAGATTGGGCGTCTGCAAGAATTGGGCACTGGCACTCGCTCCCTGGTTGCATGTTGGTTATACATCATATATTCTGATCTACACCTCCCCATGCCTATTTGAGCAGGGAGAAAAGAGAATTGGAAAGAAATACCAGGGCAAAGAGGAGGAAGCGCAGAAAAGGCCTCACTCCCACAATCTTGGCAAGGATTAAGGGTCTCCAGTGGGCTAATAGACGGCACGACATAGTGACTCCCATTGTGGCCCTTATAAACTCACCAACATAGCATGCAAGTTCCTTTTCAGCCTGGGGTGGAGGCAGAGCTAGTGCTTATTTTCCATGTGCTTGGATCCAGCAGAGAATTGAATGGGACCTTGAAGTACAGGCATAGTTAGTTATTTGAGAAGAAAAGATACAATTCAAAATTGCAAATACTGAATATTCTAGCTCTGTTAAAATGTGGCCAGAGAGACAGACTAGAGTTATATATATCCAAAAAGGTTGCGAGTAGATGTTTCCGGGAGTTAAGATTATGAGAATGTTTTTTTCTTTATGCTTTACTGATCTTTTCAAATTTTCCACTGTGAGAATGATTTGTTTCTAATCAGTTAAAATCTATTAAAAACAATTCTGAAAGGACAGAACGAGAAAAGGAAAAATAACCTCTAGAATATTTGAATCAGGTTGATAAGCTGGAAAATGCTGTAAAAATCTTGTCAGGTTTCTGTGAATGAAGTTTTAAAAAATGAAGCATTGAAGTTAATAGCAAATTCTCTGCATGAATAGAAGTTAATATTTTCATGCCCTCCAGCACTTGGAGGCCAGCAGCACACAGTGCATGTATATATATTAACAATCTAGACATCGGTGCAAATAGAAAGGTTGAGAAACTTGGTGACTTAGCTACGCTCCCTAGGTAGGTGGAGATGAAGCAAAGACAAACTCTGAGAACTCTTCCTGGAAGATCAGGAGCTTCCAGGATCCTAGGGAGAAAGAAAGGTGACTGATGGATCTAGGGAAAGGAAAAGAAACAGATTCTTCCCCAGGGCTGCAGCACCCTGGACTGTTCCCAGTAAGGACTCCTGATCTTTCCCCAAAATATCTTCCCTCATCACAATCAGAGACTTCAGATTTTTATCACGTGTCACAGCTTACAAACCACTTTCTCATGTACTGTCTCATTTGATTTTCACCATCTCCTTATCAGGTATGCAGAGCAAGAATAGAAAATCTCTTAAAAGTTTGGTTGTATCTCACACTGGAAGATAAAGAAAACAGTAAGCTTCAAGTTATGTTATGGACTGGAAGTAGTGTTTTAAGAAAGTCAAAGTGATCTTGGAAACATTAGCAACGCTTAATTGCAAAACCATGTGAATTTCTGCTATTGTTAAATGTTGTGCTAAGAAAAAATGGATAGTGTTGGACCATTAAGAAACAGGCCCCCCTCCATAATGGGACAAACCAATATCATATGTCTCCCAATATTACTCAGTTAAAGGACACTGCATCACTTCTGTGGTATTTCTGCCACAAATATATAACCTGAGTCTAATGACAAGAAAACATCAGACAAACTCAAACTAAGAGATATTCTACAAACCACTGCCTTGTACTCTTCAAAAAATATCAAGTTCATGAAAGACAAAGACAGCAGAACTATTTCTTATTAAAAGACGCTAAAGAGGTAAAAAAAAAAAAAAAAAAAAAACTAAACATATCAAATGATTCTGGAAGGAATTCTGTACATATATATTTATATTTTGATACAAGGGACATTATTTGGTCAATTGATGAAACCTGAATAAGGTCTATAGGTTAAAAAAAATTTTTTTGATAAATGTTGTTGTGTTGTTAGGCGCCATTGAGTTGATTCTGACTCCTAGCAACCCTATGTACAACAGAATGAAACACTGCCCAGTCCTATACCATCCTCACAATTGTTGTTACGTTTGAGCCCATTGTTGCAGCCTTTGTGTCAGTCCGTCTCGTTGAGGGTCTTCTGCTTTTTTGCTGACCCTCTAATTTACCAACCCTGTGTGCTTCTCTATGATAAAAGCCAAAAAACCAAACCCACTGCCGTTGAGTTGATACCGACTCATAGCGACCCTATAGGACAGAGTAGAAGTGCCCCATAGGGTTTCCAAGGAGCACCTGGCAGATTCGAACTGCTGACCTCTTGGTTAGCAGCCAAAATATTATCATGATAATCTGTTTAAAGTATGTGAGGCAAAGTCTCGCCATCCTTGCTTCTAATGAGCATTCTGCTGTACTTCTTCCAAGACAGATTTATTCATTCTTCTGGGAGTCCATGGTATATTTAATATTTTTCACCAAAATCACAATTGAGAGGTGTCATTTCTTCTTTGGTCTCCTGTATTCTTCACCCAGCTTTCACATGCATATAAGGAGATTGAAACACCATTGCTTGGGTCAGATGCACCTTAGTCCTCAAAGTGACTTCTTTGCTTTTTAACACTTTAAAGAGGTCTTTTGCAGCAGATTTGCCTGATGAGATGCATCATTTGATTTCTTGACTGCTGCTTCCATGGGTGTAGATTGTGTATCCAAGTAAAATGAAATCCTTGACAACCTCAGTCTTTTCTCCATTTATCATGGTATTGCTTATTGGCCCAGTGGTGAGGATTTTTGTTTTCTTTATGTTGAAGTATAATCCACACTGAAGACTGTGGTCTTTGATCTTCATCAGTAAGTGCTTCAAGTCCTCTTAGCTTTCAACAAGGAAGGTTGTGTCATCTGCATATCACAGGCTGTTAACGAATCTTCCTCCAATCCCGATGTCCCGTTCTTCTTCATATAGTCCATCTTCTGGGATTATTTGCTCAGCATACAGATTGAATAAGTATGGTGAAAGGACACAGCCCTGATGCATACCTTTCCTGACTTTAAACCACACAGTAGCTCCTTGTTCTGTTTGAACAACTGCCTCTTGGTTTATGTACAGGTTCCTCATGAGCACAATAAAGTGTCCTGGGATTCCCATTCTTTGCAATGTTACCCATAATTTGTTATGATCCACACATTTGAATGCCTTTGCTTAGTCAACAAAACACAGGTAAACATCTCTCTGGTATTCTCTGCTTTCTGCCTTGATCCATATGACATCAGCAATGATATTCCTTGTTCCACATCATCTCCCGAATCCATCTTGAATCTCTGGAAATTTCCTGTCGATGTACTGCTACAACTGCTTTTGAATGATCTTTAAAAAAATTTTACTTGTGTGCGATATTAATGATACTGTTCAATAATTTCCACAATCTGTTAGATCATCTTTCTTTGGGGTGGGCACAAATATGGATCTCTTCCAGTTGGTTGGCCAGGTAACTGTCTTCTAAGTTTCTTGGTATAGACTAGTGAGCACCTTCAGCATTGTGTCTGTTGAAACATATCAGTTGGTATTCTGTCATTTGCTGGAAATGTGTTTTTCACCAATGCATTCAGTCCACCTTGGACATCTTCCTTCAATACCATCAGTTCTGGATCATATGCTACCTCTTGAAATTGTCGAACATTCACCAATTCTTTTTGGTACAGTAGCTCTATATATTCCTTCCATCTTCTTTTGATGTTTCCTGTGTTTTTCAGTATTTCACCATAGAATTCTTCAATATTGCAACTAGAAGCATGAGTTTTTCTTCAATTCTTTTAGCTTGAGAAATCCTGAATGTGTTCTTCTCTTTTAGTTTTCTAACTCCAGGTCTTTGAACATTTCATTATAATACTTTACTTTGTATTCTCGAGCCACCCTTTGAAATCTTTTGTTCAGCTCTTTTACTTCATAATTTCTTCCATTTGCTTCAACTGCTCTACATTCAAGAGCAAGTTTCAGAGTCCCTTCTGGCATGCATTTTAGTCTTTTCTGCCTTTTTTTTTTTTTAATTAATTTTTATTAAGCTTCAAGTGAACATTTACCATTCCAATCAGTCTGTCACATGTAGGTTTACATACATCTTACTCGCTTCTCCCTCTTGCTCTCCCCCTATTGAGTCAGCCCTTTCAGTCTCTCGTTTCGTGCCAATTTTGCCATCTTCCCTCTCTCTCTATCTTCCCATCCCCCCTCCAGTCAAGAGTTGCCAACACACTCTCCAGTGTCCACCTAATTTAATTAGCTCACTCTTCATCAGCATCTCTCCCCCCCCCCCCGCTGACCAGTCCTCTTCATGCCTGATGAGTTGTCTTCGGGGATGGTTCCTGTCCTGTGCCATCAGAAGGTGTGGGGAGCATTGTCTCTGGGATTCCTCTAGTCGCAGTCATACCATTAGGTATGGTCTTTTTATGAGCATTTGGGGTCTGTATCCCATTGGTCTCCTGCTCCCTCAGGAGTTGTCTGTTGTGCTCACTGACAGGGCAGACATCAACTGTGGCCAGGCATCAACTAGTTCTTCTGGTCTCAGGATAGCGTAGGTCTCTGGTTCATGTGGCCCTTTCTGTCTCTTGGGTTCTTAGTTGTCATGTGACCTTGGTGTTCTTCCTTTGCCTTTGCTCCAGGTGGGTTGAGACCAATTGATGTATCTTAGATGGCCGCTTGTTGGCATTTAGGACCCCAGGCACCACAATTCAAAGTGGGATGCAGAATGTTTTCATAATAGAATTATTTTGCCCATTGACTTAGAAGTCCCCTCAAACCATGTTCCCCAGACCCCAGCCCCTGCTCCGCTGACCTTTGAAGCTTTCATTTTATCCCGGAAACCTCTTTGCTTTTAGTCCAGTCCAATTAGGCTGACCTTCCTTGTATTGAGTGTTGTCTTTCCCTTCACCCAAAGCAGTTCTTATCTACTGATTGATCAATAAAAAACCCTCTCCCTCCCTCCCCCCTTTGTAACCACAAAAGTATGTGTTCTTCTCAGTTTTTTCTATTTCTCAAGATCTTATAATAGTGGTCTTATACAATATTTGTTCTTTTGCCTCTGACTCATTTCGCTCAGCATAATGCCTTCCAGATTCCTCCATGTTATGAAATGTTTCACAGATTCGTCACTCTTCTTTATCGATGCGTAGTATTCCATTGTGTGAATATACCACAATTTATTTACCCATTCATCCGTTGACGGACATCTTGGTTGCTTCCAGCTTTTTGCTATTGTAAACAGAGCTGCAATAAACATGGGTGTGCATATATCTTTTTCTGTGAAGGCTCTTGTATTTCTAGGGTATATTCCAAGGAGTGGGATTTCTGGGTTGTATGGTAGTTCTATTTCTAACTGTTTAAGATAACGCCAGATGGATTTCCAAAGTGGTTGTACCATTTTACAATCCCACCAGCAGTGTATGAGAGTTCCAATCTCTCCGCAGCCTCTCCAACATTTATTATTTTGTGTTTTTTGGATTAATGCCAGTCTAGTTGGTGTGAGATGGAATCTCATCGTAGTTTCAATTTGCATTTCTCTAATGGCTAATGATCGGGAGCATTTTCTCATGTATCTGTTGGCTGCCTGAATATCTTCTTTAGTGAAATGTGTGTTCATATCCTTTGCCCACTTCTTGATTGGGTTGTTTGCCTTTTTGTGGTTGAGTTTTGACAGAATCATGTAGATTTTAGAGATCAGGTGCTGGTCTGAGATGTCATAGCTGAATATTCTTTCCCAGTCTGTAGGTCGTCTTTTTACTCTTTTGGTGAAGTCTTTAGATGAGCATAGGTGTTTGATTTTTAGGAGCTCCCAGTTATCGGGTTTCTCTTCACCATTTTTGGTAATGTTTTGTATTCTGTTTATGCCCTGTATTAGGGCTCCTAGGGTTGTCCCTATTTTTTCTTCCATGATCTTTATTGTTTTAGTCTTTATGTTTAGGTCTTTGATCCACTTGGAGTTAGTTTTTGTGCATGGTGTGAGGTATGGGTCCTGTTTCATTCTTTTGCAAATGGATATCCAGTTATGCCAGCACCATTTGTTAAAAAGACTATCTTTTCCTCAATTGACTGACACTGCTCCTTTGTCAAATATCAGCTGCTCATACGTGGATGGATTTATATCTGGGTTCTCAATTCTGTTCCATTGGTCTATGTGCCTGTTGTTGTACCAGTACCAGGCTGTTTTGACTACTGTGGCTGTATAATAGGTTCTGAAATCAGGTAGAGTGAGGCCTCCCACTTTCTTCTTCTTTTTCAGTAATGCTTTGCTTATCCGGGGCTTCTTTCCCTTCCATATGAAATTAGTGATTTGTTTCTCTATCCCTTTAAACTATGACATTGGTATTTGGATTGGAAGTGCGTTATATGTATAGATGGCTTTTGGTAGAATAGACATTTTTACTATGTTAAGTCTTCCTATCCATGAGCAGGGTATGTTTTTCCACTTAAGTATGTCCTTTTGAATTTCTTGTAGCAGAGTTTTATAGTTTTCTTTGTATAGGTCTTTTACATCCTTGGTAAGATTTATTCCTAAGTATTTTATCTCCTTGGGGGTTACTGTGAATGGTATTGATTTGGTTATTTCCTCTTCGGTGTTCTTTTTGTTGATGTAGAGGAATCCAAGTGATTTTTGTATGTTTATTTTATAACCTGAGACTCTTCCAAACTCTTCTATTAGTTTCAGTAGTTTTCTGGAGGATTCCTTAGGGTTTTCCATGTATACGATCATGTCATCTGCAATTTTTTTTTACTTTCTCCTTACCAATCTGGATACCCTTTATTTCTTTGTCTAGCCTAATTGCCCTAGCTAGGACTTCAAGTACGATGTTGAATAAGAGCGGTGATAAAGGGCATCCTTGTCTGGTTCCCGTTCTCAAGGGAAATGCTTTCAGGTTCTCTCCATTTAGAGTGATATTGGCTGTTGGCTTTGCATAGATGCCCTTTATTATGTTGAGGAATTTTCCTTCAATTCCTATTTTGGTAAGAGTTTTTATCATAAATGGGTGTTGAACTTTGTCAAATGCCGTTTCTGCATCTATTGATAAGATCATGTGGTTTTTATCTTTTGTTTTATTTATGTGATGGATTACATTAATGGTTTTTCTGATATTAAGCCAGCCTTGCATACCTGGTATAAATCCCACTTGATCGGGGTGAATTATTTTTTTGATGTGTTGTTGGATTCTATTGGCTAGAATTTTGTTTAGGATTTTTGCATCTATGTTCATGAGGGATATAGGTCTATAATTTTCTTTTTTTGTAATGTCTTTACCTGGTTTTGGTATCAGGGAGATGGTAGCTTCATAGAATGAGTTGGGTAGTATTCTGTCATTTTCTATGCTTTGAAATACCTTCAGTAGTAGTGGTGTTAAGTCTTCTCTGAAGGTTTGGTAGAACTCTGCAGTGAAGCCATCTGGGCCAAGAGTTTTTTTTGTTGGAAGTTTTTTGATTACCGTTTCAATCTCTTTTTTTGTTATGGGTCTATCTAGTTGTTCTACTTCTGAATGTGTTAGTTTAGGTAGGTAGTATTTTTCCAAGAATTTATCCATTTCTTCTAGGTTTTCAAATTTGTTAGAGTACAATTTTATGTAGTAATCTGAAATGATTCTTTTAATTTCATTTGGCTCTGTTGTGATGTGGTCCTTCTCGTTTCTTATTCGGGTTATTTGTTTCCTTTCCTGTTTTTCTTTAGTCAGTCTAGCCAATGGTTTATCAATTTTGTTAATTTTTTCAAAGAACCAGCTTTTGGCTTTGTTAATTCTTTCAATTGTTTTTCTGTTCTCTAATTCATTTAGTTCAGCTCTAATTTTTATTATTTGTTTTCTTCTGGTGCCTGATGGGTTCTTTCGTTGCCCACGTTCTATTTGTTCAAGTTGTCGGGACAGTTCTCTGATTTTGGCTCTTTCTTCTTTTTGTATGTGTGCATTTATCGATATAAATTGGCCTCTGAGCACTGCTTTTGCTGTGTCCCAGAGGTTTTGATAGGAAGTATTTTCATTCTCGTTGCTTTCTAAGAATTTCCTTATTCCCTCCTTGATGTCTTCTATAACCCAGTCTTTTTTCAGCAGGGTATTGTTCATTTTCCAAGTATTTGATTTCTTTTCCCTAGTTTTTCTGTTATTGATTTCTAGCTTCATTGCCTTGTGGTCTGAGAAGATGCTTTGTAATATTTCGATGTTTTGGATTCTGCAAAGATTTGTTTTATGACCTAATATGTGGTCTATTCTAGAGAATGTTCCATGTGCACTAGAAAAAAAAGTATATTTTGCAGCAGTTGGGTGGAGAGTTCTGTATAAGTCAATGAGGTCAAGTTGGTTGATTCTTGTAAGTAGGTCTTCCGTGTCTCTATTGAGCTTCTTACTGGATGTCCTGTCCTTCTCCGAAAGTGGTGTGTCGAAGTCTCCTACTATAATTGTGGAGGTGTCTATCTCACTTTTCAATTCTGTTAAAATTTGATTTATGTATCTTGCAGCCCTGTCATTGGGTGCGTAAATATTTAATATGGTTATGTCTTCCTGATCACTTGTCCGTTTTATCATTATATAGTGTTCTTTATCCTTTGTTGCGGATTTAAGTCTAAAGTCTATTTTGTCAGAAATTAATATTGCTACTCCTCTTCTTTTTTGCTTATTATTTGCTTGATATATTTTTTTCCATCCTTTGAGTTTTAGTTTGTTTGTGTCTCTAAGTCTAAGGTGTGTCTCTTGTAGGCAGCATATAGATGGATTGTGTTTCTTTATCCAGTCCGTGACTCTCTGTCTCTTTATTGGTGCATTTAGCCCATTTACATTCAGGGTAATTATAGATAAATAAGTTTTTAGTGCTGTCATTTTGATGCCTTTTCATGTGTGTTGTTGGCCATTTCATTTTTCCACATACTTTTTTGTGCTGAGACGTTTTTCTTAGTAGATTGTGAGATCCTCATTTTCATAATGTTTAACTTTATGTTTGTTGAGTCATTACGTTTTTCTTGGCTTTTTTCTTGAGTTATGGAATTGATATTCCTTTTTGTGGTTACCTTATTATTTACCCCTATTTTTCTAAGTAAAAACCTAACTTGTATCGTTCTATATCGCCTTGTATCACTCTCCATCTGGCAGTTCAATGCCTCCTATATTTAGTCCCTCTTTTTGATTATTGTGATCGTTTATCTATTGATTTCCATGATTTCCTGTTATGTGTATTATTTTGTTTGTTTATTTATTTTTTAGAATTAATCTTAATTTCTTTGTTTTTGTGCTTTCCCTATTTGAGTTGCGTTGATATCAGGACGTTCTGTTTTGTGACCTTGTATTGTGCTGGTACCTGATATTATTGGTCATCAGGCGAAACAATCTCCTTTAGCATTTCTTGCAGTCTTGGTTTAGTTTTTGCAAATTCTCTAAACTTGTGTTTATCTGTAAATATCTTAATTTCTCCTTCATATTTCAGAAAGAGTTTTGCTGGATAAATGATCCTTGGTTGGCAGTTTTTCTCCTTCAGTGCTCTGTATACGTCGTCCCATTCCCTTCTTGCCTGCATGGTTTCTGCTGAGTAGTCTGAACTTATTCTTATTGATTCTCCCTTGAAGGAAACCTTTCTTTTCTCGCTGGCTGCTTTTAAAATTTTCTGTTTGTCTTTGGTTTTGGCAAGTTTGATGATAATATGTCTTGGTGTTTTTCTTTTTGGATCAATCTTAAATGGGGTTCGATGAGCATCTTGGATAGATATCCTTTCGTCTTTCATGATGTCAGGGAAGTTTTCTGTCAGGAGTTCTTCAACTATTTTCTCTGTGTTTTCTGTCCCCCCTCCCTGTTCTGGGATTCCAATCACTCGCAAGTTATCCTTCTTGATAGAGTCCCACATGATTCTTAGGGTTTCTTCATTTTTTTTAATTCTTTTATCTGATTTTTTTTCAGCTATGTTGGTGTTGATTCCCTGGTCCTCCAGAAGTCCCAGTCTACATTCTAATTGCTCGAGTCTGCTCCTCTGACTTTCTCTTGCGTTGTCTAATTCTGTAATTTTATTGTTAATCTTTTGGATTTCTACATGCTGTCTTTATGGATTCTTGCAACTTATTAATTTTTCCAGGATGTTCTTGAATAATCTTTTTGAGTTCTTCAACAGTTTTATCAGTGTGTTCCTTGGCTTTTTCTGCAGTTATCCTAATTTCATTTGTGATATCTTTAAGCATTCTGTAAATTAGTTTTTTATATTCTGTATCTGATAATTCCAGGATTGTATCTTCATGTTTGGGGGGTTGGAGAAGCTATCATCGTCTGTTTCTTTATGTGGTTTGATATGGACTGCTGTCTCCGAGCCATCACTGGGAAACTAAATTTTCCAGGTAATCAGCTAAAAAAAAAATGCAGTCAGATCCCTATCTGAATTCTCCCTCTGGCTCAGGGTATTCGGATGTTAATGGAGCCGCCTGGGGAGGGTGGGGGAGGGATCAGAGAGCTAGGAGTGTAGCACCACAGAATATAGAACTGATCCCCGTGTTCACGCTCCGCCCCCGTCCGCCAAAATCCCAGCGGGACGGATCCCCGGCTGGGACGCTACTCTCCCTGCTCGGAGACCAGTTACTTCCTCCCGGGGACTTCTCCCTCTGGTGCGCCACACCGCTCGCGCAAACTGGGTGGGCGTCTCCCGCACGAACGGCTGGGCCCGCCCCCAGGGTCTATTCAGGGGAATATAACTGGACCCCCGCGCTCATGCCCTGCCAGCGCACGCCAGAATCCCAGCGGGATGGCTCCCCGGCTGGGACGCTGCTTTCCCCGCTCCGAGACCTGTCACTTCCTCCCGGGGACTTCTCCCTCCAGTGCACCGTACCGCTCGCACGAACTGGGTGGGCGTCCCCCGCACGAACGTCTGAGCCCCCACCGGGGTCACTTTAGGGAAATATAGCTGATCCCCACGCTTGCTCCACGCCCGCTTCCCGCCAAACTCCCGGCAGGATGGCTCCCCGGCTGGGACACTGCTCTCCCCGCTCCAAGATCAGTCACTGCCTCCCAGGTGCTTCTCCCACTGGCTGCGCCACTACGCCTCCCGCGCCAACCAGCTAGACTCCCTCCCAGGATGGGTTCGGGGGGGTAGGGCTGGGCCCCTTGTCTGTGCCGTCTGCCCCCCTGGGCTCTGCCCCAGCTCGGGCTCTGAAGGTCACCTGCCTGGTACGCTGGCTCCTAGTTCTGAAAACGATCGCTGTCTGCCCGCATTTGTTCATTCTCCGTCTCTAAGTCTGTGTTTGTTGTTCAGAGTTCGTAGATTGTTATGTATGTGATCGATTCACTTGTTTTTCCGAGTCTTTGTTGCAAGAGCGATCCGCGATAGCGTCCACCTAGTCCGCCATCTTGGCCCCACCTCCCTTTTCTGCCTTTTTAATGAATGACTTTTTGCTTTCTTTATGTATGTATATATGCCCTTGATTTCAGTCCACAACTTGTCTGTTCTTCAGTTATTAGCATTCAATGCATCAAATCTATTCTTGAGATGGTCTCTAAATTCAGGTGAAATATACTCAAGGTTGTAATTTGGCTGTGTGGACTTGCTCTAATTTTCTTCAGCTTCAATTTGAACATGCATATGAGCAATTGATGGTCTGTCTATTCCACAGTTGGCCCCTGGTCTTGTTATGACTGATGATATTGAGCTTTTCTATCATCTCTTCCACAGATGTAGTCATTTTGATTCCTGTGTACTCCATCTGGAAAGGTCCAAGTGTATAGTCACCATTTTTGTTGTTGAAAAAACGTATTTGCAATGAAGAAGTCATTGGTCTCACAAAATTCTATCATGTGATCTCCAGCATAGTTTCCATCACCAAGACCATATTTTCCAATTACCAATCCCTCTTTGTTTCCAACTTTTGCATTCCAATCACCAAAAATTATGAATGCATCCGGATTGCATGTTCGATCAATTTCAGACTACAGAAGTCAGTAAAAATCTTCAATTTCTTCATCCTTGGTCTTAGTGGTTGGTAAGTAAATTTGAATCATAGTTGTACTAATTGTTCTTCTTTCTAGGCATATGGATATTATTCTATCACTGACAGTATTGTACTTGAGAATAGATCTTGAAATGTTGTTTTTGATGATGAATGTAATGCCATTCCTCTTCAATTTGTCATCCCCAGTATGGTAGGCAGTATGATTGTCTGATTCAAAATGACTGATACTAGTCCATTTCAGCTCATTGATGCCTGCAATATCAATATTTATGCATTCAATTTCACTTTTGATGACTTCCAGTATTCTTAGATCCGTACTTCATATATTCCATGTTCTGATTATTAATGGATGTTTGCAACTGTTTCCTCTAATTTTGAGTGGTGCCACATCAACAAATGAAGGTTTCAAAAGCTTTACTTCATCCATGTCATTAAGATCAACTCTACTTTGAGAAGGCAGCTCTTCTTCAGTTGTATTTTGAGTGCCTTCCAACCTAAGGGGCTCATCTTCCTGTACTGTATCAGACAATGTTCCATTGCTATTCATAAGGTTTTCATTGGCCAATTTTTTCAGAAGTAGACCTCCAGGTTCTTCTTCCTAGTCTCTCTTAGTCTGGAAGCTCTGCTGAAACCTGTCCACCATCAGTGGCCCTGCTGGTATTTGAAATACTGGTGGCATAGCTTCCAGCATCACAGCAACACTCAAGCCATCATAGCACCACAAACTGACAAACGAGTGGTGGTTAGATAGATACATAATGACAAATCCAGTAGCTAGATAGAGGTAGATGTAGATATACATATATATAGGCATAGTACAGGTGTAGATACAGATATATGAATACGAATAGATCTAGATGTAGATTTAAATATACATATATATGTGGATATATAGAATGATAAAGCCTATTAACAATTAGGGAATTTGAGTGAAGGGTATAAGAATATTGTTTGTACTATTCTTGCAACTTTTATGTAAGTCTGAAAGTATTTCAAAATAAAAAGTTCTAAAATAATGGAAAAAATAAATAAATAAGCTCTCATTTCTGATAAGGCATATTTAGGGTAAATGGGCAAGTAAGAAGCAAGCCCTCATTCCATTCCGACAAAAGAGGCAAGAAAAATCACCATTGGAAGACAGGTGGTTGAGCATGGTCACAGGCCGGAACTGATGAAGTGTACATTTTGCTTGTTTGCAAAATAAGTTGGACTTGATTTGACTCTCTTTTCTTACACAAGCCCCAACCTGAGAGCACTAATTACCATCACATGAATCCCCAGCCTCACCCAAATCTGGAGCGCCACCCTGGCCTATGAAAGTATCATACCCTAGAACCAAGAATTGGAGTTGAGGGAGAATTAGCTATTCATCACCCTTCTAATAAATAAGACTCAGTCTTTAGAGTATGGGTGTTAAAAATGCTTATTGTAACTGGTCCATGAGACATTGTCAAACGCAGAACAGACCATAGATGACAGCTCCTAACAATGATGAAATAAAATGATATTGTACCTGGATAGTGATCTCCATATTCAAAATTTTGCTCATTAATTCCATGCCTTTCCCTCATATTTTCTTCTAAACTGAAGAGAAAAATCTATGATATAAGCATTTTCTAGTCAGGAAGATACGATTTTTTATCTTGGCTCTACCATTTGCCAGCTGGACAACTTTGGGAAAGTCATTTATGTCTCTAAATCCCAAATCCTTCAATGGGGGAAAATATGCCTGTACCATACATAGGCCCTCGGTGAGAACACACGAGATATATAATAAGCATCAAAGTGCCCAGCACATAACTTGGCATGCAATAGGTACAGAATAATTTTTATTCTAATTTTGTCTGGTTTTAATTTCTCGACACTTGTCTGTCACATGCATAGTGTTCCAGGGTGACCTGAGAGCTAGTCTGGTCTACAGGCTCTTCCCCCATGAAGGCCCTCATCTCACCATTACACACCTAGTGACCATGTATGGCTTAAGTTTGGGGTCACGAACCACTGGAGCTCTGTTGGGAAACTATGCCTCAACTTTATCCTCTTACATATCAAGTAAACATTTTGAAAGTGTTTTTATGCAAAACTGATAAGAAAAGCATTAGTGAACTTAATGGGAACCATGCTGTTTCTTCACAAGGCCACAAAAATGAGGCACCATGATTACTGATGGCAAGTGACGCTTCATTGCATTTGGCACGATTTGAGATTTTATATTTATTCATTTTTTATTTGTTTAATGTCTGTCTCCCCTCTAGACTCTAAGCACCATGCAGGCACGAACTATGTCTTGTTCAGCATTGTTTTCATTCTGCCTAGCCCAATGTCTGTTGTTGTTGTTAGTTGTCATCAAGTTGGTTCCAACTCATGGTAACATTATGTATAACAGAAAGAAATGTTACTGGGTCCTGTGCCTTACTTGAGATCATTCATATGTTGGACGCAGTTGTTGCAGCTAAGCCAATCCATTTCATAGAGGGTTTGCCTTATTTTCACTGACCCTCTACGTCACCAAACATGACGACCAATAAATGTTTTTTGGATATATGAATGAATGAATGAGAGAATTTTCTGAGCCTGGGGGGACTTTTTAGTGGTCACTTTGAGCACCTTATGTCTTTTGTCTTAATTGCTTCCACTGATCTATTCGTTTCCGAAAAGTTATCCATGGAGAATTTATAATCTCGCTCAACCTGAGGTCACTGGAACTCATTCTGAAAGGATTTGCTTACAACAACCTGGGTGCAGCCAAGTTGGAAGACACTTGTGTGTCCTGATTCTCAAAAAGTGAAGATGAGGCTCTAGCAGACTGGACCCGAAGTTATATCCTGGAGTGATCCTATCACCTCCAGATATAGAATCACCAGCCTTCCACTTACCAGGTGAAGTAGCCAAGTAGGAGACCTCGGAAACCAAGGGATCTAGAGAAGAGCAGTCAGATGTCCAAGTCCATCTGGGCATCCAGATAAACAAGAGTCAGAGCAGAAGAGGTATTTGCATCAAGATCAAAACATCTGCAAAGAGGTAAAGTCATGGGCTCTAGAGTCAGACTACCCAGGTCTGAATCCCAGATGCACCACCTGAGGACTCTGTAACCTCAGGAAAAATCACATAAACCATATTTGCTTCAGTTTTCCCATCCTTAAAATGGGATGGCATAATATAATATATTTCACAGGAGTGTTGTGAGTCACAAATGAGGCAATACAAATGAAAAATCTGAGTATAACAAGGAATACAGTAAGTACTCAATCATCTTAGCTGTTTTCACTGCTATCCAAGAGCCAATGAAAGACCAAGTAAGACCATCTTGAGGAAGAGACAGAGTCCCTGGGTGGTGCAAACAGTTAACACACTAGGCTGCTAACTGAAAGTTTGGAGGTTTGAGTCCACCCAGAGGCACCTCAGAAGAAAGGCCTGGGGAGCTACTTCCAAGGCTGGATGAACTCAAAAACTATTACCCTAAGGTAAACTTTAATTCTTAAATCAAAAATATCTCCTGAGGTCTACTTAAAACCAAACAATAGTTTAGCTTAATAGGAAAAAAATGTCTGCCTTGAGGATTATGCTCTTTTAAGAACTATCTATATGGGATCAAATTGACAACAGCAACTCAAAAATTTAGGTGAGAACCTTAGGGGGCAGTGAGTTTATGTTAATAGAGGAGGAAGAACTCAGAAAAGGAGGGTGAGAATAGCTGCACAACTTGAAGAACATAATCAATGTCACTGAATTGTACATACATAATAGAAACTGTTGAATCGGTGTATGTTTTGCTGTGTATATTCTCAACAACAGCAACAAAATAAATTAAAGGAAACCCTATGGAGCACAGCTCCATGCTGACACACTTGGGGTCAATATGAGTCAGAATCGACTTGACAGCAGCTGCTTTTGTTTGTTTGTTTGTGATGGTTGTGAGAGTAATGGGAATAAACAAAAGCGCTTGGCTGCTAACTGAAAGGTCAGTGGTTTGAACTCACCAGCCACTCCATGGGGGAAAGATGTGGCAGTCTTCTTCTGTAAAGATTTACAGGCTTGGAAACACTATGGGGTAGTTCTACTGTCTCCTATAGTGTCACTATGAGTCAGAATTGACTCTACAGCAACAGGTTTTGTTTTGTTTGATTTGGTTTGAGGAAGACACATGGGAGCTTTGAGCTAGGTTCGGTGCACAGAGTGATGCTGGAACAGGGTGCGTTTTAAAGGCCAGCACCACACTCTCTGGATCATGTTATGTCCATCTTGAAGGTCCCACCGCTAACTGATCACAACCACTGTTGAACGCACAGAGCTCAGCTGACATGGACCTAAATTCAGGGTTTGCTGCATCCCTCCACATCACAGGTTCTAGAAAAGAACAACTGAAGCTCGTATCCACATTTAACTTGTGAGGATGTGATTAAGCGCTGGAGAAGATTAAGTACCATTTTTCTTGTGTGTCAATATCCCTCCCCCCAAAAATTCACTCACATTACTCACCCCCAACTAAGCCTCTGAAAGAATCTAATATTATAAACAAGGATCTAATTAGCAATTTGAATTCAGACTCAAGATCCTTTGTTTCGTCACAGACACTGCTTTAATCTCTGAGGATTATTCTTCAGCATCCAGAGAGACTTTAGTGATTTTTCTGTGCCTTTGAGGAATTTTATCTCATTTGTATAGTGCAGCCAATTCCAAAGACCTGCTGAGGAGTGGACCCAAAATTAGGCCTAGGTTCACTGGGTTAAGGGCTAGAAAGAACTTTTTAGTATTAGACTTCTTTCCCATTCCATTTACGTCTTCAGAGGAAGCTAAGGCCCCCACTTGAGTTCACTCTCTGCTGGGGTGTCAAGGGAGACATGGTTCTAATTCTGGCTTCAAAGGAAGAGAGAGAAAATAGAGCTCTGGTTCTCTTGCCAACCCAAAGGAACAATTTAACTTTGGCGGTGGAAACTCTCAGTGTGGACCCTAGTGCTCATATTCCTTCCTTCTCCCTATCCCCACAGCTCTTGCCCTCATGGGTGTCCTCAACACCTCTTGACGGGACCATGGTCTGTTTCCACTCCTATACAGTTTCTACCCTACAGCCAGATTAATGGTCCTCATGCAGCTTTAATCACATCACTATGTCCAAACAAAACCTTTAGTGGTTCCTAGCTGCCCACTGAACAAAGTTCAAGGTCCTTATTTTGGCATCCAATAGACTACCTGCTATGGATCCAAACCCTCATTTCTACCATATGCTCTATCCCTACTTTGTTGTTGTTGCAAGCTTTCCTAGAGTCAGTCTCTGACTCATGGTGACTCCATATACGATGAAACAAAAGGCTGCCTGGTCCTACATCATCCCATGATCAGCTGGGGATCAGACCATTGGGATCCATAGGGTTGTCACTGGATGATTTTCAGGAGTATGTCATCAGGCCTTTCTTCCTAGACCGTCTTAGTCTTTAAGCTCAGCTGAAACCTGTTCATCATTATAGTAAAGCACAAGCTTTCACTGACAGATGGGTTGGTGTTTATGCATGAGGTGCATTGACTAGAAATCCAACCCAGACCTCCCATATGGAAGACGAGAATTCAACCACTGAATTATCACTGTCTCCTTGTACACCTGTATTCTAGTTCTTCACGTTACAGGCAGCAATCCATCAGAAAGTCCTAAAATCAGTTGAGTCTATGCTAACTACCATTTTAATGAGGTTTATAGGAAAATAGCAAACACTTAAATGGATTTTACTATATACAAGGCTCTGTTCTAAGTACTTTACATATACACACACACTTCTCACAATGACCCTATAAAATAGACACTACCATCATCACTGTTTTACTGACGAGGGCATGGTCCCTCATGGTTCTTTGCCTCCATGCTTTCACCTACCCAGATCCCAACACTTACAGCTTTCCTCATCTTTTTCTACCTATGCCTCTTCAGTCTAAGCATTGTCTCTCCGCCAAACCTTTCTTAATTCTTCTCTCCATTCTGTCTTCTGTATTATAAGCTTCTTGAGGACTTGAATACATTTCCCCATTCATAGTTTCTCTTAGAATTAAATAGTCTGCATTTGCACAAAGGCTAGTGCTAAGAGATTCAGTATGTGGGTATGAAATACCACTGATCTGAACACAAGAGATTGAACCCATTACCTTGTCCTCAAAAGCATCACATTGCAGCCAGGACTTGCTGAATAACTGAGCCTCATCTTTCAGGAGAAAAATGTTTCCTTTGCCTTCAACGCCAACCTCTTTCCAGTCAGCCACTGGTGTGATGGCTTTCTGGTATTCAGCTTATTTTTGCATTTGTTCAGGGCAGTGGTTCTCAAATGTGGGCCCCAGACTAGTAGCATCAGCACCACTTGAGAACTTGCTAAAAATGCAAATTTGCAGGTCTTACTACAGACTCAATCAGAAATCCTGAGAGTAAGCCCTAGCAATTTGTGCTCTAACAAGTATTCCAAGTGACTCTGATGCTCACTCAAGTTTAGAACCACTGAATAAGGCAAAGCTATTCTTGTTCAATATCACAGAAGGGCTTGCTCCATGAATCTGTGCCAGTTGGTTGTTACAATGTGATTTATGAGGGCTAGGTAATGAGTTCAACCTCACATGACCAGGTCAGTGATATTTTACACCCACATGCTGAATCCCTTAGCTCTAGTCTTTGGCAATTGCAAGCTATTTAGTCCTAAGAGAAACTATGGATGTCTCAGTGCAAATATGCTTCCCTACTCAAGTCTAACTCACATCACTAAATTACAACTCCTCTGTCCTTGCTCATTCTTAGAACAGGGATCAGGACCATAAGTTACCAGCACCCAAAAAGTGATAGTGAAATGAAAACCAGGGATGGGCAAGAATATTATTAGAGGTCCAGAGAATATGGGCAGAATACCAATCTATTTGGCAAAAGCATTTTAGGAGGTATGGCCAAGACAGATTTAGAATGATTACAAAAGTCGATACAAAATCCAAGTGAATTTAGTGTGGGAGTCAAATTTCACAGAAAATCCAAGGTCACAGAAATAATAAGCCAAGAAGGCCTGGAAGCTAGGTTTTTATGGGTTCAAAAGAATTTCCATGGACATTTTATATTTGAAAAGACTCAAATTCACATTCTAAGAAGTTAAGAAGCAATATCACACAGTGAAGAAGCGGCAGAGGTGGAATATAAATGCAGCTTTTACTGCACCAATGCTACTTCTAAGGCTCTGGTTGCCTTGGAGACCTGCCCCTGACTACCCTTCTGAATGCATCCCTCCCACTCTACATTTCTGTTCCTCTCTGTTCCTGCCACGTGGCTTCTGAATTGTCCCAGTGTCCAATCCCAGGGCTCTGCACTTACAGTGGTTCCTTCTCCTTTAAATATTCTTCTACCAGAAGTTCCTCCTCCTCCTCATCCTTCAGGTCTCAAGTGCTGCTTCCTTAGAAATGTTTTCCCTGGCCACCTAGCCCACCACTTGGTTCCAGATACTTTCCATTGCAGTGGCCTATTATATCTTCTCCGTGGTACTAACAGTATGTCAATAATAATAAGTTATTTATTTACAACCTTACGTGTTCATTGTCTACCCAACCCCCACCCAGTCTAGAATATAAGCAACTTATAGCAAGCATGCCTATCTGCCTTGCTCACAGCTGACTCCCCAGTGTCTATAATGGGGCCTGGCACAAACTAGCATTTAACAAGTATTTGCTGACTCTCCCTCTTTGGGATCTTTAATTGCATGGAGTCAATTCATCCAGTCACAGAGATGACTACATGTCCTAGGCTAGGCAGACCAACCAGAACCATTTTAAGGACAGACTGTGTGAGAGAGAGCCATGCATTTTCTTCTGAAATTATTAGCTACAAGGATGATGTCATTGAGTTACCAGCTAAAATTCAGAACACCCAGTTACATTTGAATTTCACATGAACGATAAATAATATTTTTTTAGTAAAAGTATGTTCCATATATTGCATGGAACATGTCGTTGTTAGGTGCCGTTGAGTTGGTTCTGACTCATAGCAACCCTATGTATAACAGAAGGAAACTGCACAGTCCTGTGCCATCCTCACAATAGTAGCTATGTTTGAGCCCATTGTTGTGCCATTGTGTCAATCCATCTCATTGAGGGCCTTTCTCTTTTTTTGCTGACCCTCTACTTTACCAAGCATGACGTCCTTCTCCAGGGATTGGTCCCTCCTTATAACGTGTCCAAAGTAAGTGAAACAGTCTCGCCACTCTAACTTCTAAGGAGCATTCTGGCTGTACTTCTTCCAAGACAGATTTGTTCACTCTCCTGGCAGTCCATTGTATATTAAACATTCTTCACCAACATGGGACACAGTTATGTTTAAAAAAAAAAAAAATCATTCTTTATCTGAAATTCAAATGTTACTGAGTGTACTGTATTTTTATTTGTTAAATCTAGCAACTCTGTGATGTCTGCCTGAAACTGCCAGCAGCCATGTTGCCCAACTCTTGGAGAAATGCTGCCCGAGAAGGACGTCTTCATAGGAGAAAGCAGAGCCAAAAGAGTAAGAATGATTCCTGGTAATGTTTTTGAAATGCTTGGATCTAGCTATACCTAAATGCTTCCTTCACTGGTGGGATTTCCCAGTAACCTGGGTCAATAAATTCCTCTTTTTTTTTTTTTTCATTCCTAAACATTTTTAAATCGGGTGTTTGCCACTTGTAAATGGAAGAGTTGTGGTGCATGCAAGTGACCTTCCATTCAGTGTCAATTGTTACCTTCATGAATACCTGAAAGTCCACAGTTTCTCAATCTTCCCCCTTGTTTTCCTACCACTTCACCTAAGGGTCCCCATTTCATTCTGATGTGGCTTTTTGTGCTCAAGCCAGAAAGGTCCATTTTAGCCATCACCCCTTATCTGAATCACCAAGTCCCATCAAGAAGCAGAACAGAGGAAAAAGAGAGGCAGAGCCAATGCGGTGCTATAGACAGAAGCACCACACTGTCCCTCCACAGCAAAGACCCAAAAAACTAAGTAAAACAGAGATAAACATCAATCCTGGAATCCTAAGTATCAAATGAAGAGATAAAGAACCCAGCCAAACACCAAATGGAACAAGAAACTGACAGAGAACAGAGAGCGAGGAGAAATACTTGCGGAGGTCCCCTATCAGCTGATGCAGCACAGAATTGCCATCTTGGACTCCTGTCAGAGAATGGCAGACAGGGAGTGGGAAAGCAGCTTCATGGAGCTCCCACCAGGAGACAGAGTACCCAGTAACCAGTGATGTATGCTTTCCCACCCCCCATCCTTCTTCCCCCTGCTCAGTCTCCATGGCTTCTCAGCTGACTGTGGTCACTCAACAGACGGAAATGTGTGAGCTCTGTGCCACTTGGATTCACCTGGCTCACATCAGAGATCGGCAGACAGGGACTACGGGAAAGCAGCTTCATGGAGCTCCCAGCATGAGACAAAGCGCCTGGTAACCAGCGACATATGCTTTCCCACCCCTGACACCTTCTTCCCCCCACTCAGACTCTGACATTTCCCGCTGGCCACAGTCTCTTGGCTGGGTGGCACTGGCTCCAGATCCATACTGCTTTGATTCACCCATAGCACACTGGCCTGCTCCCTCAGGGCCATTCATTTGTTGCTAATGTTATTTTTTATTTCCACTTCTTTTGGTTTCTTCCCTGCCTCTCACAACCTCCCCCTCCTTTCTCTCAGAACACCTGGCTCTGTGTGCTATCTTTGCTTCTTCCTGAAAGGCTGTGCAGCACTGCTAGGCTAGGGAGCTCCTTCCCTGGTCCTGATTGCCACACTGGTGGAATCCCCAGCATCTTTTTGTTTGTATGTTTGTTTTCTTTTTCTTTTCACGGCTTGGGAGCCCCTTCTATCTGGGCTGTACTACATGGCTTGGGAACCACATTCCTAGTCAACACAGCCACATTGGTGGGATCCCTGGGAAAATTTCTTTCTCTCTCTCTTTTTTCCTTTTTGACTTTCTTCAGTTCTCAGTTTCTTGTCTCTCTGTACTTACCTTCTTCTCATGTCTCCTGAATACCAGGTGCTATGTAACATCTCTGCCCCTTCTAGCTAGGGCATACTGAGCAGCCTGGGAGCCACCTTCCCCATCTTCACACCCACACTGGTGGAATCCCTGGGGGCTTTGCTTTTGTTTTATTTCCGATTTTTAATTTTTTTCTCTTGTTCTTTTTGTTTTTCTCCATCATTTGGTTTCTCATCTATCCACTCTAATGGCTAATTCCCTTAGCACTCTTTTTTGTTTGTTTGTTTATTTTTGCTCCTGTTTCTCTCTCCTCTTTCTCTTCTTTCCCATACCTGTCTTAGCGTCACACATCACAACCTCCCCCCTCTTTCCTTCCTACCTGCATTGTGTGCTGAACATCACAACCCTGAGCAGCACAGGCATGGCCTACAAGAACCTGCCCAGCACTGATTCCCAGCCTGCTCTGTCAGCCCTAGTACATGCCAAAAACAACTCATCCCAGCCCCTCCCCTTCAACTGGAGCTGCTCTGCTGCACCATAGCTGAGTGATTGGTCCTGCCCATTGGACAAGGATGTGAAAAGTATCATGCTCACAGATGAGCAAAAAACACAGAATGCACAGCCCACCTGCTCAGACATAACAAAATGATAATTAAAAAAGCAGGACAAAACAAATAAATCTACAATCAATAAACAAAGAAAATAACTACTGAATGTCCTGAAAACAGCAGACGATATCAAAACATATAAAACATAGGATAGGATGGCTCCAGTAGGCATCCAAAACAAAACAGCAGATGACTTTCCAGTAGAAGAAAAGGCACTAGAACTACCTCACAGGGGATTCAAATCTCTAATATTCAGAGCTATCCAAGAGTTGAAGCAATAAAGCAGACAAAAATGAGGAAAAAATAGATAAATTTATGGAAAAGTCAGAAAAAATCATGGAAAATACAACCAAAAAAATGGAAGAATTCAGGACAATTGTACAGGGACAAAATGTCAAAATAAATTCACAGCTAGAAATCATACAAAAACAACAATCAGAAATCCAAAAGATAAACAAGATTTCAGAAATGGACAATGTCATGGAAGGGCCAAGGAACAGGTCTGAAACAATGGAAAACAGGATCAGTGAAATTGAAGACAAATACTTGAATACAATTTTGAGGAAAAATCAGAAAAAAGAATGAGGAAACCCTGAGAGTCATGTGGGACACAATCAAAAGCAAAAATTTGCTAGTGATTTTTGCTCCAGAACAGGGGGAGAAAATGGAAAACGCAGACAGGATCATTGAAGAATTGCTGACAGAAAACTTCCCTAATATCATGAAAGAATAAAAGCTGACCATTCAAGAAGCTCAGCAAACCCCATTTAAGATAGACCCCTAAAGAAAATCACCAAAGCATATTATAATCACACTCACTAAAACCAAATACAAAGAAAGAATCCTGAAAGCAGCTCAAGAAAAATGAAAAGTCACATACAAGGGGGGAACAAGAAAACTAAGCTCTGATTACTCAGTAGAAAGCATGAAAGCCTGAAGGCAATGGGATGACATATATAAAACCTTGAAAGAAAAAAATTACCAGCTAAGAATAGTATATCCTGCAAAACTTTCATTCAGATATGATGGTGAAATTAAGACATTTCCAGATAAATAGAAATTAAGGGAATATGTAAAAACCAAACCAAATTTACAAGAATTATTAAAGGCAGTCCTTCAGTGTGAGAACAAACATCAGACCACAGCCTGAATCCAGGATGCAAGAACGTACCAGCCAGATAGCAACCTGGGAAATGAACTCTCAAAGACTATGCAAAACCAAAAGAACTACAACAGGGAGCCAGAGAGGTTAATCTATATATGACAACAACATCAGAACAATAGAAGAGAGAATAAATGGTGTCAGTATACAACTTTCTAATGGAGAGGAAGGCAAGGCAATATGAAAGAATAAAAGACTTGTTCAAACCTAAGAAGATAAAGGTAAATTTCAAGGTAACCGAAAAGAAAGTTAACAAACTACTCATCGAAATAAAGAAAAACATAGTCTCAGTTAACATAAAAATCTACAAAAACAAAAGAAATTAAAAAAATCCACAAACGAAAGGAAATCAACACAGGAGAGTAAGAGGAACATCAGCACCATAAAGAAAACGTCAGTACCACAAAAAAAGCACTAAAAAAGAACAGCAATAAACTCACACCTATCAATAATTATGCTGAAAGCAAATGGCCTAAATGCACCCATAAAGAGACAAAGAGTAACAGAATAGATTAAAAAAACTACCAATATGCTTTCTACAAGAGACACACCTTAGGAACAAAGATGTAAGTTTATTAAAAATCAAAGGATGGAAAAAAATGTATCAGGCAAACAGCTACCGAAAAAGAGCAGGAGTGGCAATACTAATCTCAGATGAAATAGATTTTAAGACAAAATTCACCATAAAAGATAAAGAAGGGCACTATATAATGCTTAAAGAGATGATCCATCATGAAGACATAACCATAATAAATACTACACATCCAATGCCAGAACTCCAAAATACATAAAACAATCTCTAACAGCACTGAAAAGATATTGACAGTTCCACAGTAATAGTAGAAGACTTCAACACACCATTCTCAGTAAAGGACATAACATCTAGAAAGAAACTCGGCAAAGATACAGAAGAGGTAAAGGGCACAATCAGCCAAATTGAGCTCATAGGCATATATAGAACACTCCACTCAACAGCTGCAAAGTACACGTTATTTTCCAAAGCACAAGGAACGTTCTCCAGAATAGAGCACATCTTAGGCCACAGAGCAACCCTTGACAAAATCCAAAACATTGAGGTAATATAAAGTATCTTCTCTGACCACAGCACCATCAAAGTAGAAGTTAACAACAGGAAGAGCAAGGAAAAAAAAATTGATTACATGGAAACTGAATAATACCCCACTTAAAAACCACAGGGTAATAGAAGAAATCAGAGATGGAATAAAAGAATTCCTAGAATCAAACAAGAATGAGAACACATCATACCAAAACCTTTGGGACACAGCAAAGGCAGTCATTAGAGATCAATTTATAGCAATAAATGCACACATCAAAAAAGAAGGGAAAAAATCAAAACTTTTGTCTCACAACTCAAACAAATAGAGAGAACAACAAAAAAAGCTCACAGCCATCAGAAGAAAGGATATAATAAAGATCACAGCAGAAATAAATGAAATAGAGAATAGAAAAACAATAGAAAGAATCAACAAAACCAAAACTTGGTTGTTTGAAAAGATCAGCAAAATCAACAAACCACTGGCCATACTGACAAAAGAAAAACACAAGAGGACACAAGTAACCCAAATAAGAAATGAAATGGGGGACATTACAACAGACCCAACTGAAATAAAAAAGGATCATAACACAGCATTATGAAAAACTATACTCCAACAAATTTGAAAACCTAGAGGAAACGGACAAATTTCTAGAAACACACTACCTACCCGAACTAACAAAATGATGTTGAAAATCTGAACAGACCTATAACAAGAGAAGAGATTGAAAAGATAATTTAAAAACTCCCAACAACAATAAAAAAAAAAAAAGCCCTGGCTCAGATGTCTTCACTGGAGAATTCTACCTAACATTCAGAGAAGGGTTTACACCAGTACTACTCAAACTATTTCAGAACATAGAAAAGGAAGTGATACTTTCGAATTCATTCTATGAAGCCAGTGTAACCCTGATACCAAAACCAGGCAAAGACACCAAAAAAAATGAAAATTACAGACCAATATCTCTCATGAATATAGATACAAAAACTCTCAACAGAGTTCTAGCCAATAGAATTCAGCATCATATCAAAAAAATAATACATCATAACCAAGTAGGATTCATACCAGGTATGCAAGGATAGTTCAACATTAGAAAATCAATGTAATCCACCACATAAATAAAAGGAAAGAAAAGAATCACATGATCATCTCAATCGATGCAGAAAAGGCATTCAACAAAGTCCAACACACATTCCTGATAAAAATTCTCAATAAAATAGGTATAAAAGGGAAATTCCTCAACATAATAAAGGGCATCCATACAAAACCAATGGTCAACATCATTCCTAATGGAGAGAGGCTGAAAACACTCCCCTTGAGAACAGGAACAAGACAAGGATGCCCTTTATCACCACTCCTATTTAACATTGGGCTGGAAGTCCCAGCTAGTGCAATAAGGCAAGAAAAAGAAATAAAGAGCATCCAAATTGGTAATGAAGATGTTAAATTGTTCCTATTTGTGGATGATATGATACAATACATAAAAAACCCCAAAAGACTCCATGAGAAAACTACTGGAACTAATAGAAAAATTCAGCAGACTAGCAGGATACAAGATAAACACACAAAAATCAGCTGGATTCCTATACACCAATAAAGAAAAAGATGAAAAGGAAATCACAAAAACAATACCAATTATAACAGCCCCTAAAAAAAATAAAAATAAAATAAACCTAACCAGAGATGTAAAAGACCTATACAAAGAAAACTACAAAACAGTACTGCAAGAAACCAAAAGAGATCTGCATAAACGGAAAAACATACCGTGCTCATGGATAGATAGACTCAACATTCTGAAAATGACAATTCTACCCAGAGCAATTTACAAATACAAAGCAGTCCTGATCCAAATACCAACAACATTCTTTAAAGAGATGGAAAAACTAATCATTAACTTTATATGGAAAGGAAAGAAGCCCTGAATAAGTAAAGCACGAGTGAAGAAGAAGAATAAAGTAGGACTGGCCATATCTGACCTCAGAACTTTCTATACAGCTATGGTCAAAACAGCCTGGTACTGGTACAATGACTGATACATTGACCAATGGAACAGAATTGAGAACCCAGATGTAAATCTATCCACCTACTGTCACTTCATCCTCTACAAGGGCCCAATGTCATCGAACGGAGGAAAGACAGTCTTTTTAACAAATGGTGGTGGCAAAACTGGAGGTCCATCTGCAAAACAATGAAACAGGACTCATACCTAACACCACATACAAAAACTAATTGAAAATGGATCAAAGACCTGAATATAAAGCCAAAAAGTATAAAGTTCATAGGATAAAAAATAGAATCAACACTAGAGGCCCTAATATAGGGCATTAACAGGATACAAATCATAACCAACAACACACAAGCTCCACAAGATAAGTTAGATAACTGGGATCTTCTAAAAATTAAACACCTATGCTTATCAAAAGACTTCACCAAAAGAGTAAAAAGAGAATCACAGACTGGGAAAAGAAAATTTGGCTACTGTAAGTCAGACAAAGCTCTAATCTCTAAAATCTACCGGAAAATCCAACACCTCTACAAAAAAAAAGACAATCCAATTAAAAAATGGGCAAAGGAAATGAACAGACACTTTACCAAAGAAGACATTCAAGTGACCAACAGACACATGAGGAAATGCTCAGGATTAGAGAAATGCAAATCAAAATCACAATGAGATACCATCTCACCCCAGCAGTACTGACACAAATCAAAAAACAGGAAATAACAAATATTGGAGAGATTGTGGGAAGATCAGAACTCTTATGCACTGCTGATGGGAATGCAAAATGATACAACCACTTTGGAAAATGGTATGGCACTTTCTTAGAAAGCTAGAAATAGAAATACCATATGATCCAGCAATCCCACTACGAGGAATATACCCTAGAGAAATAAGAGTTGCTGCATGAATAGACATATGCATACCCATGTTCCTTGCAGCATTGTTCATAATAGCAAAAAGATGGAAACAACCTAGATGCCCATCAACAGATGAATGGATAAACAAACTATGGTACATACACAATGGAGTATTCAGCAACCATAAAGAACAATGATGAATCTATTAAGCATCTCATAACATGGATGAATCTGGAGGGCATTGTGCTGAATGAAATAAGTGAATCACAAAAGGACAAATATTGTATGAGACCACTACTGTAAAAACTCATGAAAAAGCTTACATACAAAAAGAAACAATCTTTGATGGTTACAAGGGAGGGCAAGGGAAGGGATGGAAACTACACTAAATAGGTAAGTGGTAACTTTGAAGGTTAAAACAGTACACAACACTGGGGAAGGCAGAACAACTTGTACAAGGCAAGGTCAAAGAAGCTCTATAGGCACATCCAAACTCCCTGAGGGATGGAATTGCTAGGCTGAGGGCTGTAGGGATCATGGTCTCGGGGAACATCTAGCTCAACTGACATAACATAGTTTACAAGGGAAATGTTCTACATTCTACTTCGGTGAGTAGCATCAGGGGTCTTAAAAGCCTGTTAGCGGCATCTAAGATACTCTACTGGTCTCACTCCTTTGGGAGCAAGGGAGAATGAAGAAAGCTAAAGATACAAGGAACAGATTAGTCCAAAGGACTAACGGGCCACAACTACCACAGCCTCTACCAAACTGAGTCCAGCGCAACTAGATGGTTCCTGGCTACCACCACCAACTGCTCTGACAGAGATCACAATAAAGGGTCTCTGACAGAGGTGGAGAAAAAATGTAGAACAAAATTCTAACTCACAAAAAAAGACCAGGCTTACTGGCCAGACAGAGACTGGAGAAACCCTGGCAGTATGGCCCCCGGATGCCCTTTTAGCTCAGTAATGAATTCATTCCCGAGGTTCACCCTTCAGCCAAAGATTAGACAGGCCCATAAAACAAAACGAGACCAAACAGGCACACCAGCCCAGGGGCAAGGACTAGAAGGCAGGAGGGGACAGTAATACGAAACCCAAGGTCGAGAAGGGAGAGCGTTGACATGTCGTGGGGTTGTTAACCAATGTCATAAAACAATACGTGTACTAACTGTTTAATGAGACACTGTTCTTTTTTCTGTAAAAGTTCATCTAAAGTACAATTCTAAAAGGGGAGGAGGGGAAGAAAAACAGGGTAGGGAGGATAAGAATGGAGGTTAGACTCCTCTGAATATACCCAGTGACATAGTTCTGACTTTGGAAATATAAAAGGTTTTAAATAAAATTAAAAAAAAAAAAAAAGGCAGAACAGAGTACCAACAAGACAAAGAAATCTCTCTCACTGATATTGATAACTCCTCTGAGCATAAATTCAACATGTCAAATTATGCTAAAAGGTCCATTCCAAAGAGGAGTGAGCAATAAGAGGGGCAAAATAATAATAATAATAATAATAATAATAATAATAATAATAATAATAATAATAATAATAATAATAATAATAATAATAATAATAATAATATGAAGAGGGAAGCAGAGAAAATCATCCTGCTGCAGCAGAAACAAACTGAGCCTCCAGAGAAAGTGGCCCCATTGCTGGGTACGGGTGCTGCATGCTTCTCTTTGAGCCTCAGGGTTCCAGCCTCTCATCCCCTTCTCTGCCCACATGGCAGAGATTAGAGAGAAGACACAGCTGGCCACACAGGAGTGACAGCAAAAGGGAAGGCCCACAGCTACAGGAGCACCCAAGCTGGCATTACCGGCAGATTACATGTTCACTGTTCCTGCTGTAAAGTGTGTCCCTTTGGTTCCACATAATAAATCTCCTCTTGTTGAAGTGGCAGACAGCTGAGATTGCTACTTTTGTTTTTGGCAGGTCCTGATTTGATAATGATCAACGCTTTCATTCCAGGCAGAAGAGAAGGAATCGGCCAAATACGAATGTGCCAATCCCTTAGCATCTGGGCAGCAGAGAAGAGAGAAACTTCATGCCCTTGCCAAGAGATCATTCAAATGGCCATAGGCAGGGACACTCACCTGCATCCAAGTTCAACATTCTCTGAACCCAGTATTCGCCGAGCATCAACTTTGTAAATCAAGGTAGCATTTGATCATGCAGCAAATATTTATTAAGATCCAACAGTACACAACACTGTGCTAGGCACTTGAGACACAATAGTGAGCAAATGCAAGCATGAATCTTTTGCCCTTAGACCCAGAGTCTAGTTGGAAAGATAGAAATTAATTAAGTAAGTACTTAAGTAAAAGAAAATGCTGTTGTGATAAGTGCTACCAAGGAGAAAAACATGTAATATGAGAACAAATAAGACAGGTTTAACAGAATTCATTCAATATTCAACAATTTTTTTTGCACTCTTGCTATGTACCAGGCATTGTTGTAGGAGCTACCAAAAACCAAACCCATACCACTGAGTTGATTCCAATTCATGGCAAACTCATGTGTGTCAGAGCAAAACCATGCTCCATGGGGTTTGCAATGACTGTAATCTTATGGAAAGGAGTCCTGGTGGCAGAAAGGTTAAGCACTCAACTGCTAACCAGAAGACTGGCAGCTCAAGCTCGTCCAGCCGCTCTGCAGGAGAAAAGACCTGTCAAACCGCTCCCATAAAGATTACAGCCTAGGAATCTTATGAGGCAGTTCTACTCTGTCCTATAGGGTTGCTATGAGTCAGAATTGACTTGACAGTACATAACAACAATAAATACAATCTTTCGAAAGTTGATTACTAAAGCTTTCTTTTCTAGAACCACTGGTGGATTCTAACCACCAACATTTTAGCTAGTAGACAAGCACAATGGTTAGTAGATGAACACAAACCATTTGCACCACCCAGATACTTTCAATGAGAGGCATGTCTCTGGGTGGGCTTGAACCACCAAGCTTTTGGTTAACAGCCAAACACGTTGAACGAGTGTGCCCACTTTATTCATAAAGCATTTGTAGCTACTTATTAGTTAGAATTATCCACCCCTCTCTTGCAGAAGCTTATCTCAGTCACAGCTTGTGCAATGAATGCTCCTCCCATCCCATTGCTGGCTTCCTAGTTACCTCCAGCACGGAATCTATGCGTGCCATACCTATTAGCTTAAGCCCACAGAAGCCCAGGATCTGTAATCAGTTACCGTGTGCTCCCGGGAAAGCAGGCCACAGGCAAATGAGAACTTGAATCAGAATGGAACAGGCTGTTATTTTGGTTTTGGACTCCATCTGTGAGACTAGTAGAATTTAGAGAATTACAGAGTAGAATTAATGGAGTACCCAACTGGTTAGCATTCAGGAGCTGTATGCTTTGCTGATGATTCATGAGGGGGGAAGTTTGGAATTTTGACTGCTTTATATTAGCCTTTGCTTATTTCTTATTTTTTTAAACATCCCTGGCTGTCCATGGCTTATGTCCAAGTCTGATGGCCCATATGATAGTTTGGCTTCAGACCCATCCAATATAGTCAGCTGAGAAAAACCCAACAGTGTTTTCTCTGCCATGGAAGTGCCCTTGCCCTACCTACAGAGTATTCTGGCTGTTTGCCCAGACTCCAAATTCTCAAAATTTTTGCAAACTTGGAAAGCATATGCCAGTTGTTCTGGACCTCAGCATCTTATGTCTTAGCCTAGAGTCCTGACTGCAGGAAAAAAAATCTCACTTCACAAAAGCTTAAGTGGGAAAAAATAAAAGGGGGGATTTATCATGAGGATACATAGATGTCTCATAGAGCCCATGGAGTCAGAACACCAGCTGGCCCCAATAGGAAAATGGGAAGCCAACAGGAAAAGGGATGGCCACACTCAGCCTCCTCTGTGTCACCATGGCTCTCATCTTCTCTCAACTCTGCATTATCTGAGTCATTTCGAGACAGATAGGGTTAACTGTGCTGGTGGAACAAAAGAGCTGTTAAAAGATTACCATCTAGAAGTGGGGTAAATAGGAACCACACCCTGTCAACATCAGATAAGGCTGAAACGACCCATGAATTACTATCTCCTTCTTAGTGTTTTTCTAGTCCCTTCCCCCTTTACAGGCTCCTGCCTGCGCAGAAGAACAAAGTGTGACTGCTATTTAACCTTGCTTAGCCCTCTGAAGATGGTGATGTAGTGCCAAAGGTCAGTGTGCTTATGCTATATCCCATAATAAGTGATGCCAAGGGCTTCCGAGAGGACTCCATCTTGAATATCTGCAGGTTCCATCTTGGATTCCAGCTGCACGTGCAGCCTAATTAACATGCACAGCCATTCTGAGAAACACCCGCCCCCTTGAAAGAAGCACACTAAATATTCATTACTCTATTGTCTCCACTGAACCCATATAAGCCCTAGCTTTGCTTCCCTTTTCGAGTCACTCTTTTGGAGAGGGTTAGATCCCCACTGACTCCTCTATGCTTGACTCAAGCAAAATAAAGCTTGCTAAAGATAATGTTTGTCTTTCGCGTGTATTCTTACTCTGGAAAAGAGAAAAGCCGTTTGTGTCAGATTGACAATTGGTAACAATTCGTTTCTCTCTGCAGAACAGCTTCCTCTTTTGCTTCTGTGCCCAAGATAGAAGATGGCCACCCCTACGGTTCCTACAGTTCCATGTCCTCACTTTCAGCTACCCCAGAGATGGACTAGCTATCTTTCAGCCTCTCTCCTCTAAAATTCTAAATGTCTTTCATTTATTCATTTAACCACACCGATGAGGCACCTACTGTGTGCCAGGAGCTGTTCTAAGTGCTATATAATATTCACTCATTGAATTGGGCCCCTCAAAAACCCCAATCATCATTGTAGGCACCCCTCTCCCACACGTGTGTACTAATAATTTGAGAGGACACAAAAATACCAGGTCAAATATCACTTGTATTATTGATAAACACTGGACTGGAAGATGTGACTTCTATTTGTAGACAAATGGGCCGGCAATATTGAACCCCGTCATTTAAATGAATTACCTCCTGGGACATAGGCAGCTCTGCCCTGGATAGGCCTCAAGGCTTGCGCAGAGATAAGACTCACCACCTCAAGGAAGAGTTTAAAACTCATTTACCCTAAGGGCAGCTCACTCCCAAGGAGAAACCAGAAGAGCAAGGATGAATATAATCTGTTTACTTTTCCTAAATCTATCGAATAGATGAGTCACTTCACCTTAAGGCAAAGTGCTGAAAGAGAGACCAGGGGTGGTAGAACAAACTTGTTCCTTCCACAGGGAAAGAAACATTAAGAATGGGGTACAAGCACTTCCCATTTCTAAACAATCACATTTAATATTATTCTTTGTTTTTAACACTTAAGTTTTTTTAATCTTTCACTAGAGTCTGATTTTCTTTTTTCTTTTCTATTCAGGGGCTTTTCTCTACTGGTATTTTAGATGATTCAGTTTGTTTCAGCAGTTATCTTTATAACTATTAAAAAGCAAAAACAAACAAAAAAATAATACCCATTGCCATCGAGTCAACTTCAACTCATAGAGACCCTATGTAACTATCACTACATGATATTTACTCCTCTACTCTTTAGATGAAACCCTGGCGGCATAGTGGTAAGTAGCTACGGCTGCTAATCAAAAGGCCAGCAGTTCGAATCCACCAGGCACTCCTTGGAATCCCTATGGAGCAGCTCTACTCTGTCCTGGTAGGGTCGCTATGAGTCAGAATCAACTTGACAGCAACGGGTTTGGTTTGTTTTTTTTAATTCTTTAGACAGTGTATATCAGCTGCCTAGTATGAGCTATGAAAACCCACTGCCGTCGAGTCGATTCCTACTCATAGCAACCCTACAGGACAGAGTAGAGCTGCCCGATAGAGTTTCCAAGGAGCGCCTGGTGGATTCGGACTGCCGACCTCTTGGTTAGCAGCTGTAGCACTTAACCCCTATGCCACCAGGGTTTCCGTATGAGCTATGACAAAATATATTTCCCCTTTCTTCTGCAACCTCTTCCTTTTCATTACCACTCAATTTTAGTTAATCATTATATTTTTTAAATCTAATCACTAGAAAAGGACATTACATTTTGTAAAGTAGAGGGTTAGTGAAAACAAACGAAATCCTCAATGAGATTGATTGACATAACAGCTGCAACAACAGACTCAAACATATCAGCAATCATGAAGATGGCAAAGGACCAGGCAACGTTTTATTCTGTCATAAAGTCTTCATGAGTTGAAGCCAACATGACAGCAACTAATGACATATTTTTACATATACCCCTGTTACAGCATTTACCACCTTTAAATGCTTTTCCACTTTTGACCTCTGGCTATGGAAGATTAGGAAGGTGGCATATACACCAGTACCTGCCACCATTTTTCCCTCTTCTCCTCCCAAATCTTCTTAAATGAATCATTCATGTGTTGTGAGAGTGTATAATGTTTTGTTCTTCAATTGTAATCCCCGTGTTTATTGTAGTCTTACTCCCACGTTAGATGAATTCCATGCTCATACTGAGTTCTATTTCATCCTCTTTAATCCTAAAGTTTATCCTCTAGTGATTTCTTCAAGCTGGGCTCTTGGGTAATGTACATTCCCTGAGTTATTGCATGCTGAAGAATGTCAGTCAGCCATCTTAACACAGAAACAATTTGGCTCCATATAAAATTATTTTATCACATTTTTCAAGGATATTGTAAGTATTCCCTACTGATTTCTAGCTCTGACAGTGGCCATGGAGATGACTGACATTGATAATTTTCCTGGTTGCCTAAAGTGTTAATTCTTGATCTTTGAATTAAGATCTTTGAAATCTAGAAACCTTACCACAACACGCCTCAGGATTGATCATTCTAGGCCAGTGTCTCCAGGGTATGTCTCCCCTTTTAATGTATATATATATATATATACTTTTTAATTTATGAATTTTTTTCATGAATTACATTTTGATTTTCTTTCCATTCTACTATTCCAATTATTTTCCACAGGAACATCCATTTTGGGTATGTTGTGTCTCCTTTACCCATCTTCCATTGCTATCATTTTAGCTCTAGTCCATTTTAACCCTCTATTTATATTTATTTAACACATTTTTCTCAATTCTCTCTTCCATGTCCCTTTAAAGTTTTCAGTCTCATCTAGTCTTTGTCTATATGCTGTATCCAATAGGAAACCTTCATTCCATTGATGGCTTTATTTTTCTCTCTCACTTTTTTCCCTGAATTTGCTAGCTCCTGTTTAAACTCCTCTGGTTGTTTCACTATATTTCCCCTGGCCTATTGTATATCCACTTTAGGCTCTTGTTCTATGGAAGTGATTACTTCATTAAGGGCTTTTGTTTGTTCGTTTTTAATATAGTGATAATATTTCTTTTTAAAAACCTCCTTTATAATAATACTTTATATAAAGAAAGATAAAACCCCAGATCTTTGCTCAGCCTTGTAGCAACTGTCCAGCCAACCTCCCTCCCCATACACACACACATACAAAGAAAACACTTATAACCACAAATTTCCTGGGAAATCCTCAATACTAATTCCACCATACCAATAGTCCTGTTTATGTCAGTCACCTCTAGAATTCTAAGACTCTCTGGATATTCACTTATCATCTGGACTCTCATTCCCATATGGCAAAGTATTTTCTTTAACCCAGTCCCTCAGCTATCTGTCCTCATTTCTTGAAACTTTTCTTCTCTGTCCTCTGGAACTCATATTCAATTATCAACAAACTCCCTTATATTCTCAACATTTTTTAATTATCCCTTCATTTTCTTCTTCTCTGTGAACCCTGGCCTTACCTGAGGACAATTCATCACCTACAGAGCTTTTGAGAGATGACTTCTTTCTCTCGCTTTCCTTAGTACCACCTCACCAAAAGGTGTGGTATTTGCCCTCCTTATTCATCATTCCTTTTCCAGGTAATATGCATTCCTTCATCCCTGAAAAACCTTGATTCTGAAGCTTATGCCATCGGATTATATCACTCACTACCCCTCCTTGTTGCAGTCATCTACAGAAACCTGGGTCAATCCCCCTCATCTCTCAAAGGTTTTAGCACCTGGGTCTTTGTAACTCCCTCCAATGCCTTTACTATGTCAAATTTCAAATATCTTCATAGATGATTCTCCCAATACCACAGTCTCTCAGTTCCTTTATCTTTTATACTTAAATCATCTCATTATCTACCTAATTTAGACGTTCATTCCTATAATTACACATAGACATTGGCATTACTACTAATTGCATTCCATCCATAAACTGTTTGAAGCATCTTAAACTCTACCTTCTTTGAACTTACCAGATCATTCTTTCTATTATCCGAACACTAATACTTATTTAAATCGATGTGGACTTTTAACACCACCAGCTTACTGCCCCCACCTAATATCCATACCTCCCTTTTAAACCAGCTTAGATTCTATTCTCCCTTACATACATCTTCAAGTTCCTTGCTTCTCTCTCCCTTTATTTTATTAGCCTGGAAAAAGAAATAACTTTGGTTCGACACAACGTTTTTCTTGCCCAGACAGCTAAACATGTTGAGAAAACACACATGCATACACACACACACACACACACACACACACACACACGTTGTCTGGGCTCACTTTAGACTTATGACTTAAATTCACATGGTCCCTTTAGGAGTATACAACAATCTTAATCGTTTTTTCTTAGACTTCTCATTCTCCTACTCTCCTCAAACCTGAAACGTCTCCTCTCCCAACTCACTCTCAGTTAAAAACGTTGCTTTCTGTTTCTTTGAAAAAAGGAAACAATGATGAGAATTCCCACAGGTTCCCTCCACCATGTTCGCAAACCTCCCAGGTTTACATGCATATATTCTTCATTTCCTTCTGTTTCCAAGGATGAACTACACATGCTCCCATCAAAATACAACCCCATCTCCTGTGTAACGGATCCCATTCTTATTCACCTCCACGACTGCCCCATTACTACTCTGCTCTCCTTTATAGCAAAACCCATGCTGAAATTTCTCATCTTCCATCCTCTCTTGACCTGATCCAATGAGATTTTCTTCCCAACTATTTTCCACATCCCCATAAAGATCATTCCATCCTTCAAATTGCTTAGGCAAAACACGTCATGCTCGGTTTTGTCTACCCTGTCTCACCTGTAGATGGCTTCCTGGATTTATAATTTTTCTATGTGAATTTCTGTTTCAGACTTCTCTGTTTCTCTTTCAGGCCAACATGGGCCCAGGGAAACTCCTTCCATCAACCAACACACCTGTTCTCATTGCTTCAAATAAGGGCTTGCTAAGTTTTCCCTCTGGACATGCCATGCAATTTGGAGACATATGTTTTGCCATATACTTCTGAGATCTGCAAGGGTAAGCATCCTCTCTCTGCACATTCCCTCACCTTATCTGATCCTCATAGCATTTGGTAGTTCTCTATATATTTTGGTTCAAGATTACAGGTGTCTCCTGGTATCATCAGAAACAGAGTTTGCAATTCTTTTCACATAGTCTGTGTTGCTTTGAGGGTGATCTCCAAGAGGAAAAAGAAGGAACAATGCCTCTCTCTGCCATTTTAAAACTGGAAATCACAAGGTGTGTAATTACCATATTTTTACAGAAATAACGTGTGCCTTCTACATTTGTTTGCCAGCCACTCCCTCCCCCAAGAGGTATTTTTGTAAGTGCTGCTATGCCAATTTTTTTTTTTTTTTTTACATATTGCTGTAAAAAAATTAGCATAGCACACTCACAAAAATCTCTCCAGTGGGAGGGAGTGGTTGGCAGACAAACATAAAAGGTGTGAGTTATTTGTATAAAAATACGTTAGTACTTTAATTTTAAGAAGGTAAATTCACCACCGTATGTAGGTTGGATTGGGAAAAGGAAAACCAAGAGGTAGGGAACACTTTTGGTAATGGCAGAAGGTCCAAGGAGAGCTGTGCAGAGGCTGTTGGGAATTAAAGCCTGAAGAGATCAGAGTAGGATTGAGCAAGATGGGTGCCTTCAATGCCTTTAGAGATGTGGCCACTCTTGGCCTGTGTCAGTCATGGTTTAATTGCAGATAACAAAAATGAATCCTATTTTAATTAAAAAATATATATTTATGTCACAGAATCTAGAGCTTACAAAATCATTAGAAGAAGACCTGGGCAAGTTAAACTTCATATTACTTCTGGACATGCTTCCGCTTTTGCTGATACTATTCTCTCTGCCTGGATTTTCCTTCTCTTTTCCAATGCCTGGGTCTCTAACTCATAACCCATATTGCAAGATGTATCTCAATCACTGTCTTGGACCAATGGGATTGTTAGCAAACACGATGTTAAGCAAGCTCTAGGTAGGGAATGATGAGGAATGACTCTAGAACAGCATTCCAGAGCTGGATCACTAAGGGAACCTCTGCAACAATAAGGGTGTTAGGCCAGACTGAGCCTAGTAAAATTAGATTGTGCCCAGCTACCACCACCAACTGCCCTGACAGGGATCACAGTAGAGGGTCCCAGGCACAGCTGGAAAAAAATGTAGAACAAAATTCCAACTCAGAAAGAAAAGACCAGATTTGGTGGCCTGACGGTCTGGAGAAACCCTGAGAGTATGGTCCCCACACACCCTTTCAGCTCAGTAATGAAGTCGCTCCTGAGGTTTACCCTTCAGACAGGCTGGACAGGCCCATAAAACAAAACGAGGCTAAAGGGGCACGCCAGCCCTGGGGCAAGGACTAGAAGGCAGGAGGGGACAGGAAAGCTGGTAATAGGGAACCCAAGGTTGAGAAGGGAGAGCGTTGACATGTTGCGCGGTTGTTAACCAATGTCATAAAACAATATGTGTACTAACTGTTTAATGAGAAACTAGTTTGTTTTGTAAACCCTCATCTAAAGTACAAAAAAAAAATAAGGGTGTCAGGGAATCAAAGAACCAGTGTTCTATTACTTCCAGGATCACGTCACGTTAACCATAATACATGCATCAGGATTCCAATGCCACAACTAATGGATTCAGAAATGGTTCACCTTAAAAATAATCTGGAGGTCAGGAAGCTGCCACCAGAATGGTGACCTCCATGTCCAGGGTAAGTCCAGACCAACAAAATAGACACCTCATAAGTACTGCTTCTTCCCACTTATCTTGGTTCTGAATCCAAGTCTCACGTGGATCAGATTGGCAGAATCTTACACCTAAAACTGTACTCTCAGCTGAGAAAGTGGTTTTTAGATTTCCAGACTGTCCAGTACAGAAAGGCATATAAGAAAAAAGTTAGAGCAGATGTTTAGCAAAATAAACTACCAAAACCACCACGTGGTTCAACTTTCTTTTGCTTCCTGCCAAGCTTACTTCATCAATACTTTAACTCTATGAGCACTAATTCTTTCAATGTCCTTGCTTTAATCTATAGTTCTGTCCCACAAATATCTTTATTGTTCTATAGAACATATTGTCATATTTGCTTCTCATGACAGCCATAGATATTATTAACCCCCATTTTATATACAAGAACACTGTGGCCTCAAAAAGATGAAATAACATGTCCATCCAGCCAATAAAAACGGTGGCATTGGAACTTAAGCTCATGATCTGACTCTGAACCCCAAGTCTTTCTTCTGCCGTATATTCTCTTTCCAAAGCCAGTTAGATCAATAAACTTCTTTGACCATATCTCCTAAACTGAGAAGGATACCAGCCTCTCCTGGGCAGTAAAATAAATAGGCTTCTTAATTGCTATTGCCTTCTGAAGTCTACTTAGCCTTCATCCCTCACTGCTACATGCCCAGATGGTTAATTATGTTGTCAACCAAGCTGGTGTCTACACATAACATTACTCTGCTCTTGAGAGGCTGCCATTTTACTGGTTGCTGTATTTTGCTTATGTGGATTATCAATCAAGTTTTCCCTTGTTGAGAAAAGTTATTCATGGTCACTTGCTCCTGACTGTTTAGACAGAACCCTATGGTCTCTCCAAGACATGGGCTTTGTTCATTCAGTAAACACTAATTGGAGCATCTCTGGTTCCAACCTTTCTTGATAACCATAACTTAACGTCCATACAACTGGCCAAGCTAAACTTTGTGCTACTCGTGGACATGTGTCTGCTTTTGTTGATACTATTCTCTCTGCCTGGATTTTCCTTCTCTTTTCCAATGTCTGGGTGTCTAACTCATAACCCAGATGTATCTCAATCATTTCCTTTGGCCAGTGAAACTGTTAGCAAACTTGATGCAAGCAGAGATTTGAAGTGTGCTTGCATAGTTGGGCCTGCCGTCTTGTATTTCTGCCTTTTGCTAGGAGAAGGACACCCTCAGGGTAGATGTTTGTCCAAGGAGGATGACAAAAATATAGGGCAGATGAGCACCCAAACTGTAGTTTGAAAATAATCCCAGGATAACCCAAATCAGCCAAACCCAAGCCAACCCAATACATGCAAAAAATAAATGCTCATTTTTAATGTCCCTATAATTTTTTTTTTTTGGTGTTTTTATATAGCAATAACAAAAGCATCTGTCTATGCAATGTTACTCCTTTCTAGACTATGCACTCTTACAAGGCAAACTTTCTATCTTACCCTTCATACAGGTTTGTGACAATAATAACATCTAAATACTGTAAAATGTTTACTATGTATCATTTCAAAAAGTTGAGGTTCAAATTATCCAAAGTTATATAATGAAGTGGTAGTGGAAATGAGAATCAAATCCAGGTAGCCTGGCTCTAGAGCTTGACACAATGCAGCTATCTGTGTAACAGATACTCAAAAAAAAAATACTTGACAGTGGAAAAAGGAAAAAATGGAGAGATAAAAAGAGACAGGAGGAAAAGCTCTTTGATTTGTATTATGTTTTTAAATATTTCTACATTTTCCATTGAGTTTTAAAGAGTATAACTGTCATTATTACTTACACCTGTGAAGAAGACATTTATTATTTTCACTGCCTATGATGCATTCCTTTTCATTAGAGCGGCTGACTACATTTTAGGTATCACCTCTACCCATGTGTCCTGGAGGGAGTGCACGTACTGGTGAGTCTTTCCCATGCATAACATGAAGACGTCAGGACCTCCTTCCCTCTGCACAGTATAGCCAAGGGGTGGGCTTGTGATCCAAGCTGAGTCAATTGGCTGCTTTCTCCAGGACTTAGGTGAATGATGAAAAGAGGACTTACAGAGAATCATCACAGGAATAGCAAGTGTGCCAGACTTCCTGCTTGGGGACCATTTTTGGAGAAAAAAAAAAAATTTTTTTTTTTTTTTTCACTATAAGCTCTGCTGAGCTCTTCCAGCTCTGGCCAACTTCCTACCCAGTCTTCCATCCTCCCTTAGATCTGTGAGCTCCCCATATACTCCCCAAAAACCCCTTCTCTTAAGAAATCCAGTGTTGGTTGCAACTAAAAATTTTGATTGATTCAGCTTTTTGCTTGTTTATTTTTTCCCAAAACAACATGGCACTGTGCCTAAATTCAGTGAAGGGACATGACAGAACCTGAATGATACCAGTTTTGAAAGCATTAAATTCGTAAGGCAAAGTTGCCTATTAATTGCTTTTTTACCAACCGTGGTCTGCATCACAACCACCCTGGGGCCAGTAGTCAGTTGTTTCAATACATCTACTGCCAGGAGAAGAAAATAAACCCGATCACCTTAACTACTTCTGCCACCGAATCACAGAATGTTAAAACTAAAATCTGAAAGAACATCTCACTCATCCTACCCCCTCAGAACAAATGAGAATAAATGAAGCTCCGAGAGGGGAGATGACTTGTCCAGAGTTGAACAACTTAGTGGCAGAGCTGAGACCAGACACAGATCTCCTGATTCTCGTCCAGGGATCTTTCCACCCCACCACCTGCCAGAGTTGTTTTATTCTCATTTAAATACAGACACCAATAGTACAGTGGTTAAGAGCACAGTTTGGGGGACAGACCACTGGGCTCATATCTTGACTAAGCCACTTACCAACTCTCTAAACTTAGGGGAGTCACTTAACTGTCTACACTTCTGTTTATTAATCTGTGAAATGTGAATAAGTACATCATCTACTTCCATACAGTTGCTATGAGGTCCAAATGCCATCAATATCTTAGCCTCGCTGTTGTTTTTAGGTGCTGTTGAGTCAGTTCCCACTCACAGCAATCCTATGTAAAATGGAACAAAACACTGCCCGGTCCTGCACCATGCTCACAACCATTGCTGTGCTTGAGCCTATTGTTGCAGCCACTGTGTCAATCCACCTCACTGAGGGTCTTTTTCTCTTTCAATGACCCTCTACTTTAACAACCATGATGTCCTTCTCCAGGGACGATCCCTCCTGATAACATGTCCAAAGTATGTGAGACATGGTCTCATCATTCTTGCTTCTAAGGAGCATTCTGGTTGTACTTCTTCCAAGATAGATTTGTAATTCTTTTAGCAGTCCATGGTACATTCAACATTCTTCACCAACACCACAATTCAAAGGCATCAATTCTTCAGTCTTCCTTATTCATTGTCCAGCTTCTGCATGCATATGAGGCGACTGAAAACACCATGGCTTAGGTCAGGCGCCTCTTACTATTCAAGGTGACATCTTTGCTTTTCAACACTTTAAAGAGGTCTTTTGCAGCAGATTTGCCCAATGCAATGCATCTTTTGGTTTCTTGACTGCTGCTTCCATGAGCGTTGATTGTGGATCCAAGTAAAATGAAATCCTTGACAACTTTAATCTTTTTCCCATTTATCATGATGTTGCTTGTTGGTCCAGTTGTAAGGATTTTTGTTTTCTTTATGTTGAGGTGGAATCCATACTTTGATCTTCATTAGTAAGTGCTTCAAGTCCTCTTCACTTTCAGCAAGCAAGGTTGTGTCAACTGCATAATGCAGGTTGTTAATAAGTCTTCCTCCAATCCTGATATCCAGGTCTTTCATATAGTCCAGCTTCTCGGATTATTTGCTCAGCATTCAGATTCAGTAGGTATGGTGAAAGGATACAACCCTGATGCACACCTTTCCTGACTTTAAATCACGCAGTATTCCCTTGTTCCATTTGAACTACTGCCTTTTGATCTATGTAGAGGTCCCTCACGAGCACAATTAAGTGTTCCGGAGTTTTCATTCTTCACAATGTTATCCACAATTTGTTATGATCCACACAGTCAAATGCCTTGCACAGTCAATAAAACACAGGGAAACATCTTTCTGGTATTCTCTGATTTCAGCCAGGATTCATCTGACATCAGCAATGATATCCTTGGTTCCACATCCTCTTCTGAACTGGGTTTGAATTTCTGCCAATTCCCTGTCAATATACTGCTACAACTGCTTTTGAATAATCTTCAGCAAAATTTTGCTTGCATGTGATAGTAATAATATTGTTAGGTAATTTCCGCATTCGGTTGGATCACCTTTCTTAGGAAGAGGCATAAATGTAGATCTCTTCCAGTCAGTTGACCACATAGCTGTCTTCCAAATTTCTTGGCATAAACGAGTGAGTACTTCTAGTGCCGCATCCATTTGTTGAAACATCTCGATTGATATCTTGTCAATTCCTGGAGCCTTATTTTTGCCAATGCCTTCATTTTTTTTTTTTCAGTGCAGCTTGGACTTCTTTCAGTACCTTTGGTTCCTGAACGTATGGTACCTGTGAAGTGGTTTAATGTCGACCAACTCTTTTTGGTATAGTGACTCTGTGCATTCCTTCCATCTTCTTTGGCTGCTTCCTGCGTCATTTAATATTTTCCCCATAGTAATCCTTCACCATTGCAACTCAAGGCTTGAATTTTTTCTTCAGTTCCTTCAGCTTGAGAAGTGCCAAGCATGTTCCTCCCTTTAGGTTTTCTATCTCCAGCTCTTTGCACATGTCATTATTACACTTTACTTTGTCTTCTTGAGCCACGCTTTGAAATCTTCTGTTCAGCTCTTTTACTTCATCATTTCTTCCTTTTCTTTCAGCCAGTTGACATTCAAGAGTAAGTTTCAGAGTCTCTTCTCACATCCATTTTGATCCTTTCTTTCTTTCCTATCTTTTTAATAACCTCTGGCTTTACTCATGTATGATGTCCTTGATGTCATTCCACAACTCTCTGGTCTTTGGTCATTAGTGTTCAACACGTCAAATCTATTCTTGAGATGATCTCTAAATTCAAGTGAAATATAATCAAGCTCTTGTTGACTTGTTCTAATTTTCTTCAAAACAACTTGAACTTCCATATGAGCCATTGATGGTCTGTTCAGCAGTCATCCCCCTGGCCTTGTTCTGACTGATGATGTTGAGCTTTTCCATCATCTTTCCACAGAAGTAGTCAATTCGATTCCGGTGCATTCCATTTGGCGAGGTCCACGTGTATAGTCACCATTTATGTTGGTGAAAAAAGGTATTTGCAATGAAGTTGTTGGTCGTGCAAAGTTCAATCATATGATCTCCAGCATCGTTTCTATCACCAAGGCCATATTTTCCAACTTCCGATCCTTCTTCTTTGATTCCAACTTGCACATTCCAATCACCAGTAATTACCAATGCATCCTGATTGCATGTTTGATCAATTTCAGACTGTAGAAGCTGGTAAAAAATCTTCAATTTCTTCATCTTTGGACTTCGTGGTTGGTGTGTATATTTGAATAATAGTCGTATTAACTGGTCTCTCTTGTAGGCATATGGATATTATCCTATCACTGACAGTCTTGTACTTCAGGATAGATCTTGAAATGTTCTTTTTGACAATGAATGCAACGTCCTTCCTTTTCAAGTTGTCATTCCCTGTATAGTAGATCATATGATTGTCCAATTTAAAATGGCCAATACTAGTCCATTTCAGGTCACTAATGCCTAGAATATCAATGTTTATGCATTCCATCATTTTTGATGACTTCCAATTTTCCTAGATTCATAGTTTGTACATTCCAGGTTCTGATTATTAACGGATGTTTTCAGTTATTTCTTCTTTTTGATTCATGCCACATTAGCAAATGAAGGTCCCAAAAGCTTGACTCCATCCACATCATTAAGGTTGACTCTACTTTGAGGAGGCAGCTCTTTCTCAGTCGTATTTTTGGTGTCTTCTCACCTGCTGTACTGTGGGGGCTCACATGTTGCTGTGATGCTGGAAGCTATGCTGCAGGTATTCAAATACCAGCAGGGTCACCCATGGTGGACAGGTTTCAGCTGAGCTTCCAAACTAAGACTAGGAAGAAAGAACTGGTAGTCTACTTCTGAAAAAAATTAGCTCATGAAAACCTTATGAGTCTTAGCCTAGTGTTGGGTATACAGCATGCACTCCAGGAATAGTAGATAGCATTATAAGTATTCATAAAAGAAGTGAACTTGAATATCAATTATTCCTCATCTTAGCAATGAGGAAATAAGGTGCAGAGATAAGGAACCTAACCAAAGTCATGCATCTTGAAAGTGGCATGCTGTTCCCACATACCATGCATACCCCATCCAAGCCCGGGACTTTTTCAATAACAATTGACAGGACATCTCAACATAGGGAGAGCTTATGGACTCATGTAACAGAAAGGGGAAATCCCTGGTTGGTGTAAATGATTAATGAGTTCAGCTGCAAACCAAAAGGTTGGAAATTCAAGTACACCAGAGGCACCTTGGAAGAAAGCCCTAGCAATCTTCTTCCAAAACAATCAGTCACTGAATACCTGAGGAGCACAGTTCTACTCTGATACACATAAGGTTGCCATGAGTCAGAGTCGACATGATGGCCACTGGTATATCTATGTCTATGTCTGTGTCTGTGTCTGCGTCTGCGTCTGCGTCTGCGTCTGTCTGTGTCTGTGTCTGTGTCTGTGTCTGTCTATGTCTATGTCTATATATATATATATATATATGAAAAGGGTGGTTGCTGATTTCACTTCTGGTTGAGTCTATCTGCATACGTAATGGTCTCAGTCTCTCTCTTCTGCCCCTCCTCCATGTCTTCATCTTTTTTTCCCTCTGGGTTGGTTGCACTCTTAAATAAGCCCGCCTCACATGGAGATGCTTACATTTCCTGGTTTAAAATCTCTTTACAGGTAATAACCCTGTAGAATAAGTGCTATTGTTTACCTATTATTCATGCAAATGTTCTGGAATTCATGCTGATTGAATCAATTAAGATCAGGTGTTAAAGTCTTGCATTGGCCAGGGGCATGGACTGCAGTGATTCACCAGGCTTGAATCCTGTGACCATTGCTAGGTACAGGTAGAATGAAGTACCCCAACTTAAGTCACATAGACAAGGTATAGGAAAGGATGCCAATATCAAAAGAAGAGAGGATGGAAGAGCAATTGAATGCAGCCAGGGTTGGCAACTCTCTTTCCACTCTTCCCCCTTTTGGAAATACCCCAAAGCCACCCCATTTGCCATCACTTCTCTTCCCCTTGGCCTTCTCCATTCAGTCCATTTCCTCTTTCTGCTTCCATCGCCTCCACTGTTGTTGTGTGTTGCCATCAAGTCAGCTCTGATTCATGGGGACCCCATGTAAAACAGAACAAAACATTGCCCGGTCCTACCCTGTATTCATGGCTGCTTTTATGCTGAAGTCCATTATTGAGGCCACCGTGTATTCTGAGTGCCTTCTAGTCTAAGCAGCTCATCTTCCAGCACTATATTGGACAATATTCGGTTGTGATCCATAGGGTTTTCATTGGCTACTTTTCAGAAGTACATCATTGGGCCTTTCTTCCCAGTCTGTCTTTATCTGGAAGCTCCACTGAAATGTGTCCACCATAGGCGACCCTGCTGGTATTTGAAATACCACTGGCATAGCTTCCAGCATCATACCAACGTGCAAGCCACCACAGCTCAACAAACTGGCAGATGGGTGGTGGATCTCCCTCTTAGGACTTCAGCATTTTTAACTCCTGTGTAGACTCCTAAGGAATCTCCAGTCCTAAATCTGAGTTCTAGCCCCTGAGTACAACTCCCTGAACCAAACAGAAAAGTGTGGTGACCCATAAGCACAGTTATCTTTGAAGCAGATCTGGAGATGCAGCCATGAGTTTGACCTACTTCTCTTTTCTTTAGCACCTCAGACCCCTCCTGGGTCAGAGACTGTTGGTGCCAGCACTGCTCTCATCCCTTAGCAGCTGGGGTTCTCTAAAGAAGAAACAGTGGGGCTCAGATGTGCTGAGAGCCAGCAGGGCTTTGAACACTGCAGGGGAAAGTCAGAGTCTCATCCTCTCTGACTAATTGTAGCATTTCAGCAGCAAGGAGGCCGCCTATGTGTTTATTCAGAAGGATTGAGTCCATGGGAGGATACAGCATTACCTAGCAGTTTAGGGCATATGTTTTGGAGGAATTGGTTTTAATTACAGATCTGCTGGCTAGTAGCTGGGTGACCTTGGGCAGTGCACATAGCCTCTAAGTCTCAATATTAACACCTCAGCAATAACAACTATAACAACTATCTTCTAGGAGTGACGTGAGGATTAAATGAGATGATGAGTATGTTGGCCCCTAGGGGGTGCTCGACACTCCTTGTCCTCCCCCCCATCCCTCCATTTCTATTCTTTAAGGATGAGTCAGAAGATCTAGGACAATTACCTCCAACCCCCTGAAACGAGGAGAGCCTAGCTGGTATATTAGATTCCGAGACACAAATTGGACCATGTGTTCTAAGGATTATTGCTGTCAGAAGCCATCAAATCAGCCCCCAACTCATGGCAACCCCATATGCAACAGAACTAAAAAAAAAAAAAAAAATTTTTTTTTTTTTTTTAAACACTGCCCAATCCTGTGTTATCCCCATAATGGGCTGAGGATGGCACTGTTGTGATCCATAGGGTTTTTACTGGCTAATTTTCAGAAGTAGATCACCAGCCCCTTCTTCCTAGCCTGTTTTAGTCCAGATGCCCAACTGAAAACTGTTCAGCATAATAGCAATGAGCAAGACTCCACTGACAGATGGGTGGTGGCTGTGCACGAGATGCATTGGCTGGGAATTGAACCAGGGTCTCCCACATGAAAAGGTGAGAATTCTTCCATTGAATCACCAATGCCTTATTCTAAAGCTGGCTTGGTCAAAGGGGTAAACACCAGGCCTCTGCTGCTCCTCTTCTTAGATCTCTTGAGGTAAGGGTTGGTACTGCCCCTGGACACGAGGGAATCCCTGTTCTCTCTCTCTCTCAGTCTCTCTTTCTGCATCTCCCGCTCCTTGCCTCTCTTCCTCCAGTCATCTGGCTACTAGGCCAGGCTAATAAAGCTCCAGGCTTTGGGGCTGACGCTTTCTCTTTTCCCTGACCTCTACATCCTCTATGGCTGAAAGAGACCCTCATCTCATTGCACTGGCATATTCTAACACTATGTTCTAAGCTTAAAGGATACGGCATTTTTTTGCTCTGGTTTTGGTTGCTAATCTGCCAATACAGGAGAGAACCAGAAGCCTCTACATCAAGTGTCAGCATACTACAGCCCTTGGGCCAAACTGGGTCCAAAGCATTTCTTTGTCAATAAAGTTTTATTAGAACAAAGCCACATCAATTTGTTTACATATCATCTATGGCTGATTTTGTACTACAACAGCAGTGTTGAGTTGTTGAAACAGAGAGCGTATGGTCCTCAAAGCCTAAAATTTTAACTGTCTGATCTTTTCCTGAAAGCTTTGCTGACCCCTGGTCTATATAATCCAGCCTACGTTACTAGAGTTCATCCTTGGGGTTTTGGACCTAAGCCTCACCAAATAATAAATGTTACTTTTCTTTATTTATTTGTGCATAATACAAGATTATGGACAGGACTTTGACAGACTTAGGTCTCCAGGCTTCTTATATCATACATTTTCAATTAAGCTGGCTGTTGTTATCATTATCATCATCCATGGTGATGGAACAGGAGTGAAGAGCCTCATAGCATGGATGCAGCCCGTTGTCCTGTCTGAAGAGTCTTAGATGACTGAGCTTGACTTGAGCTCTTCTACTTGGTAACTGTGTGACCTTAGACAAGTAATTTTGCCTTTCTGGGCCTCAGTTTTCCCTTCTATAAAATACAGATAACTAAAATGAGACTGCCAGATTGTTGTAAAGATGATATGAGATCACAGATGCAATCTAACTAGCACAGTGCTTGGAAGATTAAAAAAAAAAAAAAAAAAACCTGTTGCCGTTGAGTTGACTTCAACTCATAGCAACCCTACAGGACAGAGTAGAACTGCCCCACAGGGTTTCTAAAGAGCAGCTGGTGGATTTGAACTGCTGACCTTTGGTTAGCAGCTGAACACTTAACCACTGTGCCACAAGGGCCCCTATAAAAATTATCAGGTACTAATTAAAAGTTATTCATCCTCTTTGCTTATTATCCTGTTTGTAAAGATCATGACACCTGTCTTTTGTGACACTGGCTTCCTAGCCCAGTTCCATGAGGTGGAGTGGACCTTGATAAATATATGTCCTGCCCAGATAGTGCCCAGGGTTCTGAATTTTGATGGCAGAGGAGAAATTTAGAAAGAACCTGAATCTTTTATGAAAGTACTAAATTGCCAAGTCAGCTAATTCTGAAGACTGCCACGTTTCTGGATATTTTGTTACAAGAGCTTATAAATTTTCTCCATTATTTAAGCCATCTTGAGTTAGTATCTTGAGTTAGCAAGACAGAAGCATCCTAACAAACAAATATATATATAAAAAAATTACAATATCATAAATAAAGTTTGGTATCTTGCTTTTTTACTTACCAAGAGCATTTTCCTGTATCAGTTGATAATTTCTATAAATTTGATTTTATAGCTACATTATTCTACTTTGAAAATGCATCATAATTTACTTAACTATTCACGTATTTTTAGATAATTAGATTATTTCATTCATTTTTCACTATTATAAATAACATTAAAGTCGACATCTTTAAAAAACTCTATTTAGTTCATTAAAATAGATAGCAGAGGTGGAATTACTGTTTAAAAAATATTTTTTTTAATGTTCTTGATAGTGCCAAATTGCTTTCTAGAAAGACTAAATCAATTTATACTCCCGTTAGCATAGTATAAGAGTGCCTAACACATCACAGCAAAAACCTTAGACTATTTATTAAAATAAAAGAATGGTATCATGCTCTTAGGAGCCCTGGTGGCGCAGAGGTTAAGAGCTTGGCTGCAAACCAAAAGGCTGGCAATTCTGCTCTGTGGGAGAAAGATGTGGCAGTTTGCTTCTGTAAAGATAGCCCATTGCCCTTGAGTCAATTTCAACTCATAGACACCCTGTAGGGCAAAGCCTTGGAAAGCCTATAGGGTAGTTCTACTCTGTTCTGTAGGGTCACTATGAGTCAGAATTGACTCGATGGCAATGTGGTTTATCATGCTCTAGATTGAAATGTATTGATTACTAGTGATGTAATATTTTCCTTTTTTACCAGCCATGTATATTTTTCTTTAACAAATTGCCCATTCATATTCTTGCTAATTTTTAACTGAGTTTTTCTATTTTCCTACAGACTTATAAAAGCTCTAGGGTTAATATTTACCTAATAATAGGCACAATAAACTTTAAATTCATAACTTATTTTGACCTTAAAAAAAATTCTTAGGTAGGTATGATTAAACTCGTCTTACAGAGGAGAAGGTGGAGGCTCAGGAAGGTTAAGTAACTTTATAGCAGCCATCAAAGTGTAAATCAAGTGCAAGCCCAGGTGTGTACACACAAATACAAATGATATTTACCATTTGGAGGGACTCATCTATCACCTACCCATTGCCATCGAGTTTACTCATGGTGACCCCATGTCTTAAAGAGTAGAACTGAGCTACATAAGATTGTCTTGGCTCTAATCTTTACAGAAGCAGATCATCAGGTCTTTCTTCCATGGCACCGCTGGGTGAGTTTTCACCTCAAACCTTTGGGTCAGTAGGTGAGAGTGAACCATTCGCACCACCCAGGGACCTAACTATCACCTAGACTCTGCTTTCTTCCTGCAGGTGAACTTTTTATCTAGGGAAGCATCCTAGTTCTCCATGCAAAAGATGCTGATGGTTCACTTCAGAAAACGATAAAGATGTATTTTTCTACTGGATATGTTTCCTCTTGATAATATATATTAACCTCAAATCCCTGAGAGCACCCTATTTCCTCCCATTAGAATGCCCCAACATGGCAACTGTAGCAGTAAATGCAGATGTTCCTAACCAGTGAAAACTGGCCAGTAACTACACCACCTACTTCTTGCTTGCTACAGAATTGCATCCCGTGCTTACTGACAGATGACACAAGTGGTAGAGGGATCCTTTGAGTGGCTGCTCTCATTCAGATAGAAATTACAACTGTGGTCCAAAAGAGGAAACTGATTGGTTTTATCAGGGCTCAGAATTTTAGAGCAGTGGTTTCAAAATCGCATATTAGAATCTCCGGGGAGATATTTTAAATCTCATACTCAGGCTACTCTCTTTACCACCAAATCAGGATCCTTGAGGTTGGGCCCAAGGATTAGTACTTTTTAAAACTCCCCAGCTGATTTCATAAGCAACACTAGTGTGATGGAGTCATGCCTCTGATCTCCTGTCTGGGAAAAGAAGCCTTGCACTTAGTGACTCAGGATGGCTCTAGTGGAGAGAGAAGGAAGTGCTGGGGTAGTTCCTTCATTGCATGCCTCAACTTGATATTGAAGGATACCCTTGATTTAAAGTAAGATATCTACCTCCTCTTATTGAGGTGACAGATGTTGAGATAACTCCCTCTACCTTTGAGCAAACCCATGCATAGAAAAGGTCAGCTCATTGTCTGAAGGAAAGAGTATGGGTCAAATACTGAAGTGGGTCCTGAAAACTTAGAAGCCAAGTAACAGAAAATGTGGCTTATATTTTTTTTTGTTTGTTTGAAAAAGAGTCTAGAGTCTACCCTTTTTTCCTGTTGCCTTCAATTTGACTCTGACTTCTGGCAACCCCATGTGTGTCATAATAGAACTGTGTTCCACAGGGTTTTCAGTGGATGATTTTTTTGCAAGTAGGTCACCAGGCCTTTCTTCTGAGGTACCTCTGGGTATACTCGAACCAACAAGGTTTTGGTTAACAGTTCTGTCTGTTAACTGTTTGTACCACCCAGGGACTCCAAGGCTTATATTTTTAATGGAAATCTCTCTTGAGCCCATGAAATTGATACAACCTTGAATGCAGGCAGGACATGAGGCCCTTTTAATTGAACATGATGATACTATTGAATACCCTAAACTCTAAGCTTTTGTCATGCCCTCTTGAGGGAGACAGTCTTACTGAGACTGAATAAACCATCAGATGTACACCAATGTTCACTGCAGCACTATTCACAATAGCCTAAAGGTAGAAACAACCTAAATGCCCATCAACAGATGAATGGATAAACAAAATGTGGTACATTCATACAATGAAACGTTGCTCAACCATTAGGAGAAATGAACTATTGATACATCCTACAAATGGAGAAAAGATTGAAGTCAAGGATTTCATTTTACTTGGATCCACAATCAACATCCATGGAAGCAGCAGTCAAGAAATCAAGAGATATATTGCATTAGGCAAATCTGCTGCCAAAGACCTCTTTACAGTGTTGAGGAACAAAGATGTCACCTTGAAGACTAAGGTGCACCTGACCCAAGCCATGGTATTTTCAATTGCATCATATGCATGTGAAAGCTAGACAATAAATAAGGAAGACCAAAGAAGAATTAAAACCTTCAAATTGTGGTGTTGATGAAAATACTAAATATACCACGGACTGTCAAAAGAATGAAAAAATCTGTCCTTAGAAGCAAGGATGGTGAGACTGCGTCTTATATACTTTGGAGGTGTTATCAGGAAGGACCAGTTCCTGGAGAAGGACACCATGCTTGGTAAAGTAGAGGGTCAGTGGAAAAGAGAAAGACCCTCAATGAGATGGATTGACACAGTGGCTGCAACAATGAGCTCAAGCATAATGATTATCAGCATGGTGAAGGACTGGGCAGTGTTTCATTCTGTGGTACATACGGTTGCTATGAGTTGGAACCAACTCAAGGGTACCTAACAACATCAACAATATGGATGGAGTTGGAAGACATTATGCTGACTGAAATAGGTCAGTTACAAAAGGACAAATATTGTATGACCTTGCTTATATAAAAAGACAAGAAAAGCCAAAAGTATAGAGAACAAAGCTAAAATGAGGTGTTAACGGTGATGGAAATATCATATTGATTAAGGGTAGGGTTGTATAACTGATTGATGTAATTGCTGTCAATAAGCTGTACACCTGTAAAAAGTTGAATTGGCAAAAGTTGTGTGGTTGACATATTTGCAACAATGACCAAAAAAAAGTAGCCACTAGGCTGCTTTTGTACAACCAAAAACCTAATAGGGTTTGGAGGTTTAGGGTCATGGTTTCATGGGATACCCCAGTTAACTGGCCTAATAACATCTTTAGTGCTTCTGTTCTATCTCCTAGTTCATTGCATAGTGCCTGGGGTCTTAAAATCCTGCAAGCAGCCATCCAAGGCACAGCAATTGGTCTCTACTTGCCTGGAACAAGAGGAAGGAGAAAAGTCAGAAATAGGATGAGTATGCGGAATGTGTAGCTAACTGCCTCCATGAACACTTGCCTCCTTTGCCATAAGCCCAGAAGAACTGGATGGTGCCAAGCTGCTGTTACTGAACATTTTCATCAAAGATTTCATAGAAGAATCCTGATCAAAAGGGCAGAAAATGCAGATCGGAATTTAAAATTCTCATGGACTCCAGACTTTCTGGAGTCATGAAGGCTGGATGAATCCCTGAAACTATTTCCCTGAGATAATCCTTAAACCTTAAGCCAGAAATATTCCCCGAAGTCTTCTTAAAGTCAAATAATAGTTCAGCTTAACTAGTAAAAAATGTCTGCCTTAAGCATTACATTCTTGTAAGAACTGTCTATATGGGATCAAATTGACCACAGCAACTCGAAAGATTAGATCGGAAACTTAGGGGATAGTGAATTTATGTTCATGTGGGACGAACAACTCAGAAAAGGAGGGTGAGAATGATTACACAACTTGAAGAATGTAATCAATGTCCCTAAACAGTACATGTAAAAAATGTTGAATTGGTGTATGTTTTACTGTGTATATTCTCAACAATGACAAAATAAAATTATATAAATAAATAAAAAGAAATGGAAAATGTACCATTGAAAATGGCAAAAGTAAAACGACAACAAAAAACATCACATGATATCCTCCCCTCGACGAAGCAAATGAAAGAACAAAGGGCTTACATACTGAATAACTACCATCTGCCTCTATGGTTGTTGTTAGCTGCCATCAAGATGACTCCTGCTTATGGCAACCTTAAGTATAATAGAATGAAATGCTGCCGGGTCCTGTGCCATCTTCATGATTGTTTGTATGTTTATAACCTGCCTCTACACAGAGTAAATTCCCATTTTCAGCCTTTCCCCTTTTCTGTTCTCCATTTCTGCTCCACAATGGGCTTTCTCCCGAGGCCAACTAAATTGTGGCTATCTATACACAAGTGCTTCAACATTTCTGTTGTCCCAGAAAATCTTTCTTCCCCATGATTACAATTCAGACTATTACTTTACCTTCCAGTGAGCTCTTTCTCTATGTTTGTGGGTTTCCTATACTTTCTTTTTGCCATTATTGTCAGCAATTAAACTTTAAAATCCTCTGGTGCAGAGCAGGAACTTCAATTGCATATGGAGAAACTGTAGTCATAGAAGAGTCAAGAGGTATTCCTAGGGCCCAAAGCTATTCTATGAGCTGAGATGCTATGAAATGGTGGGAGTACTAGTAGCAGTAACTACTACTATCAAGATCAGCCCAAGGGTGATCCCTATGAGGTGGAGGTCAGACATACCTGCACTCCCCAACCTTTTTACCAATTCTGACACCAGCCATTCCTCCCATAGCACTCTCTATTTCTCTTCTGGTCTCGATAATCCATTGCCATGGTCACACAGAACTCACAGACCATGCTTACAGTTATGCAGTTTATTAAGGAAGCAACAGGGTACAACCTGGGACCAGGATCAACAGGCTACAACTCAGGATTAGGATCAGGAAGCATGTAGGCAAAGTCTTTTTTCTTCAATGCAGGACAGCTCTCTCAGCTCCTCTTGGCCATGCAGGCCTCTTCTTGGCCCCCTCAGGACAAGCTCTGCTTGGCTCTGCTGTCTGTCACCACCAATTATGCCACAGGGCTCCTTCCAGGCCTCTCACTGTCTTCAGTGTTACAGCTCTTTTAGGAGGTCTCTTACCTCCTCTCTCTCTGCTTCATCTCTCTTCTCTCTTACTTTTTCTCCTTTCTGCTTCCTGTCTTCCTGCTTCTTTCTGTCTGAAAAACTGCTGTGGAGTTAGCTGCTTATTCACACAAATTTCTCAGTTTCAAAGATGGCCCTCCTACAAGGGCCACAAACTATCAATTCCCTCAGACACTTCATTTGTATAGTAGGCTACAGATATTTCATTTTCATAGTCTATTAATCAGTCCCTGCAAAGTGCATACCAATCACAGGGCAGGCTGCAGCCCAGGACCAGACAAAAAGTATCAAACCAAGTTGTGTACAGCTTACCCAGAAAATGTTAGTCAACCTAGATGAAAGTAAGAAATCCTCTGGGGTAGAAAAATAATGCAAAGGGTTTAGGGGAAATGTCTCTCAAGTTGTTTTCCAAAGATCCAAGGTAAAACGACACATAAAGAAACTCATTTCACCTTACCAAAGATACATTAAGACACAGGTGTGGTTAGACAGGTAGACAGGAGTTCAAAGACAAACATAAAGCAGTTAGATACTCAGAGACTCAACGAAAAAGAAAGACTTGGAGATTCCAGGGGACACAAAGACATAGAGACACAAGGAGAGAAAGATTCAGTTAAGGGGAAAAGGGACTTATTGCACTGATGAGAGTAAGGAGCTGGAGGCAAGTCTTAGCATCAAAACCGACTGGTTATCTGGTGTTGGGTCATTCCCATCTCTCAGTTTCCCCTCTGCAACTGTTGGGACTAGATCAGGGATGAAGAATGAGTTTCATTATGTGTGCCAACTCTAATCAATCAGTAGTCACTTAAGCATGATGTTGACAAGGATTTGAGGCTACACCTGGGCTCATAGAAAGACTACAGTGATGGATTAGCAATGTCTGCCACGGATGTGGGAGACAGAATTACAGCATGAATGCAGGTGTTTTCTATCTCTGAACTAGATAGCTTCTAAATTCAAATTTCAGCTCAACCATTCTAAAACTCTATGCAACGATGACAAAAATGAAACCTCTTTTCACTAGACCACATTCTTCTCTAAAATTGTGGCTATTACTTGCTATCACTGAGTATGAGGGGAAAAAAAAGCACGATACAAGGAATATTTAAAGAGGGAACATTTGTGGTTTTTCTTCTTTTCTCCCAGAACTTCTAGAAATATGAACATTTTAGAGTGCTGGAGGCTGCTTCTTTGCATCCCTTGGAGAGATGGAAGAAGAGAGACAGCTGGAAAAATTTAGGACAGTTGTAAATTATTTAGGACCCTTTGCTTTACTTGTACTTTCCAAAAGAACACAGGCACCAAGGTTTCAGCTGCACGCACCCCGCTCACTCAATAAGAAATATGGAAGCTTAGCCTGAGAAAATGAAATAAACACAGCATGTGTTCAGAAACATCTGAAAGCTGGAGTTTAGTGATTTGTGTTTTACAGCCAGGTAATCTGTCCTCCAGGAACTGAAATCTGTAAAGGAATAGGGATGGTTGGCAAGAACTTCAGATCCATGGTGTTTAGAGTTTGGTATCCTTTGAGAATAGAATTCTCTAGCCTGGCCTGGGGTCCGGTACAAGGCTGCCCTTGGGGTTCTAGCCCTCCTATGATGTTACTGCAGAGGCAACTCTATAATAAGATGCTCTGGGTGGAGATGCCCAGAAAATAATTTTAGATTCTAAATATTTCAGAAATCTGTTCATTTCTTTCCAACCCTCCTACTGTTTGCTGCCCTACATGAAGTCCTCATCTCTCATACCAAGATTCATACTAAGATCTATCTCCTCTCTTTTACTGTTGTTTTGAGCCCTTCTAGCTGATCCTCGACACTGCAGCCAAACTGATCATTTCAAAATGCACACCTGACAGCCTTTTCCATGCTTAAAACCCCTTATGAATGTTGAGGTTGTGTGTCGACTTGGCTTGGCCATAATTCTCAGTGGTTTGGCAGTTATCGTGTAGTTTGGCACATTCCAGCCGAATGTGGAAATTATAGAACAATATCATTAATATCATACGCAAGCAAAATTCTGCTGAAGATGATTCAAAAATGGCTGCAGCAGTATATTGACAGGGAACTGCCAGAAATTCAGGTCGATTTCAGAAGAAGATGTGGAATCAGGGATATCATTGCTGATGTCAGATGGATCCTGGCTGAAAGCAGAGAATACCAGAAGGATGTTTACCTGTGTTTTACTGAATATGCAAAGGCATTCGACTGTGTGGATCATAACAAACTATGGATAACACTGCAAAGAATGGGAATTCCAGAACACTTAATTGTGCTCATGAGGAACCTTTACATAGCTCAAGAGGCTGTTGTTCCGACAGAACAAGGGGATACTGATTGGTTTAAAGTCAGCAAAGGTATGAGTCAGGGTTATATTCTTTCACCAGACCTATTTAATCTGTATGCTGAACAAATAATACAAGAAGCCGGACTATATGAAGAAGAATGGGGCATCAGGATTGGAGGAAGACTCATTAACAACCTGCGTTATGCAGATGACACAACTTTGCTTGCTGAAAGTGAAGAGGACTTGAAGCACTTACTAATGAAGATCAAAGACCACAGCCTTCAGTATGGACTGCACCTCAACATAAAGAAAACAAAAATCCTCACAACTGGACCAATGAGCAACATCATGATAGATGGAGAAAAAGTTGAAGTGTCAAGGATTTCATTTTATCTGGATCCACAATCAACACCCATGGAAGCAGCAGTCAAGAAATCAAAAGACACATTGCGTTGGGCAAATCTGCTGCAAAGGACCTCTTCAAAGTGTGGAAGAGCAAAGATGTCACCCTGAAGACTAAGGTGCACCTGACCCAAGCCATGGTATTTTCAATCACATCATATGCACGTGAAAACTGGACAATGAATAAGGAAGACGGAAGAAGAGTTGATGCCTTTGAATTGTGGTGTTGGTGAAGAATATTGAATATACCACGGACTGGCAAAAGAACGAACAAATCTGTCCTGGAGGAAGTGCTGTCAGAATGCTCCTTAGAGGCAAGGATGGCGAAACTGTGTCTTACATGCTTGGCAGAGCACAGGGTCAGCAGAAAAGAGGAAGACCCTCAACGAGGTGGGTTGACACAGTGGCTGCAACAATGAGCTCAAGCATAAAAACAATTGTAAGGATGACGCAGGACCGGGCAGTGTTCCGTTCTGTTGTGCACAGGGTTGCTATGAGTCAGAACCAACTTGACGGCACCTAACAACAACATCAACAACAACATGATGATGTGATCACTTCTGTGATGAGGTTTGATATAATGTGATCACTTTCCTGAAGGATAGTGGTGAAGGGAAATCCTCCCAATGGGCAGAACTTTGAGCAGTGCATCTGGTTATTCACTTTGCTTGGAAGGAGAAATGGCCAGGTATGAAATTGTATACTGATTTATGGGCAGTGGCCAGTGGTTTGGCTGGATGGTCAGGAACTTGGACAGAACATGATTGGAAAACTGGAGAAAAGGAGGAAGAGGTATGTGGATAGAACTCTTTGAATGGGCCAAAGTGCAGATATTTGTGTCTCCTGTGAATGCTCACCAAAGGGTGACCTCAGCAGAGGAGGATTTTAACAATCAAGTGGATAGGATGAGGCATTCTGTGGATACCAGTCATTCTCTTTCCCTAGCCACCCCCATCATTGTCCAATGGGCTCATGAACAAAGTGGCCATGGTCCCAGGGATAGAGGTTATGCATGGGCTCAGCAACATGGACTTCTACTCACCAAGACCAAATTAGATGCAGCCCCTGAGAGTGCCCAATCTGCCAGAAGCAGAGACCAACACAGTCTGCAATATGGAACCATCCTTTGAGGTGATCAGCCAGCAACCTGATGGCAAGTTGATTACATTGGAGTGCTTCCATCATAGAAAGGGCAAAGATTTGTTCCTACTGAAATAGACACTTACTCTGGATATGGGTTTGCCTTCTCCGAATGCAATGGTTCTGTCAAAATTACCATCTGTGGACTTATAAAAAAAAAAATTATAGGATGCCTTATCTGCTGTCATGATACCCCAAACAGCATTGCCTCTGATCAAGGGACTCACTTCACAGCAAATGAAGTGCAGCAATGGGCCCATGCCCATGGAATTCAGTGGTCTTACCATGTTCCCCATCATCCTGAAGCAGCTGGCTTGACAGAATGATGGAACGGCCTTCTAAAGACATAATTATAGCACCAGCTAGGTGACAATACCTTGCAGGGTTGGGGCAATGTTCTCCAGGAGGCTGTATATGCCCTAAACCAGCATCCAATATGTGGTGCTGTTTCTCCCACAGCCAGGATTCATGGGTCCAGGAATCAAGGGGTGGAAAAGAGAGTGGTACCACTCACTATTACCCCTAGTGACCTACTCATGAAATTTTTTCTTCCTGTCCCCACAACCTTATGCCTTGCTGGTTTAGAGATCTTAGTTCCAAAGGCAGGAATGCTCTCACCTGGAAACACATCACCGATTCCATTGAACTGGAAGTTAAGAATATCACCTGGCCAATTTGGACTCCTTATGCCTCTGGATCAACAGGCAAAGAAGGGAGTTACCATATTGGCTGATGTGACTGATACTGATTTTTAAGAGGAAATTGGCCTGATATTACATAATGGAGGAAAAGAAGAGTATGTCTGGAATGCAGGAGATCTCTTAGGGTATCTCTTAGTACTACAATTCCTTGTGATTAAGTCAATGAAAAACTACAGCAACACAATTCCAACATGACTTCTAATGGCCCAGAGCCTTCAGGGATGAAGGTTTGGGTCACCCTAGTAGGCAAAGAACCACAACCAGCTGAGGTGTTTTCAAAGGGATTGCAGAACGGGTGGTGGAAGAAGATAGTTCTAAATACCAGTTATGACCACATGATCAGTTGCAGAAAAGAGGACTGTAATTGTTGTGGTATTTCTGCCTTCTATGTGTGTTTGTTGTATCATGTTAGGAGCAAATATGACTTTGTAATTGTCTTTATTCAGAGATTGTATGCAGTTTAAGGAGATGTGTGCAGGCGCCCAAGTTGACAAGGGGTGGACTGCCATCATTAAGGTTGTGTGTCAACTTGGCTGGTCCATGGTTCTCAGTGGTTTGGCAGTTATGATATAGTCTGGCAGCCATATGATGATGTGATCACTTCCATGATGGGATCTGCTGTGAGTAGCTAATGAGTTGAAAGGGAATTTCCCTGGGGGTGTGGCCTGTATCCAACATAGGTAGACTCTCTGGCAAGGATTGCAGGCTTTAGTACCTCTGGATCTTGCAGCTGGCTCCTGTTTGTCTGTCCTCCGGTTCTTGGGACTTGAGCTGACAGCTTATCTGCCATCTTTCCTGCCATTCTTGTGATTTGTTGGTCTTTGCAGCCTGTGAGCAATAGCCCTGCTGTCTGACCTACCGATCTTGGGTTTGCCAGACCCTGTGTCCACCTGCAAATCAGGAGAACCCTCCAGCCTAACCCAGGGACTTGGAATGTTCCAGCCTGAACAACCACATGAGTCATTTCCTTGATATAAATCTCTACATAGGTATTTATATGCTTTACTTGTTGTTTCTCTAGAGAACTCAGTCTAAGACATCCCTTGATTAATCCTTTGCCTTCAGATAAAATTCAAGGTCCTGAAAAGTCTGTAAGAGATTTTTCCTACCTGTGACTCCTCGCCTGCACTAAATATGCTACTAACACGGAATCATTGGAGAATCTGGTATACATCCTGCTAGTCCTCACTTTCATCCTTTAGCTCATGTTTTTCATCTGGAATGCCTAATCCATGCCTGTCTGCCTGGCTCCCTTGGGCCCTCCATTTTGCCCCCTTCTGCATACCTCTATAGTGGCATTTACCATATTTTTCTATATTCATCTAATGTTCTCTTGCTTCTCTAGGTAGGAACTCCTTGATGGTAGGAACCACATCCTAGTCATCTCTAATTCCTGCCATCTGAGTATGTGCCAGGCACTCTAGAAACTTTCTTGAATTGAGTAAGTGCATACAAAAAAAGCATCCACCTTATACAAGACTCAATTCTGTTCTTTTGCAAAATTTACCCAAAGGAAGTGCCAAAGTATCCTAGAAGGATTAAATCAAAGTCAACTTGGAATTTAAAATGGGTTATGCTAGTAGTCTAATGTATTTCTTTTCTAACTAATCTTCCCATTTTGATCATCTTCTCAGTGAAATCTTACTCTGTGTCCCTTCTTTTCCTGCCCAAGTAGAGTTATTGTCTCTCCTTAAGGCTCCTTCAACACCTCATTCCACATCTCAACTTGCAGCACAAAGTATATTATGTCAATATCAGTCTCCCTTGGAGTAAAAAGCACAGTACTAGATAATATGCATTTAATTTTTTTTTAATAATAAGTTAATTACTTCTTTTTTTATAATATCTTACATTTATTAAGAGCCTATCCTTAGAAGTGTGGATGGTGAGGCTTTGGCTAACTTTGGACACAAAATCAGGAAAGAACAATCACTAGAAGAGGGCTTATGTTTGGTAAAACGGAGGCTCAAAAAGAACAAGGGAACCCCTCAGTTAGGTGGACTGACAAAATAGCTGCAACAAAGGACTCAAACATACCAACAATCATGAAGATGGTGCGGGCTGGATAACATTTTGCCCTGTTACACGTAAGGTCTCCAGGAGTCGGAGCTGACTTGATAGCGATAAGGATCATTTAATTCTCACAATAATTTTATGAGCTATATTATTATGGAAACCCTGGTTGTGCCGTGGCTAAGTGCTACAGCTGCTAAGCTAAAGGGTCAGCAGTTCGGATCCACCAGGCACTCCTTGGAAACTCTATGGGGCAGTTCTACTCTGTCCTATAGGGTCGCTATGAGTCAGAATCAACTCGATGGCAATGAGTTTGTTTTTTTTTTTAATACTATTATTATACACTTCTCAGATGAATAAATTGAATCTAATAGATTTTAGGTGACTTGTCCAAGGTTACATAACTCCCAAGTAGCTGAGCCAAAACTTGAAACAAAACCTGCCATACTATGTAGTGCCTCTGTGGATTAATGGATAGATGGATGAATGATGGATGGATATGGATAGCTGATGGATGGACGGGTGATGGATGGATATGGATGGACGGACGGACAGACGGACAGATGGATGGATGGATGATGGATAGACGGACAAGCAAGTTACCTGAGTTCCAAAATCATAAGGAAACATTAGGCATTTTTCACCATACCCTGCTGTCCTAGGGCTGCCTCCTGCTGCTCTATCCCTCAACCGACCTGCTGTTTTCAGAAGACTAGTAATTCTAGCACTCATTGATGATAATGATTTTAGTGGTGAGGAGGGGAGAAAATCTGGGATGAGAATCCTAGATTGATTCACCAAGAGATGATAGTTCCTTAAGAACTACATGCTATCTGTAAATTTATTTTTAGTTATAAAACCTCAATCCTTGCCCAGATTTCTTCATTCTTTTCACTCCTAGAATATTGTTTAACCCCTAACACCAGGAGTCTTACCTGACAAGGCATTTTTGTAGGATCTCAGGAAAGCAAAAATCATGTTTTATGATTCTCCACATGATAGAAAATGTGTGTGTGTGTGTGTGTGTGTGTAGGTGAGAGAACTTTTTCCCTTTTTGCAAAGGAAATATTGACGTTTCATTTTGTAAAAGAAATTATATGATTGCATTAAAAAGATGAATGGATTTATCTGGTGTCAAATGCTGCTGGAAAAAAATGTTTCTCCCTGATTCTTGGCATTTCCCTGATCCAAAAGAAATTCCCATTTAGTCTAATTAGGCTTTCTGTCTTCTTCACTGGGTCTCCATCACTTGTTAATTTCCAGCTGGGTGATGCATTACAAAGGTGTGTCTAATTGTCTTCATTTTGTAGACATTCTCACCTGCAGGTGGCCAAAGAATGTTTACCTAAGCCAGAGAGCTGATCTCCGCTGACCACTAACGTTGAGTCTCCAACCTGCTGGTTATCTTTCTCTAACACTATTAGGATATCAAAAACAAAGACCCACACCATACAAAATAAAGAATATCACCAGATATAGGTTTCTTAAGGTAGCAACATATTCAAAGTGAAGAAAAAAGGACTCACTTTAGCACTTATTCTTCTCAAAGCCTAGAGGTTATTTAGCCCAAGATTTCTCAGTCAGGCCATGCTGGCCCACCAGCAGCTCTTCATGCTCCACCTTATGAAACCTCTCACTGGTTGCTACCAGTAGTCACTCTCTTGAACACATCAGCAGCTCACAGGAATTTTCAACAACTGGGGTGACTGTACTATTTATCATCCAAATTTGGGTAGTTTTGGAAGTTGAGTGGGTGCTTATTATAATTACACCAGAAAAACAAATGCTAACTAGGACTGTCCCAATCAAAAACCCTGTCAATAACTTACCTAAGGATTTTTATATTCCTTCCTTTAATCAAAGTCCATGCAGCTGAAGTCCCAATAGGCTTTGTGATGGAGCCACCTCAGATATGACTTGGTTCTTACTGTGACCCTATCACTATGTTTTCATAGCACTCTGAACTTCCCATCACAGAGGTTTACTTTACCACAACTGCTATGTCATTGCATTCCTTCCTAGATAATACACTAGATAGTGGTAGGAATTGTGTCTCTCCTGTTTTCTCAATATTTATCACTGTTCCTGGCACTAGATAGATGGATGGATGATGGATAGGTGGGTGGGTGGGTGGATGGATGGATGGGTGGGTAGGCGGGCAGGCAGATGGATGGATGGATTGCTATCATCTAGTTGACTGCAACTCATGGCGAACTTATATAAAACAGAACAAGACATTGCTTGGCCCTGCATTGTCCTCACAATGGCTGGCATGTTTGAGTCCATCATTATAGCTATTGTGCTAATTCAGCGCACCAAGGGTCTCCCTCACCCTCTTTGGCCCTCTACTTCACCAAACATCATATCCTCCTCCAGCAATTGATCTCTCCTGATGACTACCCTGCTTGGTTATCTAGTGCTGCTACAACAGAAATACCACAAGTGGATGGATGGCTTTAACAAAGAGAAATTTATTCTCTCACAGTCTAAGAGGCTAGAAGTCCAAATTCAGGACATCAGCTCCAGTGAAAGGCTTTCTCTCTCTGTTGGCTCTAGAGGAAGGTCCTTGTCATCAACCTGCTCCAGTTGAGGAGCTCAATGCAGGGACCCTGGATCCAAAGGATGTACTCTTCTCATGGCACTACATTCTTGGTGGTGTGAGGTTCCCCTGTCTCTCTGCTCACTTCTCTCTTCAATATCTCAAAAGAGATTGATTCGAGATACAATCTAATTTTGTAGATTTAGTCCTGCCTCATTAATATAACTGCTGCTAATCCCATCTCATTAATATCATAGAGGTAGGATTTACAACACATAGGAAAATCACCTCAGATGACAAAATGGTGGACAATCACACAATAGTGGGAGTCATAGACTAGCCAAATTGATACTCGTTTTGGGAGGACACAATTCAATCCATAACAGACCCCTAATAAATAATCATTTCATGCTTGAATGGAGAGCACCTACCACGTAACTTTGTGCCCTGGTTGCCCAACAAAGACCTTTCGATCATGCTGATAAAGACAATGACAATTCGCCCATTCATTCATTCATTTTCCCATTAATATTTAAGTAGATATTTTACTGAGCATCTATTACATACCATATACCATATCTTCATCTGTGGGAAAACTGTCATGGGTATTTGCCCTCTGTAACTTTGTTTTACTTTCTCTTCTAAAGTGAATCAACTAATGTCACATGGATCTTATGGCTTTTAATTCCTGAATTTCCATTTTCCTTTTGCTGTTTTTGCTTATTTTCTTTTTATGAAGGTTTTTTTGTTTTTTTTTTTAACTGGGTCAGCAGATTTTGATCCTGATACACCACAATGGAATAATATGATAGATTAAACCTAGACAGTCACAATTAATTCCTAAACAGACTTAATTTAATTTCCCTTCTCCGATAAACCCAATTTACCTCAGCGGAGGTATGACACGTCTGATTAGACCCAGTGATGCTGAGAGCAGCCGGCCTTGCAGAGAAAGGGTTGTGTGCAAAGAGCGGTAAGAGATCAAAGCTGAGAGGGATTCCTCAGCAATGTGATTAGTTGTAATTCAGCAGAACCTCCAGTTCAATTGTCCCTCTGTTGCTCTTTAATTGGAGAGATAATTATGCAGAGAGGGGGTGGGGAAGGGGAGCCAGGGTCAGCCTTCACTTAGCACTGGAATTAGAGAGACTAGTTCAAGGGAATAATCCTTATAATTCCTGAATGCTAAACAGAGTTGGGGTGCTCAGAACTCACTGGCATGGAGTCCTGCTGACGAGAGAATAGGGACAGCACCAGTGCTTCCAAAACAGCCATTTTTCTCAAGAGCATTTGGAGATGCTGATTTTTAACTCATTGTTTATGCAAAGTATATTTATATTAACAAATATTGGCTTGGTGCCTACTAGGTGCTGAAGTCCCTGGGAGATGCAAACAGTTAATAACTGGGCTACTAACCAAAAATCAGCAGCTCAAATACACCCAAAGGCACCTCAGAAGAAAGTCCAGATGATCTACTTCCAAAATATCACAGTCATTGACAACCCTGTGGAGCACAGTTCTACTCCGACAGACATGGGGTTGCCAGGAGTTGGAGTTCACGCAAAGGCAATGGGTTTGGGTTGTTTGTTTGTTTTGTCTAGTACGTGCTAAAAACACTGAAATTTTGACCACACTACTTTGACCTACTCTGGGTGTGGGACTACAGAAATTAGTAAGACATGCCAATTCTTTGACTAGTTCTCAAAATCTTTGGAGGCTGAAGGTGTCAAATTTATATTTCCCTTGTCACATTATGGTTAATTTGCTCTCAAAAGCCTTCAGATATTTCAGATATTTGAGAGCTCTTCCCCCATGCAGGTATTTTTATTAGCCTACTTCCTCACCATTTGAGTGTTCTTCCCATAACATGACAAAGACAACTGACTTGTATTTTCAATTCCTAACCTCTCTGTGCCTCAGTTCCTTCTCAGAATAAATAAGAGTGCTGTGACCTGCCATATGGAGATCAAATGAGGTAATAAACAAAAAATACCACTTAATATTTTCTTGATACAACATAAAAAAACCAAACCAGTTGCTGTTGAGTGGATTCTGACTCACGGTGACCCCGTGCGTGCAGAGTAGAACTGTGCTCCATAGGGTTTACAAGGCTGTGACCTTTTGAAAGCAAATCTCCAGATCTTCCTTCTAAGGCACCTCTTTCTCCTGAGGCTTCTGTGGGTGGGTTCAAACTGCCAACCTTTGGACTAGTAGTCGAGTGCTTAGCTGTTTGCGTCACCCAAGGACTCCTTAATAGAACATGTTGTTGTTGTGTGCCATTGAGTCGATGCCAACTTATAGTGACCCAATATGACAGAACAGAACTGTCCCATAGGGCTTTCTAGGCTGTAAATTTTTGGGGAGTAGATTGCCAGGTCTTTTCTCCCATGGAGTGTCTGATGGGTTTGAACTGCTGACCTTCTTGTTACCAGCTGAACACTTAACCATTGCACCACTAGGTCTCCATTTAATACAACATTGTGCCTTTCTTTTCCAGCAGTCACTACAGCGACAACTGCCAGTCCCTCAGAGACTACCCATGTAAATATTTCAGACAGTTTCCAGATTAAGCAAGGAAACATCATGATCAGGGGTCCTAAAATGATAGCAGGAGAGAGGAAGACAAAAACACCTCTTAATTGTGACTGTTGAACAGAACTGAATTTTAATTAAGCAGCAAGGCAGGAGGCTCCATGCATTTCTGAGCAATTATGGAGCACCATGGGGGGTGTTGTAAAGCAGGAGGCTGCAGGCTGAGTGACTTTAGAAGTTCACCAATTCCCACAGAAACACAGAGCCCAGGGTGTCTTGTTGCCATCAGGAGCAATATTTGTCAACGAAAACAAAAGAGAAATGAAGTGATAAGGCACAGAAACCAAGAGAGCCAGCAGGAGGAAGAGTTGGATCTTTCGTCTGAACAGAATGATCCAAAGATCTTTCTAGCTAGTGCTGAGCTCGCACGGAATAACTTCTGATGGACGGATTTAATACCATATCCGCAGTTGGATCTGTCCATGTCAGCACCAGGGCCAGTGAAAGCAGGGCAGGGTGCATACAAGGAGGGATGCAGGACTGGGAAGCTGACTGGGGGATAAAGCAAAGGATAAGGAAGCAACAGAGGAAAGGGGTTGGCCTAGAGCAAATCCAGAATCTGGATGCAGACAAATCAGGAATCTGGCACAGGATCCCAACTAGCAAGGCAGGTTATATTCAGTGTTCACTCATTTCCTCAGGACTATGCTTTTCTGTGGAGTACCTGGGTGGTGCGAACAGTTAAATGCTCAGTTACTAACCAAAAGGTTGGAGGTTTGAGTCTACCCAGAGGCATCTCAGAAGAAAGCCCTGTCCATCAACATCCAAAAAATCAGCAGACTGAAAACTCTCTGGTGCACAGTTCTACTCTGATACACATAGAGGTCACCATGAGTCAGAATCACTTGACAACAACTACTTTTGTGCCTTTCTATTTATGCACCAGGCATTATGTCAAGTGTTTTATGCAAATAAAGTATATTTGATTATATCCATTTAATAGAAAGAGAAATTGAGGCTCAGAGAGATGAATATGTAAGTTTAGGGATTTCCAAAAAATTACATGGGTAGTAAGTGATAAAGTGAAAATTTCAACCTAAGTGTTCGATTCAAAAGCCCACACTCTTAATCTCTATGTTATTACGAAATAATCAATGCATTCAGCCAAATTCAAAGCTCAGAAGACATAGTGCCAAAGGGAAGACAAGCTAAGGTCAGAGTATATGCAAAGACTGAGAGCAAAGCTACAACTCAGGTCAGGATTTGAAAAGTTTAGTTAAAGCTGGCAGGACCAAATGACTAAGTAAGGCCAAAGCAGGTGAATGGTCCAGAAGGCATGAAGACAGCCTGAGTAGCAGGAGTCAGGAGACCAAACAGCCAAAAGAAACTTCATCTAGTGTCATCTCTTTGCTTCACACTGGGAGCTTTTGTATATTCCCTGCCGAGTAGGGTCCCATTCTCAGGCTTTTCTAACAACCCCTAGAACACCCATTTGTCTCGTCTGCCTGGTGAATTCTTACCGGCTCAAAGGCAGAGGTTTAAAAACTGGCAGCCCATAGCATCCTGCAGATGGGTTTCTTCAGCCAGCACAGTTACAGCTAAATTACATCTGAATGCCTTTAGAGAGGACGTGTATCCTCCATTTGCATGACACTTTGTTGTTGTTGCAGTGTTAGTTGCAGTCGAATTGGCTCCAAGTCGTGGCGACCTAATGTATAACAGAAATTAAAGTTTCCTTATCTGACACTATCTTCATGATTGTTGGTATGTTTGAGTCCATTTCCTGTGGCTATTGTGTCAATCCATATCATTGACCCTCTACTTTACCAACCATGACCGTCTGTTTACCAGTCATGATGTCCTTTTCTAGAGATTGGTCTTTCTTGATGATGTTCCCAAAGTAACCGGGATGGAGTCTCGCCATCCTCACTTCTAAGGAGCATTCTGGTAAATTTGATATATTCAATACTCTTCACCAACACCACAGTTTATATGCATCAATTCTTCTTCTGTCTTCCTTTTTTCATTGTCCAGCTTTCACATGCATACGAGGGTAATGAAAAGACCATGGCTTGGGTCAGGAGCATCTTGGTCATCAAAGTGACTTCCTTGCTTTTTAGTTCTTCCACACCATCCCACCATATACCCCATACAGGGTAATCTACACACCTAGGTTCAGATAGTGGTGATGGATGCACAATGTGATGGACGTAATTAATGTCACTGAATCATACATGTAAAAAATGTTAAGATGGCAAATGTTTCATCTCATATATGTGCATGTGTGAGTATTTACCACGATACAAAATTGTTAAAAATGAATGAGGGAGGCGGAGCCAAGATGGCGGACTAGGCAGATGCTACCTCGGATCCCTCTTACAACAAAGACATGGAAAAACAAGTGAATCGATCACATACATAACAATCTACGAACCCTGAACAACAAACACAGATTTAGAGACTGAGAACGAACTAATACGGGGAAGCAGCGATTGTTTCCAGAGCCTGGAGCCAGCGTACCAGTCAGGTACGGCACAAACACAGAGAGCTGCTCCACCCCCCTGAACTAACCCCGGGAGGGGGACCAGCCGGTTCCGCAGGCGGCGTGGGACGCACCCGGTAGGAGAAGTCTCCGGGAGGCAGTGACTGGTCTTGGAGCAGGAAGAGCAGCGTCCCAGCCGGGGAACCATCTCGCCGGGATTTGGACTGGACACAGGTACGGCATAAACATGGAGAGCAGCTCCACCCCCCTGAACTAACCCCGGGAAGGGGCCCAGCCGGGTCACGCGGGTGGCGTGGGACGCAGCCCATAGGCGAAGTCCCCGGGAGGCAGCGACTGGTATTGGAGCGGGGAGAACAGCGTCCCAGCCGGGACACTCGGTCATGGCACAAGCACGGGGAGCTGCTCCACCCATCTGACCTAACCCCGGGAGGGGGCCCACCTGGTTCGCGGGGGCGGCACCGACACGCGGCTGGAGGGACGAGAAGTCCCCAGGAGGCAGTGACTGATTTTGGAGTCGAGAGTACACCGTCCCGATAGGGGAGCCTTGACGCTGGGCGTGGGGCTGGAAGCGGAGGATCTGACCTTGACTCCAGCGGGCCAGACCCCCCGGGGGCAATCTCCACACAGCCAGCACACATAGGGGACGCGCCCCGCGAGAATCTCAGATATAATAGTCATTCCAAGCAAGACAAGCAACTCTGGCTATATTCTGAGGTGCTACTCTCCTATCTCTCTGTTCCCTCCCCCACCCTCCCCAGGCGGCTTCATTACCATCCGAATAGCCTGAGCCGGGGGAGAACTCTGATACGGATCTGACTGCATTTTTTTTTAGCGGATTTTCTGGAAAAACTAGTTTCCCAGTGATGGCTCGGAGACAACAATCCATATCAAACCACTTAAAGAAGCAGACTATGACAGCTTCTCCAACCCCCCAAACAAAAGAATCAAAATCTTTCCCAAATGAAGATACAATCCTGGAATTATCAGATACAGAATATAAAAAACTAATTTACAGAATGCTTAAAGATATCACAAATGAAATTAGGATAACTGCAGAAAAAGCCAAGGAACACACTGATAAAACTGTTGAAGAACTCAAAAAAATTATTCAAGACCATAGTGGAAAAATGAATAAGTTGCAAGAATCCATAGATAGACAGCATGTAGAAATCCAAAATATTAACAATAAAATTACAGAATTAGACAACGCAATAGGAAGTCAGAGGAGCAGACTCGAGCAATTAGAATGCAGACTGGGACATCTGGAGGAACAGGGAATCAACACCAACATAGCTGAAAAAAAAATCAGATAAAAGAATTTAAAAAAATGAAGAAACCCTAAGAATTATGTGGGACTCTATCAAGAAGGATAACCTGCGGGTGATTAGAGTCCCAGAACAGGGAGGGGCGACAGAAAACACAGAGAAAATAGTTGAAGAACTCCTGACAGAAAACTTCCCTGACATCATGAAAGACGAAAGGATATCTATCCAAGATGCTCATCGAACCCCATTTAAGATTGATCCAAAAAGAAAAACACCAAGACATATTATCATCAAACTCACCAAAACCAAAGATAAACAGAAAATTTTAAAAGCAGCCAGGGAGAAAAGAAAGGTTTCCTTCAAGGGAGAATCAATAAGAATAAGTTCAGACTACTCAGCAGAAACCATGCAGGCAAGAAGGGAATGGGACGACATATACAGAACACTGAAGGAGAAAAACTGCCAGCCAAGGATCATATATCTAGCAAAACTCTCTCTGAAATATGAAGGCGAAATTAAGATATTTACAGACAAACAGAAGTTTAGAGAATTTACAAAAACCAAACCAAAGCTACAAGAAATACTAAAGGATATTGTTTGGTCAGAGAACCAATAATATCAGATACCAGCACAACACAAGGTCACAAAACAGAACGTCCTGATATCAACTCAAATAGGGAAATCACAAAAACAAACAAATTAAGACTAATTAAAAAAAAAAACACACATAACAGGGAATCATGGAAGTCAATAGGTAAAAGATCACAATAATCAAAAAGAGGGACTAAATACAGGAGGCATTGAACTGCCATATGGAGAGTGATACAAGGCGATATAGAACAATACAAGTTAGGTTCTTACTTAGAAAAATAGGGGTAAATAATAAGGTAACCACAAAAAGGTATAACAACTCTATAACTCAAGATAAAAGCCAAGAAAAACGTAACGACTCAACTAACATAAGGTCAAACACTATGAAAATGAGGATTTCACAATTTACTAAGAAAAACGCCTCAGCACAAAAAAGTATGCGGAAAAATGAAATTGTCAACAACACACATAAAAAGGCATCAAAATGGCAGCACTAAAAACTTATTTATCTATAATTACCCTGAATGTAAATGGACTAAATGCACCAATAAAGAGACAGAGAGTCTCGGACTGGATAAAGAAACACGAACCGTCTATATCCTGCCTACAAGAGACACACCTTAGACTTAGAGACACAAACAAACTAAAACTCAAAGGATGGAAAAAAGTATATCAAGCAAAAAATACGCAAAAAAGAAGAGGAGTAGCAATATTAATTTCTGACAAAATAGACTTTAGACTTAAATCCACCACAAAGGATAAAGAAGGACACTACATAATGATTAAAGGGACAATTTATCAGGAAGACATAACCATATTAAATATTTATGCACCCAATGACAGGGCTGCAAGATACATAAATCAAATTTTAACAATTGAAAAGTGAGATAGACACCTCCACAATTATAGTAGGAGACTTCAACACACCACTTTCGGAGAAGGACAGGACATCCAGTAAGAAGCTCAATAGAGACACGGAAGACCTACTTACAACAATCAACCAACTTGACCTCATTGACTTATACAGAACTCTCCACCCAACTGCTGCAAAATGTACTTTTTTTTCTAGCGCACATGGAACATTCTCTAGAATAGACCACATATTAGGTCATAAAACAAACCTTTGCAGAGTCCAAAACATCGAAATATTACAAAACATCTCAGACCACAAGGCAATAAAACTAGAAATCAATAACAGAAAAACTAGGGAAAAGAAATCAAATACTTGGAAAATGAACAATACCCTCCTGAAAAAAGACTGGGTTATAGAAGACATCAAGGAGGGAATAAGGAAATTCATAGAAAGCAACGAAAATGAAAATACTTCCTATCAAAACCTCTGGGACACAGCAAAAGCAGTGCTCAGAGGCCAATTTATATCGATAAATGCACACATACAAAAAGAAGAAAGAGCCAAAATCAGAGAACTGTCCCTACAACTTGAACAAATAGAAACTGAGCAACAAAAGAATCCATCAGGCACCAGAAGAAAACAAATAATAAAAATTAGAGCTGAACTAAATGAATTAGAGAACAGAAAAACAATTGAAAGAATTAGCAAAGCCAAAAGCTGGTTCTTTGAAAAAATTAACAAAATTGATAAACCATTGGCTAGACTGACTAAAGAAATACAGGAAAGGAAACAAATAACCCAATAAGAAACAAGAAGGACCACATCACAACAGAACCAATTGAAATTAAAAGAATCATTTCAGATTATTACAAAAAATTGTACTCTAACAAATTTGAAAACCTAGAAGAAATGGATGAATTCCTAGAAAAACACTACCTACCTAAACTAACACAATCAGAAGTAGAACAAGTAATTAGACCCATAACAAAAAAAGAGATTGAAACGGTAATCAAAAAACTCCCAACAAAAAAAAGCCCTGGCCCGGATGGCTTTACTGCAGAGTTCTACCAAACTTTCAGAGAAGAGTTAACACCACTACTACTAAAGGTATTTCAAAGGATAGAAGATGACGGAATACTACCAAACTCATTCTATGAAGCCACCATCTCCCTGATACCAAAACCAGGTAAAGACAACACAAAAAAAGAAAATTACAGACCTATATCCCTCATGAACATTGATGCAAAAATCCTCAACAAAATTCTAGCCAATAGAATCCAACAACACATCAAAAAAATAATTCACCCTGATCAAGTGGGATTTATACCAGGTATGCAAGGCTGGTTTAATATCAGAAAAACCATTAATGTAATCCATCACATAAATAAAACAAAAGACAAAAACCACATGATCTTATCAATTGATGCAGAAAAGGCATTTGACAAAGTCCAACACCCATTTATGATAAAAACTCTTACCAAAATAGGAATTGAAGGAAAATTCCTCAACATAATAAAGGGCATCTATGCAAAGCCAACAGCCAATATCACTCTAAATGGAGAGAACCTGAAAGCATTTCCCTTGAGAACGGGAACCAGACAAGGATGCCCTTTATCACCGCTCTTATTCAACATCGTGCTGGAAGTCCTAGCCAGGGCAATTAGGCTAGACAAAGAAATAAAAGGTATCCGGATTGGCAAGGAAGAAGTAAAGTTATCACTATTTGCAGATGACATGATTATATACACAGAAAACCCTAAGGAATGCTGCAGAGAACTACTGAAACTAATAGAAGAGTTTGGCAGAGTCTCAGGATATAAAATAAACACACAAAAATCACTTGGATTCCTCTACATCAACAAAAAGAACATCGAAGAGGAAATCACCAAATCAATACCATTCACAGTAGCCCCCAAGAAGATAAGATACTTAGGAATAAATCTTACCAAGGATGTAAAAGACCTATACAAAGAAAACTACAAAGCTCTACTACAAGAAATTCAAAAGGACATACTTAAGTGGAAAAACATACCCTGCTCATGGATAGGAAGACTTAACATAGTAAAAATGTCTATTCTACCAAAAGCCATCTATACATTTAACGCACTTCCGATCCAAATTCCAATGTCATATTTTAAGGGGATAGAGAAACAAATCACCAATTTCATATGGAAGGGAAAGAAGCCTCGGATAAGCAAAGCACTACTGAAAAAGAAGAAGAAAGTGGGAGGCCTCACTTCACCTGACTTCAGAACCTATTATACAGCCACAGTAGTCTAAACAGCCTGGTACTGGTACAACAACAGGCACATAGACCAATGGAACAGAATTGAGAACCCAGACATAGATCCATCCACGTATGAGCAGCTGATATTTGACAAAGGACCAGTGTTAATTAATTGGGGAAAAGATAGCCTTTTTAACAAATGGTGCTGGCATAACTGGATATCCATTTGCAAAAAAATGAAACAGGACCCATACCTCACACCATGCACAAAAACTAACTCCAAGTGGATCAAAGACCTAAACATAAAGACTAAAACGATAAAGATCATGGAAGAAAAAATTGGGACAACCCTAGGAGCCCTAATACAAGGTATAAACAGAATACAAAACATTACCAAAAATGATGAAGAGAAACCCGATAACTGGGAGCTCCTAAAAATCAAACACCTATGCTTATCTAAAGACTTTTCCAAAAGAGTAAAAAGACCACCTACAGACTGGGAAAGAATTTTCAGCTATGACATCTCCGACCAGTGCCTGATCTCTAAAATCTACATGATTCTGTCAAAACTCAACCACAAAAAGACAAACAACCCAATCAAGAAGTGGGCAAAGGATATGAACACACATTTCACTAAAGAAGATATTCAGGCAGCCAACAGATACATGAGAAAATGCTCTCGATCATTAGCCATTAGAGAAATGCAAATTAAAACTACGATGAGATTTCATCTCACACCAGCAAGGTTGGCATTAATCCAAAAAACACAAAATAATAAATGTTGGAGAGGCTGCGGAGAGATTGGAACTCTCATACACTGCTGGTGGGAATGTAAAATGGTACAACCACTTTGGAAATCTATCTGGCGTTATCTTAAACAGTTAGAAATAGAACTACCATACAACCCAGAAATCCCACTCCTGGGAATATACCCTAGAGACACAAGAGCCTTCATACAAACAGATATATGCACACCCATGTTTATTGCAGCACTGTTTACAATAGCAAAAAGTTGGAAGCAACCAAGGTGTCCATCAACGGATGAATGGGTAAATAAACTGTGGTATATTCACACAATGGAATACTACGCATCGATAAAGAACAGTGACGAATCTGTGAAACATTTCATAACATGGAGGAACCTGGAAGGCATTATGCTGAGCGAAATTAGTCAGAGGCAAAAGGACAAATATTGTATAAGACCACTATTATAAAATCTTGAGAAATAGTAAACCTGAGAAGAACACATACTTTTCTGGTTACGAGGCGGGGAGGGAGGGAGGGAGGGAGAGGGTTTTTTATTGATTAATCAGTAGATAAGAACTGCTTTAGGTGAAAGGAAAGACAGCACTCAATATATGGAAGGTCAGCTCAATTGGACTGGACCAAAAGCAAAGAAGTTTCCGGGATAAAATGAATGCTTCAAAGCTCAGTGGAGCAAGGGCGGGGATCTGGGGAACATGGTTTGCGGGGACTTCTAAGTCAATTGGCAAAATAATTCTATTATGAAATCATTCTGCATCCCACTTTGAAATGTGGCGTCTGGGGTCTTAAATGCTAACAAGCGGCCATCTAAGATGCATCAATTGGTCTCAACCCACCTGGAGCAAAGGAAAATGAAGAACACCAAGGCCACACGACAACTAAGAGCCCAAGAGACAGAAAGGGCCACATGAACCAGAGACCTACATCATCCTGAGACCAGAAGAACTAGTTGGTGCCCAGCCACAATCGATGACTGCCCTGACAGGGAGCACAGCAGAGGACCCCTGAGGGAGCAGGAGATCAGTGGGATGCAGACCCCAAATTCTCATAAAAAGACCAAACTTAATGGTCTGACTGAGACTAGAGGAATCCCGGCGGCCATGGTCCCCAGACCTTCTGTTGGCACAGGACAGGAACCATCCCCGAAGACAACTCATCAGACATGAAAGGGACTGGTCAGCGGGTGGGAGAGAGACGCTGATGAAGAGTGAGCTAATTATATCAGGTGGACACTTGAGATTGTGTTGGCAACTCTTGTCTGGAGGGGGGATGGGAGGATAGAGAGAGAGGGAAGCTGGCAAAATTGTCACGAAAGGAGAGACTGAAAGGGCTGACTCAAGAGGGGGAGAGCAAGTGGGAGTAGGGAGTGAGATGTATGTAAACTTATATGTGACAGACTGATTGGATTTGTAAATGTTCACTTGAAGCTTAATAAAAGTTATAAAAAATAAAAAAAAATAAATGAATGAGGCATTTGTGGAGAAGAAAAATAAAGCTGCCATAGTGAAGTTGCATGGTATATTTCATTTCAGCATCAGATCATTTTATTGAAATATTTCCATTTTCTTCTTTTACACAAGAGGAACTATAGGATGGGTATTTAAGAAGGTAAAAGGACCATTGCAATCTCATCCTGAAGGGAGCTGATTTGACTTCAAACACAAAAGTTGAACTACTTAGAATACATGAACTAGATCATTCTCTTCCTATAAATACAACAGAGCAGCCTAGCCTATATCCAGATGATGTGACACCCTTTTTTTCCCTCCTGAAAGCTTGTGTTAAGAGCAGGTGATCAACACTGTGGCCTCATTTGCGAGGATGAAAGGCTGAAATTGTTTTTCGCCTGTTTCCTTTACTCTCTCAATCAATTACCTTGAGATTTTAGAGATAGCTTCATTGATTCCCAAAATCTCCTCATCCACCCCTCTATCAATACTGAGTTCAAGGTTACAGGAGGTCCCATTTGTCTTATTGATGTAATTCTCCTTCTTTTTCCACTGGCCTAGCTTGGATCAATTTTATTAATAATACTACTGGTATCTTTCCACACCCTTCCCCTCCCTCAATCCCCAACTACATTTGAACTTTAACCTCTGCTTTAAAATAATTCACTCTTTCTCAGAACATTCAGAAAAACTGTACTCTAAAGGATGATCCACCCTCATTTGTCTCTGAGCTGAAGGTATTCAACCTTCAACGAATGTTTTAAAAACTGCATGGTGTACTTAAGAAGATTCAAGCTTAGGGAGTCTTTATTTTCAGTGTTTACATGTTCTTTTCATTGCATAGGGTTCAAAAGTCCAGTCTCACTTTATCTTTGTACTATGAGTGATCATCACTTTATATATTTCAAATCCTTTTCTCTATTATAAGCTTCTTGAAGGTAGATACTGTGCTGTAGCCACCTTTGAATCTTCCATGGGACTGAGCAAAGAGCCTGGCACAGAGTAGGCACTGGATAATTGTATGGAGAATGAATGGGTAAGTGAATTCTTAAGATTTCCACAGGGGCATATATGTTATCCTCCTACAAATTGATGAGAATATAGTTCAAAATGAGGGATCTAATTCCACTGCACTGAGATTGTAAAGAGACAGAGGCTTCCTCATCTCTGTATCCCCAGTGATGTGCCAACACAGAGGAACAGAGGTTTGCGAATCGAGAAAACAATAGCAATACTTTCAGTCCTGTGTTTCCAGTGAAAAGTTGCATATAAAGCTCTTTGGATTCCACAGGATGCTAGACTCTTTCTGTTGAGAAGCCTACAGTTCAAGGCACTGTAGTGGTTGAATGGTGGCCCCCAAAAGATATGTCCTAATCCAAATCCCTGGAACTCGTGACTGTAAACTTATTTGGGAAAAGAATCTTTGCAGATGGAATTAAGTTAAGGATCTCGAGATGAGATCGTTATAGATTACCTGTTTTTGTTGTTAGTTGCCATTGAGTCAATTCTGACTCATAGTGACCCCAGGTCTTACAGAGTAAAACTGAGCCGTTGGGTTTTCTTGGCTATAATTGTAAAGAAGCAGATAACCAGGCCTATCTTCTGTGGTATGTGCAAAAACTGGACAATGAATAAGGGACAGCAAAGAAGAACTGATGCTTTTGAATTGTGGTGTTGGCAAAGAATACTAAATATACTATGGACTGACAGAAGAATGAATAAAACTGTCTTGGAAGACAGCAGCCAGAATGCTCCTTAGAAGAGAGGATGGTGAGACTTCATCTCACATAATTTGAACATGTTATCAGGAAGGATCAGTCCCTGGAGAAGGACATCATGCTTGGTAAAGTAGAGAGTCAGCGAAACAGAAGAAGACCCTCAACAAGATGGGTTGACACAGTGGCTGCCAACAATGGGTTCAAGCACAACAACGATCATGAGGATGGGCAGTGTTTCATTCTGTTGTGCACAGTGTCGCTTTAAGTTGCAAGCAACTTGACGGCACCTAACAATAACAACTATCTTCTGTGGTCCCACTAAATGGGTTTGAACCACCAACATTTTGATTAGTAGTTGAGCACAAGCTATTTGTGCCACCAAGGAGAAGAAAATACAGAGAAGAGGAGAAGGCCACGTGAAGACAGAGGCAAAGTTGGAGTTATGTGGCTGCAAACCAGAGAACACCAAAAAATGCTGACAGTCACCAGAAGCTGAAAGAGGCAGAGAGCAGATTCTTCCTCTAGTGCCTCCCTAGGGAATACGGCCCTACTGACACCTTGATTTCAGCTGTCTGGCCTTGAGAACTACTATGGAATAAATTGTTGTTGTTTTAGACCAACAAATTTGTGGTAATTTGTTACAGTAGCCTTGGAAAGCCAACAGGCACTTAGAATTATTGAGTTGTTCACCCCATTGAACCCTCACGGCTATCCTTAAATAACTTTTCATATTGTTGTTTTTACAGAGGAAAAAAGTGAAACACATAGAAGTAGAGTGACCTTGGTCTCACAGCTAGTCAGTAACAGAGCTGAGATTCAAAACAAGGCTCATCTCAAACAAGAATTCAGCAGGTCTTCATGAGCCCCTCCCTTTCTCCAGGCCCAGGTGAGGCACTAGACTTGAAGACGATGTGAGAACTGCCTTTGAGGAGCTTCCCAGGAAGGAACTGTCTTATGCCAAGGCCCATGTCTTTTAGGCTGTACATGCTGTGAAAAGAAATTTAAAAGTTCTATCTTATATATTTGCCAATCGTTTCATTCATGTTTTGCTTCCCAACCTAGGTATCTTGTGGTCCAACAAACCAACTAACTTGTCTACCAAGGATTCCCGGTGCAGGGAGGAAAGAAGGGAAAAACAGAAAGCAGTCAAACTACAAAGAGAGGAGAACAAGCGAGTGATTCAGAGATGGGAGACATTGACATACCTGATACACAGTAGAATGAGATACACTGCCACACTCCATTGCTGACAACTGGCCTCCATGAGAGTAAGATAGAGACAAGGAGCCAACTCCTTCAAAAAGCAGCCATTCTCTTATTAGACAGCTTGAGTTATTGGCAGGCCAGTGAGGGAAGAAAACCAGTTTCTGTCAAATCCGCTCCAACTCATCGTGAACCCATGTGTGTCAGAGTAGAACTAGACTCCACAGGGTTTTCAATGGCTGTGATCTTTCAGAAGTACATTACCAGGGCTTTCTTCTGAGGTGCCTCTGGATGGATTCAAACTATCAACCTTGCAGTTGGTAGCTGAGTCTTCAACCATTTGCACCAGCCAGGGATTCCTAGTTCTTAGAAAAGGGATAGATAACTATTTTCAGCTGAGATCTTCCTCCCTCTAACTTTCACCACTGATCCCAGTGTTGTCCTCTGAGATAGGGCTGGAGCATGAGTCCCCTAGTTTGGAAGGCACTCAAGATACACAATGGCCACAACAATGGATTGGAGCATACCAACAATCATGAAGATGGCACAGGACTGGGCAACCTTTTGTTCTGTTGTACATGGGGTCGCCATAAGTCAGAGCCAATCTGATGGCCGCTAATGACAATTACATCCTATCTACCTGTTGTCATCGAGTCAATTTTGACTCATAGCTACCCTAAAGGACAGAGTAGAACTGCCCCATAGGGTTTCCAAGGAGCAGCTGATGGATTCGAACCACTGACCTTTTGATTAGCAGCCAAGCTCTTAACCACTGTGACACCAGGGCTCCACGTCCTATCTATGTGTACTCCTCTTCAGGCTAAATGTATCATCTGTGGACTGCTTTATAGTTCGTAAAATTCCTTCAACACCTATTAACATGTTTAGCCCTTCTCACAGCCTAATGAGGTAGGACAGTTTTTCTGACTTTGCAGGAGAAGAAACTGTTTCAAAGACGTTAAACAACATGCCTAGGTCAGAGTTAGGTTTCAAACTCAAGAATTCTGACTGCATTTTTCACTACATCTGAAACCTCTCAGGAGAGCATTTCCATCTTTCCTCAGGAAGCACAGGAAAAATTAGGGTCAGAGACACTCCATATCAGGGAATGCTAGTCTCCCAATATCTACTCTCCCCTTCTTCTATAATACTAATCATTTGCCACCAAGTCAGTTCTGACTCAGAGTGATCCCGTCTGTGTCAGAGTAGAACTGTGCTCCATAGGGTTTCCAGTGGCTGATTTTTCGGAAGTCAATCGCCAGGACTTTCATCTGAGGTGTCTCTGAATGGCACCTCACAACCATCTCTGTTGCTGCTGTTATCCTCCAAGCTTACAACCACCAACCTTTTGGTTACCACTCAACCTTTTGGTTACCAGCCAGGCACATTAACTATTTACCACCCAGGGACTCCTCTGTAGCACTAGAACCTTCAGATTTTAGCTAGCCATGTGGTCACTGAGAATAAAAATATTCCCTAGCCTCCCTGATAGTTAGTCAAGTTGTGTGACTAAGTTCTAGCATAGAGATATAAGTGAAAGTTGCATCCAATACCTGGAATAAGTCCATAAATGGAAGAACTGTGCCCTGTTCCTCTCTTTGCTGCCTACTCTTGGCTGGAATGCTCATGTGTTGGTAAGACTCTAGTGGCCATTGTAGACTACAAGTGGATATGATTTTTGAAATGGGGGATTAACCAGCTAGAAAGAACCACGGTCCTCAGTGATCAGAGAAGTGCCTCGTCTGCCTTGGGTGCCTATATTTACTTGATGGTAAAATGAACTTGTATCCATCCTGCTTAATTGACTGTCATCTTGAGGTTTCTTTCATTTTCAGCCAACCCAATTTTAACTGATTCCATTTCTGAATTTGCAAGGACACCAAATGGTTCAAAATCTCTTAGTTTTAAAGATGCAGGTGATTTGCAGAGTCTTGTAAATTACCTAAACCTGCTTTCATTGCCTGAAAACTGTGAAATTGAGAGGAAGTTAAAATCAGATTTGTACTAAATTATGGAATAGTTATGAGGAGTTGGGACTCCTTTAAGCAGGTATTACCTACGATGATGCTAACACATCTTATTTAAGTCTTGCTATAAGTTGAATCACTGCTGATTATACAGATTGGTTAATAATGTGATTTTGAGTAGTAAACTCATTTCATTATTTTGGTAACAGCCTTACTGAGATACAATTCACATACTATATAACTGACGGGTTTAACATGTATTGTTCAATGGTTTTTAGTATATGCACAGAGTTGTGCAACCATCACCACAATCAATGGTAGAACATTTCTATCATCCCGAAAAGAACCCTATACCCTTTAGCAGTCCCCCCTGCTTTCCCCAATGCCCTTCTCTCTAGGCAACCACTAATCTACTTTCTGTCTCTATCTATTTGCCTTATTCTGGAAATTTCAAATAAAGGGAGTCATACAATATGGTTTTTTGTGACTACATAATGTTTTTGAGGTTTGTGTCATAGCATGTATCGGTACTTCATTCCTTTTTATTATCAAAGAAATTCTGCTGTATGTATATGCCATATTTTATTTATCCAATCATCAGTTGGTGAACATTTGGATTGTTTCCACTTTTTGGCTATTATGAAAAATGTTGCTATGAACAATCATATATTATTTCATCTTTGAAGAATCCTGACTATTACGAATTTCTAATTCAGAGTAAACCACGTTCGAGCACTCTGTAAGTAACAACTATTGGTCCTAATTTCATTTCTTGATAATTACTTTAGGAGACTACATATGTTCACATTAGTCTGTCTCTAAACTGGAGTTACAGACAGAGTGTCATGAGAAAAAACAACCTGCTTGTAGGCTCAGAAGATAACAACAGGGAAAAGACACTAACAACAACAGTAAGAATAGCAACTACTCTGGGTGGTACTTGACTACTAACTGAAAGGTTGGTGGTTCAAACCCACCCAGAGGTGCCTCGGAAGACAGGTTTGGCACTCTGCTTCTGAAAGGTCAGAGTCTTGTAAGTTATCTAAAACTGCTTTCACTTCCTAAAAACTGTGAAAATGATAGGAAGTTAAAATCAGACTTGAACTAAGCTATGGAATAGTTATAAGAAGTTGGAAACCCTATGGAACAGTTCTCTGCATACGTATGGTCGCAGTGAATTGAAATCAACTGGACAGCAGCAACACCATTTGTTGAGATTCTCCTACATGTCTATCACTTGTCATTCATTAAGTTGATGCACTTAAATTTAATACTTCTCCCATTGCTGGTGGATTTTGGTTGTTTCCATTTTATTATATCAAGGATAGTATTTCAACAACCATTTGCATGTAAATAGTGTTATTTCCTTTCTTCTAGAACTATTTTCTTAGGATAAATTCCCAAGACTGGTAGAAAACGATAAGCCGTCTATGGGTCTTGATGCATAAATGTTATATTCATTTCTAAGAGCATCTTGAAATTCTAATCTCGGCACAACCTGCAGTTGCGAAGTGGTGCTAACTTTTAAATTTTTTACTAGTTTTATCAGTGAAAAACACAAACTCTCCAATTGTGTCTTAATTTGCATGTCTTTGATTGCTAGTGAGATTAAACCTTTATTGTTTTGTTGAGGATGAGAGCTGGTGCACCTAATGGAGTCTTTATGAAAATTTGAATTTAAATGAAAACAAACTCAAATCCAATATCTTCATATACAACTGACCAAAGGGGTGAAAACATTTTCATTTAAAGATGATTACCTGGAACAAGAGTGGGCCTCAGTGGAATTTCCCAGAAATGGATGCAAAGCCCAGTTCCTTTCAATGTTTTATCTTCATTAATGATCTGGGAGAAAAGAGTAAACAGTACTGAAATTAACTGCACAGATGGCTCTAAATTGAGAGGATTGTAAATAGCAATGAATAATGAGAAATCATACAGGGACCAGAAACTTGAGAGCTAACAAAACATAAAACACGATCCATCCTGAAAAACAAGGAAGTCGGGGCAGGAAAACAGGAATCTTGCATCCAGTATAAAGGTGAGGAGATGCCACACACCGACCTGCCAGACACCAGCCTAGCACCTGGGAAGGACCAGGGCCTCTCATGTCCCCACATGCAGCATGCTCTGTCACCACCCTGGCCACTCACACATCTTGTCGCTGTTGTCTGAAGATCCTGTCTCCCTTGTTTATTTGCCTTACTCTTTGGGGCTCAGTTCACACAGAAGAAAACTCCCCTGGGTAACCATCCCTGACCTGCAGATTTCTGTCCCCCACTTTCCTTGGCACTTCAGGAGAATACTGTACTCATAGCCATTTTAGCACTTTTAAACTTTTAAAACTACATTTCAGAATCATGGAAAGATGGCTCCTCTGACTGAGTTTTTAATCTCCTTTCATAAAACCAGAGAAAAGAGGACAGCAAAACCAAAATTCCACAGATAATATCTGAAAAGAAACAAAACAAAAAAGACAAGATTACAAAATATTCTCGCACACACCAAAATGAGACCCAATGAAGACAAAACATTGCTACTCAAGGCACTCTACATAGGCAAAGCATTGCTACTTATTGCAAGGCATCAGTTCTTGTGTGCAAGGTAGCAGGGGGAGCCAGTGAGGTATCTGACAGACTGAGACCTGAAAACCCAAAAAATATTGTTGTTGTTAGCTGCTGTCAATTCAATTCCAACTCATAGCAACCTTATGTACAAAGGAACTTAAACACCTCCCAGTCCTGCATCATCCTCACAATAGTTCCAGTGCTTGAGTCCATTGTTGCACCCACTGTTCAATTCATCTCATTGAGGTTCTTCTTCTTTTTCACTGATCTTCTATTTTACCAAGCATGGTGTCCTTCTCCAGGGACTGGTCCCTGCTGATAACATATCCAAAGTATGTAAAATGAAGTCTTGCCATCCACACTTTTAAGGATCACTCTAGCTGTACTTTTCCAAGACAGATTGGTTTGTTCTTTTGGCAGTCCATGGTATATTCAACATTCTTCACCAACACCATAATTCAAAGGGGTCAATTCTTCTTTGTTCTTCCCTATTCATTGTCCAGCTTTAGCACACATATGAGGCAATTGAAAATACCATGGCTTGAGTCAGGCACACCTTAGTCCTCAAAGTGACATCTTTGCTTTTCAACACTTTAAAGAGATGTTTTACAGCAGATTTGCCCAATGTAATACGTCATTTGATTTTCTGACTGCTGCTTCCGTGGGCGTTGATTGTGGATCCAAGTAAAAGGAAATCCTCAACAACTTCAATATATTCTCCATTTATCATGATGTTGCTTACTGGTCCAGTTGTGAGGATTTATGTTTTCTTTATGTTGAGCTGTAATCCATATTGAAAGCTATGGTCTTTGATCTTCGTCAGTAAGTGCTTCAAGTCCTCTTCACTTTCAGCAAGCAAGGTTGTGTCATCTGCATATTACAGGTTGTTAATGCATCTTCCTCCAATCCTAATGCAGGGTTCTTCTTCATATAGTCCAGCTTCTTGGATTATTTGCTCAGTATACAGATTTAAAAAGTATGGTCAATGTACACAACCCTGATGCTCACCTTTCCTGATTTTAAAGCATGCAGTATCCCCTTGTTCTGTCTGAGTGACTGCTCTTTGTCTATACACAGTTTCCACATAAGCACAATTAAGTGTTCTGGAATTCCCATTCTTCACAACGTTATCCATAATTTGTTATGATCCACACAGTCAAATGTCTTTGCATAGTCAGTAAAACACAGGTAAACATCTTTCTAGTATTCTCCACTTTCAGCCAAGGTCCATCTGACATCAGCAATGATATCCCTCATTCCACATCCTCTTCCGAATCTAGTTTGAATTTCTGCAAGTTCTCTGTTGATTGATGCACTGTTGCCATCATTTTTAAATTATCTTCAGCATAATTTTATTTTGTGTGAAATTGCTGATATGGTTCAATGATTTCTGCATACTATTGGATCACTTGCTTTGGAATGGGCACAAATATGGATCTCTTCCATATTTTCGTTGGCCAGGTGGCTGTCTTCCAGATTTCTTGGCATAGACAAATGAGTGTTTCCAACATGGCATTTGTTTTTTGAAGCATCACAATTGGTATTCTGTCAATTTCTGGAGCCTTGTTTTTCACCAATACCTTCAGTGCAGCTTGGACTTCTTCCTTCAGTACCATTTTGTTCTTGATCATATGCTATTCCCTGGAATAGAACAGCCATCACATATTCATTAAAAAGTTCAATAACTTAATTTGAGAATAGCAATGGAAACTGGGAGTTTGTCCTCCATTATTCCATAAATGTAAGGACTTCACAGAAGGTCTGAAAAGGCTGAAGCAATCTAGGCTCTATACTAATTGGTCAATACACTTTTTCCAGGGAAAGTCTCACAATGAGAAGAACCATTGGGAGTAGAGTCAAAATTGAGCAGGACAGAAACAACAGAAGCAAAAGATGAAGAATTCCTGGTAAAAGTGGTAGAGGAAAAGGAGCCAGGAGATCTCAGAAATCATGAGACCGTATTTTTTTTAAATAATTTTTATTGTGCTCTAAGTGAAAGTTTACAAGTCAAGTCAGTCTGTCACATATAAGCTTATATACACCTTACTCCATACTCCCACTTACTCTCCCCCTAATGAGTCAGCCCACTCCCTCCTTCCAGTCTCTCCCTTCATGACGGTTTTGCCAGTTTCTAACCCTCTCTACCCTCCCATCTCCCCTCCAGACGGGAGACGCCAACACAGTCTCAAGTGTCCACCTGATACAAGTAGCTCACTCTTCATCAGCATCTCTCTCCAAACCATTGTCCAGTCCCTTCCATGTCTGATGAGTTGTGTTCAGGAATGGTTCCTGTCCTGGGCCAACAGAAGGTTTGGGGACCATGACCACCAGGATTCCTCTAGTCTCAGTCAGACCATTAAGTATGGTCTTTTTGTGAGAATTTGGGGTCTGTATCCCACTGCTCTCCTGCTCCCTCAGGGGTTCTCTGTTGTGCTCCCTGTCAGGGCAGTCATTGGTTGTGGCCAGGCACCATCTAGTTCTTCTGGTCTCAGGATGATGTAAGTCGCTGGTTCATGTGGCCCTTTCTGTCTCTTGGGCTCTTAGTTATCGTGTGACCTTGGTGTTCTTCGTTCTCCTTTGATCCAGGTGGGTTGAGACCGATTGATGCATCTTAGATGGCCGCTTGTTAGCATTTAAGACCCCAGGCGCCACACTTCAAAGTGGGATGCAGAATGTTTTCATAATAGAATTATTTTGCCAATTGACTTAGAATTCCCCTTAAGAGGTCATGTTTTTTAACCCTTCACAAAACAAAAGAAAAGAGAAGTCTAGAGCACTAAAGCTAGGAATTCTATCTTGACCTTATTGGCCAAAAAAGTGTGTGAAAACTAATTTCATGTAAAAATGAGCATAATAAAAAGATTATGGTTAAAGTCCACATAAAAGTATTGTGAAGTAAAGAATTAAGAGCATAATAATGTCCTTACATATGATAAAAGAATGACAAAAATTTTTTTTTTAAAAAAAGACAAATGAAACAATAACCTAATATTTAAAAATGAACTGAAATTAAGAAAATAATTTGTATCAGAATATATATCAAAGGTAATAATATACATCAGAATTAGAAATACACAGGAATGAGATGATAAAACACAGAATTAGAAACAAATGAAAAACAGAATTTCAGAAATACAATAGACTAAAATAGAAGAAACACAAGAGTAAATAAACAACAGATAACGCCTTAAAAGAAATAAAAGATGAAAAGGAGAAAAAAATTGAAGAAAAAAGAAATAGAGACAGGAAAATTCAAAAGAGAAAGTGACAAATATAGAAGATAGTCAAAGACAATCCAAAACATGTACCACTGGAGTGCTAGAAAAAGAAAATCCAAAGGAAAGAAATAGAACAAATCCTAAAAGTACAACTCAAGAAAACTACTCTAAAATATTTCTTATAAATCTGAAACTTCATTTAAAGGGTACATTATAAATCTAGGTAAAATGAACATAAGCCAACCAATATAGAAGTATATTGTAATAAAATTGTTTGACTTTAAAGAAAAAAAGGCTTGGGAAAATCCAAGCACAAAGATCATGTCACTTATAATGCAAAGAATATTATATATTAAACTTTTTGCGACAGTATTTTTTACTAGGAGGCAATGGATAACATATTTAACATACTCCAAGAAAGAAAATGTGAGCCAAGGGTATAATATCTAGCCAGGACTTGCAGAACTAAGACTATTATACAGTCGAGTGTACAGCATGCAATGACTATATGCTCTGACAATGTAGATACAGTGTACTTAGCAAAAATGAGCAAGAGAATGGGGAAAATCCCACAGAAATTGCAAATCTGTCTTGGAAGAAGTACAGCCAGAGTGCTTCTTAGATACAAGTATGGTGAGACTACATCTCACATACTTTGGACATGTTATCAAGGGGGACCAGTCCCTGGAGAAGGACATCATGCTTTTTAAAGTAGAGGGTCAGTGAAAAAGAGGAAGACCCTCAACCAGATGGATTGACACAGTGGCTGCAACAAGGGGCTCAAGCATAGCAACGATTGTGAGGATGGCACAGGACTGGGCAGTGTTTCGTTCTGTTGTACATAGGATCGCTATGTGTCAGAACTGACTCAATGGCACCTAACAACAACAAAAGCAGTTCATTTACATCATTAACTTGGAATAAAAAAGTATTACATATAAAGAAAACGTTCTACATTCTACTTTGATGAGTAGCATCTGGGGTCTTAAAATCTTATGAGCAATTATCTAAGATACTCTACTGGTCTCACCCCATCTGGGGCAAGGGAGAAAGAAGAAAACCAAGGACAGAAGGGAAACATTAGTACAAAGGACCACAACTACAACAGCCTCCACCAGGCTGAGTCCAGCACAACTAGGTGGTGCCCAGCCACCACCACCGACTATTCTGACAGGCAACACAAAAAAGGATCCCAGACAGAGCTGAAGAAAAATGTACAACAAAATTCTAACTTACAAAAAAAAAAAAAAAACAGACTTACTGGCCTGACAGACACTGGAGAAATCGTGAGAATATGGCCCTTGGACACACTTTTAACTCAGTATTGAAGTCACTCCTGAGGTTCATCCTTCAGCCAAAGATTAAATGTATTGCTGTCGACTCGATTTCGACCCATAGAGACCCTACAGGACAAAGTAGAACTTCTCCATAGGGTTTCCAGGGAGTGCCTGGTGGATTTGAATTGCCGACCTTTTGGTTAGCAGCCATAGCTCTTAACGACTATGCCACCAGAGTTTCCAGCCAAAGATTAAAAAAAAAAAATTAGACAGGCCCATAAAACAAAATGAGACTAAATGAGCTCACCAGCAAGGATGAGAAGGCAGGAGGGGACAGGAAACCTAGTAATGGGGAACCCAAGGTCAAGAAGGGGAGAGTGTTGACGTGTCATGGGGTTGGCAACCAAAGTCACAAAACAATATGTGTATTAATTGTTTAATGAGAAACTAGTTGGCTCTATAAACCTTCATCTAAAAGTACAACAAAAAAAGAAAACTTCATCTAAAGTACTCCCCTAAATGTAAAAAAAAAAAAAAAAAAAGTATTACATTTGGCAGAGGGAGAGGAAAGGAAGAAGAAAAGGCTGTTCACTAATTTTGATATCATTCATTCCAGATACTCAATAGACCATAACCAAAAATTGAGGAGACTAAGAGTATTATGTCCCTGGCTAGTGCAAATAGTTAAGTGCTCAGCCACTAACCAAAAGGTTGGCAGTTCAAACCCACCCCAAGTGATCTCGGAAGACAGGTCTGGCAATCTGCTTCCGAAAGCTCACAGCCTCAAAATCCCTATGAAGCTATTCTACTCTACACACACAGGGTCACCATGAGTCAGAATCAACTCGATAGCAACTAACAACAAAAATATTATATAAAATTATTACTATACAGATGAAAAAAATAAAAGGAATATTTCCCTATATACTGCTATGGAGTAAACCTCAAAATATATGTCTAAGAGAACATAAGAAAGTAAGTGTGTATAGTATGTTTCTGTTTATTAAGGGGGGGTGAATGTGTGTCTTTGTGTATCAGTTAAAAAAACAATGAAAGATAAGGTATAAATTTGTAATGGTTATCTAAAAGGGGAAGAAGGAAATAGGGTGAGAGATACAGAGATTGAAGCTAGACCTCTTTTGTAAATTTGACTTGGACCTATAAAATTTTATGTAATTACAAAGCAAAATGAAAACCTATGAATAAACATTGAAAATAAAATTTAACAAATACACCTAATTGTATTTTGAATTTTTCCTTCAGTTCTTTCAGCTTGAGAAATGCCGAGCGTGTTCTTGCCTTTTAGTTTTCCATCTCCAGCTCTTTGCACATGTCATTATAATACTTTGCTTTGTCTTCTCCAGAGGCCCTTTGAAATCTTCTGTTCAGTTCTTTTACTTCATCAATTCTTCCTTTTGCTTTAGCTGCTCAACGCTCAAAAGCAAGTTTCAGAGTTTTACACAAATCAAGAGGCAGTTGTTCGGACAGAACAAGGGGATATTTATTGGTTTAAAGTCAGGAACGGTGTGCTTCAGGGCTGTATTCTTTCACCATACCTACTTACTCTGTATGCTGAACAAATAATACGAGAAGCTGGACTACATGAAGAAGAACGGGGCATCAGGACTGGAGGAAGGCTCACTGACAGCCTGCGTTATGCAGATAACACAACCTTGCTTGCTGAAAGTGAAGAGGACTTGAAGCACTTACTAATGAAGATCAAAGACCACAGCCTTCAGTATGGATTGCACCTCAACATAAAGTAAACAAAAATCCTCACAACTGGACCAATGAGCAATATCATGATAAATGGAGAAAAGATTGAAGTTGTCAAGGATTTCATTTTACTTGGATCCACAATCAACACCCAAGGAAGCAGCAGTCAAGAAATCAAAAGACGCATTGCATTGGGCAAATTTGCTGCAAAGGACTTCTTCAAAGTGTTGAAGAGCAAAGATGTCACCCTGAAGACTAAGGTGCACCTGACCCAAGCCATGGTATTTTCAATCACATTATACGATGTGAAAGCTGGACAATGAATGAGGAAGACCAAAGAAGAGTTGACACCTTTGAATTGTGGTGTTGGTGAAGAATATTGAATATACCATGGACTGCCAAAAGAACAAACAAATCTGTCCTGGAAGAAGTGTGGCCAGAATGCTCCTTAGAGGCAAGGATGGTGACTTACATACTTTGGACACGTTGTCAGGAGGGATCAGTCCGTAGAGAAGGACATCATGTTTGGCAGAGCACAGGGTCAGCGGAAAAGAGGAAGACCCTCAACGAGGTGGGTTGACACAGTGGCTGCAACAATGAGCTCAAGCATAACAACGATTGTAAGGATGGCGCAGGACTGGGCAGTATTTCATTCTGTTGTGCGTAGGGTCGCTATGAGTCGGAAGCAACTCGACGGCACCTAACAACAACAACAACCTAACTGTATACCTACTTGTTGGCAGAGCCATTGCAGTGCAATCGATCACTTTTATATGCCCCTTCTAGCCATGGTCTTGTAACTCCCATCCAAGTAGGACTCTGCAAATAAGGCAATTGTGGCTTACCAAGGGGACTGGTGATTTTTCCTTAAAAGAGAGCCAATTCCAGAGTAGAGAGAAGATCCCATGACCACCAAAGAAGAAAAGCCAGTAGTAGAGAGTGAGTCCTTTGGCCCTGGGATCCCTCCACTGAGAAGCTCTTGGACACAGGAGACAGACAGAGAGCTGTAATACAAGATGGTGAGACACGGTGGCAGAGAAACATCAGCAGGAGAGACTTGCAGCAGACGGTGCAGTGGACCCATGGAGCAGAAAGCTGGGAACCTTGGGGAGAGGTTTACTGGCAGAGTAGAGGGCCTCTGGGCACTTAGTGGCACAGCGAAAAGAGCTTCGTAACACTTGCCTGAGCAGGGCAGAGACCCAAGGCCAGAGAGAGGTGTGCCTGTGAATACAGCTGCAAAGAAGATGTCCTGATGGAAGAACTGTATCCTGAGTGTTCCTTAGCCTGAATTGTAACCTGTTACTTCCCTAATAAACCCCATAATCGTGAGTATTGTCTGTGAGTTCTTTGTGGCCACTGTAATGAATTATCTAATGAGAAGAGAAGTAGAGAGTGCTGTGGGAGGGATGGGTGGTGTCAGAATTGGTAAAGACAGCAGAGAGAGGAGGCATGTCTGACCTCCGCCTCATGGGAATCAGCCTTGAGCTACTGATCTTGAGTCTCCTTCCCCCTTGTGAAGTTCGAGGAGGTCAGACACTACCCGTATACCATTTTTACAGTCATACAGAGAGAAATTATTTCAAATAACTTTCAAACAGTAATTTTAACTGTATATTCCTAGTGAGTTGTACACCAAAGATTAAAACACTTCAAAAAAATATCATCCATTGCTGGAGAGAATACAAAATGGTAAAACCATTGCGGAAAACAGTGTGGCAGGCGGTTCCTCAATAAACTAAAAATAGAACTATCCTGTGACCAAGTAATTCCACTTCTAGGTACATACTCAAGGGGTTTGAGAGCAGTGACAGGAACAGACATATATATACCAATGTTCATTGCAGAATTATGCACAATAATCAAAAGGTGGAAACAACCTAAACGCCCACCCATGAATGAATGGATAAACAAAATGTGGTACACACAAACAATAGAATTCTACTCAGCCAGAATATCTTGATACATGCTACAGTATAGAGCTGTATCAAGCATGTCTTTATAAATGCTACAGCATAGCTGGAGCCTGAAAACATTAGGCTGAGTGAAATAAGTCAATCACAAAAGGACAAATATTGAATGGCCTCACTTATACAAATATATATGAACGGGCAACAGTATAGAGACCAAAGTTTACTAGTGGTTACAAGAGGTGGGAGGGAGAGGGAAAGTGGGGGTTATTGCTTATGGAGCACTGAGTTTTGGTTTACAGTGATGGAAAATCACATTAAGGGTAAAGGTTGCACAGTCAATTACTGTCATTGATGTCAATAAGTTATAGATCTATAAAAAGTTGAATTGGTATATGTTGTGTGATAAATATATTTGGAAAAAAAAAAAAAAGCAGCTGCTGTTTATGTACGACCAAACACCTTATGGGATTTGGTTTCTTGGTGTGGAAATTTACAGTCACAGTTTCACAGAACATTTCCAATTAATTGGCCTAATATATTTAGTGCTTCTGTTCTACCTTCTAGCTCATTGTAGAGTGCCTGGGGCTTAAAAGTTCGCCAAAGGCCACCCAAGGTACAACAATTGGTCCCTATTCACCTGGAGCAAGAGAGGAAGAAGGAAAGTCAGGAATAGGAGGAAGAAATTGAATGTGTTGCTAATGGCCTCCATGAACAACTACCTTCTTTGCCATGAGACCAAAAGAACTATTTGGTGCCTGCCTACCAGTACTGAACGTTTTGATTAAAGATTCTATAGAAGAATCCTGATCAAAAAAGTGAAAAATACAGAACAGAATTTCAAATTCTCATGGAATCCAGACTTTCTAGAGCCATTGAGGCTGGATGAACCCCCAAAACTATTGCCCTTACATAATCTATAAACCTAAAACCAAAAATATCCCCGAAGTCATCTTTAAACCAAACAGTAGTTTAGCTTAACCAGTGAAAAATGTCTGCGTTCTGCTCGATATGGGATCACCCTGGTGGCATAGTGGTTAAGAGCTACAGCTGCTAACCAAAACGTCAGCAATTCAAATCCTCCAGACGCTCCTTGGAAACTCTATGGGGCAGTTCTACTCTGTCCTATAGGGTCATTATGAGTTGGAATTGACTCAATGGCAATGGGTTTATATGGGATCAAATTGACAACAGCAACTCGAAAGATTAGATAGGAAACTTAGGAGGCAGTAAGTTCGTGTTCATGGGGGAGAAATGATTTGGAAACGGAGGGTGAGAATGGTTACACAACTTGAAGAATGTAAGCAATGTACTGAATTGTACATGCAGAAATTGGTGAATTGGTGTTATGTTCTGCTGTGTATATTCTTAACAATAAAAAATAAAATAAATTACATTAAAAAAAATTGAAGTGTTGATGAGAGTATCAACCAGGGCAAAGGCAGTGAAGAGGGATGCGGCTGTGAGATGTGGTAAAGGTAGAATTCACAGGACTGAGAAAATGAATACTGGGGATCAGGGAGACTAGGATAGAAAGAGGCGTCAAGGGATGCCTGTGTGAATGGTGCTACTATTATGGAGAAAGAGATCACAAGGAGATGGGGAGGCTGTTAGGGAAGGGGAAGATGATGACTTTGGTTTTACCTAAAAAGGGATCAAGTAGGACTAAAAATATGCTTTGTGTGTACAACAACACTGCACAGTAAGCAAAGTGGGTCTCAAAACAGACTGCAGGTATCAGAAGAGTGGCGGTGCCAGCAAAGGCCCCTCCCAAGGTCAAATACCTGGTCCCAGACTCCAGGCTGGCTGGCCCTCAAAGTCCCTGACAGATGGGTTCATTCCTCCTTCTCACCCTTTGCCAGGAAAGGCAATCTCCCTGCCCTCTCGAGGAACCCAGCAGCATCTGACAAGCCCAGTGGTCAGCAGGTTTTCCCCTTAGTAAGCAGGCAGGCTTCACCCCCTGGAATGGGCAGAATGCAGAGCATTAATCAATAATCACTTTTATCAGAGCTTTCAAGAATTGGCTTGGAAATAGGACTCCTGAACTTCCCAAGCCTTTCTATGCTTCGACCTTGAACATGCCTCTTTCCAGAAGTCTCTTTTCTTGTCAGAAGTAAAACGAAGCATAAGAAATCTAAGTAATACATCTTTATTTCTTTATTTGGTAGCTTCCTATGATAGCAACCTCTTACTGGTAGTAGTAATTATAACAATAATAAAAGCTATAATTTATACAGTATTTTATTATATACCAGATATTATACAAAGGGTTTCACATACATCACTCATCCATGTAGTCCTCACATCAACTGTATGTTTTTGTTGATGTTGTGGGCTGTCAAGTTGATTCTAACTCATAGTGACCCTACAGGACAGAGTAGAACTGCCCCATGGGGTTTCCTAGATTGTAATCTTTACAAAAGGAGCACTGGTGGTGCAGTGATTAAGTGCTCAGCTGCTAACCAAAAGGTCAGCAGTTTGAACCCACCAGTCGCTCTGTGGGAGAAAGATGTGGCAGTCAGCTTCTGTAAAGATTACAGCCTTGGAAACCATATGGGGCAGTTCTACCCTGTCCTGTAGGGTTGCTATGAGTCAGAATCAACTCAAGGGCAACAGTTTTGGTTTTCTGGATTTAATCTTTACAGGAGTGAATCGTCAGGTCTTTTCTCCCAGGGATTGGCTGATGGGTTTGAGCCACCGACCTTTTGATTAGCAGCTGAGTACATAACCACTGTGATACCAGGGCTCCTCCCATCAACTGTATAAAGTTAGAAAAATAGTGCAATAGAATACATATACATTGTTGTTAGTTGCTGTCCAGTCAGGTCCAACTCATGAGAACCATGTATAACAGAACGAAACGCTGCCCAGCCATGTACCATCTTCAAGAAGTTGGTACGTCTGAGTTCACTGTTGAGTCCATCGTGTCAATTTATCTCACTGAGGGTTTCCCTCACCTTTGCTGGCCTTCCACTTTACCAAACATGATGTCCTTCTCCAGTGATTTGTTTCTCTTAATGGCACATCCAAAGTAACCAAGTCGAAGTCTCAGGCAATATTCTGTGACCCATAGGGTTTTAACTGACTAATTTCCAGAAGTAGATTGTCAGGCCTTTCGTCCTAGTCTGTCTTAGTCTTAAAGCTTTGCTGAAACCTGTCCATCATGGTGACCCTGCTGGTATTTGGAATACCAGCAGCACAGCTTCCAACATCATAGCAATATGCAAGCCACCAGAGTACAATAAACCAACAGATGGGTGGTGGACTGTAGGATGTATAACTTTATGAAGTTATAAAAATAGTGTGATAGAAAACATATGAATTATTTATTGAGAAAGATTCTGGTGACTCCAGGGTGATGCTTCTGGGAATATAAACTTAGAGGAATCAGAGATAATCCCTCTGCATGATCACAGGTGAGGGAATGAGAGACAGTGAAGGAAAGAGGGAGGAAGACAGTCAAGGAGTTGGAAGGCCAATACCTGGAAGCTGGACCCCTGAGTGGGGTAAAGGAGAAAGTTAAAGACTCCCACACACCACACACATTGGTGGGATATCTGGAAAGGGATTAGGAAGGGATTGATGGTGGTATTTGTTAGAGTGTGTGCCATGTAAAACCTTTCTGAATCCTCTCTATAAAATCTTTAATAAAATAGACATTTCTTACTAATGCTTTGAAAAGAGCATTTTGTAGGAGGTCAGTTATAAAGAGTTTACTGAGTCCTACTTCAAGGTTCAGGCAAGGCAAAAACAAGGATGCTCAAGGAAGTCTGTACAATAACAATGACAGCAACATTTGTATTGAGTAGAAAAAAAAACTGAAGTCCTAAATGAACGAGTAAATTGTAATACATCTTTACAATGGAATACTACTCAGCAGTAAAAGAGAACATGCTATCGATTCACATGGCAACATGGATGAAACTTAAACATATTTTGCTAAATGAAAGACTTCCAGACCCAAAAAAGCTACATATTATATGATTCCATTTATATGGTGAAGCTCCTGAGTAGTGCACGTGGTTAATGTCCTCAGCTGGTAACCAAAAATTTGGAAGTACAAGTCCATCCAGAGCATATCAGGAGAAAGGCCTGGTGATCTATTTCTGAAAAAATCAGTCACTGAAAACTCTACAGGGCACAGTTCTACTCTGACATACATGGGGTCACCTTGAGTCGGAATTGACTTGACAGCAAGTGGTGTTGGTATTTATATGAGACCATGGAAAAGGCAAAACTACAGGAATGGAAAACAAGTCAGTAGTTAGCAGGGGCTGGGGGTAGGAGAGTGGTTGACTACAAAGAAGTTGCACAGAGGAATTGATAGGGTGATGAAATTGTTCTGTATGGTTCTGAGGTGATGGGTATAAGATTCTATGCAAAAACCTTACAGAGTGAACTTTACTACATGCAAACTTTAAAAAATGCAACTAGGGCTCCCAGGATGGAATGCAGACCATGAAAAATAAATATCACTGCATGATAAATGTATCACATAATGTTGCTGAAGGGAGTAGGGAAAAAATGAGTTGACCTAAGTAACTTTGAAAAATGATGTTTGTCATAAAATGAAAATCAGAAGAAAACTCATTGGTCCAACATTCAGGGTATAGTTGGTAGTTTTGATTCCTACTTACTTAATTAATTAATTAGTTGAATTGGATAAATCTTTAAAGAAATTTATTTAAACCGTGGTGGTATAGTGGTTAAGAACTAGGGCTGTTAACCAAAAGGTCCACAGTTTAAATCCACCGGGCGCTCCTTGGAAGCTCTATGGGGCAGTTCTACTCTGTCCTACAGGGTCTCTCTGAGTCGGAATCTACTTAATGGCAACGGGTTTGGGTTTCGGATGGACCTAATAGCAGACCTCATTAAGCCAAGGTGACACGGGATGACAGAATAGCCTTAGATTTTTTATTAGTCCAAGAAGGTAGTCTATGCTATAGAATTAGACAGCAATCTACCTAGTTACACGCTATAACACACTTACAAACACCAGATTTATTTGGTTGGTTGCCATCAGGAATAAGTACATGGGCTAGATCACTATTGCAAGGAATAGTAACATTGTCAGTCTGCATCCTGTAGTATTAGGCATAATAAAATTAATCTTCTATTGTCTTACACACCTAAAAGGCAAAAGAAGGCCTCAGGCTAAAATGTTGATGTACATTGATTTTGCTCACTTCAGCAATGTCATTGATGAGAACTTTGCTCTTACTTAAGATCCTGGTGAAGAACCAGATGGTATCTGGTGGAAAACCAGCACTGTGAGTTTAAAGAGCCTGCAATGGCTGCCATTTAGGAGCTCGACTAAGGTATTGATCATTGATGTGTTATCTCCAATCTCCAATCAACAGGAGAGAATGATTTAGGAAATAATATTGGAGAATGTGACCCAGCTGGTGCTGAGCTCACAAGGACATATCAACTGGGCCCTGAGGTATAAACCCAATAACTAGGATAATCTTGGAAAATATCTTTTTGGGGAACTTTTCACACAAGCCAATCAAACAGAACCCAAAAGATTTTCCACTTTTATCTTTTTCTATTAGGATTTAGTGAATAGAAAATTTGTTGGACTAGTGAAGACTCTTCTGACTGCCATTACTGAAACTTATGCCAATGATTGTTAAGAAAGACAATTCAAAATGTAGGATCACAGTTTCTAGCCAATCTGTGAAAACATGAAGCTTTCAATGGTTTTGCACATTTGTAATGTTAATATATACACTTATGATACTGTAAGGTTCCTCGGACTCAGGCAGACATGGGTCTAGTATCATACTTGTCCCTTTTCCCATTCTTAGCTATTCTGTAATCCTTGGACTCGGGAAGACATGGCTGTGGCAGCATGCTTGTCCATTTTCCCATTCTTGCCTATTCTGTAATATTTCCCTGGATTCAGGCAGATATGGCTTGTTGGACATGCATTCTTGTCCATTTTCCACTGTTGCCTTTTTGAATATATGCTGAATATACTCAAATAAAAGTTTCTTTTTGCTTTTAAAAAAGAAAGAAAAATGATGTTTGATTGTATGTTACTGCTGTTGTTTGCCATTGAGTTGATTCCGACTCATAGCAACCCTACATGACAGAATAGAACTGCCTGACAAGGTTTCCTAGGGTGTAATCTTTATGGGGACAAATCACCAGTTCTTGTCTCCTGAAGAACTGCTGGTGGTTTTGAAGCACCAAACTTTAAGTTAGCAGGCGAGCACTTAACCATTACACCACCAGGAGTCATTTTTTTTTTGTATAGGAGGGTTAAAAAAAAATAAGAGAATAAAGTGTAGATGATGGGAATTAGATTTCTTACTGTTATACACAGAAGTCACAAATGATCAAAGGGGGGAAGCTCGAATGAACTCCTTTGTGGTGGATTACAGTCCGAGATATCAGTATAAATTCATGTTTATTTTAATATGTATACTGATAGATACAAAAATAATTATAGACCAAGAGGCAGTCACTCAAAGAGAACAATGATTTAAAATCAGGAAAGGTGTGTGTCAGTGTTCTATCCTTTCACCATACTCATTCACTCCATTTGCTTAACAAATAATCCAAGAAGCTGGACTATAGAAAGAAGAATAGGGCATCAAGATTGGAGGAAGACTCACTAACAACTTGCAGTATACAGATGACATAACCTTGCTTGCTGAAAGTGAAGAGAACTTGAAGCACTTATGAATATCAAAGACTACAGTCTTCAGAATGGATTACACAAAGGAAACAAAAATACTCACAAGGCGATCAATAAGCAACATCATGATAAAGGGAGAAAAGATTGATGTTCTCAAGGATTTCATTTTCCTTGGGTCTACAATCAACGCCCATGGAGGCAGCAGTCAAGAAATCAAACGATGTACTGCATTGGGCAAATCTGCTGCTAAAGAACTCTTTAAAGTGTCGAAAAGCAAAGATGTCACTTTGAGGACTTAGGTGAGCCTAACCCAAGCCATGGTGTTTTCAATCACCTCATATGCATCAAAAAGCTGGACAATTAATAAGGAAGACTAAAAAAAAAAAAACTGATGCCTTTGAGTTATGGTGTTGACAAAGACTACTGAATATACCATGGACTGCCTGAAGAATGAACAAATCTGTCTTGGAAGAAGTATAGCCAAAATGCTCCTTAGAAGCAAGAATGGCGAGACTTCTCAGGTTCTTTGAATGTGTTATCAGGAGGGACCAGTCCCTAGAGAAGGACATCATGCTTGTTAAAGTAGAGGGTCACTGAAAGAAAGGAAGATCCTCAACGAGATGGATTGACACAGTGGCTGCAACAATGGGTTCAAACATAGCAACAATCGTAAGGATGGCACAGGACTGGGCAGTTCTTTTGTACATAGGTTCGTTATGAGTCAGAACTGACTCAGTGGCACCTAAAAACAACAACAACATGTATGCATGGGTTAGTATGTTGCTGTTGTTAGCTGCAAATTGAGTTTTCTCTGACTCATGATGACCCCATGCACAACAGAACAAAATGGTGCCTGGTTCTTATGATCAGTTGTGGGTCAAACCATTGTGATCCACAGTGTTCTCATTGACTAATTTTCAGAAGTAGATCACCAGGCCTTTCTTCCTAGTCTGTCTTAGTCTGAAATCTCTCCTGAAACCTATTCAGTATCATAGGAACACACAAGCTTCTACTGACAGACAGGTCGTGGCTGTACATAAGGTACATTAACCAAGAATCAAACCTGTGTCTCTGGCTTGGAAGGGAAGAATTCTACCACTGAATCACCACTGCCCCCCTGGATTAGCATACATGCATATATTTCCTAGCTCTATCGACTGAGAGAGGCTCTATCTGTAACACCCCAATAGTAACGAGTACCTCTACCACCCAGATCTTGGTTTTTAAAAATAATTCTCCAGTAAAAAGAATCAGAGTTCCTTAAAGAAAAAGTAAGGAAGTGCTAAGAGAGAAAGAGAGAAGGAGAGAGGGATAGAGGGATGGAGGGAGGGAGGGAGGGAGGCAGGCAGGGAGGGAGGGAGGCAGGGAGGGAGGCAGGGAGGGAGGGAGGCAGGCAGGCAGGCAGGCAGGGAGGCAGGGAGGCAGCAGCGAGGCAGGGAGGCAGGGAGGGAGGGAGGCAGGGAGGGAGGGAGGCAGGCAGGGAGGCAGGGAGGCAGGCAGGCAGGGAGGAAGGGAGGCAGGGAGGGAGGGAGGCAGGCAGGCAGGCAGGCGGGGAGGCAGGGAGGCGGGGAGGCAAAAGGACACAAGGACCAACCTGAAAGAGCTCCCAACAGCCAAAGTTTGAACAATTTTAGAAATAAATAACAATAATATTAGATTATAACAAAAAGAATAAAATACATTTCCTTGAGTTATACTGTTATAAATAAAAAAAAAAGTGGTTTAATAAATCGGGGTGAGGGCACAAATATTTCTTAGGAAGAACTCCAGTAATATATAAAGATATCCACCTTTTGGAGGTGCGGCTTAGTCCCCTGCCCTTGAACATGGGTTGGACTTAGCAATTCATTTCTAAAGAATAAAGTATGGAAAGGGAAAAATGTTACCCTCAAAATGTAGAAACATCACCTGAACCAGGTGATTCAGGGTAGCATCACCAGTGATAAGCCATGTGCGTGTCATTTCCCAATATGAGGCAATGAGGACACTTAACCTTTATAGTTCTTACCAAAACCCATCAACCAAAAACCAAATCCGTTGCTGTTAAGTCGATTCTGACTCATGGTGCCCCCATGTGTGTCAGAGTAGAACTGTACTTCATAGGGTTTTCAATGGCTTTAATCTTACTTTTAAGTAGATTGCCAGGACTTTCCTCCCCAGCACCACTGGGTGGATTTGAACTGCCAACCTTTTGGTTAGCAGCTGAGTGCAAACTGTTTGCACCACCTACAAACCTTCCAAAAGCCATAACCACAGTAAATTCTGAGAGAAACATCAGACAAACTCAACTCAAGAGACGTTCTATATCTGACCAAAAGTTTTCAAAACTGTCAAAGTCACGAAAATCAAGGAAAGAATGAGAAAATGTCACAGTCTAGAGGAACCTAAGGAGGCAGGAGAACTCAATGCGATGTAATATCCTGGATTGGATCCTGGAGCAGGAAGAGGCACAGCCTAGTTGACCTTAACCATCACACCAAGTAAAATGCTTTTGATCCTAGCCTTTAACCACTCACAGTGTAGCTAGAAATATCCTGGAAGTAGTCAGGACATAGCCCCAACTGCGGTATCACGGGAAGAGTTTTTGCAGCATTGGTGGGAACCAATGCCTTTAAGCACCTAAACAGCTTAGGCTTTAGATGCATTATCTCATCTTCTCCTCACAACCACCCTCCAATTTTAGATATGCAGAAACTGAAAATTAGAGAGGTGTTGGGGTTTTTACCATATGGACCCACTGAATATCCAGTTGGCAAAGTTGATGAGTCTCTGTGGTTGCCTTAGTTATCTAGTGCTGCTGTAACAGAAATATCACAAGTAGGTGGCTTTAACAAACAGCAATTTATTTTATCGGAGTTTAGGAGCCTAGAAGTCTGAATTCAGGGTGCCAGCTCTAGAGGTAGGCTCTCTTTTGTCTGCTCTGGAAGAAAATCATTGTCTCAACTTTTCTAGAGTTCTCAGCATTCCTTGGAGACCTCCATGCAGCATCTACATTTCCACCATTCATGCTTCCTTCTCTGTGCCCCATCTGCTCTTTTTATATCTCAAAAGTGAGTAGGTTTAAGACACACCCTAAGCTGATATGGCCTCATTTGCATATCAAACACTATTCCCAAATGGAATTATATCCATAGGTATGTTGTTGTTGTTAAGTGCTGTCAAGTCAGTTCCAACTCATAGCAACACTATGCACAATGGAACTAAACACTGCCCGGTCCTGTGCCATCCTTATAATCGTTGCTATGCTTGAGCCCGTTGTTGCAGCCACAGCGTCAGTCCACCTCATTGAGGGTCTTCCTCTTTTCCACAGGTATAGAAGTTAGGATTCACTTTTTTTTTGGGGGGGGGGGCACAATGCAATCCATAACATTGGTGGAAACCCTAAAACCTACTGAATATCTCTGCAGTCATTCCCCAGGCTAATGAGCCCTATCGGAAGGAGTGGACTGTGAATCCTGCTGTTCTCAATCAGCGTTTTCTAAATGGAGAACTTTGACCACAGTGAAGCAAGGTGCTATCCACTCACTTAACCTCCATTGACCTCAATCGCCCTTACCAGATAAAAGCCTAGGCTGGTCCACTTGCTGGCAGGGTTGCCTTGAGATAGTGACTTGCTCTCAGATACTCAATTTCTTCACCAATAAAATGAGAAAACTGGCAATAGCTGCACAACAAGGTGTTTGTTAGGCTTAGTTTAACATCTGTGAAAGCACTGAATTCCATGCCTAGCACATATTCAGAGTTAATACATGGAAAAAGCATTCCCCCATCATCACCACTTGGGGACTCAGGATTTTTTTGTGCAGTCATAACTAAGAGTCAGGGTTTGAGAATTGAATACACCTGGGCACACATCCCTAGTTCATCACTTGGTGACCTTGGGCAAGTCAGCTCTCTGAGCTCCAGTCATCTGTAAAATGGGAATAATAACAGCAGCTCCATCCAAATGAGGTCATACCCACAAAGCTCCCAGCACAGAGGCTAGCCCGTAGTGTGTGGTTGTCAACAAGCTTATTAAAATGTTTGTCTTGTTTTCAAAATGTCTCTTCTCCCATTTTCCCTAAATGTAGTGGCATCAGCAACAAGCAGCTCATATGAACTCATTCAAGGATTTTATTATTATTGTTGCCATTGAGTTGACGCCAACTTATGACGACTCCATGTGTGCAGAGGAGAATGGCTCCAAAGGGTTTTCCAGGCTGCGATTTTTCAGAACCAGATCACTAATCTGTCTTCCAAGATGCCTCTGAGTGTGTTCAAACCACCAACCTTTTGGCTAGTAGTCAAGTACGTAGTCATTTGCACCACCCAGAGACACCATCATTCAAGGGTACCATGTCTTAATCACATGCTGGCTGGTCTGTGGATGGGCAAAGTGAGAAGCTCGTCATAATGTAATGACTCAAAAGGAACATGATGTGGCCCTAGGCTGTGTTTTCAAAGTGGCCTTTTACTGTATCCTGGGGAATGGATACCTTCTTACAAATCTTTACTTTAGAGACGTCTCTACTTAAAAGGGCAAAAAAAAAAAAAAAAAAAAAATTCAGGGAAGAAGGATTATACTCTTGTTCCCAGACATTGTCCTGGAAAAGGAACAGAAAGTGCTCCCAACTGGGCAGCATCAATACAATTCTATATTTAATAGTATGGTTTGCTTGTGTGAATTCTTTATTAGCTGGTCATTAAGAGCATAATCACTGATTGGAATTGGTGCTCAGGGACAGATTTTCTTGTCGCCTGCTTTTCAATCTTAATTGTAAGGCAGATGGAATGAGTTTGTGTACTGACCTGGGAATGAGCTGGAAGACATCTTTTCAGTGAAGTAAAAAACAAACCAACCAGCCTACCCGCAGCCTGACTCAGAACTCCAACAACCTGGAAGGCTGTGAGGTTGGGAACCTGGACAAACCCCTGGAGCTGAACTCTAACCTCAAGTGGCAAAGGGATCTGAAGTCTGAGTTGACCACCAGAGAGGGTAAAAGGCTGAGCGAGCTGCTCATATAGAGTCAATGAGCTTGTACTGAGTCCCTAACGAGCACTGTCTTAGTCATCCAGTGCTGCTATAACAGAAATACCACAGGTGGATGGCTTCAACAAAGAGAAATTTATTTTCTCAGTCTAGCAGGCTAGAAGTCCAAATTCAGGGTGTCAGCTCCAGGGAAAGGCTTTCTCTGTCAGCTCTGGAGGAAGGTCCTTGTCTTTAATCTTCCCCTGGACTAGAAGCTTCTCCATACAGGAACCTCAGGTCAAAAGGGCATGTTCTGCTCCCAGCACTGATTTCTTGGTGGTATGAGGTCAACTCTCTGCTTCTTTCCCTTTCCTTTTATCTCTCCTAAGATAAAAGGTGGTACAGACCACACGCCAGGGAAACTCCCTTTACATTGGATCAGGGCTGTGGCTTGAGCAAGGATGTTACATCTCACCCTAATCCTCTTTAACCACAGGCAGAGATTCTGATTTATAACACATAAGAAAATCACAAAATGGAGGACAACCACACAATACTGGCAATCACGGCCTAACCAAGTTGACACATATTTCGGGGAGACACAATTCAATTCATGAGAAGCACCAATCTAGGCTCGATGCTCCAGTATGTACTATGTAGCCAAAGAAACCGGTTGCCATCGAGTTGATTCTGACTCATGGCAACCCCATGTATGTCAGAGTAGAACTGTGCTCCATAGTGTTTTTAGTGGCTGATTTTTCGGAAGTAGATCACCAGGAACTTTCTTCAGAGGTTCCTCTGGGTGGACTCCAACCTCCAACCTTGCAGTCAGCAGCCGAGTACATTAACTGTATGTATCACCCAGGGATTCCAATTAGGATGGTGGCAACCTAATAGAATTGTTGTGAGATTTAATGAACTAATATTTGGTACATGGTAACTGTTCTATATGAATGATAATAAATTACAGGTAATAATAATAACTACAGGTAATATTTAGTGTTTATTATGTGTTCACTATTTATTAAATGTTTTATATGAGTTATTTAATACAACCCCATAAATAGGTACTATTAGTATTTTAAAGAAAGAAAATTTAAGACTTACAGAAGTTAAGCAACGTTGGTCACAGAGCCAGTCATAGAGGCTCAAGCCAGGCTTTAAACTCAGGTTATTTGATTCCGAAGTCTTGCTTCTTAACTGTCCTAGTTATTGTGGTCAGCAGGAAAAGGAGGAACATCCGGATTCATCAATAACTAAACCACAATCCTTGTCCCCAAACAACTCGCTGACTAATGGGGGAGTGAGATGGGTAAACACATAAATGACTAAGTAATGGGCTCAGTGCTAAGAGAGAATCACAGACAAAGTGCTGTGGGTATATACAGGAGAGAGGAGCTTATCTGTCTGGTGGAGTTGGAAGCGCATCACAGAGAAGGTAACATAAAGGTGAAGAGTGCGCTGGGAAGAGAAGGGGGGCAGGCAAAAGGAGCAAACAGTAAAGTAAATAAAAAGTCATAAAATCATGAAAGGACGTGTTTTGCCCCAGCCATGATAAGAAGCCCAGTGCCTAAAGGATGGAGCAGTCACAGCTGTGCATGGAAAAGTCCATCAGGGTCAGATTATGAAGGATCCTTGGTGTAGAAGGTTAGCTGTTAACTGAAAGTTTGGCAGTTCAAGTCCACCCAGAGGTACCTTGGAAGAACAGCCTGGTGATCTACTTCTAAAAATCAGCCATTGAAAACCCTAGGCAGGCTTTTTAGATTAACTAGTATTTGTGTGGCTGTGCTAAACCAAGCACCATGAGATTGGCACTATTCTGTCATTTTTCAAATAATAAGTATGAACCCTACAGAATGAAAAAAAAAAAAAAAACACTGCCAACAGATCAATTCTGACTCATAGCAACTCTATAGGACACAGTAGAACTGTCTCATAGGACTTCCAACCAAGGCGGTAATAATTATGGAAGCAGATTGCTATGCCTTTCTCCCAAGCAGCTGGTGGGTTCCAACGGTTGACCTTTTGATTAGCAACAGAGAGCTTAATCACTGAGCCACCAGGGCTCCTTCTACAGAATAAAATACGTCTTTTTTTTAAAAAAATCTGTTTATGCTTCTGAAATGATCAAACAATATCTGCTGATATGACTGTACCCTAGGATTTACAATAAGCTTTTGATAAGAGTCCCTGTGTGGCATAAACAATTATGTTCTCTGCTGCTAATGGTAAGGTTGGCAGTTGGAGTCTACTCAGATGCACCTCAGAAGAAAATCCTGGAGATCTACTTCTGAAAAGCCAGCCACTGAAAACCCTACAGAGCACAGTTCTACTTTGACTGACATGGTGTCGCCATGGGCTGGAGTTGATTCAAAGGCAACTTTTCTTTTCTATGAGTAATATTTTCTTGTGTATATGATGCAAAGTTAATAAATAGTTGTTAGAAAGCAAAAAAGGGAAGAAAATTATAAAACTCTATAAAGCACAGTTCTACTTCGGGTTACCATGAGTCAGAGTCAATTCAACAGCAACTGGTGTTGGAGGTAGGTATGGCAAGTTATGGGTTTATTCTGTAGGAACCAAGATGAAGGGCAGCTTAAGCAGAACAATAAATTTATCAAATGGTGTTTCTTAGGAAGATCCTTCTGGCAGGGGCTTGGGGTGGTGGAGACAGTCCTGGAAAAGATGGAAGAGACTTTGAAAATTAGATTAAGAACTGGTCAGTGGCAGACAAATTTGGACAATGGTGTCAGCAAACTGTAGCTTACAAACTAGGCAGAATGGGCTCTCTGGTCCAAGAATGAAATATATGTCCCAAAGATAGGGAAATGTGTCTGCTTAGAGGTCTGACATAATGACGGACAAGGCTTTAACATGAGAAATGAAGGAGGACAAAATGCCCCGGTAAAACCTGTTGTTAATCAAGCTAGATAAGCATGCACTGATGCACTCAACAGTTCTTGTTAAGCTATAAGCACTGGGGGTACAAAGATGAACAAATGGTCATAGTTCCTGACCTCAAGCTGCACACAACCAATGTGTGCAAAGAAGGCTGAATGCAGGAGGTTCCGAGGGCAACATGGGAAAGATCTTGGTAAACACCCCAGGTCTCTCTCCACCTCCCTGCAGGGTAACCACAGATGGCAAACAAAGTCACCACACAGGGAAGCAATCCATCCCAAAATATCACAGCAACCTGATGAAACAGGATTCAATGAAGGACGGCCAGGAGAGGCACTGTTTGAATTTGTCGACATCTCGAAATCACATTTTTTTCTCTTCAAAAACAAACATCTTGGACATAGGAAAGTATCATTTTTCCCTTTGAAACAAAAAGAATGTAGAGTCCACAGACTAAAAACTGCTGACCATATACAGTAGCATTCTGTGTCAACAGGTAGAGCAACTGGGTGCCATTTTAGGAATGTGGGTTTGGGACTTAGGCCAACCTAGGTTCCATCTCATCCCTGGGTGGTGCAAACAGTTAATGCGCTCGGCTGCTAACCAAAAAGCTGGAGGTTCAACTCCACCCAGAGGCACCACAGAAGAAGGCCTGGCAATCTATACTTGCAAAAAATCTGCCATTGAAAACTGTGTGGAGCACAGTTCTACTCTGACACACATGGGGTCACCATGAGTCAGAATCGACGCAACAACAACAGGTTAACTGGTAGGTTCTGTCTCTGGCTTTGCTGTTGACTCGGTGGTCCTAGACTGGTTACTTTACCATTCTTCTGCTTCCACAATCTCTTCATCTGCAAAGGGTGGACAATACCTTCCACCTAGGTCTGTGGCAGAGAATATACAAGAGGACATTATAAAATGCATATTTAAGGGACTGGCATACAGAAGGTGAATTCTGGAGTCTCCAAGAAATCCCCAGTAAATATACATCTCCTTTATGCAAAATTTCAGTACAAGGAGAAAAATAAAGCACAAGAGTAAAGATATAGACCAAATACCAACCTAGTACTGATTTAGTACTGATTATTACTGGTTATCTACTGCTGCATAACAAAAACAAATAAACAAACAAACAAAAAAACATTGCTATTGAGTAGATTCTGACTCATAGCAGCCCTATAGGACAGTACAGAACTGTCCCACAGAGCTTCCAGTCAGATTTTGAATCTTTACGGAAGCACACTGTCACATCTTTCTCCTGCAGAGTGGCTGGTGGGTTCAAACCACCGCCCTTTCGGTTAACAGACAAGTGCTTAACCCACTGCACCACTAGGACTCCTTCTGCATAACAAACTACCCAAAATTTTAAAAACAGTATTTATTTTCCTCACAAATCAGTAATTTGAACAGGGCTGGGTGGGGAGAGCTTGTCCCTGCCCTACTAGATATCAGTTAGAGCAGCTCAAAGGTCAGGGCTAGAGTCATGTGAAGGCTCTCTCACGTGGCTGGCAGTTGATGCTGCTGTCAGCTGGGACCTGTGGCCAGAGCACTTAAACATGGCTGGCTGGGTTCCAAGAGCAAGGGTCCCCAGAGGACCAGGTGGAAGCTGTGCCTCTTATCACTTAGCCTTGGAAGTCACATGACATCATTTCTATCAGTGTCAAGGTCCTGCCCAGATTAAAGGGGAAGGAATATAGACCCCCCCCTTTCAATGGAGGAGTGTCAACAACACATTGTAGAATGGGCACATGTGGAATGGCATTACATACTGGTGTTGCTATCTTTGGAAATAATAATTATCACACTGATGTTGTTGTTGTTAGGTGCTATCCAGTCACTTCCAACTCATAGCGACCCCATGTACAACAGAACAAAACAATGCCCGATCCTGCACCATCCTCGCAATCATCATTATGTTTGAGCTCATTGTTGCAGGCACTGCGTCAATCCATGTCACTGAGGATCTTCCTCTTTTTTGGTGACCCTTTACCAAGCATAATGTCCTTCTCCATGGACTAGTTCCTCCTGATAGCATGTCCGAAGTATGTGAGATGAAGTCTCAACATCCTTGCTTCTAAGGAGCATTCTGGCTGTACTTCCAAGACAGATTTGTTCGTTCTTCTGGCAGTCCATGGTATGTTCAATATTCTTTGCCAACAACCAGAACTCAAAGGCATCAATTCTTCTTTGTTCATTGTCCAGCTTTCACATGCATATATTGGATCACATCGATAACAGCTGTTACATTCATCAGAGTTTCAGCAAGAAATAGATGGCTCAGTCCGCTTAGGTTAAAGAGGAGAGTTTAATAAAGTGCTATTTGGGGTGTACAGAGAGGTTAGGAAAAGCAACCAGACCTAGTTACAGTGGGAGCTGTTAGTATTCCTAAGTCTGAAGGGACAAGGGGAGGGAGTGGTTACTAGAACCCAGAGAGAGAGCTGCCAGCCAGACTCCAGTTAAGGGATACAACTGACAAGGGCAACTGCCAGGGAAACAGTTCAGAGAATAAATACCCAACTTTCTCTCCTCCTTCCTTTGGGTCTCCTTCCAGACCTCTGCAGTCCAAAACCTCAGGGCAAGTTCACCTGTCAGTGCAGGACAGAGCAGACAACAGGAAAGGTTCCAAAGAGACTCTGGGCAGGGGAAGGGGCAGGCAAAGTCATCTGGCACAAAATTAAAGCTGAAATATGTATGTTCATGTGGGATTGCTAAATGGGTCCACTATCTTCTAGCCTCCCAGTCTAGAACTAGGCCCAAAATCAGCAATAGCTAATGTGCTCAGCTGCTAACCAAAAGACTGGTGGTTCGAGTCTACTCAAAGATGCCTCAGAAGAAAGGGCCAGTGATCTACTTCCGGAAAATCAGCCATTAAAAAGCTATGGAGTGGTGGGGGCCAAGATGGCGGACTAGGTAGACGCTACCTCGGATCCCTCTTGCAACAAAGACTCGGAAAAACAAGTGAATCGATCACATACATAACAATCTACGAACCCTGAACAACAAACACAGATTTAGAGACGGAAACGAACAAATACGGGGAAGCAGCAATTGTTTTCAGAGCCTGGAGCCAGCGTCCCAGTCAGGTAACCTCTGGCGCCCAATTTAGGGCAGAGCCCAGGGGAGCTGACGGCGCAAAAAAGGGGCCCAGCCGTAGCGGGAGGGGGCCCAGCCGCTTCGCGCGGGCGGCCTGGCGATGCAGCCGGTGGGAGAAGTCCCCAGGAGGCAGTGACTGGTCTTGGAGCTGGGAGAGCAGCGTCCCAGCCAGGGAATTGTCCCGCCGGGATTTTCACTGGGCGCTGTCACGGCACAAGCACAGGGAGCTGCTCCACTCCCCTGAACTAACCCCGGGAGGGGGCCCAGACAGTTCACAGAGGTGGCGCGGCGACACAGCTGGAGGGACGAGAAGTCCCCGGGAGGCAGCGACTGATTTTGGAGCCGGGAGTAAAGCGTCCCAGCAGGGGAACCTTGACGCTAGGACTTGGACTGGCAGCGGGTGGCTTCAGAGGGCCAGATCCCTGGGGCAATCTCCACACACCCAGCACACATAGGCGACACGCCCCTCGGGAATCTCAGATATAATACTCATTCCAAGCAAGACAAGCAACTTTGGCTATATTCTGAGGTGCTACTCTCCTATCTCTCTGATCCCTCCCCCACCCTCCCCAGGCGGCTTCATTAACATTGGATTTGCCTGAGCCAGAGGGAGAACGGCTCCGGCTCCGCGGCGGCTTTGCTTTTCCCTTTTTTTTTTTTTTCTTTTGGTCTTTTCCTAACCCACTCTTTCGGCCTGAGAGAAGGAACAAGAACAACAACAACAACAAAAAAAAAAAACCCAGAGACCAAAAATCCACCCCTAATTGGACTAAAAACACAGAACCAGCTACAGCCAAGCATATATGATCCAAATCTCAGACTTTCATCCTTACAGGGAACAAGGTGGTGGTTATAATCCAAAGGCAATTCTGATAGGGATCTGACTGTATTTTTTTTAGCGGATTTTCTGGAAAAACTAGTTTCCCAGTGATGGCTCAGAGACAAAAATCCATATCAAACCACTTAAAGAAGCAGACCATGACAGCTTCTCCAACCCCCCAAACAAAAGAATCAAAATCTTTCCCAAATGAAGATACAATCCTGGAATTATCAGATACAGAATATAAAAAACTAATTTACAGAATGCTTCAAGACATCAGAAACGAAATAAGGCAAACTGCAGAAAAAGCCAAGGAACACACTGATAAAACTGTTGAAGAACTCAAAAAGATTATTCAAGAGCATAGTGGAAAAATTAATAAGTTGCAAGAATCCATAGAGAGACAGCATGTAGAAATCCAAAAGATTAACAATAAAATTACAGAATTAGACAACACAACAGGAAGTCAGAGGAGCAGACTCGAGCAATTAGAATGCAGACTGGGACATCTGGAGCACCAGGGAATTAACACCAACATAGCTGGAAAAAAATCAGATAAAAGAATTTAAAAAAATGAAGAAACCCTAAGAATCATGTGGGACTCTATCAAGAAGGATAACTTGCATGTGATTGGAGTCCCAGAACAGGGAGGGAGGACAGAAAACACAGAGAAAATAGTTGAAGAACTCCTGACAGAAAACTTCCCTGACATCATGAAAGACGAAAGGATATCTATCCAAGATGCTCATCGAACCCCATTTAAGATTGATCCAAAAAGAAAAACACCAAGACATATTATCATCAAACTCACCAAAACCAAAGATAAACAGAAAATTTTAAAAGCAGCCAGGGAGAAAAGAAAGGTTTCCTTCAAGGGAGAATCAATAAGAATAAGTTCAGACTACTCAGCAGAAACCATGCAGGCAAGAAGGGAATGGGACGACATATACAGAACACTGAAGGAGAAAAACTGCCAGCCAAGGATCATATATCTAGCAAAACTCTCTCTGAAATATGAAGGCGAAATTAAGATATTTACAGACAAACAGAAGTTTAGAGAATTTACAAAAACCAAACCAAAGCTACAAGAAATACTAAAGGATATTGTTTGGTCAGAGAACCAATAATATCAGATACCAGCACAACACAAGGTCACAAAACAGAACGTCCTGATATCAACTCAAATAGGGAAATCACAAAAACAAATTAAGATTAATTAAAAAAAAACCAACAACTCATAACAGGGAATCACGGAAGTCAATATGTAAAAGATCACAAAAATCAAAAAGAGGGACTAAATACAGGAGGCATACAACTGCCATATGGAGAGTGATACAAGGCGATATAGAACAATACAAGTTAGGTTTTTACTTAGAAAAATAGGGGTAAATAACAAGGTAACCACAAAGAGGTATAACAACTCCATAACTCAAGACAAAAGCCAAGAAAAACGTAACGACTCAACTAACATAAAGTGAAACACTACGAAAATGAGGATCTGACAATTTACTAAGAAAAACGTCTCAGCACAAAAAAGTATGTGGAAAAATGAAATTGTCAACAACACACATAAAAAGGCATCAAAATGACAACACGAAACACTTATTTATCTATAATTACACTGAATGTAAATGGACTAAATGCACCAATAAAGAGACAGAAAGTCTCGGACTGGATAAAGAAACACGAACCGTCTATATGCTGCCTACAAGAGACACACCTTAGACTTAGAGACACAAACAAACTAAAACACAAAGGATGGAAAAAAATATATCAAGCAAACAATAAGCAAAAAAGAAGAGGAGTAGCAATATTAATTTCTGACAAAATAGACTTTAGACTTAAATCCACCACAAAGGATAAAGAAGGACACTACATAATGACAAAAGGGACGATTGATCAGGAAGACATAACCATATTAAATATTTATGCACCCAATGACAGGGCTGCAAGATACATAAATCAAATTTTAACAGAATTGAAAAGTGAGATAGACACCTCCACAATTATAGTAGGAGACTTCAACACACCACTTTCGGAGAAGGACAGGACATCCAGTAAGAAGCTCAATAGAGACACGGAAGACCTACTTACAACAATCAACCAACTTGACCTCATTGACTTATACAGAACTCTCCACCCAACTGCTGCAAAGTATACTTTATTTTCCTAGCGCACATGGAACATTCTCTAGAATAAACCACATATTAGGTCATAAAACAAACCTTTGCAGAGTCCAAAACATCGAAATATTACAAAACATCTTCTCAGATCACAAGGCAATAAAACTAGAAATCAATAACAGAAAAACTAGGGAAAAGAAATCAAATACTTGGAAACTGAACAATACCCTGCTGAAAAAAGACTGGGCTATAGAAGACATCAAGGAGGGAATAAGGAAATTCATAGAATACAACGAGAATGAAAATACTTCCTATCAAAACCTCTGGGACACAGCAAAAGCAGTGCTCAGAGGCCAATTTATATCGATAAATGCACACATACAGAAAGAAGAAAGAGCCAAAATCAGAGAACTGTCCCTACAACTTGAACAAATAGAAACTGAGCAACAAAAGAATCCATCAGGCACCAGAAGAAAACAAATAATAAAAATTAGAGCTGAACTAAATGAATTAGAGAACAGAAAAACAATTGAAAGAATTAACAAAGCCAAAAGCTGGTTCTTTGAAAAAATTAACCAAATTGACAAACCATTGGCTAGACTGACTAAAGAAATACAGGAACGGAAACAAATAACCCGAATAAGAAACCAGAAGGACCACATCACAACAGACCCAAATGAAATTAAAAGAATCATATCAGATTATTACAAAAAATTGTACTCTAACAAATTTGAAAACCTAGAAGAAATGGATGAATTCCTGGAAAAACACTAGCTACCGAAACTAACACATTCGGAAGTAGAAAACTAAATAGACCCATAACAAAAAAAGAGATTGAAACGGTAATCAGAAAACGCCCAACAAAAAAAAGCCCTGGCCCGGACAGCTTCACTGCAGAGTTCTACCAAACTTTCAGAGAAGAGTTAACACCACTACTACTGAAGGTATTTCAAAGCATAGAAAATGACAGAATACTACCCAACTCATTCTATGAAGCCACCATCTCCCTGATACCAAAACCAGGTAAAGACATTACAAAAAAAGAAAATTATAGACCTATATCCCTCATGAACATAGATGCAAAAATCCTCAACAAAGTTCTAGCCAATAGAATCCAACAACACATCAAAAAAATAATTCACCCTGATCAAGTGGGATTTATACCAGGTATGCAAGGCTGGTTTAATATCAGAAAAACCATTAATGCAATCCATCACATAAATAAAACAAAAGACAAAAACCACATGATCTTATCAATTGATGCAGAAAAGGCATTTGACGAAGTCCAACACCCATTTATGATAAAAACTCTCCCCAAAATAGGAATTGAAGGAAAATTCCTCAACATAATAAAGGGCATCTATGCAAAGCCAACAGCCAATATCACTCTAAATGGAGAGAACCTGAAAGCATTTCCCTTGAGAACGGGAACCAGACAAGGATGCCCTTTATCACTGCTCTTATTCAACATCGTACTTGAAGTCCTAGCTAGGGCAATTAGGCTAGACAAAGAAATAAAGGGTATCCGGATTGGCAAGGAGGAAGTAAAATTATCTCTATTTGCAGATGACATGATCTTATACACAGAAAACCCTAAGGAATCCTCCAGAAAACTACTGAAACTAACAGAAGAGTTTGGAAGAGTCTCAGGTTATAAAATAAACATACAAAAATCACTTGGGTTCCTCTACATCAACAAAAAGAACACCGAAGAGGAAATAACCAAATCAATACCATTCACAGTAGCCCCCAAGAAGATAAAATACTTAGGAATAAATCTTACCAAGGATGTAAAAGACCTATACAAAGAAAACTACAAAGCTCTACTACAAGAAATTCAAAAGGACATACTTAAGTGGGAAAACATACCTTGCTCATGGATAGGAAGACTTAACATAGTAAAAATGTCTATTCTACCAAAAGCCATCTATACATTTAACGCACTTTCGATCCAAATTCCTATGCCACTTTTTAAGGTGATAGAGAAACAAATCACCAATTTTATATGGAAGGGAAAGAAGCCTCGGATAAGCAAAGCATTTCTGAAAAAGAAGAAGAAAGTGGGAGGCCTCACTCTACCTGATTTCAGAAGCTATTATACAGCCACAGTAGTCAAAACAGCCTGGTACTGGTACAATAACAGGCACATAGACCAATGGAACAGAATTGAGAAACCAGATATAAATCCATCCATGTATGAGCAGCTGATATTTGACAAAGGCCCAGTGTCAGTTAATTGGGGAAAAGATAGTCTTTCTAACAAATGGTGCTGGCATAACTGGATATCCACTTGCAAAAAAATGAAACAGGACCCATACCTCACACCATGCACAAAAACTAACTCCAAGTGGATCAAAGACCTAAACATAAAGACTAAAACGATAAAGATCATGGAAGAAAAAATTGGGACAACCCTAGGAGCCCTAATACAAGGCATAAACAGAATCCAAAACATCACCAAAAATGACGAAGAGAAACCCAATAACTGGGAGCTCCTAAAAATCAAACACCTATGCTCATCTAAAGACTTCACCAAAAGAGTAAAAAGACCACCTACAGACTGGGAAAGAATTTTCAGCTATGACATCTCAGACCAGCGCCTGATCTCTAAAATCTACATGACTCTGTCAAAGCTCAACCACAAAAAGACAAACAACCGAATCAAGAAGTGGGCAAAGGATATGAACACACATTTCACTAAAGAAGATATTCAGGCAGCTAACAGATACATGAGAAAATGCTCTCGATCATTAGCCATTAGAGAAATGCAAATTAAAACTACGATGAGATGCCATCTCACTCCAACAAGGCTGGCATTAATCCAAAAAACACAAAATAATAAATGTTGGAGAGGCTGCGGAGAGATTGGAACTCTTATACACTGCTGGTGGGAATGTAAAATGGTACAACCGCTTTGGAAATCTATCTGGCGTTATCTTAAACAGTTAGAAATAGAACTACCATACAACCCGGAAATCCCACTCCTCGGAATATACCCTAGAGAAACAAGAGCCTTCACACAAACAGATATATGCACACCCATGTTTATTGCAGCTCTGTTTACAATAGCAAAAAGCCGGAAGCAACCACGGTGTTCATCAACGGATGAATGGGTAAATAAATTGTGGTATATTCACACAATGGAATACTACGCATTGATAAAGAACAGTGACGAATCTGTGAAACATTTCATAACATGGAGGAACCTGGAAGGCATTACGCTGAGTGAAATTAGTCAGAGGCAAAAGGACAAATATTGTATAAGACCACTATTATAAGATCTTGAGAAATAGTAAAAACTGAGAAGAACACATACTTTTGTGGTTATGAGGCGGGGAGGGAGGGAGGGAGGGAGAGGGTTTTTTATTGATTAATCAGTAGATAAGAACTGCTTTAGGTGAAGGGAAGGACAACACTCAATACATGGAAGGTCAGCTCAATTGGACTGGACCAAAAGCAAAGAAGTTTCCGGGATAAAATGAATGCTTCAAAGGTCAGCGGAGCAAGGGCAGGGGTTTGGGGACCATGGTTTAAGGGGACTTCTAAGTCAATTGGCAAAATAATTCTACTGTGAAAACATTCTGCATCCCACTTTGAAATGTGGCGTCTGGGGTCTTAAATGCTAACAAGCGGCCATCTAAGATGCATCAATTGGTCTCAACCCACCTGGAGCAAAGGAGAATGAAGAACACCAAGGTCACACGACAACTAAGAGCCCAAGAGACAGAAAGGGCCACATGAACCAGAGACCTACATCATCCTGAGACCAGAAGAACTAGTTGGTGCCCGGCCACAATCGATGACTGCCCTGACAGGGAGCACAACAGAGAACCCCTGAGGGAGCAGGAGATCAGTGGGATGCAGACCCCAAATTCTCATAAAAAGACCATACTTAATGGTCTGACTGAGACTAAAGGAATCCCGGCGGCCATGCTCCCCAGACCTTCTGTTGGCACAGGACAGGAACCATCCCCGAAGACAACTCATCAGACATGAAAGGGACTGGACAGTGGGTGGGAGAGAGATGCTGATGAAGAGTGAGCTAATTATATCAGGTAGACACTTGAGAGTGTGTTGGCATCTCCTGTCTGGAGGGGGGATGGGAGGATAGAGAGAGAGGGAAGCTGGCAAAATTGTCACAAAGGAGAGACTGGAAGGGCTGACTCATTAGGGGGAGAGCAAGTGGGAGTACGGAGTAAGATGTATGTAAACATATGTGACAGACTGACTGGATTTGTAAACGTTCACTTGAAGCTCAATAAAAGTTAATAAAAAAAAAAGCTATGGAGCATGGTTTTACTCAGACACACATGGGGTCGCCATCAGTCGGAATCCACTTGATGGCAACTGATCCCCATCTGGAGAATGTTTGCATTTTTCTGTAGAGCCGACAAAATTACCCAGATCACTGCCACCTATTGGCTATGTGGAGGAGGAAGGAAAATGGGACCAAATCATCCCCTTTGCTCCATTAGCCCAATCAGAAATGTGGATCAACAGTTGTCATCCACCAACCAGATAACCCACTCTACCACTTTGGAGGTGGGGGGTATAAAAGGTAGGAAAGAGGCTGGCAGGTACAGACGGAAAGATTCTCCCAAGGGGAGAGAGGTGGGGAAAAGATTCCCCCTAACAGGGTTCAGTCATTCTTTTCCTTTTGTCTATCTGCCCCCTGCTTTCCATGGAAAAGGAAACAATGATATGAGGGCTATGTGAGTGGAGAGGAGAGTAGAGAGGAGAGATTTTTATCTGTTTTAAGTCAGCAGCATAATCCATCAATTTCAGGCACATCGAATAGACCAATTTAAAACAAAAGACTTTTCATTGGATTTCTGCATGTTCTATGTACACTAATAACACGCGAGGAGCCGAGCAGTGCCTGGGCGTCTCAATCCTCTTCTTCACAGACGCTAACAGAAGCTGACATTCTTCAGGGCAACTTCTCAAATAAACAGCCAGGTATGGGCAAGAAGCAAATGCTTTGTGCAAACACCAATCATTCTCATTCTATCCTCTTACATATTGGCATGCTCAAGATGTAAAAATGTTTTTTCAACCTATTCTCCTTTGAGAGATGGTGAAGAGGCCAGGGAGGCAATCTCAACGACAGGGAGTACTACAGAGAGTGGGAGAGGAAAATGGGTGGCATAGGAGAGGTCAGCACAATGGTAGTCCCCTTGGGGAGCCTACCCCGAAACCTCCCAGTATGAATGACTGCCTCCCCATGACATCTACAACTGTCACATGGCATTCCTTTGTTCAGGTGTTCTACCCTCTCCCTCCTTGCAGGTAGAGCTATGTTGTTCTCCTCTCTTAGTCTGAGGTTCATTAAATATGAGGTTAAATAACACAGTGGGGTGGGATGGAGTAAACACACGGCCTATGGAAAAAACTATGGAGATAATTATAACATTCTTCCTCTTCCTCTTCCCCACTCATAAGGCTCAAATAAAACCGAAAACAAACAAACCCATTGCCACTGAGTCAATTCTGACTCATAGCTTTATGAACTGTAATGCACTGTATTAGTCTAAGTGCTGAGAGACACAGTAGCCAAGAACCAGGGGCTCCTGTTCAGACTAGTACAGACTAGTGCAAATCCCAGTGATACAGCACAGTGGTTAGGAGCAAGACTGCCTCTGTTCAAATCCCAGATACACCTACGACTACTAGCGGTTATGATTTGAACAGGTCACTTACCTTCTCTGTGCTTCGGTTTCATGAGTTGTAAAATTGAGATTATAATGGAATGTACCTCAAAGGGTGGCTTTGAGAATCAAATGAGCAAACATGTGAAGCTCCTGGAACAATGCCTGGCATATAGTAAGCAATATATTAATGTTGTTGTTGTTAATTGCCTTTCAGTGGGTGCCTGACTCATGGCAACCCCATACACAATTGGACTGGACCCATTGTGATCCATAGAGTTTTTAATGGCTGATTTTTCTGAAGCAGATTGCCAGACCTTTCTTTCTAATCTGTCTTAGTCTGGAAGCTCCACTGAAACCTGTTCAGCATCATAGGAACACACAAGCCTCCAGTGACAGATGGGTGGTGGCTGCACTTGAGGCGCATTGGCTGGGAATTGGACCCAGGTCTTCTGCATTAAAAAAAAAAAAAAAATCTGTTGCCATTGAGTCAATTTCCACTCATAGCGAACCTATAGGACAGAGAAGAACTACGCCATAGAGTTTCCAAGGAGCGGCTAGTGGATTGGAACTGCATCTGAGCTCTTAACCACTATGCCACCAGGGACCCTCTGAACCATCATTGCCCTCTTAACATTACCCGTTGCTGTCAAGTCAATTCCGACTCATAGCAAGCCTATAGGACAGAGCAGAACTGCCCCACAGAGCTTCCAAAGCTATAAATCTTTATGGGAACAGACTGCCACACCCTTCTCCTGCAGAGTGGCTGGTGGGTTCGAACCGCCAACCTTTTGGTTAGCAGCCAAGTGCATAACTACTGTGCCACGAGGGTTCCTTATATGAACATTAAAAAACTATTAATAAACATTGTTATTATCATTATTAATTTACTAACTTGTACTTGGCTACTGCCACAGTCTTAGAAGTAATCTCGGAAGCAGAGAGAATCTTGAGAGTCCCATCTTGTAACCTCCTGCCCCTGTACCCTTAACGGGTGGGTGGCCAACCAGGAAATTAGCATTTCTCAAACACCTACCATGTGCCAGGACTAATGGTAGACGCTCAATACACATCATCACACTTTAGTCCCAATACAATTCAATGAGGTACATACTGTTATTTTCCCCATTTTATAGATGGGAAAACAAAGTTGAGAGAGAAACTTGCCTCTGGCAGCACAGCTAAGAAATGGTAGAGTTTAGATTCCAACTGAGATCTTCATAACCTATACCCTTAATATATCTTCATCAGCCACAGTCTTGCTCTGTGCTCCAGTGGGTGTGTGATAGTTAGCCTTCTCTCTCCAACCAGACACTCGGCATGCTGCCATTCCCTCCTCCTTCATTCCCTCCACCCACTCTCACTAAGTCTAAAAATATTTTGACCGACTCATTTATTCATAAGTTTCTGAACACTCACTATGTGCCAGTCACTGGCATGTGTGCTGTAGGTACAGAAATGAGTAATACAGTCCCTGTGATATGGATTGAACTGTTTCCCCCAAAAAGATATAGTGAAGTCTTAACCCCTGTACCAGTGAAATGACCTTGTTTGGAAATAAAGCCTTTCTTTGAAGATGTTGTTGTTGCTGTTGTGTACTGCCAAGTTGATTCCAACTTATGTTATCAACTAGGTTTATGTGAGGTTATACCAGAGTAGCGTGGGTCTTAATCCTTTCTGAAAATGCAACTACAAGTCAAGGAACACCAAAGATTGCCAGAAGCCACCAGGAACTAGGAGGAAGGCAAAACACTGCTCCTCTCTCAGAATGAATCAACCAGTCACTCTGCAGGAGAAAAAACCTGGCAATCTGCTCTCATAACTATTGCACCTAGGAAACTCTATGGGGCAGCTCTGAACAGTCATAGAGGGTTTCTATGAGTTGGAGTCAACTTGGAGGTATACAACACAACAACAACCCACAGAATCTGGGAAGCTCTGTGTTTCTCTTGCCAGGTAAACATCAGTTAGATCATTTGAATAAACGAGATAGAGTAAAAGACAGAGAACAACAGTAAATGTCTTAGTCTGAGTCCCTCCAGAAATCAGAACTAGAGTCAAGTGCTTGCATGCAAGATACTTTGTTTGGAAAATGATCCCAGGGAACAGGAATGGGAGAATGCCAAGCAGATTCCCCACAAGGGTTCTTTTCGCAAATCCAGAGATGCCCTGGGGTAGAAAAGACGGCATTCACCTGGGAGAGCTGGTTACTACAGAAATAGATGGAATAAAAGAACTGACAGTATCAGTGTCACCTGAGAGCTTGTTAGAAATGCAAATTCTCATGCCCCACCCTAAACTGACTACATAAACCAGACATTCTGGTGGTGGGACCCAGAAATCTGTGTTTTAACCGATTCTGAGGCATGCTCAAGTTTGGAAACCACTGGCCTATAGAATTGTTGGGCAGGACACAAGAAGCATCTCTAGCCAGGATTCTAGCAACTGAAAGCTCCAGTATCTTCACATCGCCCCGGTAATAATTAGTCTTTCACTTTCAACTCCTCCCTTTTCCTTGATGTCCATATCCAACACATGCCCACCAAACCAAGCCAGTTGCTACTGAGTAGATTCAGACTCACGGTGGTCCTATGTGTGTGTAATAGAACTGCCCTCCATAGGTTTTCACAGCTGTGATCTTTTGGAAGCAGATCGCCAGGTCTTTCTTCTAAAGTGCCTCTGGATAGCTTTAAACTGCCAACCGTTTAGTTAGCAGTCAAGCGCTTAACCATTTACACCACCCAGAACTCCTACTGGCCCACACCCAAACCAAACCCACTGCCACGGAGTCAAGTCCAACTCCTAGAGACCCTGTAGGCCAGAGGAGAACTGCCCCCTAGGGTTTCCAAGGAGCGGCTGGTGTATTCAAACTGCCAAGCTTTTGGTTAGCAGACGAGCTCTTAACTACTACACCACCAGGGCTCCTATTGGCCCACAAGCCTGTAACATTTACTTTTTTGGCCCTTTAAGAAAAGCTTTGCCTACTCCTGAAATAGAAAATGCAGAAGCTGACCCACACAAATAGAGTTGATTTTTTACAAAGTTGCAAAGGCAATTCAAATGGCGAAAGGCAATCCAGCAAATGGTGTTGGAACAATTGGATATCCGTATACAAGAAAATGAACCTTGACCTAAACTTCACACGTTATACAAAAATTAACTCAAAATGCATAATAGATTTAAATGGGAAACATAATCACACAAAACTCTTAAGAGAAAACCCTCATGGCCTTTGGTTTGGCAAAAAGTTCTTAGGCCTACTATCTGACCTGCCGATCTTTGATTTACCAGCCCCCATAAGTAGGGGCCAAAAGCTTCATCCATAAAATAATAAATTGATAAATTAGACTTCATTAAAATTAAAAACTTTTGCTCTGCAGAAGCCAAAGTTAAGAGAATGAAAGGACAAATTGGAAACTGGGGAAAAATATTTTCAAATCAAATATCCAAACCAAAAAAAAAAAAATGTATTTAGAACATACATTTTTAAAAAATCTAAAAGCTCAACAATAAGAAAATCCAATTTTCTAAATGGGCAAAAGATTTGAACAGACACTTCAGTAAAGAAGATATCTGAATGGCAAATAAGCACATGAAAAGACACTGAATATCATTTAGTCGTTAGGGAAATACAAATTAAAATCACAAGGTACCCTTCACACCTATAAGAATGGTTAAAACCAATTAAAAAAAAAATCTGACACCAAGTGCTGGTGAAGAAAGGAGCAACTGATCTTTTATGCATTGCTGATGGGAATGTAAAATGGTACAACCACTCTGGAAACATTCTGGCAATATCTTATAAAGTTTTAAGCATACACTTACCACATGACCCAGAAGTCACACTCCTTATTATTTACTCTAGAGGAACGAAAACTTGGTCACCAAAAAAATTGTGCATGAATGTTTATAGTAGCTCTATTCAAAATAGCTCCAAACTGGAAACAACACAAATGTCCTTCAGCAAGTGTCTTAGGCTGAGTTCTTTAGAGAAGCAAAACCAGTGAAGCTTATAAATATATATAGAGAGAAAGATTTATATCAAAGAAATGGCTCACACAGTTGTAGAGACTGGAAAGTCCCAAATCCATGGGTCAGAGTGGAAGCTTCTCCCTACTTATGTAAAAAGGGGCTGGCAAATCAAAGATCGGCAGGTCAGACAGTAGGCCTCTAGCTCACAGGCTGTGGAAGCTGACGAATCCCAAGACGAGCAGATAAGACAGCAGGTAAGCTGCTAGCTCAAGACCCAAGAACCAGAGGTCAGACGAACAGAAGGTCGCTACAGGATCCAGAGCAAGCAAAGGCAGCAAACCTTGCCAGAAAGTCCACCTATATTTGATGCAGGCCACACCCCCAAGGAAACTCCCTTTCAACTGATTGGCTGCTCATGACAGATTGCATCATGGAGGTGATCACATTGTATCAGATCTCACTATGGAGGTGATTACATTATTAATAAACTGCCAAACTACATCATAACTGCCAAATCACTAAGGATCATAACCCAGCTAAACTGACACACAACCTTAACCATCATAGCAGACAAATAGGCAAACTATGGTATATCCATACTATGGAATACTAGTCATTAGTACAAAGAAACATACTATTGGATGAGTACTTGGATGAATCTTGAAGGCAGTATGCTGAATCCAAGAAATCAATCTTGAAAGGTTACATACTGTATGGTTCCATTTACATGACATTCTGGAAAAAGACCAAAAAACTATACTGATTGCCAAACTATAATGGTTGCCAACAGGTTAGGAGTAGGGTGTGCCTACCAAGCATGACAGAGATTTTTGAGATGACGAGACTGTTCTGTGTCATGATTGTGATGGCAGTTACATACACCTAAGCATTTGTTAAAACTCATAAAACAATAATCCAAAATAAAGTGTTTTACTGTAGGTAAATTGAAAACAACCAAAAAGAAAAAGAATGTAGGCTTTGGGGTCACTGTGTCTATAACTGGTCCCCAGCTTCAATTCTTACTGGCTGTATGATGTTGAATGAATCACTTAACATCTCTGCCTCAGTTTCCCAATTTTTTAAACGGCGATATTATTTTCTACTTCATTGATGTTTTGTGGGTATTGTGAAAATCCATGTAAAGCTCCCAGACATTGTTTGACCCATAAAATAATAATCATAAATGTTTACTCTCATTATGAAGTTGTTAATACTGAATAGATTTTATTTTGTTATAAGAAAAATTATCTCTTCAGGGGGTTTGTAGAGTAATTCTCACTTAACTCAGAATGTCCTATTTGTCATAGCAACTTTATCTATTACCAGGGATTTTATGAATGTTGTAATTTGCCCTTTTAAGACCATGAGATCATCCCTAGCTATTAACCTAATGTTGTCTGTCTTCCAGATTTTGAAGATTTTTCAGGTCTGATAGTTTAAAATAGTTTATGAGAGGAAGTCAGAACCCAAAACAGGAGTCCAGAACTGGAGTGATGGTGTCTGTTCTCACACTGCATAGTTCAAATTCTTCCCATCTAGTCTTGAATACCATCACTTTGATGGAGTGAATTGTAATCCTTAACACATGACAACAATGATTCACACACGATTCCTCAACCATGGAATTTTCTCAGTTAGTCTTTAGTGTTCTGTGGTTCTGGAAAGAATCCTTCTTTTATATTACTTCCGCCACCCTGCCCACAGCCTCCAATCAACCCTATCACTCTAATGAGATGATGGCCTTTGATATGCCACTTTGGTCTTCAAAGGACTGAGCCTCTCTGCTCCCCTTCACAAATCAACATTAGCTTTCTTTAGCACATTTTTCACTGGAGATAATTGTTGTGACATGTCTTCAATTCCTCTCTAACGAAAGCGGAGCATAACCCAAGGCTTTTCAAAATTTGAACAAAAGGATTTAATCTCAGTCACACATAACACCGTCATAGCCAGCTATCAGTGCAATGGCTTAACAAATGTATACTGAACATCATTTTTGTTATAGGTATGATAGGTACAAACATGACTAGACACAGCCCCACGGAGCCACAGGGAGTCTCGTATACCGCTGCTGAGAATGCAAATTGCAACAACACTAGAAAAAACAATTTGCCATTATTATTACAGCTGAAAATATATTCTACGACCCAGCGTTTTTACTCCTAGTTATATATCCTAGAGAAACCCGTGCACTTGTGCTCCAAGACAAATGTATAAAAATGTTAAAAAAAACACCATTCATAATAGCTCCAAACTGGAAACAACTCAAATGCCAATCAAAATTTAAATGGATAAATATATTGCTGTATATTTACACAGTGGAATACAGAAATGAATATGAATTAACTACAGTGATACACAACATGAATGAATCTCATAAAGAGTGTTAAACCAAACAAGCCAGACATAAAAGAATACACAACGTACAATTCCATTTATATAAAGTCAAAAAAAAGTATAATTAAACCATACTGTTAAGTTATGAAATGGCTGCCATAAACTCAAAATTACGGTTACTTCTAGCAGGGAAGGGGGTGTGTTGTGATTGAGGCTTTCAGGATATCAATAATGTTTTTGTCTTAACTGGGGTGGTGGCTTCCCAGGTGTCAGTTTATATTCATTTAACTATATATTTACATTTTACGCACTTTTGGTAGGTATATTTCAAAACTGAAAATAATTTTAAAAAGAAGAGAAAACATTCTCTACCCGGTCTCTCCCACTGAACGCCGAATGAATGGCACAGCTATTTAAGGGCTCTGGGAATAAATAGTTTCAGGAGGATGGGGAAGATGAGAATCTGAACCACTGAACCGAAAGTGAGTTTACTATTGCTTTCCTTCCCGTAATTTCTCCAACCTGAAAGCAAGGCAGCAAGGAGCCAGAACTGGGCATTCAACACGAACAAAGAAAAAACTCCAGAAAAAGCCCACTAGCTCTGGCTTGAAGCACAGGATAAGCAAGGGCTAACACTCAGAGGGATTGTGCCAATCCCCATTTTCCTTCCGTTCTCTCGACCCGGAAGCAATCCTTTGATGTCAGGGGCAGAGGCCCGCTCCTATGGGAGGGCACAGGAGCTAACGCTCTTAGGGAGGAGTGGGAACCTGGCTCTGTGCAGCTTGATCCTAAGGTGGGGCAAACACCGGTTGATGTTTTTAAAATTAACTTTATGTTTTAGAATAGTTTTAAATTCACAGAAAAGTTGTGAAGTTGGTAACAGAGTCTGCATATACCCTCCACCCAGCTACCTCCATTGTTAACATCTTACATTAGTTTCTGTCTTGGTCTTCACACAGCTCGGCCCTGGATAGGAAGCACTTCCTCAGAAGGGCGCGGCACAGCAAGATAACTAAAGTCTTGCCAAAGGACTGAGAAGGGAAGCCCTGGGAAACAAACTGCTGGGAAGATAAGAGAAGCAGAAGAGCTCAGGACAGTGACTGCATAAAGTGGTTTATCAACTCATGTGCTCACATTCAAGTTGTACACTCTGATACTAATGAGAATATCTTAGGCTTTGAAAACTCAGTTAACAGATCACAGCCGAGGTCCTAGGCTGACCACTGGGTGGTGCATACGTGGGTTGGATCTAAATAGGATAACAAAGGTTTGAAAACGGAACAGATATTGGAACCACAGTTTACGAAAGGTGGGTTGAGACACCCAGAGTTGCATAACATACTGTTGAAAATAACCAGAATTTAGTCAGCGAAACAAGAACCAGAAAACTCCTAACTTCCATGGAGAAGCAATCAACAGTGCCAATGCCCGGATGACACAGATGTTTGAATTAACTGACAAAGTCTTCAAATACTCCACAATCTTGAAACAAATGGGAAAATAGAAAATCTCATCACAGAAATAAAAGCTATGTTAAAAACTCAAAGAGAAATTGAGAAATACAATAAAAAAATTTTAATTTAGACCTTATCAAAATTAAAAACTTTCTCTGTAAAAGACATTTAGGAGATTAAAAACAACATGCAGAGTGGGAAAGAATATTCACAAACCATATACCCAACAAAATAATCATACTCAGAATACATAAAGAATTCTTGAAATTCAGCAGTTAAAAAAAAAAAATCCAATTTGAAAATGGGCAAAAGACAGACATTTCACCAAAAAAAATTCTGATGACAAATAAACACTTGAAAAAATGCTCAAAAATACTAATGAATTACAAATTAAAACCATAATGAGATCCTACTACATACTTGTCAAAAATACCCAGAGCAACAGATGCTGGTGAGGATGCAGAGAAATTGCACCTCTCATACATTGTTGGTGGGAATGTCAAAAGATAGAGCCATTTTGGAAAATAATTTGGCAGTTTCCTTTAAAAATGAACACACACTTATTTACTGTGACTCAGTGGTTATACTCCTGGGCATTTATCTTAGAGAAATGAAACTTTTGTTCACGCAAATATCTGTACATAATGCTCATAGCAGTTTTATTTAGAATAGCCAAAAACTTGAAATAACCCTCAGAATAGCACTTAGCAATAAAAAGCATTGAACTATTGGTGAAATGGTTAAGCATTTGGCTGCTAACCAAAAGATCAGCAGTTCGAACACACCAGGTGCTCCTTGGAAAGTCTATGGGACAGTTCTGCTCTGTCCTGTAAGGTCGCTATGAGTCAGAATCGACTTGACGGCAACAGGTTTTTTATATTTATATGAGACCAAAGTGACAACAGTAACTAAAACATAGATGACAAATTTAGGGGGCAATGAGTCTAAATTAATGAGGGTGAAACAACCAGAGCCGAAATAACAAGAATGTTGAAACAATGTAACAGAATGTAACCAATGTCACAGAACAGTACGTGTAGAAACTGTTACCTGGGAGGATGTTCTGATCTGTGTATTTTCACTGAAATTTTTCACCTTAAGAAGTGACTAGTTCAGATGCTGGTAAATAGGGAAGATGAACATATATCACATAACACTGACCATTAAGTAGCAAGAGAGAGGTATGTCCCGGTGCTCTACCTGGGGCTTTCACACTTGCTCTTCTAACTTGAATACTATTCCCCAGGTTTCTGCATGGCTTGTTTTCTCATTTCATTCAGGATTCAGTTCCAATGTGAACCTCTCATAAAAGTCTTCTGTCTTAGTCATCTAGTGCTGCCATAACAGAAATACCACAAGTGGATGACTTTAACAAAGAGAAGTTTATTTACTCACAATAAAGTAGGCTAAAAGTCCAAATTCAGGGTATCTCAAGAGATTGCCTCAAGACACAATCCAGTCTTGTAGTTTGAGTCCTGCCACACTAACACAACGGCCACTCATCCTCTCTCATTAACATCATAGAGGCAGGATTTACAACATATAGGAAAATCACAAAATACTGGAAATCATGGCCCTGCCAAATGGGTACACACATTTTTGGGGGGACATAATTTAATCCATGACATCTTCCCAACATAGGCATGCCATTCTCCATTCTCCATTCCCCATTCCTGATTTATCTTTCTTCATAGCACAGATCACTACCTTACATTATACTACAATCATATATCACTCATTTATTATCTCTTTCAATGGAATATAATGTTTGGTTCATCCGTGTATCCCTCACACATGGAACAATATTTAGCACATAATTGGCAGTCACTAAACCCACATGTCTGTCAGTTTGTCTTACTGTGGTGGCTTACATGTTGCTGTGATGCTGGCAACTATGCCACTGGTATTTCAAGTTCAGTAGTAAAAAAAACAACAACAACAAAAATCCAATTTGAAAATGGGCAAAAGACTTAAAAAGACATTTCACCAAAAAAAGGTATTCAGATGACAAATAAGCACTTGAAAAAATGTCAATGGTCTTTCAAATACCAGAAGGGTTACCCATGATGGACAGGTTTCAGTGGAGATTCCAGTCTAAGACAGACTAGGAAGAAGGACCTGGAGGTCTACTTCTGAAAAATTGACCGGTGAAAACCTCATGAATAGCAGTGGAACAGGAAGACTCATTAACAACCTGTGATTTGCAGATGACACAACCTTGGTGCAGAAACTAAAGAGGACTTGAAGCACTTACTGATGAAGATCAAAGACTACAGCCTTCAGTATGGGTTGTACCTCAACGTAAAACAAAAATCCTCACAACTGGACCAATAAGCAGCACCATGATGAACAGAGAAAAGATTGAAGTTGTCAAGGATTTCATTTTACTTGGATTCATAATCAATGCCCATGGAAGCAGCAGTCAGGAAATCACACAACATGTTGCATTCAGCAAATCTGCTGCAAAAAGACCTCTTTAAAGTGTTCAAAAGCAAAGATGTCACTTTGAGGGCTAGGATGTGCCTGACCCAAACCAGGGTATTTTCAGTCACCTCATATGCATGGGAAAGCTGGACAATGAATAAGGAAGACTGAAGAAGAATTGACATGTTTGAATTACGGTGTTGGTGAAGAATATTGACTATATCATGAGCTGCCAAAGAACAAACAAACTTGTCTTTGAAGAAGTATGGCCGGAATGCCCCTTAGAAGTGAGGATGGCGTGAGACTTCATCTCATACTTTGGACATGTTATCAGGAGGGACCAGACCCTGAAGAAGGACATGATGCTTGGCAAAATAGAGGATTAGCAAAAGAGGAAGACCCTCAATGAGATAGATTGACACAATGACTACAAAAATGGGCTCAAGCATAGCAAAGATTGTGAGGATGGCTCAGGACTGGGCTGTGTTTTGTTCTGTTGTACAAATAGGATTGCTATGAGTCAGAACTGACTCGATGGCTCCTAAGAATAACAACAACAAACATTTGTTAAATGAATGAGTGAATTAATGAAAAAATGATGAGTTATCTAGGGGAAGGAAGAGGGGAGGGCATTACAAGCAGAAGAAATAGTATAAACAAAGGCATGAATATAAGAAAGAGCACTCTGGGAACTGCAACCTTTTTAGAATTGCAGAAGTATATAGTCTGAGATGAGATACGGCAGGGGGTAAGGCAGAGAAAGTAGAAGAGGGCCAAGTCCTTGGAGAGCTGTGTGTGCTCTGCTTAGGAACTAGGACTTTATCCTGTAAGTAATGAGGAATCGCTGAACAGTTAGGCAGTGCGATGACTTGGCAGAAATATCATTTTAGATAGATGACTTGGACTTTAGGGTAGAAGATGGATTTAAGGAAGGTGAAATTGAAGGCAATGAAGAAACTGTTTCAGTATCCTTGAAGAGATGATGGCACTACAGCAGGGAAGTCAGCTGGAGAGGAAACAATATTTAGGAGGCAAATCTAGTCATCTTGGTGACTGATTGGATGTGGTAGGTCAAGGAATGATGAGGGATCACGGATGACTCACAGGTTTCTGGCTTGGATAATTTCATGGTTGCCTAACTATGATTAGAAATATAGAGGATAAGCACATTGAGAAGGAAAGGTGAATTTCTTTTGGGCATGTTGAGTTTGAGATACTTGAAGGACTTCGAAGTAGACATAGAAATCTAAAGTCCAGGGAGAGTTCAGGGCTGGCAATATAGAATTGGAAGCCAGCAGAGTAATGGCAGTACATGTAAAAACCATGCCATTAGCTGAGGTTGACCAAGGAGACCATGTCAAGAGAAAAGAACTGTGGACCAGTGAGAGAATGCACAGTGGAGAAGGGAATCAATGAAAGAGAAAAAGAAGTGGCCATAGTTGAGATAAAGAGAAGCAGCAGCTTCAAGAAAAAAGAGGGGTCAATAGTATTCAATGAAGCAGCATGATTCAAGAGAAAAAGAAAAGTGACCACAATTATTGCCCAGTTAGGAGTGTTGGCTTCCATGTCTATCTGACTGGGCTCATATCCTGGCTTCCTACCTAGCGTAAATGAATTATTCAACCTCCTTGTGCCTCAGTGCTTTCATCTGTAAAATGGGCCTGATAGTAGCACTTACTTCAAAGGTTGCTGTGAAAGGGAAATGAGTTAATGGGAGCAAAGCGCATTGCATAGTGCCTGGCGCATAGCAAATACTCAATAAACATTACAGTGACCTTTCTGCCAACTTTCCTGCCAAGGAGAAGACTTGGTGGCCTAACACATGTGGAGGCAAAATGAAGTAAGCAACCAACCCCTTTCCTCAGCTGGTCTCATTGCAAGCATACCGCTCCTGCTTTTGCGGTGCGATTTGGAGTCATAAAGCATCAGCCCTTATCTAAGGAACCAGGCTACAGGACTGATTGTCTCCATGAACCATGGCCTCCTCTGATTTTAGACCAGAAGAACTAGATGGTACCTGCTACCGCTACCAAATGTTCTGATCGGGGACACAGTAGATGGATCCTGATAGAAATGGAGAAAAATGTGGGACAGAACTTCAAATGCTTGAAGAATCCAGACTTACTTACTGGACTCATTGAGATTGGAGGAATCCTCAAGACTATTGCCATGAGATACTCTTTAAACCTTGAAGTGAGACTACCACTGAAGTCACCTTTAAACTAAATACCAATTTGGCTCAAAAAGTCAAGAATATCACCCTTGAGTACTGTGCTATTTTTAAAACATTATCTATATGAAACCAAACAGATGACAGCTACTCTAAAGCATAGATGAGTAGTTTGGAGGACAGTGAGACTAAGTTAATGGAAGCGAAACAACTAGAACAGAAAAAATGAGAATGTTGAATACAATGCGAAGAATGTAACCAATGTCACTGAATAGTATGTATAGAATTGGTTGAATGGGAGCGTGTTTCGCTGTATATATTTTCACTAAAAATGCAATAAAATATTAAAATAAGTAAGTAAGGCATCAGTCATTCTCTGAAAATGCTTGGAGAGCATAGGAAATACCCAGTCATGGGTATACTCTTGTTTCCTGGTTGTTTCATGTGAATAACACTTGTCTTCCAAGTATGATTAAAAGGAAGCATGGTATTTGTGCTTGAACAGTAGTCCAGCTCTCCGAAGATAATGGTTCCAGCCCTTGCTTCTGCCACCAGTGAGTTGAGTGAACCTAGACAAGCCCACTGACTTCCCTGAGCCTCAGTTCCCTTATCAATACTGACATTTATCCTTCCTATCTCACAGAGAGATTGTGAGGACTTTATCACGCACTAACGGTAGGCTCTTTGCCTCAGTGGACATTGCTGAGAGAACCAGAAAGATGTGGCTCTGTCTAAAGTTGCCAGCCTGAGACTTACCTGGGAGATGCTGAAGACCAACTGGCTAGTTGTGGATGACTGATAGATTACAACCTCTCTTAGTTTTCTAGTACTGCTGTAACAGAAATACCACAAGTGGGTGGCTGTAACAAATTTATTTTCTCACAGTTTAGGAAGCCTGAATTCTAAACTCAGGGTGCCAGCTATAGGAGAAGGCTTTTTCTCTCAGTTGGATCCGGAGCAAGTTTCTTGCCTCTTCTGAGCTTCTGCTCCTGGGCAATCCTTATGTGGCTTGGCATCTCTCTTTCCCTATCTCTCCTTGCTAGCTTGCATTTAATCTCTTTTATATCTCAAAAGTGATTGGCTCAAGATGCACCCTACACTAATCCTGCCTCACTAACGTAACAAAGACAACCCATTCCCAAATGAGATTATAACCACAGGCATAGAAGTTAGGATTTACAACGCATGTTTTTGGGGGACACAATTCAATCCATAACACGAGTTAAATGAGAACACCATGGAATTTCAAATCTCTTCCCCCCGCTACCCTCCCTTGCAACATGCTTTCTAAGAGGTCATCCAGCCCCTGCTTCCACATTTCCAGGGATGGAGGCCTCACTCTTCACCAAGGCTACACACCAAGAGTGTGCTCCACATTTGAACTTCTCTCACCACCTGAAGGTCCTGTACTGGCATGTCTAAGTAGAAGAATCACCATCATGGGAGTCAAGGGAGTGGATGCCCAGTCAAGTCCTGAGCCCAATTAACTGTGAGATCTTGGACAAGAGCTTCTTCTCTGTGGGCCTCAGTTTTCTCATCTATAAAATGAGAGTGTTGGTTTGGCTCATATCAAGTTCACTCCTGGCTCTAAAATCTTTCATCCTAAATTGAAAGGGACAGAGAAGCCTTCCTGAACTTCAGTGAGAAAGTCTTGTGGGATGAGTCACCTAAGAACGAAAGCAGCTGCAGTGTTAACCACCAGGTTTCCAGAGTCTATGGGAGTCATCCAGATAGCTAAACAAAGGGAAGCAAGTTTCCAACTAAAATACTTTGTTGTTCTTTAACCAGAAAGTTGGATTTTTTTCCCCTCCCTCTCTCTCTTTGGGTAGCATTTAATGTCCATGGGAGAGTACATTTTAAAAATTCCATGGAAAAAAATGCAAGATGACAATTATGTGAAATTGGACAAGAAGAACTTATCTTCATAACCGTCTCTTGTTCAGAGGCAGAGAAGGAAAATCAACCCACCATCATTTCCCAATTATTTCTCCTCCTGAAACTCATTAAGGCTTTCTCAATTCCTAATCAATACATTAAAGTTCCTCTGTTTTATAAAACAGTTCATCAATATTTTATGGTTTTAATAATTTATGTTTTACTACAGAAGCAGATGGATCCCTACAGCACACATGTTCTCTAGAGATGACAGAAGAGAAAGAAAACCTGAGTTGCAGATTCTGGACTGAAATAATCAGCCTTTCTGGGCCCCTGCCTCCAATTTGGATTTGAGAAGGAGATAGGGGCTAGGAGATGACCCACTTGACTATAAACTTCATAAAGGGAGGGTCCAGTTCTGCTCATGTCTTAACCATGTACAGGCACTATGCTGAGCACTCAACAGGAATTACTTCATCCAATCCTCCCAATAGCCACAAGAAAACATATTATTGTCCCTACTGCACAGATGAAGAAACTGAGGCTCAGAATTAACAAGTAACTTAGCCAAGGCTACAGAGCTAGGAAATAGCAGAGCCAGGATTCGAATTAAGTCGTCTGACCCCAACACCCATGCAGTTAGCATCTCTACCCTAACATTGGTCAAAATCCCTTCTTTTCTAAATATTTATTTATTGAGTACCAACTTGGGTAAACTAGATAAATAGGCACCTGCCCTCACAGAGGGCAACATATTAGTGGGATTAGACCATAATCAAGTACATATTTTTAATAATAATAAAAACTCCAAACTCTCACCGGTTTCCACCCAATTCCACCCTTACAAGAAGACTCCTGCAGCCCACCTCAATAGCCAGGCTGTCAACACATGACTTGGTCATCTTAGGTGGACTCATGTGGTCAAGACTGAAGACCTGGATGGAAGAGGAGAGACAAGCCTTCCCACCACTGTTTGGTTTCAGACAAGTACTCAACGCAGTACACTTCTTGATGACTGCTTACCCCTGGGATTGTGTTTTTCCCATCCACCATTTCTCCCAGTGAGTGTTCTCCTGGGTGCTTATGATTTCCCAGAGGATGTTATTCCCATTGGAGCTGTGGTTTGCTGCAAACCCAGGACGACAGTAGCTTCTTTTCATGAGCCTACAAAGGAGCTGCAGGCTGGTGGAAACTTTTTCTTCTATTTCTAAGGTTGAGGCAAATGTATAAGGGCTCACCTGACTACAATTTCGTTGTCTGCTTATGAATTCATCTCCCATGTTAATTTCTTAAAACCAAGGTTTATGTTTTTTTCAGTGTTAGATCCAATCATGTAGTTCCACGCTTAGCACATACATAGTAAACAAGCAAACAAAAAAAACTCGTTGCCCCCAAGTTGATTCCGGGTGCTCAATAAATGTTGAATGAATCAACCATTGCTTGAGTTCAAAGCCTGTGACTGTCATTTACTTCCTGTGCAAACTTGGGCAAGTTACTTAAAGTTCTGTGCCTCAGTTTCCCCATAAAATGAGCCATAGGCTAGTGCTTACCTCCTAGAGCTCTCATAAGAAATAAGTGAGTTAATAAATATGACATATGGTGCACAGGAAATACCTGACAGTTTCCTGGTTTCCATAGTAGGTATATAGGCAAAGGACCTTTTCCTGATGAATATAATTTTCCCATGCATGTTTTACCAGCGGATATTTGTCCCTCTCAAGATATGTTTCCGTGGGTATTTTCCATACTGTTGTTCTTTGTGTCATCAAGTCGATCCTGACTCATAGCCACTCCATGTGACAGAGTAGAACTGCCCCATAGAGTTTTCTAGGCTGTAATCTTTATGGAAGCAGATCTCCGGGTCTTTCTCCTGTGGAGCTGCTGAGTGAGTTCCAACTGCCAACCTTTCAGTTCACAGCCAAGTGCTTACGTGTTGTACTACCTGGGCTCCTTTTTCCATATAAGATGTGATTTTTCCCCCATATACTTTTTTTTAAATTGTGTTTTCAATGAAAGTTTACAAATCAAGTCAGTCTCCCATGTAAAAACTTGTACACACTTTGCTGTGTACTCCTAGCTGCTCTCCCCCTAATGATATAGCACGCTCCTCTTCTCCACCCTATATTCCCTGTGTCCATTCAACCAACTCCTGTACCTCTTTGCCTTCTTATCTTGCCTCCAGACATAAGCTGCCCACATAATCTCCTGTGTCTACTTGAGCCAAGAAGCTCACTCCTCACCGGTATCATTTTCTGTTTTATAGTCCAGCCCAATCCCTGTCTGAAAAGTTGGCTTCAGAAATGGTTCCAGTCTTGGGCTGACAGAGAGTAGAGAGACCATGACCTCCAGGGTCCCTCTAGTCTCAATCAGACCATTAAGTCTGGTCTTTTTATGAGAATTTGAGATCTGCATCCCACTGTTCTCCTGCTCCATCAGGGATTCTCTGTTGTGTTCCCTGTCAGGGCAGTGATTGGTGGTAGCCAGGTACCATCTAGTTCTTTAGGTCTCAGGTTGATGGAGTCTCTGGTTTATGTGGCCCTTTCTGTCTCTCAGGCTTATATTTACCTTGTGTCTTTCGTGGTCTTCATTCTCCTTTGCTCAAGACCCCTGCACAGTTTTGAGTGAACATTTTTCCAAGGGAAAATTTTCCTGGTAGGCATTTTTCCTAGAAAGAATACTTCTCTATATGTTATCTACCCCTGCCCCCCCCCCACCTTTTCTTGCAATGTTTTTTCCAATGAATACTTTTTCCAGTGAATATTTTCATCATGAGCGTCTTCATACTGAACACATTTCCCTGAGGATATATTTCCTAGGGAGCATTTGTAGTAAAACTTCTCCCTGATGTATGTCTCTTCCAGTCAGTATTATTTGCTTGATAGTGTATGTCTCCACAGAATATTTTCCAGAATGAAATTTTTCTCCAGTAGTTATTTTTCCAAATAGGCATTTTTCCTAGAAGTTACATGTTTTTTCTTGGATGCTCCCCCGAATAGTACGGTTCCCATTACTTTATACTTTTCTGGCTGAAACAGCAATAACCTCTCTTCTTTGGGTCACCTTCTGCTGGTCACCCATAAGGCATCCCCTGTTCACCCCATGTTGAGCATGAAGGTCTAACTCAGCAGAAGCAGGAAGTCTATTCTAGACTGTGCCTCCCTTTCATACCGATGAAAGAATATGCTGTCCTTAATTCGTTTCCCAATCTGCAGGTCTCCATAACTCTAGCCCTGCAAAGCCAGCTCAATAATTTGTGCCCTGTCCTCGTCCATGCAGTTCTGAGGTTGAGCTACAAAACCTTGCAGACACATAAAGATCCTGAGGAGTGTGGGAGAGGAGGCTTGGGGCCCTTTGCCTGTGTAATCATATTTGGGGCAACACTCCAAAGGTTTTCCCCTATGCAACTCTTCTACCTGAATATAGTTTCAGAAACATGGATATATGGTCCAAGTAGTTGAGACCCACCACATTATAGGGCTTTCAATGGGGATGGGCCTAGCAGCTGGGAAGAAACACCTTATACATTCCATTAAAAACCAAAAAGCCAAACCCATTGCCATTGAGTCTATTTTGACTCATAGTGACCCTATAGGATAGAGTAGGACTGCTACATAGGATTTCCAAGGCTGTAAGTTTTTACAGAAGCAGACTGCCACGTCTTTCTCCCATGGGGTGGTTGGACAATATTTCCCAGTTTCAGCCACGAGACTGAGTTCTAGCCAATGGGATATGAGCAGAAGTGATGTGGGTCGCTTCTTATTTCAGCCCATAGGACCCTCCTCAGCATGACACTCACACTCTATTCAGCTAAGCAGAGATTCTCTGAGGCCTTACGGAAAGGAGGAGCCACAACATGGAAGGAGCCTGGGTTCCTCAGGCACCACACAAATCAGAGCCGCCCTGCCTATCCACATCGAACTGTAATACAAGTAAGAAATAAAACATTATTGCAGTAAGCCACTAAAATCTGGGGGTCATTCACAACAGTATTTAGCCTTCCATGGGCAATTTACTTGCTTTCTCTGAGCCTCGGTTTCTGAATTAGTAAAATAAGGGGATTATGTAATAGCTAAGACACCTTGTCATTAAAAACTCCATAGGTCTCTAGCTCTCCCCAGCAGTAAGACCCAGGTCTTTGGTGATAAAAAAAGAGCACATCCACCCACCGAGCTGGCTCTTAGTGATATTATGTTACTCTCGGAATAGATCCATTTCTTTTAATAATAGAACAGTAGATCCATCTGTAACTGGCTCATTTCCCAAACAGGGTTTCGAATGACTGGGCCTCAGAGCAGTTTGAGTCCTATAACATAAAATCAGTCAGCGATTGACTGAATTTAACTAATTTTAACTTGTCGGGTGGCCTCTCATTTAAATACCCTTTCTTAATATTTTTTCTATCACTGTTTCCTTGCCAGCTGTATACCCACAGAAGGATGATTCTGCATCTTCCAGGCAAGATAGCTCTCTGGGGGACCATCCACCTCAATGGAGTAGACACACATCTGATTTCCTTGATTTGGGGAGTTTGGGGCATACTTAGAGGGCATAGCAACTCTTTCCCCAGGCTGACTTTATTTATAGACAGAAATGAAGTCTTTAGTCACTCCTGAATGGCAGAAGACTATTAATCGAAAGATTGGTAGTTCAAACTCCCCAGAGCTACCTCAGAAGTAAGGCCTGACTATCTGCTTTCAAAAGGTCACAGCCTTGAAAACACTATGGAGTAGTTCTACTCTGCACATGTGGGTCACTAGGAGTCAGATCAAATCAAAGGCAATTAACAATAGTAACAACAACAACAATGAAGTCTTTTCAAGCTCCCATGATATTGGCTGTAGGTGAGACTGCCCAGGGCAGATGAGAGAATAAAGGTGGGTTTTGTTTGTTTGATGATGGTAATCAATCTCCCTAATGGTTGGTCAGTTCTACTCTGTCCTATAGGGTCACTATGAGTCGGAATCTACTCAATGGCAAGGGATTAATGGTCCCAACGCTTCCCCTAGAGTTTATTCTCAACACGGCAGCCAGCATCATCCTGTTGAAACCTAAGTCAGACCATGTCATGCCACTGGTTACTGAATCCCAAAAGCTTCTTGTTGTTCTTAGCTGCCGTCAAGTCAGTTCTGACTCATAACAACACTGTTTACCACAGAACAAAACATTGCCTAGTCCTGTACCATGCTCAGAATCGTTGTTATGCTTGAGCCCATTGTTGCAGCCACTGTGTGAATCCATCTTGTTGAGGGTCTTCCTCTATTTTACCAAGCATGATGTCCTTCTCTACAGCTTGATCCTTCCTGAAAACATGTTCAAAGTATGTAAGACCCAATATCGCCATCCTTGCTTCTAAAGAGCATTCTGGCTATACTTCTTCCAAGACAGTCTTTTTGGCAGTCCATGGTATATTCAATATGCTTCACCAACACCACAATTCTTTGGTCTTCCTTATTCATTGTCCAGCTTTTGCATGCATACAATGAGATTGAAAATACCTTGCCTTGGGTCAGGCGCACCTTAGTGTTCAAGGTGACTTCTTTGCTTTTCAGCACTTTAAAGAGGTATTTGCAGCAGATTTACCCAGTGCAATTTGTCTTTTGATTTCTTGACTGCTGCTTCCATGGCTGTTGATTGTGGATCCAAGTAAAACGAAATCTTCAATATTCTCTCTGTTTATCATGATGTTGCTCATTGGTCCAGTTGTGAGGATTTTTGTTTTCTTTATGTTGAGGTGTAATCCATATTAAAGGCTGTGCTCTTTAATCTTCATTAGTAGATGCTTCAAGTCCTCTTCACTTTCAGCAAGCAAGGTTGTATCATCTGTATAACGCAGGTTGTTAATGAGTCTTCCTCCAATCTTGATGCCCCATTCTTCTTCACCGAGTCCAGCTTCTCAGATTATTTCACAGCATACAGATTGAATAGGTATGGTGAAAAGGTACAACCCTGATGTACACCTTTCCTGACTTTAAACCAGGCAGTATCTCCTTGTTCTGTCCGAACAACTGCCTCTTCCTCACAAGCACAATTAAGTGTTCTGGAATCCCCATTCTTCGCAATATTATCCATAATTTGTTATGATCCACATATCTTTGCGTAGCCAATAAAACAGAGGTAAACATCTTTCTGGTATTTTCTGCTTCCAGCCAGGATCCATCCAACATCAGCAATGATATCCCTGGTTCCATGTCCTCTTCTGAATCCAGACTGAATTTCTGGAAGTTCCTTGTAGATATACTGCTGCAGCCACTTTTGAATGATCTTCAGCAAAATTTTACTTGCCTGTGATATTAATGGTATTGTTCGATAATTTCCACATTTGGTTGGATCACCTTTCTTGGGAATAGGCATAAATATGGGTCTCTTGCAGTCAGTTGGCCAGGAAGCTGTCTCCCAAATTTCTTGGCATAGATGAGTGAGCACCTCCAGCGCTGCATCCATTTATTGAAACATCTCAGTTGGTATTCCATCCTTTCCTGGAGCCTTGTATTTCACCAATGCCTTCAGTACAGCTTGGACTTCTTCCCTCAGTACCATGAGTCCCTGATCATATGCTACCTTTTGAAATAGTTGAACATTAACCAATTCTTTTTAGTATAATGATTCTGTGTATTCCTTCCATCTTTTGATGCTTCCTGCATCATTTAATATTCTCTCCATAGAATCCTTCACTATTGCAGTTCAAGGCTTGAATTTTTTCTTCAGTTCTTTCAGCTTGAGAAATGCTGAGCATGTTCTTCCCTTTTGGTTTTTTATCTTCAACTCTTTGCACATGTCATTATAATAATTTACTTTGTCTTCTCAATACGCCCTTTGAAATCTGTTCAGTCCTTTTACTTCATCATTTCTTCTTTTTGCTTTAGCACTCGATGTTCAAGAGCAAATTTCAGAGTCTCTTAATTCAGGTGGGATATACTCAAGGCCGTACTTTGTCTCTAATGGACTCGATCTAATTTTCTTCAGTTTCAACTTGAACTTACACATGAGCAATTGATGGTCTGTTCCTTAGCCGGCCCCTGGCTTTGTTCTGACTGATGATATTGAGCTTTTCCATCATGTCTTTTCACAGATATAGTGGATTTGATTTCTGTGTGTTCCATCTGGCAAGGTCCATGTGTATAGTCGCTGTTTATGTTGGTGAAAAAAGGTATTTGCAGTGAAGAAGTCATTGGTCTTGCAAAATTTTATCATGTGATCTCTGGCATCGTTTCTATCACCAAGGCTATATTTTCCAACTACTGATCCTTCTTCTTTGTTTCCAACATTCGCATTAAAATCCCCAGTAATTATCGATGCATCCTGATTGCATGTTTGATCAATGTCACACTGCAGAAGCTGGTAAAAATCTTCAATTTCTTCATCTTTTGCCTTAGTGGTTGGTGTGTAAATTTGAATAATAGTCATATTAACTGGTCTTCCTTGTAGGCATATAGTTATTATCCTATCACTGACAGTGTGTAGTTCAGGATAGATCTTTAAGAGCTCTTTTTGACGATGAACACAACGCCATTCCTCTTTGGGTTGCCACTGCCAGTATAGTAGACCATGTGATCATCTGATTGAAAATGGCCAGTATAGCCCATTTCAGCTCACTAATGCCTAGGATATCAATGTTTATGCATTCTATTTCATTTTTGACAATTTCCAATTTTCCTAGATTTATACTTGGTACATTCTACATTCCGATTATTAATGGATGTTTACAGCTCTTTCTTCTTGTTTTGAGTTGTGCCACATCAGCAAATGAAGTTCCTGAAAGCTTGACTCCACCCACGTCATTAGGGTCAACTCTACTTTGAGGAGACAGCTTTTTCCCAGTCGTCTTTTGAATGCCTTCCAACATGGGGGGTTCATCTTCCAGCACTATAACAGACAATGTTCTGCTGTTATTTATAAGGTTTTCACTGGCTAATTCTTTTCAGAAGTAGAGTACCAAGTCCTTCTTCCTACTCTTTTTTAGTCTGGAAGCTCAGCTAAAACCTGTCTGCCATGAGTGACCCTGCTAGTATCTGAATACCGGTGGCATAGCTTCCAGCATCACAGCAACAGGCAAGCTCCCACAGTACAACAAAATGACAGACTAGTGGGGGCCCAAAGGCTTAGTCCAATTAAAATCCTCCAACTGAGAGCAACCCTACAGAACAGAGTACAGCTGCCCACACAGGGCTTCCTAGGCTGTAATCTTTATGGAAGCAGACAGCCACATCTTTCTCCCGTGGGGCAGCTGGTGGGTATGAACCATCAACCTTTTGGTTAGCAGCCAAGCACTTAACCATTGCACCACCAGGGCTCCTAAAAGCCAAAGCCCCTTCAAATGCCTAAAGGCCCTCCATTTTCTGATCTGACCTTATTTCCTTCTCTTCTCTAGTTGCTTGTTCCATCCCAGCCACACATACCTCCTTGCTGTTCCCTAAACACCAGAAGCATACTCCTGCCTCAGGGCCTTTGCACATGCTGTTTGCCCTGGGACAATCCTCTCCCAGATATATTTATAGTTTCCTCCCACATTTTCTTAAACTCTTTGTTCAAATGGGGAAGTCTTCTCTGAAAATCTTATTAATAATTGCAAACCCCCCATCAATAACATTGCCTATTCCCCTTTTCCGATTTTACTTTCTCTGTAGCTCTTCTCAAGTTCTAGCATACTCTAATTTGCTAGCTTTATTTTATTGTCTGCCCCGTTCTCCCTGGATGTAAGCTCCATGAGGACAGACACTGTGTTGTTCTTTTATTGCCGTTCTTCCAGCGTCTAAAAGATTGACTGGCATATAGTGAATGCTCAATATATCTTTGTTGAATTGGAATGAAATTTTGTTCTGCCTCTTATAATTAGGAAATTATTTTCTAGGCCCCTTATGTTCAACACATTACATTATATACCATAGACAAGTGTTAATTATTGCTGTTTTTACTGTAACACTTCTGCAATTCCAATTTTGTCACCCAAAGTTAGAAAATGAAATGGCATTGCCCCAGTCTGAAAAGTAAGCCTGGGGAGGAGGAAGAGGATGGTGGGAGTTATTGAGTCACAGGAACCCCTTTCACTTAGGGTTGGGGATACCTGAGTCGCAGCAGAGGTTTCTAACCCAGGATGCATGAAACCCCAAACTTAAGAGGATCTGTAAATCCCCTGAAAACACAGGCACAATGTATGTGTTTGTGTTTATATGTATATTCATTCTTTTAACAAATGTTTGTTGAATGCCTGCTGATGCCAATACTTTCCTGTGCTTAGTAAAGTAGAGGATCGGTAAAAAAGAGGAAGACCCTCAAGAAGATGGATTGACACAGTGGCTGCAACAATGGGCTCAAGTATAACAACAATTGTGAGGATGGCACAGGACTGGGCAGTGTTTTGTTTTGTTGTACATACGGTCACTATGAGTTGGAACAAACTTGACAGCACCTGACAACAACAACAAAGCTTACAACAGGGAATGAAAGAGACAGAAGTGCCTGCCCTTAAGCAGCTTACATTGGCAAGAGAAAACACATCAAACAAATATGTATTGTATACATTGTTGTTAGTTGCCATTCAGTTGATTCTGACTCAGAGTGACCCCATGTGTATCAGAGTAGAACTGTTCCACAGGGCTATCAAGGCAGTGACCTTTCTGAAGAATATCACCAGGACTGTCTTCCAAGGTGCCTATGGGTGGGTTTAAAAAGCCAATGTTTCTGTTAGTAGTTGAACTCTTAACCATTTTTGCTTTTACGAATATATACATATATTGTAGTTATTGTTAGGTGCCATTGAGTCAGATCCAGCTCTTACCAAACCTGTGTATAATGGAAGGAATCACTGCCTTGAAGTTCAAAATTCTTATTATTCTTGAGTCCCTATGTCAAATCCATCTTGTTGAGGGTCTTCTTCTCTTTAGCTGACCCTCTACTTTACCAAGCACAATGTACTTCTCCACAGACTGGTACCTCCTGATAACATGTCTAAAGTATGTGAGACAAAATCTTGCCACTCTTGCTTCTAAGGAGCATTCTAGATGTACTTCTTCCAAGACACACTTGTTTGTTCTTCTGGCAGTGATGGTATATTCAATATTCTTCACCAATATCATAATTCAAAGGCATCAATTCTTCTTCATTATTTCTTATTCATTGTCCAGCTTTAGCATGAATATGGGGTGATTGAAAATACCCTGGGCTGGGTCAGGCACACCTTATTACTCAAAGTGACATCTTCGCTTTTCAATACCTCTAGGCTTTAAGGGGTCTTTTGCAGCACATTTGCCCGATACAATACATCCTTTGCTTTCTTGACTGCTGCTTTCATGGGCTTTAATTGTGGATACAAGCAAAATGAAATTCTTGACATTTTCAATCTTCTCTCAGTTTATCATGATGTTGCTCATTAGTGCAGTTATGAAAATTTTTGTGTTCTTCGTGTTAAGGTATAATCCGTACTGAAAACTGTACTTTTTGATCTTCATCAGTAATTGCTTCAAGTCCTCTTCACTTTCAGCAAGCAAGTTTGTGTCATCTGCATATCACAGATTGTTAATGAGTCTTCCTCCAATTCTGATGCCCCGTTCTTCTTCATATAGTCCAGCTTCTTGGATTATTTGCTTAGCATACAGATTGAATAAGTATGATGAAAGGATACAACCGTGATGGACACCTTTCCTGATTTTAAACCATGGACCATCCTCTTGTTTTCTTCCACTGACTGCCTCTTGGTCTATGTACGAGTTCCTCAAGAACACAATTAAGTGTTCGGGAATTCCCATTCTTCACAATGTTATCCATAATTTGTTATGATCCAATCAGTTGACTGCCTTTTATATAGTCAATAAAACACAGACAGACATCTTTCTTTCAGCCAAGATCCATCTGACATCAGCAATGATATCCCTTACTCCATGTCCTCTTCTGAATCCAGCTTGAATTTCTGGCAGTTCTCTGTAGATATATGTATGACTACAACCACTTTTGAATTATCTTCAGTAAAATTTTACTTGAGTGTGATGTTAATGATATTGCTGAATAATTTCCGTGTTCTCTTGTATCACCTTTCTTTGGAATGGGCACAAATATGGATTGCTTCCAGTCAGTTGATCAGTTAGCTCTCTTCTAAATTTCTTGGCATAGACAAGTGAGTACCTCCAGAGCTACATCCATTTGTTGGAACATTTCAGTTGCTGTTCTGTCAATTCCTGGAGCCTTGTTTTTCACTAATGCCTTCAGTACAGTTTGGAATTCTTCTTTCAGTACCATCAGGTCTTGATCATATGCTATCTCCTGAAACATTTCAATGTCTACCAATTCTTTTTGGTATAATGACTGTGTACTCCTTTCATCTTCTTTTGATACTTTCTGCATTGTTTAATGTTTTGCCTGTAGAGTCCTTCAGTATTGAAACTTGAGGCTTGAATTTTTTCTTCAGTTCTTTCAGCTTGAGAAATGCAGACTGTGTTCTTACCTTTAGATTTTCTACTTCCAGGTCTTTGCATACTTCATTATAATACTTTGTCTTCTCAAGATGCCCTTTGAAATCTTCTGTTCAGTTCTTTTATTTCATAATTTCTTCCTTTTGCTTTAGCTGCTCAACATTCAAGACCAAGTTTCAGAGTCTCTCCGGACATCCATTTTGGTCTTATCTTTCTTCCCTGTCTTTTTAATGACCTCTTGCTTTCTTCATGTATGATGTCCTCGATGTCATTCTATAACTTGTCTGGCCTTTGGTCATTAGTGTTCAATGCATCAAATCTATTCTTGAGATTTTCTCTCAATTCACATAGGATATACTCAAGGTCATATTTTGGCTCTTGTGAACTTGTTTCAATTTTCTTCAGCTTCAATTTGAACTTGTATATGAGCAACTGATGGTCTGTTCCACAGTCAGCACTGGCTCATGTTCGGACTGATGATATCAAGCTTTTCTATAGTCTCTTTCCATGTATGTAGTCAGTTTGATTCCTGTATATTCAATCCAGTGAGGTCCATGTGTATAGTCACCATTTATGTAGTTGAAAAAAAAGATACTTTCAATGAATAAGTCATGGGTCTTACAAAATTCTGTCATGAGCTTTCTGGCATCGTTTCTATCAAGGCCATATTTTCCGACTACTAATCCTTCTTTGTTTCCAACTTTCACATTCCAATCTCCAGTAATTATCAGCGCATCTTGATTGCAAGCCTGATCAATTTCAGACTGCAGAAGTTGGTAAAAATCTTCGTTTTCTTCATGTTTGGCATTAGTGTTTTGTGCGTAAATTTGTCTTGGTCATCTAGTGCTGCTATAACAGAAATACCACGAGTAGATGGCTTCAACAAAGAGAAATTTTTCCTGTCACACTCTAGTAGGATACAAGCCCAAATTCATGGCATCGGTTCCAGGGAAAGGCTTTCTTTTCTCAGCTTTGGAGGAAGGCCCTTGTCATCAATCTACCCTTGCTAGAGTAGCTTCTCAGCTCAGGAATCCCGGGTTCAAAGGATGAGTAGTCCTGCTCTTCATTCTTGGTAGTATGAGGTCTCCATGCTGGCTTCTCTCTTTTATATCTCAAAAAAGATTGGTTTAAGACACTATCTAATCTTTTGATGTCATCAATATAACTGCTACTAATCCATCTCATTACATTACAGTGATAGGATTTGCAACACACAGGGAAATCACATCAGATAACAAAATGGTAGACAACCATACAATACTAGGAATCATGACCTAGGCAAGTTGACAGATATTTTGGGGGGACACAATTCAATCCATGGCAGTTGTATAAATTGGTCTTCCCTGTCAGATAATATCCTAACACTGACAGTGCTGTACTTCAGAATAGATCTTGAAATGTTCTTTTTGAAGATTAATGTGAAGCCATTTCTCTTCAATTTGTCATTCAGGCATAGTAGACCATATGGTTGTCTAATTCAAAATAGCCAATACCTGTCCATTTCAGTTCATTAATACCTAAGAAGTCATTCAGACAGAACAGGGGGATAATGAGTGGTATAAAATCAGGAAAGGTGTGCGTAAGGGTTGTATCCTTTCACTGTACTTATTCAATTGTACGCTGAGCAAATAACCAGAGAAGCTGCACTACATGAAGAAGAATGTGGCATCAGGATTGAAGGAAGACTCATTAACAACCTTCAATATGCAGATGACACAATCTCACTTGCTTAAGGTGAAGAGGACTTGAAGCACTGGTTGATGAAGATCAAAGACTAAAGCCTCTAGTATGGATTACTGCTTAACATAAAGAAAACAAAACACCTCACAGCTGGACCAATAAGCAACATCATGATAAACAGAGAAAAAATTGAAGTTGTCAAGGATTTCATTTTACTTGGATGCACAATCAACATCCATGGAAGCAGCAGTCAAGAAATCAAACAACGCACTGCATTGTCCAATCTATTGCAAAAGACCTCTTTAACATGTTAAAAAAACAAAGATGTCACTTTGAGGACTAAGGTGCCCCTACCCAAGCCATGGTTTTTTCAATTGCCTCATATGCATTCAAAAGCTAGAGAGTGAGTAAGGAAGACCAAAGAAAAATTGATGCCTTTGAACTGTGATGTTGACAAAGAATATTGAATATACCATGGACTGCCAGAGGAACGAACAAATCTGTCTTGAAAGTAGTACAGACAAAATGCTCCTTAGAAGCAAGCACGGTAAGACTTTGTCTCACATACTTTGGACATGTTATCAGGAAGGATCAGTCCCTGGAGAAGGATATCATGCTTGGTAAAGTAGACGATCACTGAAAATGAGGAAGACCCTCAATGAGATGGATTGACACAATGGCTGCAACAATAGGCTCAAGCATAACAACAATTTTGAGGATGGTGCAGAATCAGGGTAGTGTTCCATTCTGTTGTATATGGGGTCTCTATGAGTCGGAACAAACTCCATGGCACCTAACAACAACAACAATGCCTGGAATATTGATCTTTATGTATTCCACTTCATTTTTGATGACTTCTCATTTTTCTAGATTCATACTTTGTACATTCCACGTTCTGATTTTTAGTGGATGTTTGCAGTTGTTTCTTCTCATTTTGAGTCATGCCACATCAGCAACTGAAGATCCCGAAAGCTTGACTCCATTCACATCATTAAGGTCAACAGTACTTTGAGGAGGCAGCTCTTCCCTTGTGATCTCTTGAGTGCCTTCCAACCTGAGGGGCTCATCTTTTGGCACTTTATCAGGCAGTTTTCCACTGCTGTTCATAAGATTTTCACTGGCCAATTTTTTCAGAAGTAGACTGCCAGGTCCTTCTTTCTAGTTTGTCTTAGTCTGGAAGCTCTGCTGAAACCTGTACACCATGGGTGACCCTGATGGTATTTAAAATACCGGTGACATAGCTTGCAGCATCACAGCAACATGCAAGCCACCACAGTACAACAAACTGACAGAAGAGTGGTGGATATATCAATGTATATCCATATATATGGACTTTTTGAGTAAATTACTGAGAGCAGAACTGACTCGATGGCAACTAATACCACCACGGTATATATATATATATATACACTCACACACATGTATATAGGAAACCATAGGGTTTCCTAGGCTGTGATCTTTATGAGAGATTTCCAGGTCTTTTCTTCCAAGGAGCCACTGGGTGGGTTTGAACCAAAGAACTTTCAGTTAGCAGCAGAGCACTTAACCATTGCGCTACCACATACATGCATATATACATGTATATATTATAGGTAACAGGCTGGAAGGTAGCTTTTCAAGTTAACATGAACAACGATCTGAATAAAATAAGGGGTAGACAATGCACCTATCTGAAGGGGTAGAAGTCCAGGCAGAGGGAATAGCCCATGCAATGGTCCTGAGATGGGAAATTGCTTGACATTTTTAGGAAATGGCAAAGAGGCCTGGGGGCGGGAGTGCAGTAAGCAATGGGGAAAATGGAAGGATCGAGGACTGACAGATTAAGGTGGGGGGGGCAGGCATACAGAATCTTGTAGACCAATGACTTTGGGTTTGGATTTAATGATAAAGACAGTGGCAGTCCACTGGAGAGTTGTGAGCAAAGGCATAACATGATGTTGCTTATGTTTTAAAAAACTCTCTCAAACGGCTGTGTGAAGAGCAGACTATAGGGGGCAAATGTGGAGGCAGGGAGGTAACTTAGGAAGCTGCTGCAGTGATCCCTGTGAGAGTTCATGGCCTGGACCAAGCAGGTGGCATGGGAATAGTGAGAAGTGCAGTTGCTGCCAGATTGGATGTGGATTTATGGAGATACTTCTGGAGAGATGGTCTTCACTAGACACTGTTTCTTCTGGTAGCCCAGCATGAGGTCCTCATTCTTCTGTGAGGAGGATCTCCATTTCACATTTTGTGAACTGCCCAGTTGAGGTGGTGTGCATGAAACCATCATATACATTTCCTAAACTTCCCTTGGCTGAGGGGTCAGCGCTTGACTTCAGCTGGGTCAATGAGGCTCTGTTTCCTGGAAAACTGAGTCTTCAATAGGGTGACATAAGTCTGAAACTGAAACACATTCACCCTGACAGCTCCACCCTGGAGAGGCTGCCCATTAGTTCTGCTAGCCAGACCTGGATCTGCTGTGGTCCCCTCCTTTCCAATGACTGGGGGTTTAGCTCTTCCTTTGCACCATTCCAAATTGTTAAGACAATAGAAATTATTTTTAGCATATGTACATTTTACACATATGTATATTATATATAAAATATATATTTAACATTTTTTTCCAGTTGCCTTTGAGTCAACTTCAACTTGTGTGTCATAACCCATGTGTGTCAAAGTAGAACTGTGCTTCACAGTGTTTTTAATAGCTGACTTTCAGAAGTAGACCACCATGCTTTTCTTCTGAGGTGCCTCTGAGTAGACTCGAACCACCAACCTTTTGGTTAGCAGCCAAGCACGTTAATCATTTGCACCAACAAAAGATTCCATATTTAACATATATATATTTAGCATATATTTATTTAACATATATACCTAACATACTGTAATGCAAAATGTAACGTGTCAACTTGGTAGGCCATGACTCCCAGTACTGTGTAATTTTCCTCCATTTTGTGATCTGATATAATTGTCCTCCATTTGTGGTATTGTGTAATTATCCTCCATTTTATGTGTTCCAGGAGCCCTGGTGGTGTAGTGGTTAGGAGCTCACCTGTGAACCAAAAAGTCAGCAGTTCAAATCCACCAGCCTCTCCTTAGAAACCTTATAAGGTAGTTCTCCTCTGTCCTATAGGATTGCTATGAGTCAGAATCGACTCCACGGCAACGGGTTTAGGTTTGAGTTTTGGTTTACGTGTTATAAATCCTAAACTTCTGTACGTCAATGAGGCATTAGTGTGGGGTGTATCTTAAGTCATGCCCTTGCTAGAGGATGTGACTCAAATCATGCCCTTTCTCAAGTCACACTCTTATCCAAGTCACCACCTTACTCAAGTATCTGATGGAAGGGGAGTTTCCCTGAGGGTATGGCCTGCATCTGGCATATACGAATGCTCTGGCAAAGCTCTCTCTCGTTCTGGATCCTGCCTCCAGCTCGTCATCATACGACCTCTGTTTCTTGGGACTGAAGCCAGCAGCCTGCTCCCTGACCTGCTGATTCTGGGATTCTCCAGCTTCCACAGCCCTGCGACCCAGCACCCTGTCATCTGACCTGCCTATTTGGGTTCGTCAACTCCTGCAATCACTTGAGTCAGGAGAAGCCTCCAGCCTGACGCCTGATGTACAGATTTGGGACTTGCCAACCTTCACAACCATGTGAGCCATTTCCTTGAGAGAAGTCTCTTTCTCTCCATATATATGTTTTTCACTGGTTTTGCTTCTCTAGAAAACCCAGCCTAAGACATATGCTATATATTTAATGTACTATATGTTTAACATATATATTTAACACACATACACATATATATTTATACATATTTGTTGTTGTAAGTTGCCATCAAGTCAGTTCTGACTTATGGTGACCCTATGTGTGCAAAGTAGAAATACTCCACATGGTTTTCAAGGTTGTGACCTTTTGGAAGCCAATCACAGGCCTTTCTTCCTAGGCACCTCTAGGTGAGTTTGAACCCCAACCTTTTTGCTAGTAGTTGGGCGTTTAACCATTTGCTCCTCTCAGGAACTGACTCTCTTTCTCTCTATATATATATCTATATAAAAAAAATCTATATAAATATAAATAATATATTATATATAATATATATTATATAAATATAAAATATCTACATAAAAATATATCTATATAAAGAAAATCTATATTAAAAAAATCTATATATACATATATAATTTGTCAAAGTTTCTCTTGTTTTCAATCAAATCACCTTAAATGACACAGAGTCCCTAGCTGTCAATAGAATTCCCAAGGGGTCCAGTATCTCCAAAGCTTAAGAATAATGTTTAACAGCCCTACTAATCAAAGAACGGCCTTCGGACCAGCAAGATTAGCATTACCTGGGCACTCAGTAGAAATGCAGAGTTTCAGGCGCCACCCCAGACCTCCTGAACCAGAATCTGCGTTTTAACAAGCTGCCCAGGGGATTCCTATAGCCATTAAATTTTTGAGAATCTCTTTTTTAGGGAGGAAGTTACTCAACTGGGATTCAAGAAACCTGGGTCCTAAATTTGGTTCTGTGACTAAATTGTCCTGCGATGTTGGCAAGCATCTTCCCTTTTAATCCTCTGATTTTTCTCACCTCCTGCAAAAAAATAAAGGAGGTAGAAGTGTGACTCGGTGTATACTCCCACAACACTGTGTATACGTCCACATTGAAGTGTGCAGAACTGAACATTATAGCTAGTTAAATGTGCATGTCCCCTGCTAGACTGGAGGAGAGCTCAGCCTCATTCATTTGTATGGAGTTGTTTACTGAGTCCCTTAAGTTTCTGGGTAGCACAAACTGTTTGCGCTCAGCTGCTAACTGAAAGGTTGGCAGTTCGAACCCACCCAGTGGCACTGTGCAAGAAAGGCCTGGTGCTCTGATTCCATAAAGATTACAGCCAAGAAACCCCCATGGAGCAATTCTACTCTATAACACATAGGGTCACCATGAGTCAGAACTGACTCTATGACAGAGGGTTTGGTTTTGGTTTTGGTTTGGGGCTCCATGTGACAGGTATTGTGCAATGTTCTTGGGGTGATGATCTGTGTCTGCCCCAGCTCAGTAGTAGTGTTCAGTAAATGTTTTTGAATGAATTATTTAATTTAAGGGTTCCTTTAGAGACTTTTTTTTTTTTTTTTAGAGACTAGTTAATGCATTTGAATGCATAATGGAAGGTGATCTTTGTTATTACGAGGATTATCTATTTAGAAATTCCCCTCCTGTTCCAACAGCTTATGAATCTATGGAATATGTCACTTATCAACAGAAAAGTTAACGAGGATACATCGGGGTTTCCAGAAATCCTAGCCCCTCACCTAATGTCTCTCCTAAAGAGATGCCATCAGCAGGTTATTCTGCCCCATGCACAGAGGCCTTCTTAGAATATAAGGATTAGTAGATAACTCACCTGCTTGGAAAAACAGATGCTAACTTCTGCTTTATGGCTAAGCTTGGGGGGTTAGGAGGGGAGCAGAATAAAAGCAACTGTTTCCATAGTAACAGAAATGCACAATTTAAAGAACATAGTGTCTTGCTTAAATCTATTTATAAAGAATGTGTAGGAAATACAATTAAGGAAACTAACGCAGATGAAGTGCTTGGGTTCTGGCTTAATTGTCTGTCTTCCATCATTTAGCACTCAAGAAAAATGGGCTGCAAGAGGGCGAGGGGTCAGCACCAGAAGGGGGTGCACAAAGGAGAGCATGTGGCTTTCCTGCAACTTGGCAGAGCTGAGCCCCTCCCTGGTCCAAGCATTCCCAACCTTGAAGTAGCAGTTCTCATTGTCACAGCCTAGCCCTGTGTAGACAGTTTAAATGGCTGGCCTAAGGGTGTGGGTTAGCAGGTCATCACCTTAGGGGCATGATTTAGTTGTCCCTTCTGGCCCACCCTCGTCTGTCAGTTTGTCCTACTGTGGTGGCTTGCATGCTGCTATGATGCTGGCAGCTATGCCACCAGTATTTTAAATACCGGCATGGCCATTCATGGTGAACAGATTTCAGCAGCGCTTCCAGATTAAGACAGACTAGGAAGAAAGACCTGGCTATCTACTTTAGAAAATTAGCCAATAAAAACTTTATGGATCACAACAGAATATTTTCTGATATAGTGCTAAAAGATGAGTTTCCTAGATTGGAAGATACTCAAAATACACAGTGGCCACAATAATGGACTCAAGCATACCAATGATCATGAAGATGGCACAAGACTGGGCAATGTTTCCTTCTGTTTACGTGGGGTCAACTTGACAGCAACTAACAACATCTGGCTTATCAGACTTCAGAAACCTTTAGTATTGACCTGAAATTCCCACCGTAGATTTCCAACATCACATGTATAACCACCACCATCACCCCCCAATTTCTAAAATTCATACCACCACCAGGTTTCATTGGTTCATTGGTACCGCAAAGTCAACGTATCCAAAACCAGCTCTTCTTCCTGACTGGTTTCCTTGTATTCCACCACCCTCCCTGGCACCCAGGATTGGTAACCTCTCACATCCCCAAATCCTGCCTACTCTTCCTCCACATTTGTCTCTTGCAATCTTTCAATCATCGTGCTCCAAGGCTGCACAAAAATAAAGCACAGCCGGGGCTGGATGTAGGTGTTCTGAGGCTCCTTCCTGGGCTAGAGCACCTGTCCTAGCCCACACCAGGTCCTGGGCTCCCCCTGTCTAACTGTCTAACTGTCTAAATTGGTGTAATAAGGAAAACCTGACCACACGTTTTCTGAACTCCCTAGCTCACCCCCATGGTTCAGATGCAAGAGAAGCCACGGGCTGATGTCTAACCCGTACAGGCTCAGTGGGAGCCCTGGGTGGTGCAAATGGTTAATGCACTCAGCTGAACTAAAAGGTTAATGGTTCTCATTCACCCAGAGGCACCACGGAAGAAAGGCCTGGTGATCCACATCCAAAAAATCAGCCACTGAAAACTATATGGAGCACAGTTCTATTCTGACACACATGGGGTTGCCATAAGTCCAGATCGACTGGACAGCAACCGTTTTTTTACAGCCTCACCGAGTGGATTTCAGTGTTTGCTGGTTCTGTACCAGCTGTGGTTTTTCACCTTCCTGCTATTTCTGCTTTTGTCTGGGGCACGGCTGTCCATACATACAGGGAGTGCTTAATTGTCAGTGGTGGCTGTTGATCTCTCTCCTTTGTTCTCTCTTGCTCGACAGCAATGGCAGATGCTCATTCAACCTGGAAAAAGCAAAGGCCACCTCAGAGCATGCTTGCTTCTCTCCTACTAAAGAGGCCAGCCAGAGAAGGCCAAAAGCAATGGGGACAGAGAGGGACATATTATCACCCAATAAGCAGGTATGCATGGGCTTAACTGTGTTTATTTACTAATCTGTAGTGTACAATTTCACATGAGTTTGATCTTAATTGTGCTTACTTCCTAATCTGTAGTGTACAATGTGGTGGAAAACAGGTGAAACTGTGCACTACAGATTAGTAAGTAAGCATAATTAAGCTGGTGCATACCTTGCTTACTGTAAGCCAGGTGCCTATAGTGTTTACTAGTTGATCCACCAGTGAGGACAGACTCCCAAACGGAATACAATGTGACTTTCCCTGTCATAAAAAAAAAATATATATTGCCGCTGAGTCTATTCCGACTCATAGTGACCCAAGGCTGTAAATCTTTATAGAAGCAGACTGTCACATCCTTCTCCCACAGAGCGGCTGATGTGTTTGAACTGCTGACCTTTTGGTTAGCAGCCAAGCACTTAACCACTGAGCCACCAGGGCTCCTTCCTCCTCGTCATGTTGCTGTTGTTGTTAGCTGCTGTCGAGTTGATTCTGACTCATAGCGACCTTACCTACAACAGAACGAAACACTGCCCAATACTTCGCCATCCTCACAATCATTGCTATGTTTGAGTTCATTATTGCAGCCACTGTGTCAATCCATCTCGTCGAGGGTCTTCCTCTCTTTTGCTGACCCTCAGCTTTACCAAGCATGATGTCCTTCTTCAAGGACTAATCCCTCCTAATAACATGTCCAAAGTACATGAGACAAAGTCTCCCTACCCTCGCTTCTAAGGAGCATTCTGGCTGTATGTACTTCTTCCGAGACAGATTTGTTCATTCTTCTGGCAGTCCGTGATATATTCAATATTCTTCACCAACTTCGTAATTCAAAAAAGTCAATTCTTCAGTCTTCCTTATTCATTGTCCAAGTCCTGCATGCATATAAAGCTATTGAAAATACCATGGCTTGTGTCAGGCACACCTTAGTCCTCAAAGTGACATCTTTGCTTTTTTAACACTTGAAAGAGGTCTTACAGGAGATCTGCCTAATGCAATGTCATTTGATTTCTTGACTACTGCTTCCTTGGATGTGGATTTTGGATCCAAGTAAAATGAAATCCTCGACTACTGCAATCTTTTCTCCATTTATCATGGTGTTGCTTATTGATGCAGTTGTGAAGGTTTTTGTTTTCAGTATGTAATCCATACTAAAGGCTATGGACTTTGATTTTTATCAGTAAGGGTTGATAAAGACCCAGCACTAAAAAAAAAAAAAAAAAAAAAGGTGAGGAAGAATATAATTGATAAAAACACAAGAATAAACAGTTTCTCACTTGTTCAGTGGACTCACCTGGGCCATTTCTGCAGCCCCTCACCCACACCTAAAAAAAGTCTAATCTAAATTTTCAGAGTTTTTTCTTCAGTGACTGAAGCTCTGTGACCACTGGTGCTGCTGAAGGAACTCCATCTTCAGGCCATTCCCCAAGCCATGTTTAAGCTCTTTCCCCGGCTCACCTTGCTCCTTCCTCTGACGAGCCAAGCTCATTCCTTTGGGGCATGTTGCCTCTTCTTCCTGAATATCTCTGCCCCAAATCATGGCTTGTTTGGCTCCTTCTTATCATTCTCTTAGCTCAGAAATATACTCTTCAAAGTTGCCTTCCTGGATGACATTGCCTAAAGTGTCTGCCCACCCTCAATCATTCTGTATTTGTTCTATCTACTTCCTGGCACTCATTGCTATCTACAATTATTTTGTTCACTTATTGATCCATTTGTTTATTTTCTATTTCATCCACTAGGATCTGAGTTTGTAGAAACAGACACCCTGTCTGTGTTGTTTTCTGCTATACCCCCAGGGCCCAGAATAATACTTGGCATAGAGTAGAAGTTTGGTAAATGTGCAGTGCATGAATGAATTGATGGATGAAAGGTTGGATGGATGGATGGATGGATGGATGGATGGATGGATGGATGGATGGATGGATGGATGGATGGATGGATGGATGGATGGATGGATGGATGGATGGATGGATGGATGGATGGATGGATGGATGGATGGATGGATGGATGGATGGATGGATGGATGGATGGATGGATGGATGGATGGATGGATGGATGGATGGATGGATGGATGGATGGGTGGGTGGATGGATGGATGAAAGGATAGGTGGATGGATGGATAAAAGGATGGATGAAAGGATGGATGGATGGATGAAAGGATGGATGGATGGATGGATGAAAGGATGGATGGATGGATGGATGGATGGATGGATGGATGGATGGATGGATGGACGGATGGATGGATGGATGGATGGACGGACGGATGGATGGATGGACGGACGGACGGATGGATGGATGGATGGATGGATGGATGGATGAAAGGATGGATGGATGGATGAAAGGATGGATGGATGGATGAAAGGATGGATGGATGGATGAAAGGATGGATGGATGGATGGATGAAAGGATGGATGGATGAAAGGATGGATGGATGGATGAAAGGATGGATGGATGGATGAAAGGATGGATGAGAGGATGGATGGATGGATGAAAGGATGGATGGATGGATGAAAGGGATGGATGGATGGATGGATGGATGGATGGATGGATGGATGGATGGATGGATGGATGGATGGATGGATGGATGGATGGATGGATGGATGGATGGATGGATGGATGGATGGATGGATGGATGGATGGATGGTTGGATGGATGAAAGAATGGTTGGATGAAAGGATAGATGGGTGGTCAAGTGGATGGATGGTTTGGCGATCTATCCTATTGATTAGAACCACAAGGTTCAAAGCCTAACATGCTTGAGTGTGTATCCTGGATTGAACAGTTAGAAGTTACCCAACCACAGGCAATTTAGTCAACTTTTCAAGATTTTATTTTCTTAATTTGTAAAATAGGGCTAAATAGAGCGTTGATCTCATAAGATTGTGAGAACTAAATGGAATAGCAGAGGTAAAGCAGTAAGACATTGTCTGGCACATAACTCACACTCAGCAAATGGAATTATAATCGTCTTTCTCTTTTTGCCTATTCTATTTGATAATGCTCTTCCCATTATTTCCAATTAATGGAGGTTAAAATTCTTTTCCTATCTTACCCATAGGAAGTTCTCTTGGGGAGAATCTGGTCTAATGGTATCCCTCTTTAGTCTCATACTGAAGTTCCACTTCCTCACCTCTTTGCTGTAAAATAAGAATATAATGGCTGTTTATCAACTATCTACTATGCTCAGGTATGTTACACACATTACCTCGTTTACCCTCAAAGAATGCTGCCAGGTAGAAGGGGCAGACACTGAAACAGTAGTCGCACAATATCAATCCTTCCCTTCTTCTTTAATGACAGAGCCATTACTGGGAGAAGAAGGCAGCACATAGAGCATATCCTAGCCTCCCTGGATGCAGATGTGGATTTGAGACTAAGCTGTGGCCAGTGAGATAAAAACGGCAGGGGGCCTCTAACTTCTGTACTAACTCTCTCCCACCACCCACACATGCATAGTTCCTGTAGCCTAGAACTGGGACTTGATGGCAAGGGCAACTTGAGCCATGAGGTGAACTTAAGCTCAGAAGTATCTTCATGAAAGCCATGTGCTAGAATGGTTGAGCAGAAAGGTAGAGGGAACTACCATTCTAGCCCTAGACTAGACTAGACTACTGTCAGACTACATTTATGGGAGGGAAAAATATATATAAATCACTGTTTTAAGTATCTGGGCTTTTCTGTCATAAACAGAAAAACCTAATCCTAATCCTAACCTAATTCTAACCTTTACAATATGGGGGCAGTGGTGGTTCCATGGTAGAATTCTCACCTACCATGCTGGACACCTAAGTTCAATTCCTGGCCAATGCACCTTATGCACAGCCACCACCCATCTGTCTGTAGAGGCTTGGGTGTTGCTAAGATGCTGATCAGGTGTCAGAGGAGCTTCCAGACTAAGGCAGAGTAGGAAGAAAGGCCTGGTGATCTACCTTCAAAGGCCAGCCAATGAAAACCCTATGGATCACAACTGTCCAATTCCCAAGCGATCATGGAGATGGCACAGGACTGGGCAATATTTCATTCCATTGTGCATGGAGTCACCAAGATTTGGGAACCAACTCAATGGCAGCTAATAACAACAATAACCTTTACAACAGTCATTATAAGCCTATGTTATTGACAAGGAACCTGAACTTCAGAGGGAGTGAATAACTTGCCAGGATCACACAGATATAAGGTTGCCAACCTGGTATTTAAATGCAGGTGTACAAGTCTTTTCTATTAATCTGCAAGCTATTCTTCAACTCAGAGCAGGAAAGGTCTCAGAGAAGCTTACCTCACACCCTCTGACAATAAGGAGTCCTTTCTAGAGAACACCTAAAAGATGATCATCCAGCCTCAGGCTTAATCGCCTCCAAGGATATCAAGCTCATGACTTACTGCTCAATCCTTTATAATAAAATTATTAAGAAGGTTCTTCTTTAAGGTGACAGCTGAAATGTATATCTTCATAACATTCGCACCACGATTTTGACCTTTCAAACCAGCAAGTCTCTTGCTGTGTCAGCTTGTCTCTTCAAACCTTTGAGGACAGCCATCAAGTCTTTCCTTGGTCTCCTGTTCAACAACAATGAAGTTCTCATTCACAACACAGACAGAAGGAGAGATTTTACCTGCTCAACACTTTGCTGTGCTCTGAGACACTAGATCACTGACCTCATGAAGCTTACAGTCAAATAGGACTTTCTAGGAGTACACAGTCTGCTTTGGCTACATTTGAGTTTGTCAGTTTCTTTTGCAAGAAAGGTCCCTCACTCTATTCCTGATCATTGGCACATACACTCATAAGCTTAGATTCTTGGTGTTTACCAGAGTTCTATTCTTAGCCCTCATTTCTTACCCCTGTCTTCATGCTCTTTCTTGACATTCTCAAGCACACCTATGATTTTAATAGCCACTGTATGCCAGCCAAGGAGCGAACAGAGGTTAAAGCACTCGGCTACTAACCAAAAGGTCAGCGGTTCAAACCCACCAGCCACTCTGAGGGAGAAAGATGTGACAGTCTGCTTCCGTAAAGATTTACAGCTTTGAAAACCCTATGGGGCAGTTCTACTCTGTCCTGTAGGATCACCACGAGTTGGAATCGCCTTGATGGCAGTGGGTTTTGTTTGGTTTTCAGTGTGTCAGCCAATCCCAGGCATTTACCTCCAGCCCACAACTCTTTCCCAGGCTCTAGACTCAAATTTTAAGATTGAATTGCCAACTCTACCTTGATGTACCACAAACATGTCAAATGCAATAGGCCCCAAAATTGAATTCATCCTCTCTCTCTTTTCCTCCCACCCACCTCTTATACAGTCTCTCCTCCTGCATTCTCTGTTCTGGTTAATGTCACCATCATCTACTCAATTCCCAGCCTCCTTTGATCCCTTCCTCTACCTTACATGACACCTTCTGAAGCCAATCTTTTATAGATCCCTTACATGTATCCCTACCTCCATGGCATTATGGAGTCCCTTGTTGTTGGTTATCTAGACAATTCCAGTAACGCCCTGGCCAATCCTCCTGTTTCTAATCTCAACCCTGCACCTTCCAATTTAACCTACACACTATTACCATTCATCTCTCTACAACAAAAACTGGACGCATCACTTCACCACTTAAAAACCTTTAATCGTACATGCCTACTTATAGCATCAACTGCCAATGCTGTAGCCTACCATAAAATGCCCTCACCCGTCATGGTCCAATTTATGTCCCCATCTTAATCTCATCTCCCTGACCATACAAATTCTATGCACTGCATGCATTCCAGTTACAAGAAGCAACTCACTGCTTTCCACCATGCCACATGTTTTACTGGCTCTTCATCCTTCTTCTTTCTCTTGCTGATGGTCCATGTTTTGTTAAATAAAGCCTTCTCCAGTCTCCAGACTGTTACTACCTGTGTGCTCCCAGGGCTGATTGGACCTCTGCTAAACCTTGCTACAGACTGTACATGGCTTTTAATGTGACAACCTTTGTGACTACAAGCTCATGGAGGACAGTGATCAATTCTTCCCTCTGTATTCCAGTGACTTGCATACACCCTGGACATAATAAAGGGAAATCAGAAGGTAATTAGCCATTCATGAGTCCCTACTATGTCCACCCAACTACAGTGAGAGATTCTTGACCACATCATAATAGTATACTTAAGAAGTGGCATTTATTGAGCACTTACTATATTCCTGACACTATGCTAAGCACTTTGCATATATTCTTTTTAAATAAGCCTTGCAACAGCCCTTTATGGTAGGCATTAACATCACCTTCATTTCCCAATGAGGACACTAATTCTTAGAGATGAGAAGGAAATTGCCAAATTGCCACAACTCAATAAGAAGCTAGCTGCACTTGAATTAAATCTATATGACTCCACAATACACCAGTTTATTCATTTCTGCAACCTCGGTGTGTGCTCAGGCACATAGTTGGAACCCAGTAAGTCAGTTTGTTGGATGAATAAATGGTGTTGGCTTTACCACTTCCTGGCATGTAGCTGGCCAAATGATCATGAGAGAAGAGGGCATTAGATTCCACTGGATTCTGTGAGATCTCAGGCAGCAACTTGTGCGTCTCTTCCAGAATACTAGGTACCCTATGCCTGAGCAGAAAAGTCACTAGATATCAAGAGTAAGATATAGAAGAGTAAGTAAAAGTAGGTGCAAAATGCTGAAGGCAATTTAAAAAGGTGTTGTTTTTATTATTGTGTGACGTCGATTCCAACTCATAGTGATCTTATATGATAGAACAGAACTGGGCTATAGAGTTTTCTCGGCTGTAATATTTACAGAAGCAGATTGCCAGGCCTTTTTTCCATGGTACCACTGGGTAGGTTTGAACCACCAACCTTTAAGTTAGAAGTTGAGTGCAACTGCTCATGCCATCCAGAGATCTTGACATTCCCTCTGTTGTTGTTGTAGTTAGGTGCCAGCGAGTCAGTTCTAACTCATAGCAACCCTACGTACAACAGAATGAAATGCTGCCCAGTCCTACACCATTCTCGTCTCAGGTGTTATGCTTGAACCCATTGTTGCAGCTACCGTGTCAATACATCTCATTGAGGGTCTTGCTCTTTTTCGATGACCGTCTACTTTACCAAGCATGATATCCTTCTCCAGGGACTGATTCTTCCTGATAACATGTCCAAAGTATGTGAGACAAAGCCTCCATCCTTGTTTCTAATGAGCATTCTGGCTGTACTTTCTCCAAGATAGAATTTTTCATTCTTTTGGCAGTCCATGGTATATTTAGTATTCTTTGCCAACACCAGAATTCAAAGGCATCGATTCTTCTTCGGTCTTCCTTATTCGTTGTCCAGCTTTCACATCCATATGAGGTAATTGAAAACCTCAAGGCTTGGGTTAGGCACACCTTAGTCCTTAAAGTGACATTTTTGCCTTTCGTCACTTTAAAGAGATCTTTTGCAGCAGATTTGCAGAACACAACGCATCTTTTGATTTCTTGGCTGCTGCTTCCATGGCTGTTGATTGTGCATCCAAATAAAATGAAATCCTTGACAACTTCAAACTTTTTCTCCATTTATCATGATGTTGCTTACTAGTCCAGTCGTGAGGATTTTTGTTTTCTTTAGGTTGAGGTGTAATCCATACTGCAGGCTGTGGTCGTTGATCTTCATCAGTAAGTGCTTCAAGTCTTCTTCACTTTCAGCAAGCAAGGTTGTGTCATCTGCATATCATAAGTTGTTAATGAGCCTTTCTTCAATACCGATGCCCTGTTCTTCTTCATAGAGTCCAGATTCTCAGATTATTTGCTCAGCATACAGATTGAATAAGTGTGGTGAAAGGACACAACCCTGACTCAACGTCTTTCATGATTTTAAGCCACGTATTATCCCCCCTTGTTCAGTTTGAACGACTGCCTGTTGATCTATGTACAGATTCCTCATGAGTACAACTAAGTGTTCTGGAATTCCCATTCTATGAAATGGTATCCATAATTTGTTAGGATTCATACAGCTGAATGCCTTTGCATAGTCAATAAAACACAGGTAAACATCTTTCTGGTATTCTCTGCTTTCAACCAGCATCCATCTGAAATCAGCAACGATATCCCTGGTTCCATGTCCTCTTCTGAATGCAGCTTGAATTTCTGGCAGTTCCCTGTGGATATACAGCTGCAAGGGCTTTTGAACGATCTTCAGCAAAATTTTACTTGTGTGTGATATTAATGATATTATTCTATAACTTCCACATTTGGTTGGATCACCTTTTCGGAATAGGCTTAAATATGGATGTCTTCCAGTTGGTTGGCCAGGTAGCTGTCTTCCAAATTTCTTGGCAAAGAGGAGTGAGCATTTCAGCATTACATCCCAATTACTGAAACATCCCACTTGGTATTCCATCAATTCTTTAAACCTTGTTTTTCACCAATGTCTTCAGTGCAACTTGGACTTCTTATCAGTTCTCGATCATATGCTACCTCCTAAAATGATTGAGGAAACCCTGGTGGTGTAGTGGTTAAGTGATATGGCTGCTAATCAAAGGGCTGGCAGTTTGAATCCGCCAGGCGCTCCTTGGAAACTCTATGGGGCAGTTCTACTCTATCCTATCGGGTCGCTATGAGTCAGAATCGACTCGGCAGCACTTGGTTTGGTTTTTTTAGTTTAAAATGATTGAATGTCAACCAATTCTTTTCTACAGTGGCTCTGTGTATTCTGGAAACCCTGGTGGCATACTAGTTAAGTGCTACAGCTGCTAAACAAAAGGTTGGCAGTTCGAATCCACCAGGCGCTCCTTGGAAACTCTATGGGGCAGTTCTATTTTACCCTATAGGGTTGCTATGAGTCAGAATTGACTCGACAGCAATGGCTTGGTTGGGTTTGTTCTGTGTATTCCTTCCATCTTCTTTTGATGCTTCCTGCATCATTCAGCATTTTGCCCACAGAATCCTTACTATTGCAGCTTAAGGCTTGAATTTTTTTTTTTTTTCAGTTCTTTCATCTTGAGAAATGCCCAGAGTGTTCTTCCCTATGGGTTTTCTAACCCCAGGGTCTTTGTACATGTCAATATAACACTTGTTTTCTTGAGCCGCCTTCTAAAATTTTCTGTTCAGCTCTTTTACTTCATTATTTCTTCCATTCACTTTAGCTACTCCATCTTTCAAAAGCAAGTTTCAGAATCTCTTCTGACATCCGTTTTGGTCTTTTCTTTCTTTCTTGTCTTTTTAATGACCTCTTGCTTTCTTCATGTATGATGCCCTTGATATCATTCCACAACTCGTCTGGTCTTTGGTCATTAGTGTTCAATGTGTCAAATCTATTCTTGAGATGGTCTCTAAACTCAAGGTCATACTTTGGTTCTCTTGAACTTATTCTAATTTTCTCCAGCTTGAACTTGAACTTGCATATGAGCAATTGCTGGTCTGTTCAGCAGTCAGCTCCTGACCTTGTTCTGACTGATGATATTGAGCTTTTCCAACATCTCTTTCCATGGATGTAGTCAATGTGATTCCTTTGTATTCCATCCCACCAACTTCACGAGTACAGTTACTGTTTATGTTGTTGAAAAAAGGTATTTGCAATGAAGTCATTGGTCTTACAAAATTCTATCACACTGTCTTTGGCATCATTTCTATCACCAAGGCTGTATTTTCCAACAACTGATCTCTCGTCTTTGTTTTCACCTTTTCTATTCCAATCACCAGTAACTATAAATGCATCCTGATTACATGTTTCATTGACCTCCTTTTATTATTATTATTATTGTAATTTAGATGAAGTTTTACAGAACAAACTAGATTCTCATTAAACAATTAATACACATATTGTTTTGTGACAATGGATACCAACCTCATGACATGTCAACACTCTCCCTTCTTGAATGTAGGTTCCCTATTACCAGCTTTCCTGCCCCCTCCTGCCTTCTAATCCTTGCCCCTGGGCTGGTGTGCCCCTTTATTTTTGTTTTGTTTTATGGGCCTGTCTAATCTTTGCCTGAAGGGTAAGCCTCATGAGTGACTTCATTACTGAGCTAAAAGGGTGTCTGGAAGTCATGCTCTAGGGGTTTCTCCAGGCTCTGTCAGGCCAGTAAGTCTTGTTTGTGTGTGTGAGTTAGGATCTTGTTCTACTTTTTTCTCCAGCTCTGATTGGGACCCTCTATTGTGATCCCCGTCACAGCAGTCAGTGGTGGTAGCCAGGCACCACCTAGTTGTGCTGGACTCAGTCTGGTGGAGGTTGTGGTAGTTGTGGTCCATTAGTCCTTTGGACTAATCTTTCCCTTATGTCTTTGGTTTTTGTCATCCTCCCTTCCTCCTGAAGGGGCGAGACCAGTGGAGTATCTTAGATGTCTACTCACAAGGTTTTAAGACCCCAGACACTACTCAACAAAGTAGAATGTACCACATTTTCTTCATAAACTATGTTATGCCAATTAAGCTAGATGTTCCCTGAGACCATGGTCCCCATAGCCCTCAGCCCAGTAATTCAGTCCCTAAGGGAGTTTGGATGTGTCTATGTGAGACCAGGTAGGAACAGAAAAAGGCCTTAAACAACAAACTGTGTCAGTTAAAATTTTCTAGAAAAAGGATAGCCTTGACCACAAAGCATTGCTTGGCCCCACTTAAAGGGCAGTTAAAGTTTAAACACAATGGCTTGACCACAAAACGTTGTTTACCTGCCTTAAGGGTCAGTTAAATTTTAAGCACAATGGCTTCCGCTTCTTCCTAATCCTCTCACTTATAGTTGTTCAGGTCAGCCAGCCAAAGCCAGACTCCCGCACATGTGGTATGAGATAACCAGTGGCCTGAAGCTCAACCCAAGCTCTGAAATCCATGTCAAGGAACCATAAGACTCATGCCAAGGACCTAAAACTCACCAGACTTACTTCATCAGTGATAAAAAAAATTGCTGAGCCTATTTCAGGAGTGTGGGGTCCATCGACTATTTCCATGCCCATTTCTAGCCCAGCCCCACAATAAATATACATACTATTTTCCAGGAATTTAATGAATATGTATGATTTCCCCTTTCCTGTGTAGCATAGAACTTTCTCCAGTCCTTTGTTCAGACAGACAGTGCTTTGAGAGTGCTCTCTCTGTCTCCTTACTTATCACAAGTAATAAACTATGCCTTGCTTTAAAATCCACTTAACTCTTAGTTATTCTTAACAAGAGTACGAGCAGCGAAACCACTGCTTTTGGTAACATACGGGGCTTCCATGACTTTGACTTTGACACATTGTGCTGGCTTCCCCAGGATTGTGTACTGTCTTCCCCTTCACCAAAGTTACCACTTACCTATTGTCTATTTAGTGTTTTTCTATCCCCACCCCACCCTTTCCTCATAATCATCAAAGATTGTTTCATCAGTTTTTATAGTACTGGTCTTGTACAATATTTGTCCTTTTGTGATTGTCTTATTTCACTCAGCATAGTGCTCCCCAGATTCATCCATGTTATGAGATGTTTCACAGATTCGACGTTGTTCTTTATTGTTGTGTATACTCTATTGCGTATATGTACCATAGTTTGTTTATTGACTCATCTGTTGATGGGTATCTAGGTTGTTTCTTTTTTTTTTTTTTGCTATTGTGAACAATGCTGCAATGAACATGGGTCTGCGTGTGTCTATTTTTGTGACTGTTCTTATTTCTCTAGGATATATTCCGAGGAGTGGGATTGCTGGATCATATGGTATTTCTATTTCTAGCCATATCATTTTCTAAAATGTTGTACCATTTTACCTTCCTACCAGCAGTGCATAAGAGTTCCAATCTCCCCACAACCTCTCCAGCATTTGTTCTTTTCTTTTTTTTTTTTTTATTCATACCAGTAATGTTGGGGTGAGATGGTATCTCATTGCGGTTTTGATTTACATTTCTTTAATAGGTAGTGATCTTGAGTATTTCTTCATGTGTCTGTTAGTGGCTTGAATGTCTTCTTTGGTGAAGTGTCTGTTCATTTCCTTTGCCCATTTTTTAATTAAATTATTTGTCTTTTTATTGTCAAGGTGTTGGATATTCCTGTAGATATTAGAGTTTGTGGGATTTGCCATAGCCAATTTTTTTTCCCAGTCTGTAGGTTCTCTTTTTATTCTTTTGGTGAAGTCTTTTGATGACCCTAAATGTTTAATTTTTACAAGATCCCAGTTATCTAGCTTATCTACTAGAGTTTGTGTATTGTTAGTTATGGTTTGTATCCTGTTAATGCTGTGTTTTAGGGCCTCTAGCATTGATCCTATTTTTTCTTCTATGATCTCTATAGTTTTTGGTTTTATGTTTAGGTCTTTGATCCATTTTGAATTAGTTTTTGTGTATGGTGTAAGGTATTGGTACTGTTTCATTATTTTGCAGATGGACTTCCAGTTTTGCCAGCACAATTTGTTAAAAAGACTGTCTTTTCCCCATTTGTTGGACTTTGGGCCCTTGTCAAAGATCAGGTGACTGTAGATAGATGAATTTACATCTGAGTTCTCAATTCTGTTCCATTGGTCAATGTGTCTGTCATTGTGCAAACACCAGGCTTTTTTGACTACTGTAGCTGTAGAGTAGGTTCTGAGGTCAGGTAGTGTGAGTCCCCCTACCTTATTCTTCTTCTTCAGTAGTGCTTTACTTATCCAGGACCTCTTCCCTTTCCATAAAAAGTTAATGATTAATTTTTCCATCCTTTTAAAGAATGTTCTTGGTATTTGGATCGGGATTACTTTGTACTTGTAGATTGCTTTGGGTAGAATTAACATTTTCACAGTGTTGAGTCAACCTATCCATGAGCATGGTATGTTTTTCCATTTATGTAGATCTCTTTTGGTTTCTTGCAGTAGAGTTTTGTAGTTTTCTTTGTATAGGTCTTTACATCCCTGATTGGATTTATTCCTAAGTATTTTATTTTTTTAGGGGCTGTTATAAATAATATTGTTTTCCAATTTCCTTTTCACCATTCTTCTTATTGGTGTATAGGAATCCAACTTTTTTTTTATGTTTATCTTGTATTTTGCTACTCTAGTGAATTTTTCTATTAGTTTCAATAGTTTTCTTGTGCATCATTTTTGGTTTTCTATGTATAGTATCATATCATCTGCAAATAGAGACAGTTTTACATCTTCCACTCTCATTTTTTTTTTTTTTTTTGTCCATTTGGCCAGTGGTTTGTCAATTTTGTTGATCCTTTCAAAGAACCAACTTTTGGTAAGTTGATTCTTTCTATTGGTTTTCTATAGTAAAAACATGAGAGAGGCAAATAATCCAAATAAGAAATGGAATGGGGAACATTACAACAGAACCAACTGAAATAAAAAGCATCATAACAGAGTACTATGAAAAGCTATACCTTGACAACTTTGAAAACTTAGAGGAAATGGACAAATTTCTAGAAACACACCACCTATTTATTTTTTTCTCTGATCTTTATTATTTCCTTTCTTCTGGTGGCTGTGGGCTTCTTTTGCTATTCTTTTTCTATTTGTTCAAATTGTGTAGCTAATGTTTTGATTTTGCCCTTTTCTTCTCTTTTGATGTGTGCATCTATTGCTATAAATTGGCCTCTGAGCACTGCCTTTGCTGTGTCCCAGAGATTGTGTATTTTGCTGTTGTTGGATGAAGTGCCATATGTCTTTGAGGCTAAGTTGGCTGATGGTGGCCTTTAAATATTCTGCATATATACAGTAAAAACATGAGAGGAGGCATGTTTCATTCTTGGATGGTCAGCTTTCCATCATTCATGATATTAGAGAAGTTTTCTGTCAGCAATTCTTCAATGATCTTCTCTATGTTTTCCGTTTTCTTTCCCTGTTCTGGAACTGTGGTCACTTGTAAATTTTTCTTTTGATTATATCCCACATCATTCTCAGGGTTCCTTCATTTCCTTCATTCTTTTCTCTGATTTTTCCTCAAAGTGATAATCAAATATTTGTCTTCAATTTCGCTGATCCTGTCTTCCATTGTTTCAAGCCTACTCCTCAGAGCTTCTGACAGTGTTCATTTCTGGAATCATGTTGTTTATCTTTTGAATTTCTAATTGCTATTTTTGTATAATTTCTATTTGTGAATTTATTTTGACATTTTGTTCCTGTATTATTTTCCTGAATTCTTCCATTGTTTTTATCTGCCTTTTCCATGATTTTGTCTGCATTTCCATGATTTTGCCTATTTTTTCCTTATTTTTGCCTGCTTTTTACTCCAATTCTTGGATAGCTCTGGATATTAGAGATTTAAATTCTCTGTATCAGGTGGTTCCAGTGCCTTTCCTTCTACTGAAAGGTCATTTGGTGTTGCATTTTGGTCTACTACTGGAACCATCTTGTCCTTTTTTTTTTATGTTTTGGTATTGTCTACTGACTTCAGGACATTCAGTAGTTATTTTCTTCATTTATTGATTGTAGATTTGTTTGTTTTGTCTTGATTTTTTGTTTTATTTGGTTATGTCTGAGCAGACTGGCTGTGTGTTCTTTGTTGTTTGCTCATCTATGGCTATGATACTTCTCACCACCTTGTCCAATGGGCAGGGCCAGTCACTCAGCTATGGTGCAGCAAGCCAGGATCAGTGGAAAAGGAGGGGCTAGGATAGCTGGTTTGTGGCACATACTGGGGCCTACAAGGTGGGGCTGGGGTCAGTGCCAGGCAGGTCCCAGTAGGCCATGCCTGTGCTGCTCAGGAGTGCGAAGTTCAGCACAAGGTATAGATAAGCAGGGGCAGGGGTTGGAATTATGATGTGTGTAGATAAGTGGGTGTGGGAAAGAAGAGAAGAGGAGAGAGAAACAGGAGTCCCCAGCCAAAACTGCTGAGGGAGCCTGCTTTTGGAGTGGCACAGATCAGGGGAAGCCATGTTCCAGTGGCTTTCTAGCCAGGCAGACAGGCACTGCCCATCAAGAAGGAACAGATACAGCACTCGCAGCTAGATGGGTGGGAGAAAGGAAGGGAGAGAGAGATAAGAAACTAGATTTTTAAAAAGGAGAAAGGCACATATGGCTAAGTGATCAGGAGAAAGGAATGCAATGAATGTAGAAAGAGACAAAAAAAAAAAGATGCTTGGTGGTTGGGAGGAAGGAAAAGAAGAGAGGTAGAGAGAGACAAAAAAGTAAAAAGAAGAAAGAAAAAAAATGCCCCAAGGCAGCCCACCAGAGGTGAGTACCTAGCCAAGTGGCACTGCACAGTCTGTCCAGAAGAAGCGGAGATGACACACAGCATCAGATGTTCAGGAGAAGGGTAAGGAAGGGAGATAGAGACAAGAAACAGAGAAAAAAAAAAGAAAGAAAATGAAAATGCCCCAAGGGAACCCACTGGAAGTGTGTCCCCAGCTGACTGGCACTGCACAGTCTGTCAAGAAGGAACAGAGATGGCACACGGTGCCAGGCATTCAGGAGAAGGGTAGGGAAGGAAGGTACAGGAAGACAAGAAACTGAGAAAAGAAAAGAAGAGAGACCAAAAAAAAAAAAAGATGCCCCAAGTGATCCCACTGATGTTGTGGAATGGACTGGGGAAGTGGTTCCCCAGCCTTGAGGCACCGCACAGCCCATCTAGAAGGAGTAGAGATGGCATATGGCACCAGGAGTTCAAGAGAAAAGAAGGGAAGTATGGTAGAGAGAGACAAGAAATTGAGAAAAAAAAAAAAAAACCCAAGGTAACCCACTGGATTGGCAGTACGGACCAGGGTGGTGGCTCCCAATCAGCATGGCACAGCCCATGTAGAAGGAGCAGAGATGGCACACAGTGCTAGGTATTCAGGAGACGGACAAAGAAGGAAAATAAAGATGAGAAATCAAGCAATGAAGAAAAACAAAAAGGAAAAAAATGCCCCCTGGGATCCCACTGGCATGGTGATGAGGACCAGGGAAGTGGTTCCCCAGCCAAACGGCACTTCACAGCCTGTCAAGAAGGAGTGGAGATGGCTCACAGAGCCACGTGTTCAAGAGAAAGGAAGGAAAGGAGGTGAGAGAGAGAAGAAACCAAAGGAAACTCAAAAAAAACAACAACAGGAACAAAAAAAGCAGCACTGAAGGAGCTGGCCAGTTTGTGCAGGGTGAATCCAAGTGGCACAAAGTCAGCACCCCCCAGCTGAGTGACCACAGCCTGCTGGGGAGCAACATTGGCCGAGCAATGGGAAGAATGGGGGATGGGAAAGCATGTGCTTTGTCTCTTGCTGGGAGCTTCCTGAAGCTGTCTTCCCATACTCCTTGTCCTCAGATCTTGGTGGCTGAGGAGTCCAAGATGGCGAATCCATGCTGCCTTAGATGATAGGGGACCTCTACTCCATATCTCTGCTTGCTCTCTATTCTCTACCAGTTTCTTATACCATTCTTAATCTCTTCATTTGTTGCTGAGGGTTCCAGGATTGACGTTTGTCTCTGTTTTATTTAGTTTTTCAGGTCTTTGTTGTGGAGGGATAGTGTGGTGCTTCTGTCTATAATGTTGGCTCTTCCTCTGTTTGATCAATTTCTCACTGCAGAAGGTGATAAAAATCTTCAACTTATTCATCTTTGGCCTTAGTGGTTGGTGCATAAATTTGAATAATAGTCATATTAATTGGTCTTCCTTGTAGGAATGTGGATGTTATCCTATCACTGACAGTGTTGTATTGTACTTAAGGAAAGGTCTTGAAATGTTCTTTTTGATGATGAATGGAACTTCATTCCTCTTCAATTTGTCATTCCTGGCATGGTAGATCATATGATTGTCTGATTCAAAATGGCCAATACCAGTCCACTTCAGCTCACTTGTATCTAGAATAGCAATGTTTATATGTTCCATTTCAATTTTGATGATTTCCAATTTTCCTAGATTCATACTTCATACATTCCACTTTCCCATTTTTAACAGATGTTTGCAGCTGTTTCTTCTCATTTTGAGTCTTGCCACATCAACAAATGAAAGTCCTGAAAGGTTGACTCCATTCACGTCATTAAGGTCGACTCTACTTTGAAGAGGCAGCTCTACCCCAGTTGTCTTTTGAATGCCTTCCAACCTGAGGGGCTCATCTTCCTGCACTGTATCAGTCAATGTTCCACCATGATTCAGGTCTTTGCTGTGGAGGGGCGGCATGGTGCTTTTGTCTATAGCACCATGTTGGCTCCGCCTCTGTTTGACCAATTTCTGACTGAAGAAGTTGGTAGAAACCTGGCTGTTTACTTCTGAAAAAAATTAACCAGTGAAAACCCTATGAATAGCAGACATTCTCTCTAGCACCCTGGTATTCACCCTGTCAGGATGCGGTTGTCAACTCATTTAGAGCAACTCTTGTCCCTGGTCCTCACTGATGCCAGCTGTGATTTCACCTATGTGGAGCGACAGTCCTTCATGTTGCTTGTTCACCTTTTCCAGTTCATATACTAAATTAGGCAGAACCTCTTTCATTTAAAAGCTAAAAAAAACCCAAAAAACAAAAAGAACTTCAAACTCAAACTAGCAGAAAAGGAAATCCATTAACAAAAGTAAATTTAAAAATCGAAGGTACTCCGATAACACTGTCAGAAATCCATCTGTCTCTATCCTTTGGCTTTGTTTTTCTCTCTATTGGTTCCAATCTCCCGTGAACTCTGTCTTTATGGTGGCAAGGTGGTCCCCAGCAAAACTAGGCTTCATCTTACAAGTTTTGCAGCTCTGGCAAAAAAAGGCCCCGTTTTCTCCAATGTTTCAGCAAAACTCCAGGGATGATCCTCATTATCCTAAACCGAGTCATAACTCTGACCCAAGCTATTAACTGTGACTTATAAGTCTTTTTTTTTATAAGTCAGATCAGAGCATGGGCTGAGGTTAGCTGCAGAGCTTCATGGCTGGAGATGAGGGGAAGTGTGGTTCCTCAAAAGAAAATCAAGATGCTATTACCAAAAGAAGAGGGAATGGATGCAAAATTAGAGAAGCAAAAATTAGATGTCAATGGTAAATCTTATCCTCTACACTGATGTTGGTGTTAGTCAACTCTGAATTGAATGGTTTTGTAATTTGTTTCTAATAGCTTAATACATCATTTTTTTTCAAGGATGGGCTTCTCTTTTCCCTTTTCCTTGCAGCATATAATGCTGATACTATCATTTTTGTGTTGTCCAGGATATCTAAGGAACTTCTACTTGTTGTGGACTTTTCTTGAACATTGAAACTGTTCTTTTGAACTTGACCATCATTTCCAAAAAACCTGAACTCATCAGGATCTTCCAGTGGATGCAAGTGGATTTCTTAATATATCTATAACTTTTCTCCCTCCTTGTGTTCATTCATTATTATAAAAAGTACAATTTTATTTTATAAGAATGTATACATTCTTTCAATAGTTATTTTTTTAACTGTGTGCAAGATACTATTATATAGCCTGACACTATTCCAGTTAACAAGAGAGACACCACCACTGTCTTCCTAGAGCTTATATTTTAGTGGAGAAGAGCAGGCTGTGAGGGTAGTTGAATCCATTCTTGATATCTAGGTGATTGCCTCGAATTCCTAATGATATACCCTGGAGATGTCCTAAAATATGAAATTTCTACCAATTTCTAGTGGTTCGGGTTCCTGCATCACCAAATACCCTCAGTAAAAGCACACTTTCTTTTTCTCTTTCCAAAAGAAATCTTCCTACAACTACATTTGTTAAATTATGCTGAAGACTTAGTGAGTAAGTAGGCACATATAAGTAAGATTGCTTAGGGAGAGTATAGTGCGAGAAGAAAAGATCTAGAATTACACCTTGAGGAGCTCCAGCATTTCAAGGCTGAAAAGAGGAGGATGTGGCCATACAAGACTGAGATGGAGTTTCCAAAGAAAGGAGAGAAAGAGGAAGAGTGCAATGACAAGAGCCAAGGGAGGAAGAGTTTTACTGACAATGCTTGAAACTGCTATAAAATTAAGCAAGATAAATGTTGGGAAGTATTCATTGAATATAGCAATGTACAGATCTTTGGCAACCTTCTCATGAGAAATTTCAGTAGAGTGAAGAAGATAGATGAGGACTATGTGGGAGGTGAGAAAAAAAAATGCATGGAGCTCCTTTGAAGAGTGTGACTAAGAGTGGAAGAAGAGTGTGGTGGAAGACATGATGACTAAATGTAATGTGGTATCCTGAATGGATTTTGGAACAGAAAAAGGACATTAGGAAAAAACTGAGGAAATATAAAGTATAAAACCTAAAACCAAACCTGTTGTCGTCATAGACTCCCTATATAAATAAAGTATGGACTTTAGTTAATAATGCTGTTGTTAAAATGAGACTACAGGGGCACACCAGCCCAAGGGCAAGGACTAAAAGGCAGGAGGGGACAGGAAAGATAGTAATAGGGAGCCCAAGTTTGAAAAGGGAGAGTGTTGACATGTTGACATGTTGTGGGGTTGATAACCAATGTCACAAAACAGTATGTGTACTAACTGATTAATGAGACGCTAGTTAGTTCTGTAAACCTTCATTTAACGTACAATAAAAACAATAATAATAATGTTGTTGTTAGGTGCCATCAAGGCAGTTCCAACTCAGCAGCCCTGTGTACAACAGAATGGAACACTGCCTAGTCCTCCACCATCTTCACAATCCTTGTTATGTTTGTGCCCCTTGTTGCAGCCACTGCGTCAATCAATCTCATGGAAGGACTTCCTCTTTTTCACTGAACCTCTACTTTACCAAGTATGATGTCCTGCTAGAGGGCATGGACTCTCCTGATAACATGTCCAAAGTACATGAGACCAAGTCTTGCCATCCTCGCTTCCAAGGAGCACTCTGGCTGTATTTCTTCCAAGACAATCTTACTCAGGCAGTTCATGGTATATTCAACATTCTTCACCAACACCATAATTCAAAGATGTCAATTCTTCAATCTTCCTTATTCATCCTCCAGCTTCCACATGTATATGAGGCAATTGAAAATATAATGGCTTGGGTCAGGCACACCTTAGTCCTTAAAGTGACATCTTTGCTTTTTAACACTTTAAAGAGGTCTTTTGCAGCAGATTTGCCCAATACAATACACCTTTTGATTTCTCGACTGCCGCTTGCATGGGCATTGATTGTGGACCCAAGTATAATGAAGTCCTTCATAAGGTAAATCTTTTCTCCGTTTATCATGATGTTGCTTATTGGTCCAGTTGTGAGGATTTTTGTTGTCCTTGCAGTATCTCCTTACTGTATTCGAAGGACTGCCTCTTGATCTATATACAGGCTCCTCATGAGCACAATTAAGCATTCTGGAATTCCCATTCTTCGCAATGTTATCCCTAATTTGTTATGATCAACACAGTGAAATGCTTTTGCATAGTCAATAAAACACAGGTAAATATCTTTCTGATATTCTCTGCTTTCAGCTAGGATTCTGGCAGCAGCAATGATAACCCTCATTCCACCTGTTGTTGTTGTTAGGTGCCATCAAGCTGGTTCCAACTCATAGCGACCCTATGCACAACAGAACAAAACACTGCCCAGTCCTGAGCCACCCTTACAATCGTGGTTATGCTTGAGCTCATTGTTGCAGCCACTGTGTCAATCCACCTCATTGAGGGTCTTCCTTTTTTCCACTGACCCTGTACTCTGCCAAACATGATGTCCTTCTCCAGGGACTGATCCCTCCTGACAACTTGTCCAAAGTATGTAAGATGCAGTCTCGCCATCCTTGACACTAAGGAGCATTCTGGCTGTACTTCTAAGACAGATTTGTTCGTTCTTTTGGCAGTCCATGGTATATTCAATATTCTTTGCCAACACCACAATTCAAAGGCATCAATTCTTCTTCAGTCTTCCTTATTCATTGTCCAGCTTTCACATGCATATGATGCAATTGAAAATACCATGGCTTGGGTCAGGCGCACCTCAGTCTTCAGGGTGACATCTTTGCTCTTCAACACTTTAAAGAGGTCCTTTGCAGCAGATTTACCCAATGCAATGCATCTTTTGATTTCTTGACAGCTGCTAATGAAGATCAAAGACCGCAGCCTTCAGTATGGAATGTGCTTCAACATAAAGAAAACAAAAATCCTCACAAATGGACCAATGAGCAACATCATGATAAATGGAGAAAAGATCGAAGTTGTCAAGGATTTCATTTTACTTGGATCCACCATCAACAGCCATGGAAGCAGCAGTCAAGAAATTGTTCCACATGCTCTTCCGAATCCTGCTTGAATTTCTGGCAGTTCCCTGTGGACTGACGTATTGCTGCAACTGTTTTTGAACTATCGTCAGCATAATTTTACTTGCATGTGACATTAATGACATTGTTCGATAATTTCTGGATACCGTTGGATCACCTTTCTTTGGAATGAGCGAAAATATGGATCTCTTCCAGTCGAATGACCAGGTAGCTATCTTCGAAATTTCTTGGCCCAGACAAGTGAGCATCTCCAGTGCTGCATCCCTTTGTTGAAACGTCTCAATTGGTATTCCATCAGTTCCTGGAGCCTTGTTTTTTTGCCAATGCCTTCAGCGCAGCTTGGACTTCTTCCATCCATACCATCAGTTCTTGATCATATGCTACCTCCTGAAATGAGTGAACATTGATCAATTCTTTTTGGAACAGTGACTCTGTGTATTCCTTCCATCTTCTTTTGATGCTTCCTGTTGCAGTCAATATTTTGCCCATAGAATCCTTCAAAATTGCAACTCGAGGCTTGAATTTTTTTTATTAATCTTTTTTTTTTAACTGTGCTTTAAGTGAAAATTTACAGTTCAAGTTAGTTTCTCATACAAAAATTTATACATACATCGGTATGTAACCCTAGTTGCTCTCCCTATAATGTGACAGCACACTCTTCCTTTCCACCCTGGATTTCCCATGTCCATTCAACCAGCTCCTGTCCCTTTCTGCCTACTCATTTCACCTCATCACATTCTTCACAAATATCATTTTATGTCTTATAGTCCAGTGTAATCTTTGCCTTAAGAGTTGGCTTTGAGAATTGTTTTAGTTTTGGACTAACAGAGAGTCCGGGGGCCATGTCTTTTGGGATAGCTCCAGTCTCAGTCAGATCATTAAGTCTGGCCTTCTTACTAGGATTCCAGTTCTGCATCCCACTTTCTCCTGCTCCCTCAGGGTCTCTGTTGTGTTGCCTGTCAGGGCGATCATTGGTGGTAGCCAGGCACCATCTAGTTCTTCTTGTCTGAGGCTGATGGAGTCTCTAATTTATGTGGCCCTTTCTGTTTCTTGGGTTCAAATTTTCTTGTGTCTTTGTTGTTCTTCATTCTCCTTTGCTCCAGTGGGTTGGGACCAATTGATGAGCTTAGATGGCTGCTTGCTAGCTTTTAAGACCCCAGAAGCCACTCACCAAAGTGGGATACAGAACATTTTCTTAATACACTCTCTTATGCCGATTGACCTAGATGTACCCTGAAACCATGGTCCCCAGACCCTTGCTCCTGCTACTCTGTCCCTGGAAGTGTTTGGTTATATTCAGGAGACATCTTAGCTCTTGGTTTACTCCAGTTATGCTGACTTCCCCTGTATTGTGTGTTGTCCTTCCCTTCACCTAAGATAATACTTGTCTACTATCTAGTTAGTGAATACCTCCCTCCCCACCCTTCTAACCATCAAAGGATGTTTTCTTCTGTGTTTAAATCTTTTCTTGAGTTCTTACAATAGTGGTCTCATCAGTATTTGTCCTTTTGCAACTGACTAATTTCACTTAGCCTAATGCCTTCCAGATTCATTCATGTTATGACATGTTTCACAGATGTTTCACAGATGTTTCACAGATTATTGTTGCATAGTATACCATTGTGTGACTCTACTATCATTTGTTTATCCATTCATCCTTTAATGGGCACCTAGGTTGTTTCCATTTTTTTGCTATTGTGAACAGTGCTGCAATGAACATGGGTATGCACATATCTATTCATGTGAGGGCTCTTATTTCTGTAGGGTATATTCCAAGGAGTGGAATTGCTGGATCCTATTGGACTTTGGACTTCTATTTCTAGCTTTTAAGGAAGCACCAAATTGATTTCCAAAGTAGTTGTACCATTTTACATTCCCACCAGCAGTGTATAAGTGTTCCAGTCTCTCCACAACCTCTCTAACATTTATTATTTTCTGTTTTTTGGATTAATGCCAGCCTTGCTGGGGTGAGATGGTATCTCTTTGTAGTTTTGATTTGCATTTCTCTAGTGGCTAATGATTGTGGGCATTTCCTCATGTATCTGTTAGCTGCCTGAATGTCTTCTTTGGTGAACTGCCTGTTCATATCCTTTGCCCTTTTTTTTAATTGGGTTATTTGTCTTTTTGTTGTTGAGGTTTTGCAGTATCTTATAGATTTTAGAGATTAGATCCTGATCAGATATGTCGTAGCCAAAAATTTTTTCCAGTCCATAGGTTGTCTTTTTACTCTTTGGTCAATCTTTGGATGAGCACAAGTGTTAGATTTTTCGGAGCTCCCATTTATCTAGTTTCTCTTCTGGTGTTTGTGCATTGTTAATAATGATTTGTATTTTGTTTATGTCATGTATTACAGCTCCTAGCATTGTCCTTATTTTTTCTTTCATGATCTTTATTGTTTTAGGTTTTATATTTAGGTCTTTGATCCATTTTGAGTTAGTTTTTGTGCATGGTGTGAGGTATGGGTCTTGTTTCATTTTTTTACAAATGGATATCCAGTTATGCCAGCACCATTTATTAAAGAGACTGTCTTTTCCCCAGTTAACAGATTTTGGGACTTTGTCAAATATCAGCTGCTCATAGGTGGATGAATTTACATCTGGATTCTCAATTCTGTTCCATTGGTCCATGTATCTATTGTTGTACCAAGACCAGGCTGTTTTGACTACCTGGTAGTACAATAGGTTCTAAAATCAGGTAGCGTAAGGCCTTCCACATTGTTCTTTGTTTTCAGTAACGCTTTACTTCTCTGGGGCCTCTTCCCTTTCCATATGAACTTGGTGATTTGTTTCTCAATCGCATTAAAAAATGCCATTGGAATTTGGGTCAGGGTTTGCATTGTCTCTGTAGTTCACTTTGGGTAGAATAGACATTTTTATAATGTTGAGTCTTCCTATCCATGAGCAAGGTATGTTTTTCTACTTAAGTAGATCTCTTTTGGTTCCTTGCAGTAGCATCTTGTAGTTTTCTTTGTATAGATCTTTTACATCTCTGGTTAGATTTATTCCCAAGTATTTTATCTTCTTGGAGGCTGTTGTAAATAGTATTGATTTGATGATTTCTCTTCAAAGTTCTCTTTGTTGGTGTAGAAGAATCCAATGGATTTTTGTATGTTTAGCTTGTATCCTGATACTTTGCTGAAATCTTCTATTAGTTCCAGTAGTTTTCTTGTGGATTCTTTGGGGTTTTCTGTGTATGAAATCATGTCGTCTGCAAATAGAGATACTTCTACTTCTTCTTTACCAATTTGGATGGCCTTTATTTCCTTTTCTAGACTAATTGCTCTGGCTAGCGCCTCCAGCACAGTGCTGAATAAGACTATCTCCACCTTCTTAAGTTCACTTAAGATGCTCTCTCCATTTCAATAAGATTGATACTTGTAGAGAAATGGGGGAAGGGCAGCTTTTGAAAGAGATAGATAGACGATGCATGACTGGGTAGATGGTTGAATGGATAAGTGGATAGGTGGATGGGTGGATGGGTGGATGGATGGATGAAAGGGTGGGTGGGTGGGTGGGTGGATGGATAAGAGCTAAATGACAAGTTTAAAACACTGGACTTAGGTAACTGGATTGGATCCACTTGACAGGGTAGAGATGCACATGAAGAGTTTTGGAGAAATAAAGCTACATTTACAATGCACAGCTATATGATGTGTAAATAAATGTGCAACTCCTCTGTCTATGGAGCCTTGTCCAGGATCCTTAAGAATCTGTGTGGAGCATACACATCTTTCCCACATGCTGATTATAACATCCCAGGCCAGAATTATAATTAACTCATCCCAAGGCTTCTACCATGCAAGTGAGTCAGTAAAAGAAAGGAAAGGTATGGTAAGGAAAGTTCTTGCTACAATAAGGGTTCCTTGTTGTGAGTGATCACCTACCTGTTAAAATTCACTAAGCTCTGGAGGTAAATTGTGAAGCCAGATGAAATGGAGAAGTCCATACCTGTTCCTGAACCATTCCTCAGAGGACTCTCAATCAGAGAAATTTAACTAAACCTGGATAAGCACGTTGGGATCCCCTGAGCAGAAGAAACTGTGAGACCAGCACATGGGTATTCCTAGTACACACCTATAACACCATCAGGAATGACGCTACTGATTTTCCTTCTATTTCAGTATATTCAGGTGAGAAACTAGCCAACTCATTGTTCTCTGTTTTGGAGAGCGGGGGCAAAGAGATGGTGAGGCTTCAGGGAAAATTACTTAATATGCAGATAATTTTAGAGAAATCTAATTCAGAGAAATCTAATTGATGCTATGTGGTATGATATAAAAAAATTGTGTTTTTTGTTTTGGTATGATATAGACTTGCATAAGAAAGCTTACAATGCCAGGCAAGGTAGCAGGATCTGCAAGAGGTTGCTAGAGAATACTGGATTAAAAAATACAGCCAGCTGCAGGAAACCCACTCCCTTTTTAGAGCTACAAAATGTTGACATCTTATCTTAACTTCAAAATGGAACCAGGTGGGTTAAGGTCATTCACAAACTCAGGCTAGATCCCAGTGGTCTCCACCCTTATCCCCCAACCATGCATTTATAACAAGTTCCAGGTGATGCTGACGACTGAACCAGGGACCACACTTTGAGTAGTACTGGTCTGGAGAAATTCTTAAAATACCAATCCCTGGTCTCCTCCCCTAGAGATTCTAATTCTATTGTTTCTTAGTTGGAGTCCAGACGTCATTGGTACTTCATAAGAGTTCCCAGGTGGTTCTAACATATAGCTGAGAGCCACTGCTTTAGGCCATAGAAAACTTACAGGGGAATACACAAACGCTCATCCGTACACATATAAACACAGATGGGACACTCTTGCATAGATAGAGTCTGATACAGCCTGACCAGACAAAGGGTGGGCCCAACGGAAATTGAGCATCACTATGCCTAACTCTCTGGGAGACTAAAATTCAAAAAAAAAAAAAAAAAGAAACCAGTTGCCATCAATTTTGACTTATGGCAACCTCATGTGCTTCAGAGTAGAACTGTGTTCCATAGGGATTTAATGACTGTGACCTTTCAGAAGCACCTCCGGGTGGGTTCAAACCACCAAACTTTAGGTTAGTAGTTGAGCACTTAATTGTTGTGCCACACAGGAAGTCCCTCTAGGAGACTAGGAGAAGAGTAAAGCAGGGAGTCAGAGTGTAGAGATGAGAGCTGTGTCCTGCATTTTGGTGATTCCAGGAATTCAACTCTTGCATGGACCTTGTGGAGCCTCGTGGTATGGAAGGGTGGAGGGGGGGAACATTGAGAGTAATCTAGAAGTATATGGTCCCCAAAAGAGTTAGGACTACAGGTGATAAGGTAACTATCTCCAAATAAAGAAAGTGAGCATTCACCAGGTGTCTAGGCTCACTTTATTAACCACACATTTGTGGATGTGCAATCCACAAAGCAAAATGCTTCCAGAACAAAAAAACATGGTTTTGCTCCCTGCTAGGCCCCTGCCTCCATTTGGTATGGAGTCAAGGAGATTCCAAGACAACCTTAATATCCTTAGGGAAAGGAGAATGCAAAAATTTACTAAGGAAAGAAGTGTAGGGAAAGAAATGTTTAGTCATTCAACCACTCAACAAATATTTACTGAGAAGCTACTATGTGCCAGGATAAAGGAGCATTCATTCTTGTGCTTCGCTTTTCCCATCTCAGCGTATGTGAGTTTGCACCCAGTCTGTCAGAAGCATTCACGTTGCTGAAGATGTAGGACTGTTTGTGGGAAAATGAGAAGAAGATAACACTGTAAACTGTAGGTGATTGATGAGTAAAGGGATCCTCCCATTCCATCCAACATATAGTCATGTCCCCATGATCTGCTTCCTTTGCGTTAAAAAATAAGCTTTGGTCCAGTCTTGTAAAAGAAAAAAATAAAATTTGATCAAACTAGGACTGAATTGAATGCATTGGCTGAAAAGTCAGGATCCCCCTGGATGGACCTAAGAGCTCATTTCTTTCTCTTACCCTAGTTAGGATGTTAGCAAGTAGGTCTGAATGAAAGCTGCTCTCACGCTGTCTAGAGTATCAGTTGACCTTCACAGTCTGTTCTGGTAACACACACTTAAGGAATGGAGAATAATTTCATCTCTTATGCACTTTTTTCAAAAGTAATTCCTCATCCCTTACTTCCATTAAGCCTTTTATTGAACACTTACTACATACTAAGTACATTAAGGATACAGAAACAAAGGACAAGATCCACCCCTCAAGTTGCTCACAATCTAGTGGGGAAGAAAGATAAATAAATGGTCCTTGATGGTGCCATTTGATGTGTGCTGGGATAAGAGATATTTGCAGAGAAGGAACCCAACTCAGGATGAGGATATTGCTGAAGGCTTTCAGGAGGAATTAATATCTGAACCATTTTGAAGGATGAGAAGGAGTTGGCCTAGTAACAAAAGGAGGGAATGGCATTCCAGATGAGAGGAGTACTACAAGCAGAGTCCAGAGGGGTAAGAGAGCATGTCATGTTCTTGGAGCTGTAAGTAGCTCTGGATGCCTGAATTATAGGGTCCCCACATTACTGGTGCTACAAGGGAGGTAACAATGACCATGACAACTAGAGAGAAGTCCAAGACAACAGATACCCAAGAGCTAAATTACATACTATCAACTCTAATTAGTATGGGTATTGAAGAAAAGGTAAGTTCAGTGAAAGCTGGGGCAGGGGACAAGGAGGATTTCTTGGAGGGAATATGGCAGCAGAGACCCTAGGTACTGGCTCAAGGCCCAGATCAGAATCCAATATGTTCCCATATTGTGTTCAATTGTAAAATGAGCGTGGCTTGACTCTTCTCATCCCATTTGCAGAAGTTTGCTTTCCATGAGAAGCTGTTTAGGGACATGCATTTGCTTGAAGCAGATTGGAGAGGCCATGGCTTTGGTAAATGTGCAGAGTCAATTCAAATTGGATGGATTAAAGTGCATTTTGGCCAAAGGGTTTTCAAAAGTCTTTGCCAGGCTGGTTACAGACAGGCAGTTCACCTGATCATCTGACACCCTTCCATGTGCGGGGCTTATATGACTCTGGCAACCTTTTAGGGCACTTACCCAGAAAAAAAAAAAAAAAAAAAAAAAAGCATTATGCATCGAAGTGGAGGCATGATGCACAAGAGAGGGACAACAGAATCTCACTTAAACAACTTAGCACCAGCCTCAGCCACTTGCGGCCAGAAAAGATGATCTGTTTGAAGGGTGATGTAAAAAAAACTCGTTCCAAGCATGTACAGAAATAGTTTTTCCTAACAATTAAGAAACATTTTCGGATGCTTCACTGTGGCAGGGTATTTCAGAAACGTTCATGTCTTTAAATGCCAGATTCTTCAGACTGGCTATGGCAGAAGTATAGAGAAAAGGAAAAAAAAAAAAAAAAAAGATTCTATTTGAAGAAATTAGTTTCAGAATGCACTCAGCAGTAGTGGTTCACCATGGAAAAATTTTAATTTTTTCACCCTTTTAAAGACACACAGGAGTGCCTGGGGACCCTCAAGGCCCTTCATGATCACATCCTGCTTATCTCAGCAGCCTCTTCTTTTGGAACTCTTCAGTAGACCGGCTGCATTCCAGTGCTCTCTAAAGGTCAGTAATTAAGCAAACATTTCACACTGTTGGCTGCCTTAGTTTCTATGCTGTTCTCTCTGCCGAGAATGAATCTTCACCACTTTTTGTTTGGTAATGTCATTGTGCTGTTGGGTGCTGTCTAGTCAATTCTGACTCATAGCGACCCATGTGACTGAGCAGAACTGCCCCATAGGATTTTCTAGTCTGTAATCTTTAATCTTTAAGAGCAGATCACCAGGTCTTTCTCCTGTGGAGCCATGGGGTGGGTTCAAACCGTTAATCTTTCAGTTAACAGCCAAGTGCTTAACTGTTGTGTCACCAGGGCTCCCTGTCTGCTTGGTGAACTCATATCACCCTTTGAAGTAAGCACAGACATTATTTCCACCAGGTCCCTCAAGATAGTTATTCATTTCCTCTCCTTTTTCTGCAGGAATACCTTCAAATCCCATCTTGATCACTTGAACAGGATGGGTGAGTCTTTACTCTGCTTCTTCCTACCTTAGAAAGATGGAGAGTCAGAAGCAGATACAGAACATGCCCTTTTATTCCCCTACCCACCCCAGCCACACCTTCCCTGGCTCTAAAACCAAAAACCAAGCCCGATGTCGTCAGATCGCTTCTGACTCATGGTGACCCCATGTGTACCAAAGTAGAACTGAGCTACATAGGCTTTTCTTGGTTTGGTCTTCAGGCCTGGTTTTTCACAGTGATGCTGGGTGGATTTGAACTGCCAACCTTTCGGTTAATAGCCAAGAGCAAACTGTTTGCAGCATCCAGGTTTCCTGGCTCTGCCCTGAGGTTATTCTAAGAATCTCTTAAACTCAAGTGGGTATGTTCCTTCTCCTGTAAGAGTCAACTCTGTATATGTTCTCTTGATTGACGCATCTGTACCCAAATGTGCATATAATGATAGCGGACACTTATTGAGCACTATGTGCAAGGACACAAACTTGCTTGCTGAAAGCCAAAAGAAATACTTCTTGATGAAGATCAAAGACTACAGCCTTCAGTATGGATTACACTTCAACATAAAGGAAACAAAAATCCTCACAACTGGACAAATAAGCAACATCATGATAAACGGAGAAAAGATTGAAGTTGTCAAGGATTTCATTTTACATGGATCCACAATCAATGCCCATGGGAACAGCAGTCAAGAAATCAAGTGACATATCGCATTGGGCAAATCTGCTGCAAAGACCTCTTTAAAGTGTTAAAAAAAAAAAAAGCAAAGATGACACTTTGAGGACTAAGGTACACTTGATCCAAACCACAGTACTTTCAATCGCCTCATATGCATGTGAAAGCTGGACAATAAACAAAGAAGACTGAAGAAGAATTAATGCCTTTGAATTATGGTGTTGAAGAAGAATATTGAATATACTACGGACTGCTTTTTTTTTTTATGGACTGCTAGAAGAACAAACAGATCTGTCTTGAAAGAAGTACAGACAGAATGCTCCTTAGAAGTGAGGATGGTAAGGCTTCATCTCATATACTTTGGACATGTTATCAGGAAGGGACCAGTGCCTAGAGAAGGACATGATGCTTCGTAAAACAGACAGCAAAAAAGAGGAAGACCCTCAACGAGATGGATTGACATAGTGGCTGCAACAATGGGCTCAAACGTAACAATGATTGTGAGGATGCAGCCTGACCGGGCAGTATTTCGTGCTGTTGTACACAGGGTCACTATGAGTCAGAAATGATTCAATGGCACCTAATGACAACAACAATGTGCACAGAGTTTACTAAGCACTCCTCATGTTTGAACATCTTGAGTTTTTTTTACTTCAATCTGTATGAGTCTGGGCTGCTCAGGTGGTGGGGGTGTTGCGACAAAGGATCAGCTTCATTTTGCCCTAGTGGCCAAGAGTGAGGATTGCGTTCTAGACACTCTGATGAGCAATTAAAAGAGTTTAGTGCAAAGTACTGTGGGAGTGCAAAGGAAGAGGCTGCTGATCCTGCTGGGGAACAAAGAGGGCTCCACAAAGAAGTGCCCTGAGTGAGTAATCAATCCTTCCATTTATGGCCATGTGTTCCAGATGACATAATGCATCTCGTTTATGATTTTTGGTAGTACACGGATGAACAGTTAAGTTAAAGAAAGAAAAAAGATGCCAATATAAAAATAATGGATAGCATAGGTAGAATGTGGATTTGGCAAAAATTTAAAAAATTCTAGTTTGTTATATACCATTCTCTTTACTTAATTGACCAATATCATTTGGCCTTTACTATGAAAGGATCATTAATCTAATTATTTTCAAATATTATTTCATGTGATCCTCATAGCATCCTTTCAAGGTAGATTGTTGTTGATAGCTGCCATTGATTTATCCCCCCCCAACTCATGGTGACCCCATGAGCAACAGAACAAAATGCTGCTTGGTCCTGTACCATCCCCGTGATTGGTTGCAGATCAGACCATTGGGCCCCATAGAGTTTTCACTGGCTGATTTTCAGAAATAGGTCACCAGGAAGTAAATCCTGGTGACCTATTTCTGAAATCTTAAACTTGAAGCTCCACTGAAGCCCGTTCAGCATCCTGCAACACCCAAGCATCCATTAACAGATGGATGGTAGTTGCTCCTGATGGACATTGGCTGAGAATTGAACCTGGATCTCCTGCATGGAAGGTGAGAATTCTATCGCTGAACCACCACTGCCTCCAATGAAGTAGGTGCTGTACTATTTTTAAGCCCGTACATAGAAGGAAACTAAGGCACAAAAATGTTAACAACTTACACAAGGTCATAGAGCTAGCAAGTGTGAGGGCCAGAATTTGAACCCAGACAGGATGAGGCTAGAACCTGTGCACTTAGACACTATAGTACGCTGCCTTCTCTGCAGGTATGTGTAAAAAAACCATAAGCTTCAAGAAGCTAGGCCCCATACCTCCTTTCTTTTTTTTCTTTTCTTCACTGTATACCCAACCCTTAGTTTACAGCATGACACATAAAACCAAAAAATCAAACCCACTGCTGTTGAGGTAATTCTGACTCATAGCAACCCTAAAGCAGCTCAATATTAAATACTTTTCGAACAAATGCATGGTAGAAAGAACAAATGAATATTTCTCTGGTTGCATTGACCACACTATTGTGTATACCTGTGTATATATTTGTTGCCTCTCTAAATCATGAGATTCTTAAAGGCAAGAACTGGGTCTGATCACTGCGTGCCTTAGTTATCTAGCGCTGCTATAACAGAAATGCCACAAGCGGATGGCTTTAACAAAGAGAAGTTTATTTTGTCACAGTAAAGTAGGCTAAAAGTCCATATTCAGGGTGTCAGCTCCAGGGGAAGGCTTTCTCTCTCTGTTGGCCTTCTTGTCAATCTTCCCCCAGGCTAGGAGCTTCTCTGCATAGGGATCCCAGGTCCAAAGGACGCACTCTGCTCCCAATACTGCTGTCTTGGTGGTATAAGTTACCCCCTCCCTGCTAGCTTCCCTTTCCTTTTATCTTTTGAGAAATAAAACTTAGTGCAGGCCACACCCCAGGGAAGCTCCCTTTACAGTGGATCAGGGTGGTGACCTGAGTATGGGTGGTGTCACAATCCCACTCTAATCCTCTCAATAGAAAATTACAATCACAAAATGGAGGACAACCACACCATACTGGGAATCATGGCCTAAACAAGTTAATACACACATTTTATGGGGGACATAATTCAATCCATGATACTGTGGAATCCTCCAGTTCTGTCACATAGTATTTGCTCAGTTCATTATTTATTCAAAAAACATTTAGTGCTTTATATACTTCAGAGGTCCCTGGGTGGTGCAAACAATTTATGCTCAACTACTAACAAAAGAGGTGGCAGTTCCAAACCACTCAGCAGCACCACAAAAGAAAGGCCTGGAGATCTGCTCCCTTAAAGAATACATTCAGGAAAACCCTATGGAATAGTTCTACTTTGTAACAGATTGGGTCGCCATGAGTCAGAATCAACTTGATGGCAATGGGTTTGCTTTTGGTTTTATTACATTTCAAAACTACATATCACATAATGTTGTTGTTAGGTACCATCCAGCTGGTTCCAAATCATAGCAACTCTGTCTGCATACAACAGAATGAAACACTGCCTCGTCCTGTGTCATCCTCATAATCCTTGTTATGCTTGAGCCCACTGTTGCTGCCACTGTGTCAGTCCATCTCATTGAGGGTCTTCCTCTTTTTCACTGAGCCTCTACTTTACCAAGGATGATGTTCTTCTCTAGGGACTGGTCCCTCCTGATAACGTGTCCAAAGTAAGTGAGGTGAAGCCTCACCATAATTGCACCGAAGGAGCATTCTGGTTGCAGTTCTTCCAACTCACCTTTGTTCATTCTTCTGGCAGTCCATGGTATATTCAATATTCTTCGCCAACACCATAAACCAAAGCTGTCAGTTCTTCTTCAGTCTTCCTTATTTGTTGTCCAGCGTTCGCATTCATACGATGTGATTGAAAACACTATGGCTTAGGTTAGGCATACCTTAGTCCTAAAAGTGACATCTTTGCTTTTTAACACTTTAAAGAGGTCTTTTGTAGCACATTTGCCCAATGCAATGCATCATTTGATTTCTTGACTGCTGCTTCCATGGGTGTTGATTGTGGACCCAAGTAAAACGAAATCCTTGACAACTTCAATCTTTTCTCCTTTTATCATGATGTTGCTCATTGGTCCAGTTGTGAGGATTTTTGTTTTCTTTATGTTGAGGTGCAGTCCATACTGAAGGCTGTGGTCTTTGATCTTCATTAGGAAATGCTTCAAGTCCTCTTCACTTTCAGCAAGCAAGGTTGTGTCATCTGCATAACGCAGGTTGTTAATGAGTCTTCCTCCAATCCTGATGCCCCGTTCTTCTTCATATAGTCCAGCTTCTTGTGTTATTTGTTCAGCATACAGATTGAATGAGTATGGTGAAAGAATACAACCCTGACGCACACTTTTCCTGACTTTAAGCCATGCAGTATCCCATTGCTCTGTTTGAACGACTGCCTTTTGTTCTACGTACAGGTTTCTCATGAGCACAATTAAGTGTTCTGGAATTCCCATTCTTTGCAATGCTATGTATAATTTGTTATGATCTATGTAGTCAAATGCCTTTTCATAATCATCTTTCTGGTATTCTCTGCTTTCAGCCAAGATCCATGTAACATCAGCAATAATATCCCTCATCCCACATACTCTTCTGAGTCCTGCTTGAATTTCTGATGCACTGCTGCAACCGCTTTTGAATTATCTTCAGCATAATTTTACTTGCATGTGATATTAATGACATTGTTCAATAATTTCTGCAAACCATTGATCACCTTTCTTTGGAATGGCCATAAATATGAATCTCTTCCAGGTAGTTGGCTGAGTAGCTGTCTTCCAAATTTCTTGGCATAAACAAGTGAGCACATCCAGTGCTGCATCCCTTTGTTGAAACATCTCAATTGGTATTCCGACAATTTCTGAAGCTTTGTTTTTCGCCAGTGCCTTCAGTGCAGCTTGGACTTCTTCCTTCCATACCATTAGCTCTTGATCGTATGCTACCTCCTGAAATGGATGAATGGTGACCAATTCTTTTTGGTGCATTTCGTTTCATTTTTGATAACTTCCAATTTTCCTAGATTCATACTTCATACATTCCATGTTCTGATTATTAGTGGGTGTTTGCCATTGTTTCTTCTCATTTTGAGTACTGCCACATCAGCAGATGAAGGTCCTGAAGCCTTGACTTCATCCACATCATTAAGGTTGACTCTACCTTGAGAAGGAAGCTCTTCCCCAGTCATTTTTGAGTGCCTTCTAACCTGAGGGGCTTATGTTCTGACACTACATCAGACAATGTTTCACTGCTTTCACAAGGTTTTCACTGGCTAATTTGTTCAGCAGCCGTAGCACTTAACCAGTGCACCACCAGGGTTTCCAATTTTTTCAGAAGTAGACCGTCAAGTCCGTCTTCCTAGTCTGTCTTAGTCTGGAAGCTCTGCTGAAACCTGTTCACCATGGGTGACCCTGCTGGTATTTGAAATACAAGTGGCATAGCTTCCAGCATCACAGCAACATGCAAGCCCCCACAGCACAACAAACTGACAGATGTGTGGGGATCACAAAATAGAAGATCCATAAATAGTGCTATTATGATGTTCCAGCAAATTGGGGGGCTGTCTTAACTCAAAGGAAATTAGCACGTTGATCAGATATTTGTACCTGTATACTACCACATGTCATCACAACAGGGACAGCTGCCTTTAAGAAACCAGATTTTTCACAAAAGAGAAGTTGACAGAGCAGCCATATTACATCCATTCCAAAGGAATATGTTGTGGATTGAATTGTGTCCCCCCAAAATGCATGTCAACTTGGCTGGGCCATGATTCCCAGTATTGTATGGTTGTCCTCCAATTTTTGATCTGATGTAATTACCCAATGTATGGTAAATCCTAATCTCTGCCTGTGGTTACTGAGCAAGATTAGGTTATGTTAAAGAGGATTAGAGTAGGATGCAACATCCTTGCTCAGGCCACAGCCCTGATCCTATGTAAAAAATCTTCCCTGTGGTGTGGCTTGCACCCCCTTTTATCTTATAACAGATAAAAGAAGAGAGAATCGAGCAGAGAAAGAGAGGGAAACCTCGTACCACCAAGAAAGATGCACTGGGATGGAGCTCATCCTTTGGGCCCTGGGGCCCCTGTGCTGAGAAGCTGCTAGACCAAGGGAAGATTGATGACAAGGATCTTTTCCCAGAGCTGACAAGAAAAGCCTTCCCCCAGAGCTGGTCCCCTGATTTCGGATTTCTAGTCTCCTAAACTGTGAGAGAATAAACTTCTGTTTGTTAAAGCCATCCACTTGTGGTATTTCTGTTGTAGCAGCATTAATAACTAAAACAGAATAGAACTGGATTCCTACTTTATGTTGAATTCCCCCGAAATGTGCTTCAAAGTTATTCTATTTTCAAAACTTTTAAAACTATTTTCAAAGTTATCCTTTGTTCAAAACTTTGTCAAGAACAGCTCTGTCATATAAAGTGAGGGTACCCATAAATCAATCAACTCACATTATATACATATATCTCACAGTGATGCCCACAAGAAAACGTACAGAACATTCTCATCAGACAGTTCATAATTCTTCTGACAAAATTATGTGATGGATACCCTTTCAATTATAATTAAAGACATTATACCATATGGCATGGCATAGAATAGTAGGGAGAAAATGAACTTTGAAGTTAGACTCATGGCTCCAGATTTGAGTCAGCCACTTGCTGGTTGTGTGCCCTTGAACACATAACTCCACCTCTCTTTCCTTATCTGGTAAATGGGAATAACCAGTGCCCACATGTAGGGGCACTGTGAGATAACCTGCCAAGTGCCAGACACATAATAGCTCTGAAATAGAAATTCTTTTCCTTTACTTCGTTTCCATGACGTTCTGTGTTCATAAAAAATAGTCAGCTCCATATTATTAATAAGAAACAACAAAGGTAGAAAAGAAATGCCTTTCTAATGTCTTGGCTCTTTGAGTCAACCAAGAAAGGGGTTTGGCTCTTCTTGCTAATAAGGAGTAGCAGTTGAATTGAACAGAGTAATTGGTGGGACTAGCCCAATACCAGACTTTCATGGGTCATTTCAATGAATTCTTTGGAAACTCAGTAAGGGGACTTTCTATTGCACTATTTCCTAGGATGGGTGATACAATCTTCAGCAGACTATATATAAATTATGCATGGGTGCACATACTCAGCAGCGTGGTATCATTTTCAAATCTGTGGATCCTAGAGATGGGCTGCCTAGATTTAAACCTAGACTTCAATATTTACTAGTTCTTTATCCTTAGGAAATTTATCTAACCTCCTTATGCCTCGATGGATAAGAACAATACGAAGCTCTTGGGGCTGTTTAGAGGACTGAATGAAATAATACATGTAAAGCACTTAGAACAGTGCCTAACCTAAAACCATAAGTACCAATAAATTATATGCATTCAAGTATTAACAGGGTTATCTCTGGTGGTGGGATGATGGTGGATTCTCATTGTTTTATGCTAGTCTTTATTTTCTGAATTTTTTACAGTGTTAGTGTACTAATTTATGATCACATACACACACACACAGAGCAAACTTTAATGTCGTTTCAATTTGAGGAATTCTTAAAAACCGATAGCCTTTGATTCAAAGGGGCTGGGCAGAGAGTTGGAGACTCATATAACACCAATAGATGGAATACAGGATAACTAACAATTGGAGATTTGGGGTTGTGATCTAGAGTAGTCCCTCTGCCACGAAGAAAGTAGCTTTAATGGCTTTTAATATTGCCTGAAACCTCAGGCCAAAGGGATGAAAAGAATTTTTAAAGTTGGTGTCCAAACTCAAATACCTACAGTTGTTCCTTTAGGTAACGTGAATGAGTGAAACCAACAGAGTGTAATCAGTAGGCAGTGGTGGGAGCCCTGGAGAACTGGACAGTACACACTCCATCTTAAGGTGGCAGTCATCACCCAGCTCATGCTGGTTGTAGCCATGCATTGTTGCCAGATCTTATGTTTTTAAAAGAGAATTTATATATCTGGAACATTATGTAAAATATCACAAATTTTAAATGTTGGAAATGAATTTTATTTTTTTAATAATTTTTATTGAGCATTAAGTGAACATTTACAAATCAAGTCAGTCTGTCACATATAAGCTTATATACACCTTACTCCATACTCCCACTTACTCTCCCCCTAATGAGTCAGCCCTTCCAGTCTCTCCTTTCGTGACAATTTTGCCAGTTTCTAACCCTTTCTACCCTCCTATCTCCCCTCCAGACAGGAGATGCCAACACAGTCTCAAGTGTCCACCTGATACAAGTAGCTCACTCTTCATCAGCATCTCTCTCCTACCCATTGTCCAGTCCCTTCCATGTCCGATGAGTTGTCTTAAAAAATTATTGAAAGCTAAACAAAACATGTTATGAAGCTATCACTTTATAACCAATGTATTAAAGGCTCATCTCTATCCTAAATAAATTTGTAGGGGAAGCAGAAAGAGTTTATAGAAAGATCAAAAAGAGGCCGAGAGATACCTGGCAGGTGGGAACACAGAAGGAGCAGAAGGACCTGGGTTCTTGATGACATTGTTGAGACATAAACCAACCTGGGAATACGTATCTTTATATGTATCTCCTGTCTTGTTAAGAAAACAATAAATGCTTAATGGTTTCATCCACTGTCAGCCAAATTTTTTTTTATGTGCAGCCAAATGCATCTTTACTTATATACGAAGTAAAAGTAGATCAGAAACAACCTGACAAGAAAGAGGGTGGTGGGGACAGGCAATTGTCTCAAACAAATATATTCATTCACTCAGTCACTTAACAAATACTTACTGTGTAACCACACTGTGCCAAATGGCAGGCTAGACACTGAGGTTTCAAGGGTAAACCAGACTCAACTCCCATCCTCACAGGGTTCACAGTCCAGTTGGCATTTGAAGTTCATCTTCATGGACCAAAAAGGGAAAGAGAATTGGCTTTAAGGACCAGGCAAGGTGAGTGGGCTGGTTACAGGTAAAATCTAGAGGACAATTTTATGTAGGTCAAGGTAAAGAAATAAATCAGTGGACAGGCCTTTGGCTGGATGCCAAGAACATGGAGCTTGTGTACAAATGTCAAAAACAGAGTGTTCAACGGTGGCTCCCATGCCTTTTTATAACCTATTTTCATCTGGCTGCTACCTGGGGAGGCCCTGGCTCTCATTTCCTTGCCACTTTCTTGGACCATCCAATTTGATAGCATAATTTACAGTTCTCCCTTCTCAGACACTCTCCGGGGCTGAGGAAATGCAGGTAAGCAGGGTGTACAGTCAGAGAGAGAACTTTGGGAGACTGGGGTATCTGGGAGGAAGGAGCTAGCTGGAAATCACTCTGCTTCATGGAGCTGAGCAGGAAGTTATTCTTTCTGTCATCTGCCTGTATCTCCTCCCTCTAATTTCTCCCACCTCCGTCTTTCTGCGTAGACACAAACGCCAGCTGTTGGGAAAGATTGAAGCTGGTTCAACAGACTCAGAAAGCCAAGTAGATTCAAAGAAGAGAGCCAGTTGTGTCCAATAGGAAAGAACTGCCTCTCCTTGCTGTTTCTGAGTCTTGATGCTCAGAAGTGGGGGAGGAGGTACAAAGGGCAGAAAGAAGAATGTCTAAAATAGAGTCCCATTTCCTTCCCTAAAACAAACAAACAAACAAAACAAAAAAACAGTTGCTGTTAAGTTGATTCCGACTCATAGTACCCCTAGGTATGTAAGAGTAGAACTGTGCTCCATAGGGTTTTCAGTGGCTGATTTTTTGGAATTAGATTTCCAGGTCTTTCTTTCAAGACACCTCTGGGAGAATTTGAACCACCAACCATTTGGTTCATAGCTAAGCACTTAACTGTTTGCACCACCCAGGGACTCCTCCTTCCCCAAAGGCCCTTTTAAAGTAGCACAAAGAAAGAGAGGTTCTTTGTTGTCCTCCCTCAGACCAGCATTTGCCTGATAAGGCTAAGGAGAAACAGCTAATTTATTAAAGCACAGAGAATATGGTTGTTGAAAACCAAACCAGTTGCCACTGAGTCAATTCTAAGTAGAACTGCCCCATAGGGTTTCCAAGGAACGATTGGTGGACTTGAACTGCCAGCCTTTTGGTTAGCAGCTGAGCTCTTAACCACGGAGCCACCAGGTCTCCTTATGGTTGTTGAGGCACCATATAAAGTTCAAAGACTCACAGAGTGGAAGAACTGAAAGCGAATTTAAGCATCATCCAGTCTGCCCTCCACCCCATCCTATGCTTCAAAACGCTTTGCTACCTCATTCATTCAACAAGCATTTCTTGAGCACCTACTGTGTGCCAGGCACTGAAGACAGAACAGTGAATGAAGCAGGCAAAAATTGTTACCCCATGGAGCTTACAATCAAGTGCCAAGTGGTTGTCTTCCCTTAGTTTGAGGAGTAAATGAGATCCCATGGGCTCTAGGATCAGAACAGCCCTTCTTGGGGCAGATCTGACTCCCACAAAGCCCTTCCTCCACTGAACCAAAATATCCATTTCCAACTTTCTCTGCTTATTCACCTTATATGTGTTGAGCATATACACAGTTCTAGGCACTTAGCTTGAAGCTTTCACCTACTTGTCATTTTATATTCCTCACAATTATTCTACAGGAAAATACTACTCATTTGCATCTCACAGAGCCACAGAGAGACTGCAAGTCTTGGCCAAGGTCAAACAATTGCCCGTGGAAGAGCCAAAACTGGAACTTGGGTCCTCTGACCTGAGGGCAGACCCATTGGTCAAAGGCAGCCAAGGACATTCTTGCTGGGTCCTGTCTGATCAGGCTAGATGAGTTTCAGGAATGAGTGACGGCTGATCCCAGCTGACTGAAATTAATTCAGAATACTTCAGTACCCCTGCTGGTAAAGGAGTCTAAACAAAATCAAACCAGCTGCTGTCGAGTTGATTCTAACTCATGGTGACCCCATGTGTTATAGAGTAGAACTGCTCCATAGGGTTTTCTTGGCTGTAATCTTCATGGATGCAGATTACCAGGCCTCTCTTCTGCAACACTGCTGAACGGGTTCAAAAAGCCAACCCTTGGATTAGTGGTCGATCACAAACCTTTTGTTCCACTCAGGGACCTCAAAGGAGCCTAGAGAGAGGAAAGTTCCCACTGCCCAGAAGAAATCATAGCTATTCTCTGGAATTGCAGAGCCATGCTCCCACTTTGCCTCAAGGTTGTCTCCAAGTACTCCTTGGAGCCCACAGACCCACACTTTGCCAGGAAATACTATAGTAATCCAGAATGGCTCTTAAACAAAGATGCTAGAGCAAGGAGAGGAGACAAAAAGTGATGGACCACAAAGGTGATCACAAAGATCCCTCTCTAGAATTCTCAGGCTCTCAGGAAGGGTGTAGAAAAGCCTTCTTACTGCTGCTCATTTCATTCAAACAGCCTGTCCTACAATGCAGGGGCTCAAAGTTTCAGGGATGGCCTGGTCCAGTCCTCTCATTTTACAGACGAGGAAGCTGAGAATAGTGGAAATGACAGGCCTCAAGTAACACAGCCAGTGGATGGGAGATCAGGGGACGGGGACAGGGGCTTGTGAAGAAAGTCTCAGGCATTACTTGGTCTGATGGCACATTACTTGGGCGTTAACTCAATGCGCATAGCTGGCTTACAGGAACAGCAGGGTTCTGGTGGCTCTCTGGGAGGGAGACAATGGCCAGAGTGCTCTGGAGTGACCCACTCTCTGTACGACCTAGGGAAAGTTACTTAACTTCTCTGTTCAGTATCTTCATCTGTAAAATGTAGATAATAATGGCAATAACAGCATTATTGTGAGGATTAACTGGGATACCCCAAGTAAAGCACATAGCACAGGGCCTAGCCCATAGTAAGGGCTCAGCAAATAGGGGTCATGATAGTAATGATAGCTCACTTACACTGAGCATCAACAATATGCTAGACAACACTATGCATTTTACACGCATTATTTCAATTCATACCCTCAACTCAGTGAAATAAGACTATCAGTCCGGGAGGTGGGGCCAAGATGGTGGACTAGACAGATGCTTCCAGCAGTTCCCTCTTACAAAAAAGAAGCAAAAAAAACAAGTGAAACATATATGTTTATGACAACCTAGGAGCCCTGAACATCAAAGGCAAAGTTAGAAAATGGACTGAGCGGCAGGGGGTAGGAGAGCCTGTTCAGAAAAGGAAAGGAGTTGCCAAACCTGAATTGCCAGGTTCCCTCAGGTGCCATTCCTGGGACTGGCTGTGGCAGGCTGGTAGCAGTGTTCAGCCGCAGTTTCCCCAGAGTAACAGCCAGCCACACAGCCTACTCGCACCTCCAGAACCAGAGAAGAATGGTGCTCTCGGCAAATGCTAAGTACTTGCATATATTTTACTGCACCCCTCACCCCCAAGCTAGCTTCAGTGGCTGTTGATTTTCTTGGTCCTGAGATAGGCCTTGTTGAGCGCCTAGAGCTATCCTCCTGGCCTTGGAGAAGGAATAAATTCTCAACTGGGGGGAAAGATATTTTTCCAGCTCCACTAACCTGGGGAGCTCAGGACAGAAGCAGCTCCTGTCCAGGCAAAAATCATCTGTGGACTTTGAATAGCTTTCCCTACTGCATGGACCTGTGTGGGCCTATTTCAGGAGAATAGGCCCTTGTTGGCAGACTACAACTCTTCCAGCTGTGCGGTGAAGAGGTGGGTGTTTGATGCTTGACACCTCTTTGCCTATTAAACAGGGTCCTCGCCTACTACATCAGGGGCCTGAGGACTGGTGGCTCCACTCAGGTCACTGAGTCACCCATGACAGGAGTCCATGGATAACTGGTACCTCCCAGCTCTTACAAACAAAAACATTGGGTGCCCATGGTCCATCTACAGAACCCACCCACCTGTATGCTATAGGGAAGAGGGACATGCTTTCCTCAGAGACACTTGGGGGACGATTCTCATCCCCCTGCCTTATTCAGAAGGTGATCCCCTGCTGCAACCAGATACCGGTACCTACACCAATCACCCCTGCCCCTCTAAGACTGTAGGACAAAGCCTGTACCACACACTTGATGATCAGCTACCTGGACACCTGAGTTGAATTCATACAAGAAAAGAGAATGGAATCCTAGACTGATACACCTGATAACAGCTCTAGCCATCTGGGGACAGGACATCAGAGCTCCAAGGGTGAAAATAATCAAGCTAGCTCACTCAAGCAACCCATTTGGGCATATCAAAACAAAACAAAGCAAAAAGCTACAATACAGTAAGCAAACATAAAATGAACTAATACAATAACTTATAGATGGTCCAGAGAAAACAGTTAATATCAAGTCACATAAAGAAACAGACCATGATCGCCTCAACAAGCTCTCAAAACAAAGAATAAACTAATCTTCTGGATGAAAGTACATTCCTGGAATTACCAGATGCAGAATTCAAAAGATTAACATACATAACTCTTCAAGATATCAGGAACGAAATGAGGAAGGAGATCAGGCAATACGCAGAACAAGCCAATGAACACACAGATAAAGTAGGTGAAGAAATTAAAAAGATTATTCAAGAACATAATGAAAAATTTAATAAGCTAAAGAACCCATAGAGAGATAGCAATCAGAAATTAAGAAGATTAACAATAAAATTACAGAAGCAGACAAATCAATAGAAAGTCAGAGGAACAGAACTGAGCAACTGGAAGACAAAATTTGTGAACTTGAAGATAAAGCACTTGGCACCAATATATTTGAAGAAAAATCAGATAAAAGAATTTTAACAAATGAAGAAACCTTAAGAATCATGTGGTACTCTGCCAAGAGAAATAACCTACAAGTGATTGGAGTACCAGAACAGGGAGGAATAACAGAAAATAGAGAGATATTTGTTGAGGATTTGTCGGCAGAAAACTTTCCTGATATACTGAAAGATGAGAAGATATCTACCCAAGATGCTCATCGAACTCCACATAAGGTAGATTTTAAAAGAAAGTCACCAAGACATATTATAATCAAACTTGCCAAAACCAAAGATAGAGAATTTTAAGAGCCGCTAGGGAGAAACAAAAAGTTACCTACAAAGGACAGTCAATAAGAATAAGCTCGGACTACTCGGCAGAAACCATTCAGGCAATAAGGCAATGGGATGACTTATATAAACTATTGGAAGAAAAAAATTGCCTGCCAAGAATCATATATCCAGCAAAGCTGTCTCTCAAATATGAAGATGAAATTAGGACATTTCCAGACAAACAGAAGTTTAGGGAATTCGTAAAAACTACAAGAAATACTAAAGGGAGTTCTTTGGTTAGAAAATCAATAATATCAGGTATCAAGCCAAGACTAGAACACTGGACAGAGCAATCAGATGTCAACCCAGACACGGAAATCACAGAAATAAATCAAGACAAAAAAATGCTCAAAACAGGGAAAGAGCAATGTTATTATGTAAAAGAAGACAACATTAAAACAATAAATATGGACTAAAAATGTAGTCATAGATCTTTCATATGAAGAGGAAGACAAGGTGATATAAAGAAATAAAAGGTTTAAGTTTAGAAAAACAGGGGTAAATATTAAGGTAACCACAAAAAAGACGAACTATTCTACACATCAAAATAAAATACAAGATAAAAACAGAGACTCAGAAGAAACAGAATCAACAATGAATATGAGGAAAAGACAATATATAAACTACTCAGCACAAAAAATTAAGTGGGAAAAAGAAACTGTCAATAACACACAAAAAAGTCATCAAAATGACAGCACTAAATTCATACCTATCCATAGTTATGCTGAATGTAAATAGACTAAATGCACCAATAAAGAGACAGAGAGTGGCAAGATGGATTAAAATGCACTGCCCAAGAGAGACACACCTTAGACTTACAGACACAAACAAACTAAAACTCAAAGGATGGAAAAAATATATCAAGCAAACAACACTCTAAAAAGAGCAGGAGTGGCAATATTAATTTCTCACAGAATAAATTAAATTTAATTAAAATTAAATCCACCACAAAGGATAAGGAAGGACACTATATAATGGTTAAAGGGACATATAACAGGAGGATATAACCATATTAAATATTTATGCATCTAATGACAGGGCTGCAAGATACATAAAACAAACTCTAACAGCACTGAGAAGTGAGATAGACAGCTCCACAATTGTAGTAGGAGACTTCAACACACCACTTTTGGTGAAGGACAGGACATCCGGAAAGAAGCTCAATAAAGACACGGAAGATCTAAATGCCACAATCAACCAACTTGACCTCATAGACATATACAGAACAATCCACCCAAAAGCAGCCATGTGTAATTTCTTTTCTAGTGCACATGGAACATTCTCTAGAATAGACCACATACTAGGTCATAAAGCAAGCCTTAGCAGAATCCAAAACATCGAAATATTACAAAGCATTTTCTCTGACCATAAGGCCGTAAAAGTAGAAATCAATAACAGAAAAAGGCAGGGAGAAGAAATCAAACACTTGGAAACTGAACAATACTCTGCTCAAAAAAGACTGGGTTATAGAAGACATTAAGGATGGAATAAAGAAATTCAGAGAATCCAATGAGAATGAAAACAGTTTGTATGAGAATCTTTGGGACACAGCGAAAGCAGTGCTCAGAGGTCAATTTATATCAATAAACGCATACACCCAAAAAGAAAAAAGGGCCAAAATCAAAGAATTATCCCTCCAACTTGAACAAATAGAAAGAGAGCAACAAAAGAAACCGTCAGGCACCAGAAGAAACAAAATAATAAAAATCAGAGCAGAATTAAAAGGAACAGAAAACAGAAAAACAATTGAAAGAATTAACAAGACCAGAAGCTGGTTCTTTGAAAAAACTAACAAAATTGATAAACCATTGGCCAAACTGACAAAAGAAAAACAGGAGAGGAAGCAAATTACCCAAATAAGAAATGAGATGGGTGATATTACAACAGACCCAACTGAAATTAAAAGAATCGTATCAGATTACTATGAAAAATTGTACTCTAACAAATTTGAAAACCTAGAAGAAATGGATGAATTCCTACAAGCACACTACCTACCTAAACTAACACAAACAGAGGTAGAACTAAATAGACCCATAACAAAAGAAGAGATTGAAAAGGTAATCAAAAAACTCCCAACAAAAGAAAAAGCCCTGTCCCGGACAGCTTCACTGCAGAGTTCTACCAAAATTTCAGAGAAGAGTTAACATCACTACTACTAAAGGTATTTCAGAGCATAGAAAAGGATGGAATACTCCCAATCTCATTCTATGAAGCCAGAATATCCCTGATACCAAAACCAGGTAAAGTCACCACAAAAAAAGAAAATTACAGACCTATATCCCTTCGGCGGTGGGTTATCCCTCATGAATTTAGATGCAAAAATCCTCAACAAAATTCTAGCCAATAGAATCCAACAACATATTAAAAAATAATTCTCCATGACCAAGTGGGATTCATACCAAGTATGTGGGAACAGGGAAACCCTGGTGGCGTAGAGGTTAAGTGCTACGGCTGCTAACCAAAAGCTCAGCAGTTCGAATCCACCAGGCGCTCCTTGGAAACTCTATGAGGCAGTTCTACTCTGTGCTATAGGGTTGCTATGAGTCGGAATCAACTCGATGGCACTGGGTTTTTTAATGCAGGGATGGTTCAACATTAGTAAAACAATTAATGTAATCCATCATATAAATAAAACAAAAGACAAGAACCACATGATCTTATCAATTGATGCCAAAAAGGCATTTGACAAAGTTCAGCACCCATTCATGATAAAAACTCTCAGCAAAATAGGAATAGAAGGAAAATTTCTCAACATAGTGAAGGGTGTTTATACAAAGCCAAAAGCCAACATCATCCTAAATGGAGAAAGTCTGAAAGCATTCCCCTTGAGATCAGAAACAAGACAAGGACGCCCTTTATCACCACTCTTATTCAACATTGTGCTAGAGGTCCTAGCTAGAGCAACTGGGCTAGATAAAGAAATAAAGGGCATACAAATTGGCAAGTATCTCTATTTGCAGATGACGTGATCTTATACACAGAAAACCCTAAAGAATCCTCAAGAAAACTACTGAATCTAATAGAAGAGTTCAGCAGACTATCAGGATACAAGATAAACATTCAAAAATTGGTTGGATTCCTCTACACCAAGAGAAAGAACATCAAAGAGGAAATCACCAAATCAATACCATATACAGTAGCCCCCAAGAAGATGAAACACTTAGAAATGAATCTTATCAGACATGTAAAAGACTTATACAAAGAAAACTACAAAATACTTCTGCAAGAAACCAAAAGAGACCTACATAAGTGGAAAGACATTCCTTGCTCATGGATAGGAAGACAGAACTTTGTAAAAGTGTCTATTCTACCAAAAGTGATCTATGGATACAATGCAATTCTGATTCAAATTCCAATGACATTTTTTAATGAGATAGGGAAACAAATCACCAACTTCATATGGAAGGGAAAAAGACTCCGGAGAAGTAAAGCATTGCTGAAAAAGAAGAACAGAGCAAGAGGCCTCACCCTACCTGATTTTAGAACCTATTATACTACTGCAGTAGTCAAAACAGCCTGGTACTGGTGCGACAATAGATACATAGACCAATGGGACAGAATTGCAAATCCAGACATAAATCCATTCACATATGCGCAGTTGATATTTGACAAAGGTCCAAAGTCTATTAAAAGGGGAAAAGACAGTCTTCTTAACAAATGGCACCAGCATAACTGGATATCCATCTGCAAAAAAATGAAACAAGACCCATAACTCACACTATGCACAAAAACCAACTCAAAATGAATCAGAGACATAAACATAAATTCTAAAACAATAAAGACTATGGAAGAAAAAATAGGGACAATGTTAGAAGCCCTAATACATGGCATAAACAGATAAAAAACATTACAAACAATGCAGAAGAGAAACTAGATAACTAAGAGCTCCTAAAAATCAAACGCCTATGCTCATCCAAAGACTTCACCAAAAAAGTAAAAAGATTACCTACAGACTGGGAAAAAGTTTTAAGCAATGACGTTTCCAATTGGCACCTGGCCTCTAAAATCTACATGATACTGCAAAAACTCAACTACAAAAAAACAAATAGCCCAATCAAAAAATGGGCAAAAGATACGAACAAGCACTTCACTAAAGAAGACATTCAGGCGGCAAACGGATATATGAGGAAATGCTCACAATTGCTAGCCATTAGGGAAATGCAAATCAAAACTACAATGAGATTCCATCGAAGGCTGGCATTAATCCAAAAAACACAAAATAATAAATTTTGGGGAGGTTGTGGGGAGTCTGGAACACTTATACACTGCTGGTGGGAATGTAAAATGGTACAACCTCTTTGGAAATCGATTTGGTGCTTTCTTTAAAAGCTAGATATAGAACTACCATATCCAGCAATCCCACTCCTTGGAATATATCCTAGAGAAATAAGAGCTTTTACATGAACAGATATATGCACATCCATGTTCATAGCAGCACTGTTTACAATACCAAAAAGACGGAAGCAAACAAGGTGCCCGTCAACGGATGAATGGATAAATAAATTATGGTATATTTACATAATGGAACACTATGCATTGATAAAGAACAGAAATGAATCTGTGAAACATTTCATAACATGGAGGAATCTGGAAGGCATTATGCTGAGTGAAATTAGTCAGTTGCAAAAAGACAAATGTTGTATAAGACCACTATTATAAGAGCTCAAGAAACAGTTTAAACAGAGAAGGAAATATTCTTTGATGGTTACGAGAGGGGGAGGGAGTCAGGGAGAGGGGTATTGACTAATTAGATAGTAAATATGAACTATTTTAGGTGAAGGGAGAGACAATACACAATACAGGAGAGGTCACCATAACTGGACTAAACCAAAAACAAAGAGGTTTCCTGAATAAACTGAATGCTTCGAAGGCCAGCACAACAGGTGCGAGGGTTCGGGGACCATAGTTTCAGATGATATCTAAGTCAATTGGCATAATAAAATCTATTAAGAAAACATTCTGCATCCCACTTTGGAGAGTGGCGCCTGGGATCTTAAACGCTAGCAAGAGGCCATCATAGATGCATCAATTCGTCTCAACCCACCTGGATCAAAGGAAAATGAAGAACACCAAAGACACAAGGTAACTAGGAGCCCAAGAGACGGAAAAAGGCACATAAACCAGAGACTACATCAGACTGAGACCAGAAGAACTAGATGGTACCCGGCTACAACTGATGACTGCCCTGACAAGGAACACAACAGAGAACCCCCGAGGGAGCAGGAGAGCGATGGGATGCAGACCCCAAATTCTTGTAAAAAGTCCAGACTTAATGGTCTGACTGAGTCTAGAAGCACCCCAGTGGTCATGGTCCCCAGACCTTCTGTTAGCCCAAGATAGGAACTATTCCCAAAGCCAACTCTTCAGAAAAGGATTGGTCTGGACAAGTGGATAGAAAATGATAGTGGTAAAGAATGAGCTTCTTGGATCAAGTAGACACATGAGACTATGTTGGTATCTCCTGTCTGGAGGGGAGATGAGAGTGCAGAGGGGGTGAGAAGCTGGCGGAATGGACACGAAAAGAGAGAGTAGATGGAAGGAGTGTGCCATCTCATTAGGAGGGGAGCAGTTAGGAGTATATAGCAAGGTGTATATAAATTTTTGTAGACAGGCTGACTTGATTTATAAACTTTCACTTAAAACACAATAAAAAAAAAAAAAAAAGATTATCAACCCAATTTCAATACGCAAGAGAAAACTGAGGTTCTTACCGCACTATGTGTGAGGAAAAATTACCTGCAATGTCTCAACACAAAGACTGGAAGGGATCCATATTTATGCCTATTTCCAAGAAAGGTGATCCAACCGAATGTGGAAATTATAGAACAATATCATTAATATCACACGCAAGCAAACTTGCTGAAGATCATTCAAAAACGGCTGCAGCAGTATGTCGACAGGGAACTGCCAGAAATTCAGGCTGGTTTCAGAAGAGGACGTCGAACCAGGGATATTATTGCTGATGTCAGATGGATCCTGGCTGAAAGCAGAGAATACCAGGAGGATGTTTACCTGTGTTTTATTGACTATGCAAAGGCATTCGACTGTGTGGATCATAACTAACTATGGATAACACTGCAAAGAATGGGAATTCCAGAACATTTAATTGTGCTCATGAGGAACCTTTACATGGATCAAGAGGCAGTTGTTTGGACAGAACAAGGGGATACTGATTGGTTTAAAGTCAGGAAAGATGTGTGTCAGGGTTGTATTCTTTCACCATACCTATCTAATCTGTATGCTGAACAAATAATACAAGAAGCTGGACTGTATGAAGAAGAACAGGGCATCAGGATTGGAGGAAGACTCATTAACAACCTGTGTTATGCAGATGACACAACCTTGCTTGCTGAAAGTGAAGAGGACTTGAAGCACTTACTAACGAAGATCAAAGACCACAGCCTTCAGTATGGATTGCACCTCAACATAAAGAAAACAAAAATCCTCACAACTGGACCAATGAGCAACATCATGATAGATGGAGAAAAGATTGAAGTTGTGGAGGATTTCATTTTACTTGGATCCACCATCAACAGCCATGGAAGCAGCAGTCAAGAAATCAAAAGACGCATTGCATTGGGCAAATCTGCTGCAAAGGACTTCTTCAAAGTGTTGAAGAGCAAAGATGTCACCCTGCAGACTAAGGTGCGCCTGGCCCAAGCCATGGTATTTTCAATCGCATCATATGCATGTGAAAGCTGGACAATGAATAAGGAAGACTGAAGAAGAGTTGACGCCTTTGAATTGTGGTGTTGGCAAAGAATATGGAATATACCATGGACTGCCAGAAGAATGAACAACTCTGTCTTGGAAGAAGTGCGGCCAGAATGCTCCTTAGAGGCAAGGATGGCGAGACTGTATCTTACATACTTTGGACAGGTTGTCAGGAGGGATCAGTCCCTGGAGAAGGACATCATGCTTGGCAGAGTACAGGGTCAGCGGAAAAGAGGAAGACCCTCAACGAGGTGGATTGACACAGTGGCTGCAACAACGAGCTCAAGCATAACAATGATTGTAAGGATGGCGCAGGACCGGGCAGTGTTTCATTCTGTTGTGCACAGGGTTGCTATGAGTCAAAACTGACTCGACGGCACCTAACAACAACAACACAAAGAAAACAAAAAATCCTCACAACTGGATCAATAAGCAACATCATAATAAATGGAAAAAAGATTGAAATTGTCAAAGATTTCATTTTACTTGGATCCATGATCAATTCCCATGGAAGCAGCAGTCAAGAAATCAAATGACACATTGCATTGGGCAAATCTGCTACAAAAGACCTCTTTAAAGTGTTAAAAAGCAAAGATGACACTTTAAGGACTAAGGTGTGCCTGACCCAAACCAAGGTGTTTTCAATCGCCTCATATGCATGCAAAAGTTGGACAATGAATAAGGAAGACTGAAAAAGAATCCACGATTTTGAATCACAGTGTTGGCAAAGAATATTAAATATACCATGGACTGCCAGAAGAACAAACAAATCTGCCTTGGATAAAGTACAGTTAAAGTGCTCCTTAGAAGAAGGATAGTGAGGCTTCATCTCACGTGTTTTGAACATGTGCTCAGGAGGGATCAGTCATCATGCCTGGTAAAGTAGAGGGTCAGTGAAAAAGAGGAAGACCCTCAACAAAATGAATTGACACAATATTTGCAAAAATAGGCTCAAGCATAACAATGATTAAGAGGTTGGCGCAGGACCAGGCAGTGTTTCATTCTGCTGTACATAGGGTCACTAAGAATCAGAACCGACTTGATGGCACCTAACAACAACAACAACAACATATCTTGTTAGTGTCAGAGGCTAGATGTGAATTGAGGTCTGTTTGGATCCCAAAGCTTGTGTGCTTACGCACCATGCCACGTCTGCTAGCCTGGAAGGGTTCAATTTCCCTGACAAAACACTGGCCAGAATGGCCCATATCCACACTGGGCTTCCTGTTCAGAAATCTGTCCTCCACTAGAGTAGGAGCACCCAAGAGCAGGCAACTGCCCGTCTTGTTCACTACCGCATCCTGCCCCCCACCTAGTACATTTGCTGCTTAATGTTTGTTTGTTTAGTAACTAGTTGAAAGAAAAATGGAGTCACAGACTATGTCACCTGGAGGAAGAGCATGAAGGTGAGGGATAGTGGATCACATCCTCTCCCCCTCTCCCTCCACCTGGGACTTCTTTTTCTATCTCTTTTTTCCCCCCCTTTTCATTACCTGGAAGGCCCTAGAGCCAAAGCCTTGTGGAACCCAGATCTCCTCCTTAATCTTCCTGTGCTATTTCCTCTTCTGGTAAAGTTATTTTTCACCAGGTATCATATCTCTGCCATCTCCCTCTACAGCTAACAATCTTCTATTCACCCTGCAAGACCCAACTTAAATGCTACCCCCTCTGTGAAGTTTTCACACTGTCAGGGGACATAAGACCCATCTTTCTATGCTCCTGCTGGATTTTGTTTGGTTTTGTTCACATCTCTGCTCTTGCACTTACCAGGATGAAATCTCTGCCTCCCACCAAATGGTTTTCCTTTTCATAGTAAAAGTTACCTAAGGGAAAAGACTGTCTTCCTATCTCTATTTGCAGCATCTAGCACAATGGCTGGCAGATGCTCAGTAAATGTAGTGAAGGAATGAATAGAATGTGCCTAGTTCTTTAACAGAGTTTATCATTTTGAAGTAAACAGCTTTCTTAGTCATCTAGTGCTGTTATAACAGAAATACCACAAGTGGATGGCTTTAATAAAGAAAAACTTATTTCCTCCCAATAAAGTAGGCTAAAAGTCCAACTTCAGGGCATCAACTCCAGGGGAAGGCTTTCTCACTCTGTTGGCTCTGGAGGAAGGCCCTTCTCTTGGACTACGAGTTTCTCCATGCAGGAACCCCAGGTGCAAAGGACCTGATCTGCTCCTGGTACTTCTTTCTTGGTGGTATGAGGTCCTCCCAAAAACGTGTGTATCAATTTGGCTGGGCCTTGATTCCCAGTATTGTGTGGTTGTCCTCTATTTTGTGATTGTAATTTTATGTTAAAGAGGATTATGGTGGGATTGAAATTTACTAAGGTCACATCCCTGATCCAGTGTAAAAGGAGTTTCCCTGAGGTGTGGCCTACACCACCTTTTATCTTACAAGAGAGAAAAGGAAAGGGAAGCAAGCAGAGAATGGAGACCTCATACCACCAAGAAAGCGGTACTGGGAGCAGAGTGTGTCTTTTAGACCCGGGTTCCTGAGCAAAGAAGCTTCTAGTCCAGGAGAAGATTGATGAGAAAAACCTTCCTCCAGAGCCAACAGAGAAAGCCTTCCCCTGTAGTTGACACCCTGAATTCGGACTTCCAGCCTACTGGACTGTGAGAAAATAAATTTCTCTTTGTAAAAGCCATCCTTTTGTGGTGTTTCTGTTATAGCAGCGCTAGATGACTAAAACAGGTACAGTCAGTTGGGGCATTGGTAGAATTCCCACTTTCCACGAAGGAGACTCTGGTTTGATTCCCGGGCAATGCACCTCACGCGCAGCCTCCACATCTATCAGTGGAGGCTTGTGTGTTGTTATGATGTTGAACAGGTTTCGGTGGAGCTTCCAGACTAAGACAGACTAGGAACAGAGGCCTGGTGATCTACTTCCAAAAATCAGCCAGTGAAAATCCTATTGATTACAATGGTTTGGTCCACAGCCAACCATGGGGTTGGTATGGAGCAGGCAGTAGGTCATTCCATTGTGCATGGGGCCTCCGTGAGTTGGGGGCTGACTCGCTAGTTGCTAACAACAACAACAAGCATTCAGTCATTCAGAAGCTTTTTTCTAGGTGCTTTCTCTGCGTTGGGTAAATTCGAGGGCCTGGGGCTAAAGTGTTGAACAAGACAGACAGGGTCCCTGCCAACCTAGAGCTTACATTCTAGTGCAAAAAAGTGAAATAAAAAGCAACTACAGATAAAGTAATCAGTTTAGATAGTGATGTGGGCTGTAAAGAAACTAATACAGGGGGCTGTGAGAGAGAGTTGATGGTTAATCCTATAGACAAGGTGGTCCAGGTGGCTTCTCCACTGAGGCGACATTTGAGCTGAGAACCGAATGACCAGAAGGAGCCAGGAGTGAAGGTCACTGGGCAAAGCTGTCCCAGGTAGAATGAGTAGCAAGCACATAGATGGGCTCTCAAGGGGACAAACTTAGAGTGGTGGAGGTACAGCAAGGGGACCAGGGGGTCTAGAGGGGTGGGAGTGAAGAGAGAATGGAGGAGATAAGCTCTAAAGTGATGCAAGCGTCAAATTATTTGGGTCTTATGGGCCACAATAGGAGCCCTAGTGGGACAATGGTCAAGTGCTCTGTGGCTAATCAAAAGGCTGTGTTTCGAACCGACCAGCCATTCCCAGGGAGAAAGACATGGTGGTCTGCTTCCGTAAAGATTACAGCCTAAGAAACCCTATGGGGAAGTTCTACTCTGTCCTACAGGGTCACTACGAGTTGGAACCAACTCGACAGTACACAACAACAACATGGGCCACGGTGAGAACATTAGAAGGTTTTAAACAGACCAGTGACATGATCTTCCTTATGTTTGCGGAAGATCACTCTGAGTAAGGACAGTGGGTTCCTGTTGCTTTAGCAGGTGTTAGACCCCGGAAAACCAGCTAGGAGGCCATTGCATTAGTCCAGGTGTGAGTTGTTGGTGCCTGGTTCAGGATATACTGGTGGTGATGGAGAAAGGGAGGAAGATTCAGGAGTATTTCAGAAGTGGTACCTGTAGAACTTGTGGTATCCTCGGTGTGGAAGGTGAGGGAAAGAAAGGAGTTAAGAGTGGTTGTGGTTGGATCGGGGTTTCTGAAACAATCCATTCCCATTACACCCAGAGGTTTACAGAGAGGAACCCTCCCCATTTCTTCCCTCCACAATCAGCAGAAGATGTTCAAGTCTGAAATCTCACCCAGCACCATTGGGGTGCCTTCTCGCTGCTCCTTAACCCTCCTTCACTTGCCCCCTGCCTCTTTGCCTCTTCCAAAGCACTGCTTGAGCCTTCGAGTCATTGCTGTTGCTTTATCCAGCAAATGTAATTTGGGAAAAGCAGATTTGCTTTCTTTAGACATCATTCGTACACAGGAAAGTGCTACATCGGGGATGATGACTTCCATGGAAAGCAATCCCATCCCAAGGATGGTAGAACATTGCATGAGTCAGCAATGTCAGAGAAGAGTTTGCAACTGGAACATTGTAATGAAGTGCTGATTTTGGAGGGAACTTGATGTCTTGGAGGGAAGCGGCCAGAGCCAATTGCATGCCTTTTTGCCTCGTGGCTGCTGGAACCCTTGGAGGAGGTTGACAGCCTCTTCACTATGAGAGCCTGTTGTAGACAGCAAACCATTAAATCCTAGACCGGGCTATGAAATTGATTTCTTGCACTTTATTTTCACAGTTTAAATGACAGATGCAGAGGGGGGCTGGTGATTGGTGTACTTGGGGCAACCATAATCTAAAGATCAAAAAGTTACCCCACCTTCCAGCCCCCTGTTCTTTCCTCCTCCCATTGGTGTGCATTTGGGAGGCTGAGCCCCTTTCCTGGCTATTAGACCAACTTGGCTCACAGTGTACACCCAGCATGTATTTATTTAATCATTCAAACAAAGTGTATAGAATGGCCCCAGGTGCTCTGAGGTTATAACCCGGAGCAAGACAGAGGCTATTTCTGTTAACTGCTGTTGAGTCAATTCTGACTTATGGTGACCCCATGTGTGCAGAGTAGAACTATGCTCCATAGGGTTTTCAAGGCTGTGACCTTTCTGAAGCAGAGTGCCAGGCCATTCTTTTGAGGCACCTAGGGGTATGTTCAAACTGCCAACTTTTCGGCTAGTAGTTTGCATCACACAGGGACTCCAAGACAGAGGCTACTGTCATGGAATTCACATTCTACTACGGAAAGAGAGACAGAAATAACAAGATAATTTCATAGAATAGCATTATAAAGAAAACACAATGGATTGCTAAAGTGTGACTCTAGACAGAGCTTGGCAAAATGTTTCTGTACAGGGCCTGAGTGTAAGTATTTTGGGCTTTGTGGACCACAGGATCTCCAGATCTTTTGTCACAATTACTTAACTCTCCTATTGTAGTGTACAAACAGCCACGAACAATACGTAAAAGAATGCAGAATAAAACTTTATTTACAAAAATAAGTTCAGTCCCCCGCTCTAGGGGAATGTGGTAGGAGACTGAAAAGATGGTGGTGTTTAAGCTGAGCTCTGAGTAATGGGCAGGAAACGGTCACATAAAGATTAGGGGAAAAGCAGCCCAGAAAAGGCAAGAGCATGTGCAAAGCCCTGAGTCATGACTATTTGAGGAACAGAGATGCCCATCTGTGTAGTGGAGCAAAGAGGAGAGACAGAACATGGTGCGAGTTTAGGTTAAGAGGTGGAAAGAGACCAAATCACAGTGGGCCTAATAGTCTGTAGTAAGGCCTGGCACATAGTAGGTATTCAATTAATTGATTATGCCTCTGTCAAAGCAAATTTAAGGAGCTCTAGAAAATTATCCCCCAATTCCTGGGTGGTGCAAAGAGTTAACATACTTGACAGCTAACCAAAAGGTTGGCAGCTCAAATCCACTCAGAAGCACCTTGGAAGAAAGGCCTGGCAATCTACTGTCAAAAAATCAGCCATTGAAAACCTCATGGAGCACAGTTCTACTCTGACGCACATGGGATCCCCATGAGTAGGAGTCAACTTGATGGCAACTGGTATTGGTACTGGTACTAGGTTGTTACCCAAATAATTTAGGCTAAGATCCTTAATCTCTGTTCATCTCTCTGTGAACCAGTTCTAGTAACAAACATCTCATTTTGTTCTTGTGATCAAACTCCACCTAGAACCTTAGTTTCATTAGTGCTGTTTTAGCCATGTCCCCTGGTATGGGACCCACTTGTGACTAAATGCTGCCTCCATAATAAAAAAATTTCCTACTCCCTGTATAAGGAACATGTTTGCTATGTATCATGGATTGAATTATGTCCCCCCAAAATATGTGTCAACTTGGTTAGGCCATGATTCCCAGGATTGTGTGGTTGTCCTCCTTTGTGATTGTAATTTTATGTTAAAAAGGATTAGGGTGGGATTGTAACACCCTTACCAGGTCACATCCCTGATCTAATGTAAAGGGAGTTTTCCTAGGGTGTGGTCTGCACCACCTTTACCTCTAAAGAGATAAAAAGGAAAGGGAAGCAAGCAGAGAGTGGGGGGCCTCATACCACCAAGAAAGCAGTGTCGGGAGCACAGCCCGTCCTTTGGACCCGGGATTCCTGCATGGAGAAGTTCCTAGTCCGGGGTAAGACTGATAACAAGCGCCTTCCTCCAGAGCTGACAGAGAAAGTCTTCCCCTGGAGCTGACACCCTGAATTTGAACTTCTGGCTACTAGACTGTGAGAAAATAAATTTCTCTTTGTTAAAGCCATCCACTTGTGGTATTTCTGTTATAGCAGCACTGGATGACTAAGACACCATGTTTGCAGCAGGAATTCAGAATTGCTGCAAACTAGTCACGCTCCTTGGAAACTCTATGGGGCAGTTCTACTCTGTCCTCTAGGGTCGCTATGAGTCGGAATCGACTCGACGGCAGTGGGTTTGGTGTTTTTTTTTGGTTTAGTGACTGCTAGTATGTCCACTTTTCCCTTTCCTATGGAAGTGTCTTGGTGGCTCTCCCAGCCAAGTTTCATTAGTGTATGTTGGATTTCAAGGGAAACAGATAATGGGTCATTTTAGTTCAGCGGTCTCCAGATAAAGAAGGACCACATTTGGTCCTACCATGCATTGTCCCTGATGAAAAAACTCCTGTGTGTCTCCCAGAGATGCTGGACACTGATTACAGCACCATGGCTGGACTGTTGGCCTCAAGGATTAGATGAGTGACCAGAAGGGCAGACTGTGGTAGTCACCATGGCTTTTCACAAGTCATCTCATGCTCCTCCTTGCATACACATGGTTGTTGTTGGTTACTGTAGAGTCAGCTCTTATTCAAAGCAACCTTAGTAGAACATTGCCTGGTCCCTGCGCCATCTTCTTGATCGTTGGTATGCTTTTCCAGCACTGTATCAGACAATGGTCTGTTGCGATCCATAAGGTTTCCACTGGTCAATTTTTGAAAGTAGACTACCAGGCTTTTCTTCCTTGTCTGTCTTAGTCTGGAAGCTCCTGCTGGTACTTGAAATATTGGTGGCATGGCTTCCAGCATCATAGCAACCCACAAACCATCACCGTACAATAAACTGACAGATGAGGGGGTACAGACACATGGTGGGTGTGCTCTTTGTCACACATTTGAAATTAGACATCCCTATGTGACTTTTTTTGGTCAATGAAAAGTGAGCACAAGTGACATGCGTCACTGCTGAGAAGTAGCTTGTAGAGTCAGAGTGCAGTTTGCCCATCCCCTGCCCCTATTAGAAGACTGTGGAAGCAGGTATAAAGATGAAGCCTCAATCAGTCTGTATGCCTGTGACTCTCATGTGTTAATCCACATTGGACAGTTAGTGTAAGGAAGAAATAACTATCGATTTTGTTGAACTGCTGAGCTTTGGGGATTGTTTGTTACAGCAGTATTGTCTAGACCATCCTGGTAGATATACTAGTCATCTCCCTGTCTAAATGTCCACATGTCATTGAACAGCATTTATCAAATACCTGCCTGTACTGTGCTATATCGCTAAAGTACTGACTTACACAAAGATGAATTAGACATGAATTCTGGCCTCTAGAATCTTATACTCTGTGGGGAACACAGTCAAAGAAACAGATAAATACAATTCAAGATGTCACAAATGCCATGAGACAGATGTCAACCAAGCGTTGTAGGAAAGTGAAGTGACATTAATCGCATGCTGAGTTGATAATAAAAGTACAATTAATTGACCAGGCTGGTTGGTAGATTATGTAGGTTCCACAAAATCAGAAATTTGTTTGCCTTAGTCTCTGCTATATCCCTAGCACTTCACACAGGGACTGGTGAGTAGATGTTTTATTGATATTTGTTGAATCAATGGATTTTGATTTCCATGAATATAGTAGAGGAATGAGTATTTCAGGCAAGACCATATTCCTAGGCATGGTACTTGACTTTATAATCTAAGGATTTCCACTTAGCTAGATAATATGAGGAGTCCCTGGGTGATGCAAAAATGGTTAACATGCTCAGCTGGTAACTGAAATGTTGCAGGTTCAAGTCCACCCAAAGTAACCTTGGAAGAAAGGCTTGGAGATCTGTGTCCAAAAAAATCAGGCATTGAAAACCCTATGGAGCACAGTTCTACTCTGACACACATGGGGTTGCCATGAGTTGGAATCAACTCAATGGTGACAGGGTTTTGTATGGTTTTGTTTTGGGGGTGGGGGGTGGAATATGATATGCCTAGGCTATGGAAGAGAGGCCTGGCAAATTGCTTCAATAAAGATTACAACCAAGAAAACCCTGTGGATCTCAGTTCTACTCTGTAACACACAGGGTCACACCATGAGTTGGAATCAATTCGATGGCAACAGGTTTGGTTTAGGGTAGGAAGGGGGTTGAGAGAGCCAACCGGGAGATGGGAATGGGAGTGAACCAGTGGCTCACTTCTGCAGAACCTTCTCTGTCATACAGCGAGTGCCTATTACCTTCGAGACCAGACGTCTCAAACAACTGGAGGAGAAAGGAAGAAAATGTAAATACGTGAAGTGACAAACTGCTATGATAATCCATTGCAGTGGAAACCTGAGCAACTTGATGACCTGTGTTCTCCCACAGGTTTTCAATGTTGGATATTTAAAAATATGGTGATGGACAAACATAGCATGTCTGTAGGCCATAGGCCAGTCTCAAGGCTCCAGTTTTCAAACCCTGCTTAAAGAGATGATCTGGAGTTTCAGGAAAGAAAAGTTCAAGTCCACAATCCCTTATCCACAATTTTGCAATTCTAAAAGCTGAGAAATGAAGGTTTTTTTTTTTTTTTTTTATGAGTTTGGCACAAACTCATTTGGCAGCAAAAACTGACTTAACTTACATGAAACAATTTATAAAAAAAGAAAATTTATAGTCTTCATTTATTCCTCTTTGTGTGAATATTCAGAATATTCATGCATTTCAGTATTCTGTGTTTGATTATGGGGCACGACCCCAGGGTATACTGCTAGACCCACCTCATATGGTGTATTATGCTTTTCTTAAATCCACAAAAGTTCTGAATTTTTGGAACACACTGGCCTCAGCATTTTGGATAAGGGACTAGAGACCTACAACACGATCAAACTCATAATCTTTAGGAGGGAAACGCTGATAGCAGTTTTCATGATAAACTAGCTGGAGGAGAGAAGGAAGCTAGTTAAGGAGCTGTGGCAAAATTAGTGGTGAAAAATATTGAAAGTGGCTCTAAGATGGAAGTGCTGGAAATGGAGAGATTTAAGGAATATTTCCCAGTTAGATCAACATGACTTGGTGCCCGATTGGAGGTGGGAGGTAAGCAAGGAAGGAATCCAGGATGAGTCTCATGCTTCTAGTTTGCAAGAGCGGACAGATGGTGAGGCATCTACCATGATGGAAAACCAAGAATGATTAGAAGAAGAAAAATTGTAAATGCCAGTTCGGACACATGAGTGTGTTGGAGACATGTGGTGGTTTTTGTTATTAGGTGCTCTTGAGTGGTTTCCAACTCACAGCAACCCCATGTGGCAGAGTAGAACTTCCACATAGGGTTTTCTTGGCTATAATCTTTAAGGAAGCAGATCAACAGGTCTTTCTTTCACAGAGCCACTGGGTGGGTTCAAACCACACCAACCTTTCATTTAGCGGCTGAGCGTTTAATTGTTGCACCACTAGGACTCCTTGGAGATATGTTGTAGAGAATTGGAAATGTGACTCTGAAGCCCTGGAGAGTAGCTGGTGATATGGGTACAGATTTTGGAGACTTCAGCTATACATGACATTTTCAACCCCAAAATATAATGAGGGAGGAGAGAGGTGGACCCAAGGACAGAAGACTGGTGATGCCAACATTGAGTACAATACAGAATGGGAACTGAGAAAGGACAGCCAGAGAGGTAAGACAAGAACTGGAGGAGTGGGCGCTCACAAAGGAACGAGCTTCAGGGAGGAAGATGTGCTTCACAGTGTCAAACTTTACAGAGCAGACATGTAGAATTCAAGCTGAGAAGAAAATGCCAAAATTTGCAATAAGGTCATTGGTGACTTGAGTTGGAGCAGTTTCAGGAAACTAAGGAATAAGTAATATGGGAGATAGAGTGAAATCAGTAAGCAGAAATTATTCTTTCAAGAAGTTTGGTAATGCTGGAGGAAGAGGGTGTCAGTGTCTTGAAAGGATTTAGAGTCAAGAGAAAGGGTTTGTAGGATGGGAAACTTGAATATTTCTGCAGGCTATTTGTAGGAATTAGTGCTAGGGTAAGTTAGTTGGTCAATGCGTTTGGAAGCACTAGTACTAGGATAAGGTTATCAATGTAGGAGAGAGGAAAGATAATCAAAGAGCTAGGATCATCTAGCAGCGATAGTTAAACACCCACCAACATTTGGGATGTAGAGTACAGAGTGTTTCTTAGTATACAGTTGTTGTTGGGAAGAGTTACTCAGTGAGAGGCAACATTTTTCAGCCTCCCTTGCATCCAGGTGAGGACATGTGATCACTTCTCACCAATGGAGTAGAGTGAAAGCAGTTGGAGTCTCCTCTGAGCTGAGGTGGTGAAAAAATGAGTGTACCTTCTCTACTCTTTCTTCCTCCATCTGCCAACTGGATGCAGAGGATTTTACAGCCCTAAAAGATGGCGACACCACAACATTGAAGGAGCCTGGGCTCCTGAGTCACCACCTGGAAGAAAACCAACAGTTAAGTCTAGTCGACCCTGACTCATAGTGGCCCCAGGTGTGTGGGAGTAGAAGTGTGCTCCATAGGGTTTTCAATGACTGATTTTTTGGAAGTAGATTGTTAGACCTTTCTTTGGGGACACCTGGGTGGACTCAAACCTCAACCTTTCAGTTAGCAGCCAATGGCATTAACTGTTCGCTCCACCCAGAGGGAAGTCTCTCATTATCAGGGAAAATCCACAGTGGACTATGACATGAGTGAGAAACAGGTTGTCTTAATCACTGAAATATGGGGTTTGTTTCAGCAGTTAGTGGCACTCTAACTAATACAGTCTGCTTATATATGCTGCTACTGGAAACCATGGTGGCATAGTGGTTAAGCGCTACAGCTGCTAACCAAAATGTTGGCCGTTTGAATCCACCAGGCGCTCCTTGGAAACTCTATGGGGCAGATCTACTCTGTCCTATAGGGCCGCTAGGAGTCAGAAACAACTCGATGACAATGGTTTTGGTTGGTTTGGTATATATGCTCCCAGATTTCATACTGCTGGGTCCCTGCCATCTGCCAGAGAGTTTATCCCCTACTTTGACCCACCAACGACCATCTGGCTGGCAGCAACTACCATCTGTCCCATCGCGACTAAAGGTCTCTCATTCACTCAACACAAATGTGTTTATTCTCCTGCTATGCAAATGGGTGGCACAATGGTTAACGCAATTGGCTGCTAACTGAAAGTCCAACACAGAGGTGCCTGGAAGAAAGGCCTGGTGATTTACTTCCAAAACATCAGCCATTGAAAACCCTGACACACATGGTGTCATCCTGAGTCAGAACTGGCTCGACAGCAACAGGTTACTTGTATGAGTCATGCACTGTACAGAGAGACAGTGGTAAAGCCATAACCAGGGCAGATCCTTGCCTTCATGTAGCTTATCGTCTAATGAAGCAGACAGACAGTAAAGAGATAAACATATAGTGTCAGGTAAGAATATGAGTTATAAATAAATAAATAAATAAATAAGCGTTATAAATAAATAAATAAATCAGAATAAAGGGAGAGAAGTGATGGGTGGGGTGCAGGGCAATTAAAAAAAATTTTTTTTTTTAATTTTGGTGAAAGTGTACACAGCCAAAGATATACCATTTCAACAATTTCTACATGTACAATTCAGTGACATTGGCTATATCCTTTGCAATACTACCATTCTCACTATCCTTTTCAAAATGCTTCCATCACCATTATCTTGAACTCACTACCCCTAAGCTTCCGAACCAGCCTTTCAAGTTGCCGTTTTCAATAAGCTGATCAGAAAGATCACTTTGAGGATGTGACATGAATGCAGAGACTTATGCTAAGCAACTGAGCAAGCCAAGGCAAGAGCTGGAGTAAAGGTAACTTAGACAGAGGGAGCAGCTTGTACAAAAGCCCAGACAAGGGAAATGCTTGGCATCGCTGCAGAGCAACAAGGAGCCCGGCATGGCTGGAGCCCCACAAACAAGGGGCCAGGCAGTGGTGAGAGGTGAAGCAGAAAGATAACCAGGTGCCAGATCATGGTGGGCCGTGGTAGGGATTTTGAGTCTGATTCTAAGAAATAGGGGAGCCACTGACCCTGCTTAGGTCCCTGGGTGGCACAAATGGTTTGCACTAAGCTAGTAACCGGAAACCCTGGTGGTGTAGTGGTTAAGTGCTATGGCTGTTAACCAAGAGGTTGGCAGTTCGAATCCTCCAGGCGCTCCTTGGAAACTCTACGGGGCAGTTCTACTCTGTCCCATAGGGTATCTATGAGTCGGAATTGACTCGATGGCAGTGGGTGGAAGCTAGTAACCAAAAGGCTAATGGTTTGAACTCACCCAGTGGCACCAGAGAAGAACAGCCTGACAACCTGCTTCTGTAAAGATTACAGCTGAGAAAACCCTATGGAGCAGCTATAATCTGTAACACATGGTATCATCATGAGTCAGAATCAACTTGATGGTAATGGGTACGGGCTGGGGTTTGACCCTGTTTATCTCCCAGGTGAGCTTTGGTGGCACAGTGGTTAAGCCTCAGCTGCTAACTGAAAGGTCTGCCATTCAAACCCACCAGTCGTTCTGCAGGAGAGAGATGTGGCAGTCTGCTTCTGTAAAGGTTACAGCCCTGGAAACCCTATGGGGCAGTTCTACCCCATCCTATAGGGTTGCTATGAGTTGGAATCGACTCGATGACAGTGGGGGTTTAGTTTTTGATTTAGCTCTCAGGCAGGCAGGATTTCTCCCACCACTCCCCAAGAGCCCCACCTTCCCTGCAGACCTGCCCCCAAGCTCCATCAATTCACCCTGAGCTCACCTGGGTGCTGACCAGTCAGCTGCAGTGTGCATTTACCAAGGATCAACAGGGCAGAGCAGTAGCCTTCTTCATGGGGAAGTGAGTCCTCTGCAAAGAAAACAAAGTCCGCAGGCTTACTAGGGAAGCAGCAGCACCCACGAGGCAGGGGAGCTAAGTCTATATTTGAAGTGAGAAGCACGCAGGCAGGCGAGCGGGAGTCCAAACACAACTGCTTGTGCCTTATGCCAACGCAAATGAGTCATTTTGCCTCCTGGAGTTTCAGGAAGTTCCTCATCTCTGATACAGAGCCATCCCTCATACTAGAAGGCTGCAAAGATATGCAGGAAGGCTTGGGGCCTCGCAGACAGACGGTTTTCACAGTCACAGTGGCTCACATTTGCAAACTGCACTCACCCTCCTGCTTTCCCATCTCTGACACCCTGTCTTCACAACAATCTAAGAGGGGACTGGCAAGCTATGTTTTACAAATGAGGAAATTCTGGCTCAGAGTGGTGAAATGTTACGCCTATTGTCAAAAACCTCATGATGGGGTTAGTCTCGTGAATTTCAAAAGTGTAATCGTTACTTCCCTGCTGGAAGTCATCATGGAAACTTAAATTTTAAGACTCTTCCCATGTTCTACAAGGCCTTAAACTAGAGATCGGCAAACTATGGCCCACTGCTGGTTTTTGTAAATAAAGTTTTATTGGAACACGGCCATGCTTATTCATTGACTTGTCATCTATGGCTGCTTTTTCAAGCTGCAACAGGAGAGTTGAGGAGTGGTAACAGAGATTATATGGTCCGCAAAGCTGAAAATATTGATCATCCGGTCTTTGCAGAATGAGTTTATCAACCAATAACCTCCACAATCAGCTCCCCCCCACCTTTCTTCTCTTATCTCCTCCACTCTCCTTTCTGCTCGCTCTTTTTTTTAAAGTAAAAAATAATCTTTTTTTAATATTATTGCACCGTTTGTTTATGCAAATAACATGTGTGTTACACATTTTTTTGCCAACCATGCCCTCCCTCCGCCCCGGTATTTTTGTAAGCACACAATGCTAATTTTTTTACAACGATACGTAGAAAATATTAATACAGCACTGTGGGGCAGGATGCGGTTGGTAAAAACCATAACAGATACGTAAAAATACTACATACATATAACAATACATTTGCCATTTCCACATTTATTGCATGTACAATTCAGTGACATTAAACCCACCAAACCAAACACATTGCCGCGGACTCCATTCTGACTCCTAGCAACTCCATAGGACAGCGTAGAACTGCCCCATAGGGTTTCCAAGGAACACCTGGTGGATTTGAACTGCTGACCTTTTGGTTAAGAGTAGTAGCTCTTAACCACTACAGCACCAGGGTTTCCTCACTGACATTAGCCAAGTTTATTATGTTGTACTGCTCACTCTTTTCCAGGCACATTGATCTTCCTGCACTTCCCCAGACAAGTCAGGCTTTTCCTGCCTGAGGGCCTTTGCACTTGCCATACTTTCCGCCTGAAAAACTCCCCCAATGATTTTCACATGCTGGCTTCCTTTCAAATTTGAAGTCTCAGGTCAGATCCTGTCTCCTCAGAGAGGCTTTCTGCCATCTCTAACTAACATGGCCCCCACTCCTGTCTCAAGTTCACTCTTCTGCATTTTCTGGCAGCATGTATCACCTTCTGAATTATCCTATTTGTTTGTGTACTTATTGTTGAAGCTTTCCACTAGAATGAAAGCTCCATGGAAACAGGTGCCCAACTGTCTTATTCACAATTAAATCCCTGATATATAGAATAGTGACTGACACATAGCAGGAGCTCCATGTTGTTCCTGTTGTTGTTAGTTGCCGTTGAGTCAATCCTGATCCATGGCAACCCCATGTGTGCAGAGTAGCACTGCTTCATAGGGTTTTCAAGGCTTTAACCTTTCAGAAATAGAGCACCAGACACCATCTTCTGAGGTGCCTCTTGGTGGGTATAACCGCCAACCTTTCAGCTTGTAGTTGAGTGCTTGACCATTTGCACCACCTAGGGATTCCTAGGATCTCCATAGTCAAGTGCTAAATGAATTAACAAATAAGTCGTAACTATTGTTAGTCTACATTGAGGTTTCTCAGCCTTGGCACTATTGACATAACTCTTTGTTGTGGGGGCTATCTTGTGTGTTGTAGAATATTTGGCAACATCCCTGGCCTGTACCTAATAGGCTGCAGTAGCATTCTCTAGTTACGACATTTAAAATGTCTGCAGACATTGCCAAGTACCCCAGAGGGGGACAGGACAAAATTACCCTTGATTGAGAACCCCTGATCTATATGGTTTGAAGTTGCCCTTGGAGCTTAAAATAAAACAGCAAGCTTTTACACAAGACCACAATCATTCCAGATTTCTAATTAATTATAGTTGTACCTAAGGGTGACCTCTGCTTCAGGGCCAGCTCCTTGATAAGTTGATGGAAATTGCTCCTTGAAGGGAGTGTCAATATTGTTTTGGAAACAGAGGTCTCAAGTTAGAAATCACAATAATGCTTCCAGTAGGGAATGATGAATAACTGGGGAGCCAGAGTGTACAGAGGTACAAGCCTTTACCTCGTTGTGGACAGACATAAACATAAAGAGATGTTGTTTTACAACAAGATGGCAGGGGGAGGAGGCCATGTGGACAGAGTGGCCAAGGGGCTCTTTGGGGGACTTGGCCATTTACAGGGAATCAGAATTATTAATGTAAGTGCTTTGTTAAGTCTTTTTCCATGACAAGAAGAAAAATGGATGAGAACACAGACAGAGCAAATGCACTGACTGGCAGGGCCACCTGCTCTCTCTAGGGTCCGTCGATGAAGGAAGATGTGGAAAGTCATTTAGTGATCTTGTTCTGATGAGGAAAATGCTGAGTGCAGGAGCCTGCTAGAGCTGCAGGCTGGCTGCTGCTGCCCCTTTTGATGTAGAAGCTGGCCAATACATTTTGCTCAGTTCCTGGGGATGGTTTCTATTTTAATAGCTCTGGCCCCTGTGGGGCACAGCTTAATGGGCCACCCGACAGAGAGAACCATGACTCCCCAGAAGGATGGTTGTCCTCTGGCAGATGGCCCATGGGGAACTGTGATGTTAGCAAAGATGAAGGACTCAGGTCAGGACAAGCTGCCCTGACGCATCAGCGGCACTTTCTGATGCAAGTGAGAATTAGAGGGGAGACACTGAGTGACACCATCAGTGCCCAGAAACCTTGCCTGCCAAAATAAGTAAATTTCTCTCAACTGACTCCCCCTGGGTCCCTTTTTTCCCTTCTGGCAGGCTCCAGTGACCCATCCTGCTTCCTGCTCCTAGTCGCAGCTTCCAGTACTTCCTCTGTTCCTCAGACTTTGTCTCCCACCAAAGGCTGGGCACAGCTAGGGTGTAGTCTTGGCTCCCAATGTTCGCTGGAGAAAGCAAGTGCATAGTCTTTCTATCCTAGGCTGTTGATACTAGAAAATAGCCAGGGGTGAATGAAAATCACCCAAGAAGGAAATGAATATAGTAGAATTTGTTGTTTTTATTTAGCACCCATTTCCCCTTCTGATCATATTTCTCTCATTTTGAAGGTTTCTACCATCCCCTAACTCTCAGTCCTTGAGGTCTGGGTTGTGGCTAAACTCAGCCTCACTGGATTCAGGGGTAGGAACATGACCCAGGCCTGGCCACATGGGATTCCACCCTTTTGTTCAGGGTGATGGTTTCAGAGATGGGCAAATAACGCAGGTCAATCAAATTGTCATTAATTCAAGGATTTATGCTGAAGAATTTAGGGAAGTGGAATGCTCCTTCTGCCTGGATTGAGGAGAGAACAGGGTGAATGCCAGAAGATGCTGGATGCCATCTTGCCACCACAGAGGGAGAGCCTGCCGACAGGGTCAACAGTAAAAAGCAGAACCAAGAGATGGGGACAGCATGAGGGGATCCTGAAGACATAGAGAGCATCTGGGTACAACCATGCCTGAAGGATCTCTACCTCTGAACTTTTCAATTACCCAGAATATAAATTACATAAAGTATTTCTTTTCTCAAGCATGCTAGAGCTGGTCTTTGCATCTCCTGCAAAAAACAAATCTTGACTTTCAACCTACAAAAATTTCTCAGAGCCATAGTCTTTAGTCACATTACTGTTCCTAAGCCCCTTTCTTAGGCCATAGCTGGGTAATCCTCACATCCTAGAGTTATCCTCCTTGAACCCCAATGCTGGAAGCCACAGAGTAAATACTTACTGAGCACATAATATGTGTAAGGCACCCTGCTTGGTTCTTTACCTGGGCTTTTTCATTTAACTCAAGTTATTAGAATAGGTGGTAGATAATTTTATCCCCAATTTAAAGATGAAGAAACTGAGGCTCAGAAAGCAAAGTAAATGCTACAGGTCATACAGCTAGTAAGTGGCGGGGTGAGTATTCAAACCTAAGTCCTCTTCCCTTGGTTGTATAAAACTCTTCTCCTGCTAAAGCCTGAAGCTACAGTTAGGCAGAGCAAGAGTCACGTACGGCTTGGCTATTCAGTAATAATGATACGATTAGCTCCTTGAGCATTTATTTACTGTTAGCCCAAGCCCTGGGAGAAGTACTTTGCCTATAATATTTCTAATACACAACATTGTGAGATAGGGGTTACTTCTTTCATCATCACCCCTATTTTGTGAATGAAGATACCGAGGCTCAAAGAGCTTAAGATAACCTGTCCAAGGTTGTACAGCTAGTTCCAGAAGAGATGGGATACAAAACCAAGAAGACTCCTCAGCCAGTGCTCCTTCCTCTAGGCCAAATTTCCTCCCAAACCTCTTAGAGCTTTACTTTTTCTCCCACCCCCATGTAGCCCTGATTTGTAAAGAAAGTTCTTCTTCAGGAGGACCCACTTAAATGCTTCATGCAGGAAAAGCTTCACTCCCTAGTGAAAATAAGTTACTTGAAGTATCTTATTTATTGATTTATTCATGTTCTACACACCCATAGACATAGCAGGTACATCATAAATACTTACTGAAGAAATCAAGGCAATCCTATACATTTTCCAGGCCTTTAAAATCTCCATATAGACCATTTGTCTCAAATGTGGAAATGGAGATTTACCCAAAAAACCTGCAAAAAAAAAAAACCAGTAATTCCATGCCTACTGAATCAGAATATCTGAGAACAAGAGTAGGAATCTGCACGTGAAGAAGCATCCAGATGATACTTTTGTGCATCAAAATTTGAAAGGCATTCTGCTACACAGCAACAACCTGAAGGACAAACCTATACTTCATTCTTTCATTCAACAAATTTACTAAATGTTTCCTATGCAATATGCACCTCGTTAACCACTGAGAATAAACAGTAGCCAGGATCCCTGCCCTCACAGAATCTGGCAGAGGAAAGCATACAGGTAATTACAAAAGCCATCATTTACTTAAATTATGCCAAGTTTTGTTGGAACACATAATGGCAGGACTTGATTTTGTTGGGGGCGGGGGTATGGGGGAAGAGGGGATCACTATAGGCTTTGTGGACCAAGTGATATTCATGTTGGGCTCTGAGGTTGGGTAGGAAATAACCAGGTATAGAGGGAAATGAAATGTGGCAGGCATAAGGAACAACATGTGCAAAGCCCTTGAGGCAGCAAGGTGAAAAGAAGGTTCTAGAAATGAAAGTAAAGGGAGAGGTCTACAGCTTGGAAAGTGAAGGTGAGGGTGCTACATTATGAAGCTAGGGCAGCAGATCATGGAGGGGTTCGTACACCATAATCAGATTTGACTTTTTAACATATCAGGGCACCTGCTTTGTAGAAAAGAAATAAGAAAAGAACAAGAGTGGAAGCAAGAAAATCAAAGGAGAGCCTCTTGCTATCTAACTAGGCAAGAGAGGAAGGTGATCTGGACCAGGGTGGTTTTGCAGACAGTGGGCAGAAGCAATATTTATTTGGAAATAAAAGTGACAAATCTCGGTGATTGATCAGATAACAGATGCAACGATAAAGGAAAAGAGAGAGTCGCAAATGATTAGATGGAAACTTCAGAAGAGAATCAGATTTAGGTCAAGTAATATGACAAGCTCAGTTTTGAAAATATAAATTTAAGTATGTATCAGTTAAGGCTCAATTGCAGGCAGTAGACACCACTCTAGTTATTTTAAGCAGAAATGAATTAATACTTGGAATTAGGTACTTTCTCAGCTATCTGTTATAGCTTAGCAAACCACCCTGAAACATTGTGCCTTATAACAACAGCCGCTTACTCATATTACTAGTCTGTGTCCTGACAATTTGGACTGGGTTTAGCTGGGCAGTTCTTCTGATCTTGGCTGGGCTCACTCTTGTCTGTGGTCAGTCAGCATTAAATGAAAAGGCTCCGATTCTGGTTGGCTGGCTGCTGGCTGGAGGTAATGAGGGCCACTGGGCCACATGCCTTTCATCACTGAGCAGGCTGGCTTAAGCTATTCACATGGCTACTGGGAGGGCTGCAAAAGACAAGGTATGTGCAAAGCCTTAAGGTATAGTCTTGGAATGAGCACAATGTCACTTTGAGTTTATTCTGTTAGCTAATGCAAGTTACAAGGTCAGTCCAAATTCCAGGAGTAGGGAAATAGACTTCACTTCTTGATGGTTTGGCTTTGGTATCCCTGAGTATAGCAAACAGTTAACACACTTGGCTGCTAACAGAAGGTTGGAGGTTCAAGTCCACCTAGAGGTACCTTGGAAGTAAGTCTTGGCAATCCACTTCCAAAAACTCAGTCATTGAAAACCCTACGAAGCATAATTCTACTCTGACACACATGGGGTCACCATGAATTGGAATCCACTCAAAAGCAACTGTTTTTGTTGTTGTTGTTGTTTGATTATTTTCTTCATGGGAGGCATTGCAAAATCTCATTGCAAAAAGGTATGGATACCATAGGGGGCACAGTTATGGAGACTTCCTAGACATGTTCAAATGCCTCACAGGATTGGTTTACTACGTTAAAAGGCGTGAGACCATAGTCTCATGGAACAACTCAGTCAACTGGCATAGCATAGTTTATAATGTTCCACATGCTAGTCTGGTGAGTAGGATCTAGGATCTTAAAAGGTTACAAGTGGCCGTGTAAGATACAACTATTGGTCTCTACTTGTCTGAAGCAAAAGGGGATGAAAGAAACCAAAGACCCAAAGGAGAAACTTGTTCACAGGACTGACAGCCCACATGAACCACAGACTCTTCTAGCCTGCGACCAGAAGAACTAGATGGTGCCTGACTACCACTAACGAAAGCTCTGATCAGGGACACAATAGAAGGACCCAGATAGAATGGGAGAAAAATGTAGAACAAAACTCAAATTCCTAAAAGAGTCCAGACTAACTGGACTAGTAGAGACTGGAGGAACCCCCAAGACTATCACACTAAGATGCCCTTTGAATTTGGAACTGAAGTCATTCCTGGAAGTCACCTTTTAGCCAAATAATACATTGGCTTATAAAATAGACAATATTGCCCATGAGTAATGTGCTCCCTTAAACAATCAACTATATGAGACCAAATGGTCAACATTTACCCCAAAGCAAAGATAAGATAGAAACAAAGATGAGATCAATGGAAACAGAACAAACAGAATGGAAATAATGAGAATGCTAGCACATTGAGAAAACTGTAACGAATGTCACGGAACAATTTGTATAAAAATTGTTAAATGGGAAACTAAATTGCTGTGTAAACTTTCACCTAAAACACAATACCAAAACTGTTGTCATAGAGTTGATTCCAACTCATAGTGACCCTATCGGATGGAGTAGAACTGCCCCAATGGGGTTTCCAAGGAGAGGCTGGTGGGTTTGAACTGCTGACCTCTTGCTTTGCAGCCAAGGTCTTAACCACTGTGCCATCAGGGCCCCAAAATACAATAAAAAAAATTTTTTTTAAGGCATGGATATAGAGAGGAGTAAGAAATCATGGCCATTTTTGCGAACCATCTACCGCATGTACTTACAAAATCATTGGAAGGACTGGAGGAATAGGTTCTATGCTCAGCCTCTAGAAATGACTCTGAGAACTGCCTTCAGCCTTTACCACGATCAAAATCAAGGGGTTACAGTCAGGACCACTGAGTTCAACAATTCATCACTATCACTGTGATCCAAAGATCAAGAAGCCCATTTTGCTGCCACCTGAGCAGCACCTGCCTTTCATCCAGTAAGTCATGCCTGGAGATTGGAAACCTGCTGCAGAAAAAGCCAGCATTCCAGCCACTGCAGTGGGAAGATACCCTCCACCTTCTAATCCCATGCAAGGGCATATAATTGGTGAAACCTGCTTTTTATCCAGAATTCCAGCTGCAAGGGAGACTGGGAAATGTAGTTGTTTGCTTTCCAGCCTCTATGGTACAGGAAGGCACTTTAGAAGGAGTTTGGAGAAGATGCTGGGTGCCAAACCACCACATATAGGTCAAGGTGATCATAAGCAAACCAAACAGAAATGCTAAGAAAGCAACTGGATAAATGCAACTGCAACTCAAGTAGGGGGTCTGGGCTGATCTGAGTTTTGAAGAGATCTGGGGGTTGGGGAGCATGGTCAGGGAATTCATAGCTGTATGCCTAGGACTCATGGAAAGGCCATTTCCAGAATATATTTACTATTCTGTTATAGCTCCCATTGTCTCTGTACTTCTTGCTGCAAGAGAGCTATACTAGAAACATCCATAAATTACATTGAGGAGACAATTGAGCTTGTTACTCGGTAGCTCTGTGTCTTTGGCTACCCTCCTTCCTTCCACAGTCTCAGTTCTTTCCCGAGTACCGCAGGATGAGTAGGGACGACCCACAAAGGTGACTCTCAAAAGCCCATTTCAGCAACAAAACCTAGGAAAGTTCCTTGTCTCCCTGCACAGGTATGATTCATCCTCCCTCTCCAAGTCTCTTTGGTGAATGTACTCCGCCCAGCAGGTAGGAGAGGTTACTTACTTGACACTTAGCAATTACAGCAAGGAAGGTGCTCTCCCCTGCTGAGCAGCAGCTGTGCCCCTCACACAGGGTCCCTGCCTTCTCCTGCCCATTCACCTGTCACATCTGCACACACCTACTCCTATCCTGCCAATTACTATCTACGGGGCAATTACAAGACATAATCCAGTTACCATACAAGGGCAGGTTAATGGCTATGATCTAAGTAAGCCTCTAAGTCCACCCATTACAGACTCACTGCTTACTTAGGGACAGCCAGGTGGTCTGTAAGAATGTTTGGAGACCAGAGAGCTTTGTCCTGTGAGATTATTCAGTAGCTCTAAAGGATCAGCTGAGAGAGGTAACTAAAGATGGAAAAAGAAAAATCTAAAAATTTAGCAGCTCCATCTTTTTTTTTTTATCTATTATAGAATATGGGAAAGAATTTGGACAAGATAGTACTCCTGACATACAATTGAAAAAAGAACCCTGTCTATGTATTTAGAGGCCACCTGCACTTAGCAGAATGGTTGGCATCTGATGTTTTAGTCTTCTTACTGTTGTTGTTGTTGTTGGCCTTTCTTCCGTAGCACTGCTGGATAGGTTTGAACTGCCAACCTTTAGGTTAGTAGTCAAGCATAAACCATTTGTACTACCCAGGGACAGATTTGTACTCATAACACCCTCTAAGTCATCCTTCAAACAACTATGTGCTCTTTCTGAAATGCAAACATCATTGTGTTTTTCCCTATTTATAAACTTTTGATGACTCCCATGGCCCTCCTTCCAGCAATTCTGCTTCAAGACTGCTACATCAAATCCTGCATGAGTGTTCAGCCTGCCAGGAGGCTACTGCAGTAATCTAGATAAGAAGTGACATAAAAAATGAGGGAGTCTCAGCAAGAGTGGAGATGGTAGGTAGCAGACATGGAGTATGCTTGGGAGAAAGGCTGTCAGCCCACAGAATTTGGCAGTGCAGGGGTTGAGGAAGTAAAGAAACTGAGAATGACTCCTAGTTGTTTTGGCTTCCTCTACTGTCTTGGATGTAGTACAGGTAGAATGCTCTTTTGAAGTGAGGATGCTGAGACTTCATCTCATGTATTTTGGACATGTTACTAGGAGGGACCAGTGGAGAAGGACACCCTGCTTGGTAAAGTAGAGGATCAGCAAAAGAGAGGAAGACCCTAAAAAAGAAGGATTGACACAGTGCCTGCAACGATGGGTTCAAGCATAGCAACTATTGTGAGGATGGCACAGGACTGAGTAGTGTTTCATTCTGATGCTTGTAGGGTCATTATGAGTCGGAACCAACTCATTGGCACCTAACAACAACAACACTGGATGAGTTGCGTTGCCATTCCGATCTGGGAGAACAATGAATTTGGTGAATAAAAGTAAAAAGTTTGTCCTTGTTACATATGAGATGTCCATAAAATGTTCAACTGGACATGAGAAATAGACGTATGGCTATATGAACCTAAAGTAGAAGAAGGTCAGAGCAAGAGACGGTAATTTCAGCATTATCATCAAATACATGGTTTATAAAAGCTTGAACTGGGCGACATCACTCAAGAAAAGACTATGAACAAGAAAAGGACCCTGGAATGAGCCCAGGGACACTCCATCATTTGGGAATCAGGCAAAGGATAACAAACTGGGAGAGGAGAATGACAAAGCTAGTGAGGTAGGAGAAAAAGCAGGAGAGTGTGGTGTCACCAAAGCCAAGAGAAGCCCAGCACCCAAATAGATGAGGATAGAAAAGTCCAACCAATCACCCCTTCTGGAGGTTGTTTGATCAATGATGCCATCCACAGAGGAAGGGAAGCACTTACAGAGGAAATGATGTCAGGTAAATAACTATCTGATAATCAATAGCCATATCAGGCAGAAGCATATTTCAAGAGTAATTACAAGCTAAAATCACAGATCAGGGTTTGAATTAATTTTAAGAGTTTGATCTGATAAGACTGAGTCTCACAAGTAGGTAGAGACGGGCTAGACAAGGAAATATCCTGGGAGATCCCACTCCAACATCTGGATGATGTTTCTCAAGTGTCCACTTATTTAAAAAAATAATAATAAAGGTCTTAATATTTGACTTATAATTGTCTGGTAATGCTTCTAACTGTAGTTAATCCTTGCCTTTCATGCAGGAGACCCAGGTTCAATTTCCAGCCAATGTACCTCAATGCAGACACCACCCACCTGTCAGCGGAGTCTTGTGGGTTGCTAAATATTCATGTGGCAGTGATATTTCCAGACTAAAAAGGGACTAGGAAGAAAGGACTGGTTATCTACTTCCAAAAATCAGCCCATGAAAACCCTATGACTCACACAGCCTCATCCCATTGGGTACGGGGTTGTCATAGTGGGGGGCCAACTCAGTGGACACTAACAAAAACACAATCAGTTGTAGTTTCAAAGGCAAAACAAATTACATCTTCATTTTCACAAACCTTTTTGATATCTGGCATTGCCTTCATTACCTTTTGCTCTGTCACCAACAGAAATCACAGATATTTTTATATCATATTACAGTTGTTGCAGGTATTTCAAAATATTGTTCACACTCATCTCCTACTTCAAAGGAGACCTGCTACTAGATATTATTATTTTATGAATTAATAAAGACGTACATATATTACCATATCACAATTTTTTGTTTTGCTTTTTTTTATTAACTTTTATTAAGCTTCAAGTGAACGTTTACAAATCCAGTCTGTCACATATAAGTTTACATACATCTTACTCCGTACTCCCACTTGCTCTCCCCCTATTGAGTCAGCCCTTTCAGTCTCTCCTTTTGTGACAATTTTGCCAGCTTCCCTCTCTCTCTATCCTCCCATCCCCCCTCCAGACAAGAGATGCCAACACAATCTCAAGTGTCCACCTGATATAATTAGCTCACTCTTCATCAGCATCTCTCTCCCACCCACTGACCAGTCCCTTTCATGTCTGATGAGTTGTCTTCGGGGATGGTTCCTGTCCTGTGCCAACAGAAGGTCTGGGGACCATGGCCACTGGGATTCCTCTAGTCTCAGTCAGACCACTAAGTATGGTCTTTTTATGAGAATTTGGGGTCTGCATCCCACTGATCTCCTGTTCCCTCAGGAGTTCTCTGTTGTGCTCCCTGTCAGGGCAGTCATCGATTGTGTCTGGGCACCAACTAGTTCTTCTGGTCTCAGAATGATGTAGGTCTCTGGTTCATGTGGCCCTTTCTGTCTCTTGGGCTCTTAGTTGTTTTGCTTTTTAAATGTTTTGAAAACTGAATTTCAGTAACTTTTTGGTAAACCTTTGTGTGTTATTTTATAGGTTTAAAAGCATTGTTTTGAAAAGGGGTCCATAGGTTTTAATAGGTTGCCAAAGGAATCCATGATATGAAAAGATTAAGAGATTTGAGTCTGGAAGGAAGTCTGGCCCCAGTGGGGAACTGCTTCAGGAAAAACATGGAAGACAGATGACTCCTGGTGCAAACCTGATCCAGATGAGAAGGTACTCCAGAAGTAAGATACCATAGATGAGAAGAAGAACAGAACTGAGTGGAAAATCAAGAAAGAATCAAGTAGGTGAAATTAAAACATTTGTCTTACTTATGTAGTGCTGCTATAACAGAAATACAAGTGGATAGCTTTAACAAACAGAAGTTTATTCTCTAACAGTCCAGTAGGCTAGAAGTCTGAATATTCAGGGCACCAGCTCCAGGGGAAAGCTTTCTCCCTCTGTAGGCTGGGGAGGAGGGTCATGTCATCAATCTTCCCCTGGTCTAGGAGCTTCTCAGCACAGAACCCCAGCTCCAAAGGACTCACTCTGCTCCTGGCATTACTTTCCTGGTGATATGAGGTCCTCCTGTCTCACTGCTCACTTCTTTCTTTTATACCTCAAAAGAGGTTGGCTCAAGATACAATCAAATCTTGTAGATTGGGTCCTGCCTCATTAGTATAACTGCCTTAAATCCTGACTTATTAACATCATAGAGGTAGGATTTACAACACATAGAAAAATCACATCAGATGACAAAATGGTAGACAATCACACAATACTGGGAATCATAGCTTAGCCAATTTAACACACATTTTGGGGGAACACAACTCAATCCATAACAACATTGTATTCTTAGTACTGAAATAGACAGCAAAAAAACAAGCATTCACTTTTTAAAAGCTTAACTTGGATTAGGCCTGGGCAGAAACACCCAAAACAGCAATTTCATAGAAAAGGCTAAAAAAAGACAATAGTGTGGGTGATCAGTTGTTATGTTAATGATCCCCAATATAGGGTTGCCTGATTTAGCAAATAAAAATACAGGGCTATTCAACCATAAAGAGAAACGAGATTCTGACACATGCAACAACATGGATGAATCTTGAAAATATTATGCTAAGTGAACCAAGTCTGACACAAAAGACAAATGTTGTATGACCCCCATTTATATGAAATACCTAGAATAGGCAAATGCATAGAGACGGAAAGTAGGTTAGTGGTTACCAGGGATGGGGGGAAGGAGGAATGGGGACTTACTGCTTAACGAGCACTGAGTTTCTGTTTGGGGTGATGGAAGGCTTGGAAATAGACAGTGGTGATGACTGCACAACACTGTAAGTACAATTAAGGTCACTAATTATACACTTAAAATGATTAAAATGACAAATTTCATATCTATTTTATCATACAAAAAAAATACAGGACACCCAGTTACTAAATTTGAATTTTAGGTAAGCAAAAAAAATTTTTTTCAGCATCAACTATGTCTCACATGGTAACCCTGTGCTACGGCTGCTAGCCAAAAGATTGGCAATTTAGTTTGAATCCACCAGGTGCTCCTCGGAAACTCTATGGGGCAGTTCTACTCTGTCCTGTAGGGTCTCTATAAGTGAGAATCGACTCGATGGCAACAGGTATGTCCCAAATAATTCATGGGACATACTTACACTAAAAAATACTATTCTTTGTTTACCTGAAATTCAAATTTAACTGGGTGCCCTGTATTTTATCTGGCAACCATACCAATGAATCATGCCTCCCAGTAGCCATACCTTTGCACCATCTCTTTCCATGCTGACTCTGTTGATGCTGTTTGTCCACGTGACTTGCTTTGGCCAAAGAGATGCCAGCAAATGTAACTGAAGCAGAGGCTTGGTGCAATGAGACTCACCCTCTTGGAATACTGCTGCTACCATGGGAGGAAACTCAGTTTAGCCTTATTGAGGATGAAAGACACCAAGAAGAGAGACGCCCAGCTGACCCAGACCCAGATGACCTTCTAGCTGAGTGCAGCTGCGTAAGCCAGATCAGGTGAGCCCAACAGAACCTCCCAGATTGCCAACCCATAGAATTGTAAGAATTACTAAATCGTTGTTGGTTTAGGCCCATACGTTTTAGAGGTGGTTTGTTATGTAGCAATAGATAGCCGATACAGTACATCTTTTTATAATTCACTTAACAAAAACTCTGGAGCACCTACTATATGTAAGCTACTGAAATAGGACTGCCATAAAAAGTAACATGAACTGGGTGGCTTAATACAACATAAATTTGTTCTCTCACAGTTCAGAAGGACAGAAGTCCAAATCAAGGTGTCAGCAGGGTTGGTTCCTTCCGGAGTCTCTGAGGGAGAAATCATCCCATGTTCCTTTCCTAGCTTCTGGTGGTTGCTCACAATACTTGGTGTTCTTTGGCTTGTAACTGCATCACTCTGATCTCTGCCTCCATCATCAAATGGCTGTCTTCTCTTTGTGGGTCTCTACGTTCAAATCTCTCTCTCCTTTGTCCTATAACGAGACCAATCACTGAATTTAGAGCCCCTCCTAAACCAGTATGACCTCATCTTAATTTGATGACATCTGCAAAGACTCTCTTTCCAAATAAGGTCACATTCACAGGTATGGGGGGTTAGAACTTGATCACATCTTTTAGGGACAACAATTCAACCTACTACACCAACCTACAAAATACTCATCACTAAACACCTGCCCATCACTTTCAATAACCGTAGTTCTAGAGACTCAGCTTACCTTCTGTGGAAGGGACAGAAGGGAGGAGGGAGGAAGGATGAAGGGATGAAGGAAGAGAGGCAGGTTAGTAATTGAAGGAATGATTGAAAGGATAAATAAGTTAATGAATGAATGGTGAGAACAGAAGATTGGAGATCATCTGATAATCTGATAAAATGGCCTCCGATTATCCAGTAAGATTAAGAGGAAGATCAACTGCTTGAGGGTGGTGGGAGTGAGGAAAAGTGTGGGCTCCAGAGACAAGAAGAGCTTAACCAGCATCGACTAAGACAAGCAATAAGGCAAAGGTGCGGGGGTGTAGCAAGACTGATCTGCAAAGCACTGGTCTTTGATGGCCCAGGAGGAAGGGCAGAGAAAGGTGTACGAGCAGAGAAGCTACAGCAGAAGGAGAAAGGAGTATTAGGGGTAGTGGTGGCATCCCCAGACCAGTTCACCCTGGAGTAAAGTCTGAGTGGGGAGCATGTGACATTCCCTGCACTAAGTTCTGCTCAAAGTAAATGAGAAGCACTAACTGGTGATGAAATAAACAGGGAGAGTTCACTGCAAAAGGTCAGTGAGGACATTAAGCTGCCTGGGCATTATGTGTTGGGATCATCGGTTTCTGAGGCTGTGCAGGTTAATGCGATGGTCAACGAGATCAGCCCATGCTGAGAGCTCTTAATTCTGTCCTAAATTAAGGCAATTGAGATCATTTCATTAGCAATCTTCTAAAGTTTTCTCACTCTGGAGAGGAAAAATTACTTCCATTTTATTCTGATTTCTGAGAAAATTAGACTAGGCCCTAAGACTGTGCATGTAAGCACTTTCAAAATTATGAAGTATTATAAATATGCAAGAGTTTGCTGTTGTTAAACAACAAAGTTGGCTTAGAAAGGGCAAAAAGAAGCCAACGTCTAGATGCCAAGCATTGTAGTAGGCACTTTATAAACATCGCCTCACATAATCAGCACAACAGCCCGAAAAGATGTCTTGTGGACTCCACTTTACAGATGAGGAAACTGAGCCCACCAATTTTTGGAGTCTGGCTGTGTGCTTGCCTGTGGGGCTGTGATTTGTGTCTCAGTTGTTTGATTTCCCTTTTCAGGGTGCAATCCAGAGAATTCATTTCTTCCAACACTTGAAATATAAAGTATATTTTCTATTACAATCATACTAGATGAACTTGGGAATCCAATCTGGGACCTGACACTTCAATTAGGTTTAATGCCTTTTCTTCCTTCTAGTTGAAAGGATAAACACAAGAGTTGGAAACCACATCAAAACCAAACCCATTGCAGTCAAATCGATTCTAACTCATGGAGACCCCATGTGTTATAGAGTAGAACTGTGCTCCATAGGATCCCCTTGGCTGTCATCTTTATAGAAGCAGACCATTGGGCCTTTCTTTCTTGGCACCGTTGGGTGGCTTTGAGCTGCCAACCTTAATATTAGCAGCCAATCACAAACCACTTAAAAAAAAAAGATGTGTTAAATCCAAATATGCCCCTAATTGAGACTCCCTTCCAGTGATAATAATTATCAATGTTTTTATATAGAACATTACCATTTACAAAATTCAAGGCATCCCACACCTAATATGTTCAAAGGTGAACTTTTGATTCCCTCCCTAAGCTTCTCCTATCCTCAATCTCTTGCCAGTCACCCTCATCTCAGTAAATGTCACCATCATCTTTCCAACTGCTCAGGCCAGGTGTTTCGGAGGCATTTTTCCCTTTGCCTCATGCCCTCCTTACCTCCCATTCAATCCTGAGTCCCAGACCCATTCATTTTCTCCATCCTTAGCCACACCCACCACAATCTCTCACTTTGATCATTGCCATGGCTTTCTAACTGGTCCTCCACGTCCATTCTTACCCTACTCTGACTCATTCTCACACACTAGCCTGGGCCATCTCCTTAAGACATAAATAAGTCAGGAACCTGCTTAGAATCCTCCAGTGATCTGGACTTGAGTTAATAATATTGTACCAACATTAACTTCTTAGTTTTGATAAATGCACCATGGTTATGTGAGACGTTAACATTAGGGGAATCTGGGTCAGGGTATGAGGAACTCTCTGTACAATATTTGCAACTCTGTGGCAAATCTAAAATTATTACAAAGTTAAAAAAAAATTAAACCCCCCAAAGACTTGAACTGAGATTGAAGCTCATGTGGGGTTACCATGAGCCGGGCCAACTGGTTGATGGCTAACAACAACAACCCTGCATCTGACTGTGAGCTCCATGAGGGCACATAGCATGTCTGTCTCATCATCCTTTCATCCCTAGCCTCAAGCACATTGTCTGGCAAATGCAACACGCTCAATATGAATTCTCCCCCTAATCTGTTCCCCCATCGTCTTACAGTGTAATGCTAAGACAGGCAGTTGGTGTGTTAATGCCCTCTGTCTCTAGAGCCAAGATTTCCTTCACAGGAGCACAGCCCTCGTGTCCTGGAAAAACTTGTCTTCACTGAGTTTCATGATAATTTACAAGGGGGCAATAGTTGTTCAGTGATAGAACTCTCACCGTTTGTGCAGGAGACCCAGGTTTGATTCCTGGCCAACGTACCTCATGTGCAGTCACCACCCACCTGACAGTGGAGTCTTGCATGTTGCCATGATGTTGAACAGGTTTTAGAAGCACTTCTAGGCTAAGACACGGTAGAAAGACCTGCTCATCTTCTTCTGAAAATCAGCAGTAAAAACCCTATGGATCACAACAGTCCAATCCACAACTGGTCCTGGGAATGGCAGGGGATTATTGTGCATGGGGTCACTATGAGTCAGGGCCAACTCAATGGCAGCTAACAACAACAGAGAATTTACATTTCCAGCAATATTATAAAAAATGCATTTTTCTCAATGGACAAAATGTCCACAGAAACCATGGACTCCATCAGTCTGAGACCAGAAGAACTAGACGGTGCTCGGCTACCAACAATGACTGCCCTGACAGGGAACACAGCAGAGTCCCTGGCAGAGCAGGAGAAAAGTGTGGAGCAGAACTTAAATTTGCGTAAAAAGACCAGACTTAATGGTCTGACTGAGACTGGCAGGACGCCTAAAGCCGTGGTCTCTGGACACTCTGTTAACCCCGAACTAAAACCATTCCTAAAGCCCACTCTTCAGGCAAATATTAGACTGGACTATAAAACATAAAATAATACCCGTGGAGAGTATGCTTCTTAGTTAAAGCAGATCCCATACACGAGACCAAATGAGCAGGCCCTGTCTGGAGGCAGGATGAGAAGGCAGAAAGGGACAGGAGCTGGTTGGAGGGACATGGGAAACCCAAGATAGAAAGGGGGAGTGTGCTGTCACATTATAGGGATTGCAACTAGTGTCACGTAACAATACAAATATAAATTTTTGTATGAGAAATTGACTTGAGTTGTAAACTTTCACCTAAAGCACACACACACACACAAATACACTTTTGACCAAGGTTGATAAGAGAATAAGAAAAATCCCTTCCCACACACTGATTCTGGTCCCATTTCACCTACCGCACAGCCTGTAAAACAGATGTGGAAAACATAATAGTAAGAGATGGAAGAAATCAGCCTGCCGTTGAGACAGCCATCACTAATTCAGATAAACGGCTCTCAGGGGATTGCCTTCTGTCACCCCCTTAAAAGCTTTTGGTATCTTGTGATGCTCAGCTCAGCATTTTGGTGCTTGGATGATCCCCTCCCCCATAGCAGTTCATACTGAAGTTACAAAGATTCTACATATCACCCAGGGGAAAGCAACAGCCTTCAAAACAAACAGAGTACACATTATGGGTTTGTTTAATGAAAGAGAAAATGATACAAATAGCTGTCATCTATTGAGTATTTCATGGCAGACACTGAGTAAAGTGTTTACCTTATATTATCGTGTTTGATTCTTCCCATTATGTTGCTCAGTGATGTAACCAAATGCCCAGGGTAGGCACATAGTAGGTGCTTAATAAATCTTTACCTGTAAATGAATGAACAGCCCTCTAACATAAGTATAATACTTGCTTTACAGATGAGTGTTCTGAGGCTTGGAGAAGCTAAGTAATTCATGCAACATGACACAAACAGAAAGTGGGGAATTCAGACTGAGTTCATGTCTAGTCTAAGCCTATACACTTAGCTACTATATCACACCACTTCCAATTATAACAGCTGATCATCACAACTCCATCTCCCAACTCTAATTCCGAAACTCATTTTGGATAAAACTAGTAAAATGAGTTATTTTGAGTCCATTTTGACTCATGGCAATCCCAAGTGTGTCAGAACAAAACTGTGCTCCATAAGGTTTTCATTTTGGATAAATGTCCATAAAATTACCTAATACTAAAGCAGAAGTTTAATATTTCCCCAAATCTAGGGATGGCCATTCTTAACACCCACTTCTCTATTGACTTTCCAGATGATTGGATTGGCACACTGTTCTGAAAGAAAGAACAACCTTATCAAGAGACCTTTCTTTGAAATAGCATTTGCCCTTACATTTGAAAGTCATCTGACACTATTTCTTCATTAGTTCAGGGTTGCTGAACTTCCACTTCCTTTTTCACTCAGTAGATGTATAGGGAATACACACGGGTTGGAAAGTCCAGATAAGATTTGCTGAGTAACCCAAGGGTGAGAACACTGGTTTGATTGGTGTTACCATCAGGCTGCTGGTCAGAACTCAGGAGAATCGGGCCTTAAACAGCTCCATCAGCTCTCAAGGCTTCCAGCCTTTCTATGGCGCACAAGAAGCCACAGGGGGAAATAACCTAGGCAAGGAGCTAAAAGGGGAGTGAGTAGTTCCTCTTAGAAAATATAAACAATTTTAGTGAGTAACAGTTACCGAACAGAACCATCATGGAGGAATATAATGGGATTGGTGCCCCTGGAGTTGTGCAATATGATGGACTCATATATGTACCAACAACTGTGTTAAACACCTTATATGGATTCTTTCAATCAATTTTCACAATAAACCTGTGTATAAACAGTATTATTATGGGAACTTTCCAAATGAGGAAAGTCAGACTCAGAGAGATTCAGTTGCCCAAAGTCAAACAGCTAGTATATGGGAGAAGACTTTTACCAACGTCTTTGAAAACCAATAATGGTATGGAAACGCTCTGTGCAGTGGTGAAATGGACTGGGGTTTAGGAGGTCTGGGTTGTAGTCCTGAGTCAGCTTTTCACTTCATATACATTCATGGGCTAATCCTCTCCCTGCTTAAGCCTCATCTTCCTCATCTGTAAAATGAAGAGACTGGACTATGTCAGTCAATTTTATGGGGTTTTGCTGCCTGTGGGTAGTTAGTGTTAGGAAGAACAGAAGAGGATCCCTAGTGCAGACTGGGGCAGAGTGAAGGCATAAAAGATTTACAGGAGGTAATGCTAGACCTGGGTGTTAAGGATGAGTAGGCATTTGTTGGATCAGAAAAAAAAGGGAAGGGGGAACTTCATGCATTGGGAATAGCATATAAGAGATGAACCTAGTGAGCATAATGATTACAAATACTGCAACTCTGAAGTCAAAAAGACCTAGATATAAATCCAGTTTCATACTTCCCAGCTGGACAAATTATCTGATCTTCATCTCCTTTCCCCATCTGTAAAAAGGTTGGGGCGGAGGGCAGGGAGCATAGTAGAACCTTCTTCCCTTTTCCTTATTCATTTTCCAGCTTTCATATGCATATGAGTCTATTGAAAACACCATAGCTTGGGTCAGGTACACCTTAGTTCTTAAAGTGACATCTTTGCTTTTTAACACATTAAAGACATCTCTTGCAGCACATGGCCCAATGCAATGCATCATTTGATTTCTTGACTGCCGCTTCCATGGGCGTTGATTGTCACTCCAAGTAAAATGAAAGCCTTGACAACTTCACTCTTTTCTCCATTTATCATGACGTTGCTTATTGGTCCAGTTGTGAAGATTTTTGTTTTCTTTATGTTGAGAGTAAAGGCCATAGTCTTTGGTCTTCATCAGTAAGTTCTTCAAGTCCTCTTTGCTTTCAGCAGACAAGGTTGTGTCATCTGCATATCACAGGTTAATGAGTCTTCCTCCAATTCCGATACCCCATTCTTCTTCGTATACCACCTTCTCAGATTATGCATTCAGCATTCAGAATGAATAAGTATAGTGAAAGGATGCAACTCTGATGCACACATTTCCTGGTTTTAAACCCACAATATCCCCTCTTTCTGTTTGATTTACTGCCTCTTAATCTATGTACAGGTTCCTCATGAGCACAATTAAGTGTTCTGGAATTCCTATTCTCTGTAATATTATCCATAATTTGTTTATGATCTATACAGTTGAATGCCTTTGCATAGTCAGTAAAACACAGTAAATATCTTTCTGGTATTCTCTGCTTTCAGCCAAGGTCCATCTGACATCAGCAATGACATCCCTTGTTCCATTTCATCTTCTGAATCCGGCTTGAATTTATGGCAGTTCGTGTTGATTTACTGCTGTAACCACTTTTGAATAATCTTCAGCAAAATTTTACTTTTATGTGATATTAAAGATATTGTTTGACAATTTCTGTATTCTGATGGATTTCCTTTCTTTGAAATGGGTACAAATATGGATCTCTTCCAGTCTGTGGGCCAGGTAGCTGTCTTCCTAATTTCTTGGCACAGATGAGTGAGCACTTACAGTGCTTTATTAGTTTGTTGAAATATTACAATGGTATTCCCTCAATTCCTAGAGCCTTGTTTTTCACCAATGCCCTCAGTCCAGCTTGGACCTCTTCCTTCAGTACCATTGGTTCTTGGTCATACGCTACCTCCTGAAATGGTTGAACATCAGCCAGTTTTTTTGGTGTAGCGATTCTGTGTCTTTCTTCCATCTTCTTTTGATGCTTCGTGCATCATTTAATATTTCCCCTGTAGGATCCTTCAATATTGCAACTTGAAACTTCAATTTTTTTCTTCAGTTCCTTCAGCTTGAGAAATGCTGAGTGTGTTCTTCCCTTTTGGTTTTCTATCTCCAGGCCTTTGCACATTTCATTATTTTACTTTGTTTTCTTGAGCTGTCCTTTGAAATCTTCTGTTTAGCTCTTTTACTTCAACATTTCATTCTTTCACTTTAGCTGCTATATGTTCAAGACCCAATTTCAGAGTCTCTTTTGGTCTTTTCTTTCTGCCTCTTGCTTTCTTCCTGTATGATGTCCATGATGTCATTCCCCAACTCACCTGGTCTTTGGTCATTGTTGTTAAATGCATCAAATCTGTTCTTGAGATGGTCTCTAAATTCTGGTGGGATATACTCAAGGTCATACTTTGGCTCTCATGGAATTGTTCTAATTTTCTTCACCTTCAGCTTGAACTCGCATATGAGAAATTAGTGGTCTGTCCAACAGCCAGCCCCTGACCTTGTTCTGACTGATATTGAGCTTTTCCATCATCTCTTTCCACAGATGTAGCCGATTTGATTCCTGTGTATTCCATTTGGTGAGGTCCATGTGTACAGTCACTGTTTATGTTGTTGAAAAAGAATATTTGCAGTGAAGAAGTCGTCGGTCTTGCAAAATCTATCATGCAACCTCTGGCGTCATTTCTATCACCAAGGCCATATTCTCCAACCATCAGTCCTTCTTCTTTGTTTCCGACTTTTGCATTCCAATTGCCAGTAAATATCGATACATCTTGATTGCATGTTTGATCAATTTCAGACTGCAGAAGCTGATAAAAATTTTCAATTTCTTCATGCTTGGCATTAGTGGTTGGTGCATAAATTTGATTAATAGTCGTATTAACTGGTCTTCCTTATAAACATACGGATATTATCTTATCACTGACAACATTGTACTTCAGAATGGATCTTGGAATGTTCTTTTTCATGATGAATGCAACTCCATTCCTTTTCAGTTTGTCATTTCTGGCATAGTAGACCAACCATATGATTGTGTGATTCAAAATGGCCAATACCAGTCCATTTCAGCTCACGATTGCCTAGGATATTGATCTTTATCCATTCCATTTCATTTCTGGTGGCTTCTAATTTTCCTAGATTCATACTTCATAATCCATGTTCCAGTTATTAATGGATGTTTGCAGCTGTTTCTCCTCATTTTGAGTTGTGCTACATCACAAAAGGATTAACTCCAACCATGTCTTAGGGTTGACTCTACTTTGAGGAGGCAGCTCTTCCCTACTAGTATTTTGAGTGCCTTCCAACCTAAGTGAATCATTTTCCAGCACTATATCAGATAAAGTTCTACTGCTATTCATAAGGTTTTCACTAGCCAATTTTTTTTCAGAAGTATACTACTAGGTCTTTCTTCCTAGTCTGTCTTAGTCTGGAAGCTCTGCTGAAACCTGGTAAAAAGGTTACCCTGCTGATATTTAAAATACCAAAGGTAAAGCTTCTAGTATCACAGCAACATGCAAGCACCACAGAACGGCAAACTGATATGAAGAAGAATTGATATCTTTGAATTATGGTGTTGGTGAAAAATAATAAATATACCACGGACTACCAAAAGAACAAACACATCTGTCTTGGAAGATGTAGAGCCAGAATAGAAGCAAGGATGGTGAGACTTCATCTCACATACTTTGGACATGTTATCAGGAGGGACCAGTCCCTGAAGAAGGACTTCATGCTTGGTAAAGTAGAAGGTCAGGGAAATAGAGGAAGACCCTCAACGAGGTAGATTGACACAGTAGCTGCAACAATGGGCTCAGACACAGCACTGATTTTGAAGATGGCGCAGGACAGAGCAGTGTTTTCTTCTGTTGTACAAAGGGTCACTGTGAGTCAGAATTTACTGAATGGCACCTAATAACAACAGTAGAACCTACTGTATGAAGAATTGAAATTAAATCAGATGATCCATACAGTTCCTGCCTTAACACAGCACTCAGTAATAGTGAGCTGACTTCACTATTACTTACATTACTGTTATTAAAGCCTTAAGAAAATGGCATGTTCTGGGAATGGCAAGTTGATTGGTGTGGCTGCCCGTTCATTCATTCACCACATATTTATTAACATCATCTGTGTACAAGACATGTTATAAGTTGATACAAAGGGGTGGGGCTGGGGAATCAGGATAATGATAGGAAATAAAGTAGTCATGGGAGAGGAAGACCATGTAAAGCCTACCAGGCTAAAGAAGGGAAATTAGCATTATCTTGAAATCTACGGTGAACCAAGGAATGATTTTAAGCCACAGAGAGAAATTATCAGACTTTCAGGATGACCAGTTGAAGGCAGGGAGACCATTTAGGCTGTGGCAGATGATCAGGGGAAGAGAGATGTTGCCCGGAATTGAGGGGAGGCGGGAAGGATGGGGACTGGGGGTAAAGGCAGTGGTGATAGAGATGAGACAGTAAATTCCAAAGATACTAAGGAGATGAAAACTACAGCATAGAATTTTACTGGTGACTGGATATACCAGCAAAGGAAAGGAGGGAATCCAGGAGATAGATGGGTGGGTGGGTGGGTGGATGAATGGACGGATGGATGGATGGGCGGCTGGGCGGCTGGGTGGGAGGCTGGGTGGGTGGGTGTGTGGGTGGGTGTGTGGGTGGATGGTAGATCTGGATGTAAGGCAGCTCAGCTCTGTGTTAGACAAAATGTAACTCATGTTTTTCATCATACTCTATGAAGTGGTATTATGTCAACTCTTCAATAGTTTCCCAATTAAGCAACCCCAGCTTTATATCCAAGAGTGTTTGTAGTATCATATTCTAAAGTACTCTGAGCTTCAGAATTATTTTTAAATGATTTCATGTGTTGGCCTCTGGAAATCCCTATGGGTTGCCTTGTAAGTAATGAAAGATCCATCGCACTGGGAAGTGGGAAACCTCTACCTCTGTGTCGTATTAACTGAGGAGACTTGGATAGATCACTTCTCCTTTCTATATCCCCACTATTTCTTGAACCTGTGAAATTAAGTATTTGAGTTAGATATTGTGAAGGTGTCTACCCATAGCTAACATTTTCCATTTGGAATTTGGTGTCTTTATGATACTATCTAGAATACCAGAAGGTAGGTTTTATTAAATTTATTGCAGTAATGAATATGTCAGCCATTTACCTAGGTGTATTACCTAGTCAGGATATCTTTCCCTCTAATATCAACACCTTATTTCAGCTACTATACTGCCTGGATTTGAAACCAGCCCTGTCAACTACTAGCTGTAGTTGACATGAGCCAGTAACATAGCCTGTCTCCATGAGTCTATTATTTCCAGATGATATTGGAAAGGATTAAAAAAAAAAAAAAAATGGCTCTATTAGAGATTATAAACCAGGAAATAGTTACTGGATTAGACTTCAGTTTTTTTCAACTCTCTTCCTTCAACCTGCCCTCCTGCTCCTAGAGCTAGGAGGACATTGGTCTTCAGTTACATTATTGGAATAAGATGAAAAGAATGTCTTTATTTTCTTAACAGCAGTATTCCATCTGGATACCTGGAGCTGGTTTAGTAGATGCTCAAGACCCAGCAGGCACTTTCACTTCCGATTGCACTCCACCCACAACTGAAACCCAGATGCCTTGGAACATTAACTTACTGTCTCAGTTACCTGGTGCTGTCATAAGGAAATATCCTTCAAATGGGTGGCTTTAAAGAACAAAGTTTACTTCCTCAGTTTTGGAGGCTAAAAATCCAAATCAGGGTCTTGGCTGTATCAGTTCCTTCCTGTGGGCTTCAGCCATGTAAATTCCTGAATACCTCTACCTTTTTTTTTTTTTTTCTACCTTAGTTTCCGGTGTCTACCAGTGATCCTTGGTGTTCTTTTGCTTGTAAACAGATCCTCAGATGACATCTGTCTTCCGCTTGGTGTGTGTGTCCATGTCTGACCTCAGTAATGTAACAACAAAAAAAACATATTTCTAAACAGGGTCTTATTAGCAGGTACAGGGGTTAGGACTTCCACATATGTTTCAGGGGGACACAATTCAATCCATAAAACCTGCCATAACCTGAAACCATGATCACTACTGATTTTAGAAACATCAAATTTACATTTTAAAAATGGATTCACGAAAACAACTTTTAATCACGGTAGATAGAGGACCCAATCTTCAACCTTTTCTTTAAACTGCAAATGAAGCGACTGTAATGCCTTCTCACTGGCCTGTCACACCACCCACTATCAACACCTAACAACAACAAATGCCAGGTGCACATGTCAAGAGCTATAGATTCATTTATTTGGTACTTACACCAGATCTCTAAGGAATGCACTACTATTGTGCTCATTTTATAGATAATGAAATTAAGACACAAATGGGTGTGGTAATCTTCCCAAGATCACACAGGTAATAAGTACCAGAGCTGGGAATTTAACCGAGGCACTCTGGATCTTGAATCTATGTACCTAAATCTGAATGCATTACCTATCTCAAAAAAAAAAAAAAAAAAAAGAAGAAGAAGAAAGAAAGAAATTTACTAATTTTTTAAAAAAGGAAAACACACTTACTTTAGAAAAATTAACAGGTACAGAATGTTAGCCTTCGATTTACTTCCTTCTAGGCTTTTTTCTATCCTTTTTTTTAGGGCAGAGTTATGATCACAGCTTAGATACAAATTTATATCCTGCTTTTAAATGGACTGGTTACATAATTAGCTCTGCTACGAGCCTTCTTGTAAATAACCGGTTACATAATTAACTCTGCTACAAGCTTTCTTGTAAATAACTTTTGTAAAGTGAAATTTTTTTTTTTTACTTGTTAATAATGGTGTCCAGTCCAAAAGTTGGAGTCCTACAGCCCCTGGGTCATATGGGCCCTGACAGAGCTTTCCTCCCAGAATTTCTTTGAGGAATATGGAAGCTGATGGTGCTTAATTGGTACCTATACCCTGATTTTACATGCTCAAGAACATTCCAGTACTCTCTGTGCCTGGCGTTAGTGTCTGCTCCACAACCTGCTCACTGCCTTCTACCCCAGCCTCCTCTCTATGTCCCAGTCAGAGGTCTATATGGACAATTGATCATGGGCATGGCAGAGGACAAGTGTTTGCTTTTTTCCTTTGAGTTCTTGTTAGTTTATTCCTCTGGGGCCTGTGGGTTACAATCTACAGAAAGCAAAGTCTGTACTTTTAAACGTTGGTTAATAAAGTGCTACTGCAAAAATGTGGGCATCCTCTGCCCTTTGCTGCTACCCAAATGCAGGATTTTTTAAGCTTACCTACATGCTGCAAAGAATACACCAGGGTGCAAGAGCTGGAATCCTTTATTTTCTCTTGATATTGACCTGTAATGTCCAAGAAAGTCCCCTGATTTCTGAACATGACTTCACTAGGGAACATATGGATCAAGGTAGTGATTCCAAATTTCGCTGATTAGTAGTATCACCTGGATTACCAGTTGCATTCTAGTTATTATGACCCTGTGCAAGACATTAGGGCTACGGGATAAAGAAAACCATATCCATTCCTCCTAGGAGGAGGTTGGAGTGAGAATGGGGAAAGAGAAGCTGTCTTAGGGAAGACAGTTCTAGAGAAGCAAAACTAGTAAAGCATATAAATATATACAGAGAGAGATTTATATCAAGGAAACAGCTCACAGGATTGTAGGGCTGGAATGTCCCAAGTCCACAGATCAGGATAGAGGCTTCTTCTGATTTACATAGCCGCAGGGGCCGGCAAACCAAAGATCGGCAAGTCAGAGAGCAGAGCTCTTGCTCATAGGCTGTGAAGATCTGTGAATCCCAAGGTAGGCAGATAAGCTGCTAGTTCAAGTCCCAAGAACCAGAGGTCAGACGAACATGAGGCAGCTGCAGGATCTAGAGCAGGCAAAAGCCAGAATGTCCACTCATATTCAGATGCAGGCTACATGCTCAAGGAAACTCCCTTTCAACTGATTGGCTATCCACAGCAGATCCCATCATGGGGGTGATCACATAAAAACACTGAGAATCATGGCCCAGCCAAGTTGGCACAGAATCTCAACCATCATAGGAGCCATGTCCTAGAATTAAGGGTAGGGGAAAATTTCAAGAAGGATGAATAGTCAGTACCATCAAATGCGTCTGTGAAGGCCATCAGAACGAGAATGAAAAGGGACCATTTTACTTGGCAGTTAGTTCATTCACTCTACAAATGTTTGTAGAGAAATTGCAATTCTATGCTGTCTGTTGAAGACTTTAGTAAGACAGAATTAATAAGGTTCATGGCCTAAAAAAATAGTCTAACAGTTATTTTTTAATACACTTTTTAAAATAATAATAAAAAATCAAAATTAAACCCACTGCCGTTGAGTCAATTCTAACTCATAGCGACCCTGTAGGACAGATAGAACTGCTCCATAGGGTTTCCAACACTGTAAATCTTTATGGAAGCAGACTGTCACATCTTTCTAAGTGAAAATAATAATACAGTATGAAAAAAATGTTCAGATATAGGTTACTGGTCTCTGTTCAAAATATGATTTCAGTGGAAAGAGAAAGACAAAAGCAAGACTGCTGCAAGTTGGGCAATGAATGGAAGAAAAGGATTAATACAGTAATTGAGAAGAAGGAAAATCAGGGAACATCTTGAAGGAATGCTTGAGTTCCCGAAGTTTTGGTTTGGTTTTAGTTTTGATTTTATGTTTTGTGTGGACCAGCAAAGTATGTTTGGACACAGTAGAAAAGAAGAGTTGAAAATAGAAGAAAGAAGCAATAGCTTTGCCTCCCGTCTTAATCTGGGTTCTTAAGAGGAGTGAAACCAGTGAAGCGCATAGACAAATATGTAGAGAGCGATATACTTCAAAGAAATGGCTCACACAGTAGTGGGGGCTGGCAAGTCCCAAAACTGTGGGTCAGGTGGCAGGCTGGAGGCTTCTGCTGGCTCACAGGGTTGTGGGGTCTGGCAAATCCAAAGCCTGTGATTAAGCAGCAGGTTGAAGACTTCTACAGGCTTAGGTCCCAAGAACCAGAGGTCAGGTGATGAGAAGAGTGCAGGGTTCAGAGAGGGAAAGCAAGTCTTACCAGAACATCCACTTCTATACTGGAGACAGGCCATGCCCCCAAGGAAACTCCTCTTTTATCTGATTGGCTGATCACATCAGATCACATCATGGAGATGATTACATTATATTACATTATAGAAGAGCAATCAGCCCAATGTCTGCCACACCACTGAGAATCATAGGCTAGCCAAGTTAACACACAACATTAACCATTGCACTTCCTAAAGGAAAACTGGATCCAGATGACAAGAGGATGGTTTATTTTGGAAAGCAGTGGAGCCCTTCTTTCTCTGAGGCAGGTAGGAAAACAGTAAACTTAGGCACATGCCCATAATTTTTTAAACCAAATATTTGAACATAGAGTAGTTTGTGCCACTTGCTGTCCAAGAGAGGCAACCTAGGGAGATTTACTTTGGATTCAAAGTTATTTAGCATTTCCAAGAACGTCTACATTTTATTGGGAAAACAGGACAGAATAATTACATTGGAAGCTTCCAGGAAAGTTAGGTCATATGCTTGCTTAGAGCTTTCCTGGAGATGGAAGTGATTGAATTTGAGAGAAATCATGCCTGCACGTCTCCATTTTCTTGATGGGGTTGAAGTAAGGTCATCTGCTGAGAGTAATCAGGGTGGGGTGAAGTACAGGACTTTACGAGAGAGGCAATGGCTTGGAGCAGTAGACACAAAGATGAGAAAGGGCACCAACCAGAAGTCATCTTGCAAATTATTGGGAGCTGCTGCAGAGGGATTTATGTATTCTGGGACAGATGCTTCAGAGGTCATGCTGGTTTATGGGAAGCCTAATTAGGAAAGTTAATCAGATGCAAAATTATCCCAATGAATTCCACGCATTCCAAAGCTAAAGAGTTATGATTTGAGGATTGCCTGCTGTTTTGGAAGTTCTATGCTGCCAACTCCCCTCTATTACTGCAGTAATTGTTGGCCCCACAGAGGGTCTCTCTATATAAATGTACAGGGCATGTCATGCTTCTCCTGGGTGCCACCTATCTCTAGGCCAGCTCACTACCTTTAAATCAGTAGCAATACTTGTGGTTGTGCCTGAAAGAGAGACAGCACAGCCAGGCATGAAGCCTCCATAGCCTTCAACAGTGTGATAAAGTGTGCCATCCTGATTCCTGAAACTATGTACTTTCCATCTGCAAAATCTCAGCTCTGATACCTCTTATTAAAATGTGGTTTCTTATTTCCTAGGAGCACAAGTAGCTGCAGGAAATAGTTGACAATTCCATTTTTTTTTTCTTAACAGTTAAAGTTAAAATAACTGTACTTAAAAAGAATTGCTGACTACTTTTAATCATGATCTTGATGTAGTAAAAAATCTCAGCTCAGATTTTGGAGTCAGATAGTTCTATACTAGAAAATCAACTCTGTTTTCTGGGATCTGTTAAGGTCTCTGCATCTCCATTTTGTTCTCTGTATTATAAGACTAACTCTACATGGATGGGTGGGTGGGTGGATGGATGGATGGATGGATGGATGGATGGATGGATGGATGGATGGATGGATGGATGGATGGATGGATGGATGGATGGATGGATGGATGGATGGATGGATGGATGGATGGATGGATGGATGGATGGATGGATGGTTGGATGGATATAGACAGACAAAGGGTGGAGAGAGGAAAAGAAGAAAAACACACACATTATTCAGGTTGTAATGGTTAAGAACAACACAGGCTCTGGAGCTAGGCTGCTTAAATTAAATCCAAGATATTTCAAAGGAGCTGTGGGACCTTGGGCAAGGTTTGCCTCATAGAAGGGTTGTGGAGATTAAATGCAATAATCCTATAAAATCTCCGGCACATAGCAATATTAATAACCAATAGTTATGACATCTGATCCATGTTAACCACCAAGGAAAGCAACTTATGTGCATTGACGTACTTAACTCTCCCAACATCTCCATGAGAGGATACTGTCCCCATTTTTACATAAGAGGATGAGGCTCCAAACCATCATGTACAGCCAGGAGGTCTACCCATTGCCCAGCTCTGTGTTTGCCTTTCACAAGAACTAGATGGGCTGGGGCTTAGGGAAGTTAGGTAACTTGCCCAAGGTTACATGGGAAGTAAAGAGCAGATGAATAACATAAAGCAAGGTACGTCTGATACCTAAATATGTACTTTCTAATCCCTAAACACATTTTACCATCAGTACTTATGATTACACTACCTAAAATAGGCTGGTTGAAAACTCAGTTTAGTGTTCAGATGGGTAGAGAAGAAAAAAACTGTTGAAAAGCTTATCTTGACATGTATCCATTTCTTCTCTGCCCCCTCCGTCTCAGGCACTGCACAAATTCCATTAACAAGCCTACAAAGACAGCTTACACAGGATTTAAAATTCTTTTGCACTTAAGCCCTGGTTATTCCCTACTCTCGATTAACTGGGTATGGCTTGCCCCTTGCTAATCCATCTGCAAATGCCCCTTATTTCCAACCAGTTTGCTCTTGGCCACCCTTGCCTCTCTGTTCATTAATTTTTGCTGAGGAAACAAAAGTCAATTTAAATCCTAGCCCTAGTGAACCTTAATTAGGAAGTCAGTTGCTGTCCTCATCCTCTGTGCTCTGACAAATTCCACGGATGAAGACCCAGCTTCAACACAGAGTCAGAAGAGTGGAGAAGCCTATCAGCATTTAATAATCCAGCCTGGAATTGACACCAGTGTGCAGATTCCAGCTCACTCAGGAGTTGTTAGCATCCCACTCTAGCCTACCCTTCCATCAACCCCCTTTTTGTCCCCTTAGAGTAATTCCCACATTGGATTCAACTCTAGTATTTGAGAGTTGTTGTTGTTAGGTGTCCTTGAGTTGGCTCCAACTCATAGTGACCTCACGTAAACATAACAAAACACTGCCCAGTCCCGCCCATTCTCACAATCCTTTCGTTTGTGTACATCTTGCAGCCACTGTGTCAATCAATCCTGTTGAGCCATCTGTCTCTCTTTCATTGACCTTCTACTTTACCAAGCTTGATGTCCTTCTCCAGGAACTAGACCAACCTGATAACAAGTCCAAAGTATGTAAGACGAATTCTCACCATCCTCGCTTCTAAGGAGCATTCTGGTTGTAATTCTCCCAAGACAGATTTGTTCCTCCTTCTGGCAGCTCACGGTATATTCAATATTCTTCATCAACACCGTAATTCAAAGGCATCAACTCTTTTTCTGTCTTTCTTATACATTATCCAGCTTTCACATGCACATGAGGCAATTGAAAATATCATGACTTGGGTCAGGCATGCCTTAGTCCTCAAAGTGTCATCTTTGCTTTTCAACACTTTAAAAAGACCTTTTGCAGCAGGTTTGCCCAATGCGATATGTTGTTTGGTTTGGGGACTGCTGCTTCCATGGGCGTTGATTGCAGATCCAAGTAAAATTAAATCTTTGATGCTATGGACTGAATTGTGTCCCACAAAAATATGTGTCAACTTGGCGGGGCTATGTGTCCCACTGTTGTGTGTCATCTGTTGTGATTTTCCTATGTACTTGAAATACTACTTTTATGATGTTAACGAGGCAGGACTTGAAGCATTTATGTTAATGAGACAGGACTTAATCTACAAGATTAGGTTGTATTTTGAGTCAATCTCTTTTGAGATATAAAAGGGAGAAGCCATCAGAGAGACGGGGTACCTCATACCACCAAGGAAGTAGCACTAGGACCAGTGTGTCCTTTAGGCCTGGGGTCCCTGCACTGAGAAGCTCCTAGACCAGGGGAAGATTGATGACAAGGATCTTTCCCCAGAGCTGACAGAGAGAGAAAGTCTTCTGGAGCTTTCTCTCCAGAAATTTCTCTTTGTTAAAGCCAACAATTTGTGGTATTTCTGTTATAGCAGCACTAGATAACTAAGATATGTGACAACTTCAATTTTTTCTCCATTTATTAAGATGTTGCTTATGGATCCAGTTGTGAGGATTTTTGTTTTCTTTATGTTGAAGTGCAATTCTTAATGAAGGCTGTAGTCATTGATTTCCATCAGTAAGTGCTTCAAGTCCTCTTGGTTTTCAGCAAGCAATGTTGTGTCATCTGCATATCTCAGATTGTTAATGAGTCTTCCTCCAATACTGATGTAACATTCTTCTTCATATAGTTCACCTTCTCAGAGTATTTGGTCAACATACAAATTGAATAAGTATAGTGAAAGGATTCAATCCTGACACACACCTTTCCTGACTTTAAACCACACCGTATCCCCTTGTGCTTTTCCAATGACTGCGCTTGGTCTATGGACATGTTCCCCATGAGCACAGCTAAGTGTTCTAGAATTCCCATTCTTTGCAATGTTATCCATAATTTGTTATGATTCACATAGTCAAACGCCTTTGCATAGTCGATGAAACATAGGTAAACATCTTTCTGGTATTCTCTGCTTTCAGCCAGGATCCATCTGACATCAGCAGTGATATCCCTCATTCCATAACCTCTTCTGAATCTGGCTTGATTTTCTGGCAGGCCCTGTCGATGTACTGGTGCAACAGCTTTTGAATGATTTTCCACAAAATTTTACTTTCATGTGATATTAATGATATTGTTCAATAATTTCTGCTTTCTGATAGATCACCCTTCTTTGGAATGGGCACAAATATGGATCTCTTTCAGTTGGTTGGCCAGTTGTCTTGGCATAAACAAGTGAGTACTTCCAACACTGCAACTCTTTGTTGCAACATCTCAGTTGGTATTATGTCAGTTCCTGGTGTCATGTTTTTCGCCAATGCCTTCAGTGCTAATTGGTCTTCTTTTTCCAATACCATCAGTTCTTTATCATATACTTGTTCCTGAAATGGCTGAACATTGACCAGTTCTTTTTGGTATAGTGAATCTGAGTATTCCTTACATCTTCTTTTTATGCTTCCTGCATCATTGAATATTTTGCCCACGGAATCCTTCAAAATTGCAGCTCAAGGCTTGAATTTCTTCTTCAGTTTCTTCAGCTTAAGAAAAGCTGATTGTGTTCTTTCCTTTTGGTTTTCTAACACCACGTCTTTGCATGTTTCACTATAATACTTTATCCTCTCCAGTTGCCCTTTGAAATCTCTGTTCAGCTCTTTTACCTCATCATTTCTTCTAGCTACTCTACATTCAAGAGCAAGTTTCAGAGTTTCTTCTGACATCCATTTAGGTCTTTTCTTCCTGTCCTGTCTTTTTAATGACCTCTTGCTTTCTTCATGTATGATGCCCTTGATGTCATTCCACAACTATTCTGGTCTTCAGTCAACAGTTTCAACGTGTCAAATCTATTCTTGAGATGGTCTCTAAATTCAGGTGGGATATACTCAAGGTCGTACTTTGGTTCTCGTGGACTTGTTCTAATTTTCTTCAGTTTCAACTTGAACTTGCATATGAGCAATTGACGGTCTGATCTGCAGTTGGCCCCTGGCCTTTTCTGACTGATGACATTGAGCTTTTCCTTCGTCTCTTTCCACATATGTAGTCAATTTGATCCCTGTGTTTTCCATCTGGTGAGGTCCACACCATTTATGTTGTTGAGAAAAAGGTATTTTCAATGATTAAGTTGCCAGTATTGCAGAATTGTATCATGCCATCTCCAGCAGCATTTCAGTCACCAAAGCCATTTTCTTCTAACTACTCACCTTTCTTCTTTGCTTCCAACTTTTGAATTCTAATTATCAATGCATCTTGATTGCATATTTGATCAATTTCAGACTTCAGAAGTTGCTAAAAATCTTCAGTTTCTTCATCTTTTACATTAGTAGTTGGTGGGTAAATTTGAATGAATAGTCATATTAACTGATCTTCCTTATAGGCTTATGGATATTGTCCTATCACTGACAGCAATGTACTTCAGGAAAGATCTTGAAATGCTCTTTTTGAAGATGAATGTGATGCCATTCCTTTTCAATTTGTCAATCCTGGCATAATAGACAGTATGATTGTCTGATTCAAAATGATCAATACTAGTCCATATCGGCCCACTAATGCCAAGGAGGAGCCAAGCAATAGCTGCTAACCAAAAAGTTGGCAGTTCAAATCCATCAGCTGCTCCTTGGAATCCCTATGGGGCAGCTCTACTCTGTCCTACGGGGTTGCTATGAGTCAGGATCGACTTGATGGTAATGGGTTTGATTTTGGTTTTGGTAATGCCTGGGATATCAGTCTTTGTTTGTTCCATTTCATTTTTGAAGAGTTCCAATTTTCCTAGATTCATAGGATGTACGTTTGAAATTCTGATTATTAATGGATGTTTGCAGCTGTTTCCTCTAATTTTGAGTCATGCCACCACAGTACGGGAAACTGTCAATCATGTGATGGATTCTTTATGTAGGAAACAAGAAAACTCAAGAAAGATTGTGAAAAATCTACTTAAGTTCACATGTACAGATTGCCTTCCCCACTTTACAAAGTTGAATAATTGCCCCTCTGCCCCAGAAAAGAGCTTTTTTTTTTTTTTAACCTAGAGAGGGTACATTGAAAGGTCTCTGGTCTTGGAAACATCATGTCTCTAAGGGCAAGACTTTAGATAAATCTACAGCATTATCAAACTAAATACAAAAATAATAAGTAAACATATGCATTCCAGATGCTGAAACTCTCAGTTATTCCCCCTTTCAAATTTCAGTATGCTGATATTTATGTCTTTTGTGAAAATCTTTTTATAGGAAAATTGTAAAAAAAAAAAAAAAAGTATAAAGATGCTTAAAATGTGAAGTACCTTTCATGAGGATCCAACATTTAGATAAAAGAAGTCCTGGAAAAAAGAGAACAGTAAAAATTAAGGGCAGGCATCAAAAAATAATTCAAGAATATTCACAAAGAACATGTTTTTCAGGATTTGGTAATTTACTGAATGTCTAGCACAGTGGATGAAAACAAACCCACCTGTCAAGTGACATAATCACAAAAGTTTAGAGCACTAGGGATAAAGAGATCTTTTAAGCTCTCAAGAATGAAAAAACATATACAAAGGATATGCAATCAAAAAGGCTTCAGACTGTGTAATACCAACACTGAAAACTAGAAGGCAGTGGGAGAAGAATGTCTTCAAAATTAAGAGAGGAATTTATTTCCAAGCTAGAATTCTATACCTAGCCAAACTATCTATCAAGAGTCAATGAAAAATAAATATTTTTTTTTCAGATACTGAAGTCTTTTTTTAAAAGTACTTCTGTTGGTCCTTTTTCAGGAAGTTACTGGGGAATACAACCCAAAACCAAAAAAGAAGGCATGGGATACTAGAAACAGTAGATACTACCTGAGAGAGACACAAAAAGAATCCCTGGAATGACTAATATGGAAGATTCCAGGACGACAGCTGTGCCCCAGGCATAAAAGGGCAAGAAGTCAAAGGTGGATCAGTTATAAAGGCTCAGAGTATTATTTGTAAATATAAAATAGGTGGAAAATACCTAAAATATCTATACATCTTGAGATATAAGGATATTTACACAAATGAAAAAGATTGCAAGTTGAATTATTGATAAGAACATAGAAAACTCAGCAAAAGGAAAAACAATATAACTAGCAGCTCCAGAGAAAACAAACCTTGTAAAGGAAAAGTAATCATAATTTACTACACAGATCAGCTGTGAACAGCTTTTACATAGTCATAATAATGCAAATACAGAATATTAATCAAACAAAAATTGCAATGGTTAGGAGGATGGGAGGTTGGGGTGATGACAAGAATATGTATGTATGTGTGGTGGAACCAATTGGAATTCTTAATGTCTAAAACTGGAAAATCAAGCTGCTTATTTAGAAACAGGGAAATAAACATCAAAATTTTCAGTGAAAAGAAATTAAAATTATTGCTTCTTCTGGGGAAAGAGAAATTAAACAAGAGGGACAGAGAATTCGTGCTTTATGTAACAAACCTGGTACAAATATTTTACTCTTTAAACAATAAAAAAAAATAATGAATAATAATATGTTGCTGCTGTTGTTAGGTGCCATCGAATCGGTTCTGACTCATAGGGATCCTGTGCACAATAGAACGGAACACTGCCCAGCCCTACACCATCCTCACGATTGTTGCTGTGCTCATGCCCATTGTTGTAGCCATTGTGTCAAACCATCTTGTTGAGGGTCTTCCACTTTTTCACTGTACTTTAGCAAGCATGATGTCCTTCTTCAGTGACTATTCCCTCCTGATAACATGTCCAAAGTATGTGAGACATAGCCTTGCCATCCTTCCTACTAAAGGAGCATTCTGATTGTACTTCCTCAGGACAGATTTATTCATTCTTTTGGCAGTCATTGGTGTACTCAGTATTCTTTGACAACACCACAGTTCAAAGGCATCAATTCTTTTTCGGTCTTCCTTATTCATTGTCCAGCTTTCACATGCATATGAGGTGGTTGAAAACACCATCGCTTGGGTCAGGTGCACCTTAGTCCTCAAGGTGACACTCTTGGTTTTCAACACTTTAAAGAGATCTTTGCTGTCGACTTGCCCAATGCAATGAGTCTTTTGATTTCTTGACTGCTGCTTCCATGGGTGTTGATGGTGGATCCAAGTAAAATGAAATCCTTGAGAACTTCAATCTTTTCTCCATTTGTCATGATGTTGCTTATTGGTCCAGTTGTAAGATTTGTTTTTTCTTTATCTTGAGGTGTATTCCATACGGAAGGCTGTGGCCTTTGATATTCATCAGTAAGTGGTTCAAGTCCTCTTCACTTACAGAAAGCAAGGTTGTGTCATCCACATAACACAAGTTATTAATTGGTCTTCCTCCAGTCCTGATGCCATGACCTTCTTCATATAGTCTAACTTCTCAGATTATTTGCTCAGCTTAGAGATTGAATAGGTATAGTAAAAGGATACAACCACAACGCACACCTTTCTTGACTTTCGACCATGCATTATTCCCTTGTTCTGTTCGAACGACTGCCTCTTGATCCATATACAGATTCCTCACAAACACAATTAAGTGTTCCAGAATACCCATTCTCCACAATGAAATCCATAATTTGTTATGATCCACACAGTCAAATGCCTTTGCATAATCAATAAACCACGGGTAAACATCTTTCTGGTATTCTTTGCTTTACCTAGGATCCATCTGACATTGTTGCCTCTCACTGGTCAAGAATGAGCAGGTAAGGCACATAGAGTTTTCCACAGGAGCAAAGCATTACTGAAGAGGCTTGCAAGGGGAGATGAGGAGGGCCTAGAGCAATGCATACCCCCGTCTTGCAGAATAAAAGATGGGCCTGGGTTTTTTAAAGTTCTTGGGTAGGAAAAGGTTCATATTTATTCATAGACACAGGCGGGGATATGTCAACTAAGGTGCTCACGCAGCAGCTTTCCAATATTATGGGGTGTCGTGCCTGCACAGTCTCTTGCTCCCCGGGTTAGATTCCCCAGCTGGGGCTGCAGCCCCTCACTGCTCCTGGTGGAAAGTCACACAGCAGTCACAGGTGGATGTTCTTTGCATGTCCCTGGGGCTGGTTTTCTCCAGCTGCTTCTGAAAGGCAACTTTAAAGAAGTTTGTGGCCTATTTTTAGATACACTGCCCTATTGTTCTGGGGAATGGCTTTGTTTCTGCGTTTTGCGCTCTGGCCCATTTCTTGTTACTTTGCAGATTTGGGGGCCCCTCTGTTCTTTATCTTAATAAGTCCCTAGGTTCCACACTCAACCCCCTATTACCTCCCTAATAGTATAGTCTATTTCTCTTTTACCGCTCCTTCTCTAATCACACCAGTCTCTTCACTATTTCTCAAACAGGCACCCTCCGATCTCAGGGCCTTTGCTCCCTGTCTTAACATCAGCAATGGTATCCCCGGTTCCATGTCCTCTTCTAAATCCAGCTGGAATTTCTGGTAGTTCCCTGTCGATATACTGCTGCAGCTGCTTTTGAATGATCTTCTGCAAAATTTTGTTTGCATGTGGTATTAATGATATAGTTCAATAACGTCTACATTTGGTTGGGTCACCTTTCTTGGGAATAGGCATAAATATGGATCTCTTCCAGTAAGTTGGCCTGGTAGCTGTCTTCCAAATGTCTTGGCATAGATGAGTGAGCACTTCCAGTGCTGCATCTGTTTGCCAAAACATCTCACTTGGTATTCTGTCAATTCCTGAAGCCTTGTTTTTTGCCAATGCCTTCAGTGAAGCTTGAACTTTTTCCTTCAGTACCATTGGATCCTGATCATATGTTACCTCCTGAAATGGTTGAATGTAAACCAATTCTTTTCGGTATAGTGACTCTGTGTATTCCCTCCATCTTCTTTTGATGCTTCCTGCATCATTTAATATTTTCCCCATAGAATCCTTCAGTATTGCAACTCGAGGCTTGATTTTTTCATCTGTTCTTTAAGCTTAAGAAATGTTCTTTCCTTTTGGTTTTCTAACTCCAGGTCTTTGTACATGTCATCGTAGTACTCTACTTTGTCTACTCGAGCTGCCCTTTGAAAGCTCTTTTACTTCATCATCTTTTCCTTTTGCTTTAGCTACTTGACATTCAAGAGCAAGTTTCAGAGTCTCTTCTGACATCCATTTAGGTCTTTTCTTTCTCTTCTGTCTTATTAATGACCTCTCCCTTTCTCCATGTATGATGTCCTTGATGTCATTCCACAACTTGTCTGATTTTCAGTCATTAGTGTTCAACGCATCCAAGCTATTCTTCAGATGATCTCTAAATTCAGGTGAGATGTACTTAAGGTCGTACTTTGGCTGTCTTCAACAGATTCTAATTTCCTTCTGTTTCGTCTTGAACTTGCATATGAGTAATTGATGGTTTGATTTGCAGTCAGCCCCTGGCCTTGTTCTGACTGATGATATTGAGCTTCTCCATTGTCTTTTTCCACAGAGGTAGTCAATTTGATTCCTGTGTATTCCATCTGGTGAGGTCCATGTGTATAAAAACCAAACCCATTGCCATTGAGTCATTTTACTTGGATCCACAATCAACACCTATGGAAGCAGCAGTCAAGTTACCAAATGATGCATTGCATTGGGCAAACCTACTGCAAAAGAATTCTTTAAAGTGTTAAAAAGCAAAGCCTAAGACTAAGGTACACCTCACCCAAGCCATGGTGTTTTCAATTGCCTCATATACACGTGAAAGCTGGACAACGAATAAGGAAGACCAAAGAAAAATTGAAGCTTTTGAATTATGGCGTAGGTGAAGGATATTGAATATACCACAGACTGCCAATAAAATGAGCAAATCTGTCTTGGAAGAGGTAGAGCCAGAATGTTTCCTAGGCGCAAGGATAGTGAGACTATGGCTCACATACTTTGGACATGTTATCTGAAGCGAACAGTACGTGGAGAAGGACATCATGCTTGGTAAAGTAGAAAGAAAAAAAAAAAAAGAGGAAGACCCTCAATGAGATAGACTGACATAGTGACTGCAACAATGGGCTCAAGCATAATAATTGTGAGGATGGGTCAGGACCAGGCAATATTTCCTGCTATTGTATGTAAGGTCTCTGAGTCAGAACTGACTTGACCGCACCTAACAACAACAGTAGCAGTTATCAATATCATAATCCCGACAAACTGGCTCTAGAGTGCCTACTCTCAAACACTATGCCAGGGCTCCTTAAGTTTTCTTTGGCATTCTGGTGAATCCCAGGATGCCTGTATTTTAAATGCATAAAAGCAAAAATATAAGATTATAAGGGAAACCAATTGTATCTCAGTGAAGTTATCAAATCTTTTAAAATGTTGTATGGCAATATACGTGTTTTTTTGTTATCACATTACACAGAAGATCCGGTAGTGGATCTAATATCTACCATAATTCCATAGTAGCAACGAGCAATAAAAGAAATGGAATATAAAAATATCAACTTCTATTGTTGACAAAGTCTGTCAAGTACTATTAGCACAACTGTGATTTGCTGCCTATATTCACTGACTGAAGATAAATTATAGGGATAGGACAGTAAGACTAAAGATACAGTCTTTACCTGTACTAATTTATCAACGCTGCAAATTTTATTCATGAACCCCAGGAAGATTCTCTATGCTCAACTGCCTCTCAACTTTGATAAACCCTTGTTGTTGTTAGGTGCCATCAAGTCAGTTCTGACTCATAAAGACCCTATGTGAAACAGAATGAAACATTGCCCAGTCCTGCACCATGCTCACAATTGTTATGTTTGAGCTTATTGTTGCAGCCACTGTGTCGATCCATCTCGTTGAGAGCCTCCCTCTTTTTGGCTGACCCTCTACTTTACCAAGCATGATGTCCTTCTCCAGGGACTGGTTCTTCCTGATTAACATGTCCAAAGTATGTGAGGTGAAGTCTTGCCATCTTACTCCTAAGAAGCATTCTGACTGTACCTCTTCCAAGATAGATTTGGTCATTCTTCTGGCAGTCCATGGTATATTCAATATTCTTTGCCAACACAGTAATTCAAAGGCATCAATTCTTCTTTGGTCTTTTTGTACATTGTCCAGCTTTTACATGCATATGAGGCTATCAAAAACATCATGTCTTGGGTCAGGTGCACCTCAGCCCTTAAAGTGACATCTTTGTTTTTCAACACTTTAAAGAGGGCTTTTGCAGGGGATTTGCCCAATGCAATGTGGCGTCTGATTTCTTGACTGTTGCTTCCACAGGCATTGATTGTGAATTCAAGTACAAAGAAATCTTTGACAACTTCAATCTTTTCTCCGTTTATCATGATGTTGCTTATTGGTCCAGTTGTGAGGATTTTGTTTTCTTTATGTTGAGGTGTAATCTATATTGAAGACTGTAGTCTTCAATCTTCATCAGTAAGTGCTTCAAGTCCTCTTCACTTTCAGCAAGCAATGTGATAAATTCATAGATACCCTAATAATTTAAAATACTAAAACTTTATTTAAAAAAATTATATAGTAAGGCAAGAACAGAAAAAGGAAGATCCATTAAGGACTGAATACAACAGTAAAACTGTTGCCCTTCAGGTTGATTCTGGTTCATGGAGACCCCATGTATGCCAGAGTAGAATTGTGGTCTGTAGGATTTTCAGTGGCTGATTTCTGGAAATAGATCACCAGCCATTTCTTCCAAGGCATCTCTGCATGAACTCAAACCTCTAAACTTTCAATTAGCAGTTGAACACATTAACTGTGCCACCCAGTGTAACAGTGGGGAGGCATAAAATCCCTGATATTTTCAGTACTCTACGAGTGTTCCTTTCCTACTCCAAGTGCAGTCATTGGATGTATCAGTCATCTATTATCACAATAATTCCATGTAACAACCAAAGTCCATTGCTGTCGAGTAGATTCTGATTCATAGCAACTCTGTAAGACAGAGTAGAACTGTCCCATAGGGTTTCCAAGGCTGTAAATCTTTACAGAAGCAGACTACTACATCTTTCTCCTGGGGAACAGCTGGCAGGTTCAAACTGTTAACCTTTTGGTTAGCAGCTGAGCGTTTAAACATTCTGAGATAACTAGGGCTCCATCCTAGGATAACTAGGCAGCCGTATTTCTCTCATCCTCGTGCAGCCTAGTCCGAGTAGGTTCTCATGATGATGGCTGAGGTACAAGAGCAAGTCTAACTACAAAAAAATTTTTTTTTATTGTACTTTAGCTGAAGATTTACAGAACAAACTAGGTTCTCATTAAAGAATTAGTACACATATTGTTTTGTGACATTGATTACCAACCCCATGACATGTCAACACTCTCCCCTTCTCAGCCTTGGGTTCCCTATTACCAGCTTTCCTGTCCCCTCCTGTGTTCTAGTGCTTGCCCCTGGTCTGATGTGCCCCTTTAGTCTCATTTTGTTTTATGGCCTGTCTAATCTTTGGCTGAAGGGTGGAGAGTGAACCTCAGGAGTGACTTCAGTACTGAACTAAAAGGGTGTCTGGGAACTGTACTCTCGGGGTTTTTCTAGTCTCTGTCAGACCAGTAAGTCTGGTCTTTATTTATTTATTTATTTTGTGAGTTAGAATTTTGTTGTACATTTTTCTCTAACTCTGCCCAGGACCCTCTATTGTGATTTCTGTCAGAGCAGTCAGTGGTGGTAGCTGGGCACCATCTAATTGTGCTGTACTCAATCTGGTGGAGGCTGTAGTACTTGTGGTCCATTAGTCATTTGGACTAATCTTACCCTTAGATCTTTGGTTTTCTTCATCCTCCCTTGCTCTAGACAGGGTGACATCAGTCAAGTATCTTAGATAGCCACCCACAAGCTTTTAAGACCCAGGACACTACTCACCAAAGTACAATGTAGAATATTTTCTTTATAAACTATGTTATGCCAATTGAGCTAGATGTTCCCTGAGACCATGGTCCTCACAGCCCTCAGCCCAGTAATTTGGTCCCTCAGGAAGTCTGAAAGTGTCCATGGAGTTTCCATGACATTGCCTTGGAAAGCTGTGCTGGCTTCCCCGGTATTGTACTGTCTTATTCTTCACCAAAATTACCACTTATCTATTGGCTATTTAGTGTTTTTCCGTCCACACCCCTCTCATAACCCACCAAAGATTGTTTCTTTTTGTGTGCAATCCTTTTCATGAGTTTTTATAGTAGTGGTCTCATACAATATCGTCCTTTTGTGACAGACTTATTTCACTCAGCATAATGTCCTCCAGATTCGTCCATGTTGTAAGGTGCTTCAAAGATTCACCATTGCTCTTTATTGTTGCACAGTACTCCATTGTATGTATGTACCATAGTTTGTTTACCCATTCATCTATTGGTGAGCACCTAGGTTATTTCCATCTTTTTGCTATTGTAAACATTGTTGCAATGAACATAGGTGTGCATATGTCTATTCATATGATGGCTCTTATTTCTCTAAGACCTATTCCTAGGAGTGGGATTGCTGGATCTTACAGTATTCCTATTTGTAGCTTTTTAAGGAAGCGCCATAACATTTTCCAAAATGGTTGTGCCATTTTGCATTCCCATCAGCAGTGCATAAGAGTGCCAATCTCCCTGCAGCCTCTCCAACATTTGTTATTTTCTATTATTTTGATTTGTCCCAATAATGCCGGGATGAGACAGTCTCTCATTGTGGTTTTAATTTGCATTTCTCTAATGTCTAGTGATCACGAGCATTTCCTCATGTGTCTGTTAGTGGCTTGATTGTCTTCTTTGGTGAAGTATCTCTTCATTTCCTTTTCCCATTTTTTAATTGGATTATTTGTCTTTATTTGTAGAGGTGCTGGATTTTCCTATATGTTTTAGAGATTAGGCCTTTGTTAGATTTGTCATAGCTAAAATTTTTTCCCAGTCTCTAGATTCTCTTTTTACTCTTCTGATGAAGTTTTTTGATGAGCATAAGTGTTTAATTTTTGAAAGATCTCAGTTATCTAGCTTACCTTCTGGAGTTTTCGTGTTGTTAGTTGTGGTTTTTATCCTGTTAATACTGCATAATTAGGGCCTCTAGCATTGATCCTATTTTTTTCTTCTATGATCTTTATAGTTTTTGGTTTTATATTTAGGTCTTTGATCCATTTTGAACAGTTTTCATGCAAACATTTTTTATGGCTTGTCTTCAGTCACATTAGCTAGTATCCCATAGACCAGAGCAAAGTTGCACGGCTGAACCCAGCATCAGGGCCAGAGTGGATGGGTGCTACAAAGTCACATGGCAAAGGGCCTGCCTGGATACAGGGAGGAGCAAAGAATCAGGACCATCAGTGCAATCAGTCTACCACAATGGGTCTTCCTGTATGTCTTGTTTCATTTCATTCTTCATCTTACATCCACAGAATTGTCCTCATTAAAATCTGATAACATCAGAGCCCATCATTACTTTACCTTGAGGTCTTTTTACAACAACCTGAAGTGAAATTATGGGTTGAATAAGGTTGAGGATGTCAATTTCCCAGCTCTCTCAGCTGTTGTTACCACTTAACATTAAATAGGAGAGACTTTTCCATCTGGACCTCCCACTTGGTTGCTTACCGTATAAACTTAGGAAGTTCAAACCAGCTGCTCTTTATTTTTCTTCACTAAGGTTGGAGACTTCCATTATTCAGCATCAAATTAAAAAGATAAGTATGTTGCTCTATTCCCAGAACACACAGAGAAATGGTAAAAAAAAAAAAAAAAAAGATATTTTGAATTACAGCAATTTCTCATGCATCTAATTCTCTACTACTCTCTTTACCTCTTTTTAAGTGAAAATGATTTGAAATAAATTATTAGTAAGTCAAGGTGCTGCACTTAGTGGAGAAAAATTACATAGGAAAGGAGCTAGGACTAATGTCAACACATGAGAACATTAGGCAGTAGACTCCAATTCACAAAACTAGGAGTTGTCTGCCTACATGTCAAGAATATGATATCGCATGACCCTGCTCGAATTTGTTAATGGCTCCTTAGTGCCTATGAAAATATTTAGCCTGACATTCAAAGCTTTTCACAATCTAGCCTCAACCAACTTTTCTAATTAGATACTCCCAGCACTTCCCTTTATGTATTCAGTGCATTAGCAAAACCAACTTACACACCATATACAGTACAAGTTCCTTATCTCTGAATTTTCTCCTGGGGTCTTCTCTGCCTAAAGTATTCTTTCAACTCTCTGTTCCCTGAGCATCACCTGTCCATATCCTACTCTTCTATCAAGGCCAAGCTCAAAACACTTTCATTTGTTCAATAAGCATTTTTCGAGGGTCTCCTAAGTTACAGAGACTCTCCAGAAACTTCATGTAGGACAGCTCATTTAATTTCCATGACAAAGTTCTGAAGATCAAGTAGGAGTTAGTCAAGCAAATGGAGATAGACAAGGAGGGGGCAGAAAGAAGAGCATTCCAGGCAGAAGCAGCAGCATGTGCAAAGGCCCAGAGGTATAGGAGCAGCAGAGTATGTTCAGAGGACTACCGGTTGTACAATGTTGTTGTTGCTGTTATTAGCTGCCATTGAGTTGGCCCCTGACTCATGGAAATCCCATGCACAACAGAACAAAATGCAGCCTGATCCTAAGCCATTCCTTTAGTTGGTTGTGTATCAGATCATTGTAATCCATAGGATTTTCATTGGATGATTTTCAGAAGTAGATCACCTGACCTTTCTTCCTGGTCTGTCTTAGCCTGGAAGCTACGTTGAAACCTGTTCAGCATCACAGCAACACACAAGCCTCCACTGAGAGGTGTGTGGTGGCTGCATGTGAGTTGCATTGGCTGGAAATTGAACCCAGGTCTGCATGGAAGGTAAGAATTCTACCACTGAACCACCACTGTCTCCCTCAATATCGTCAGGAATATGCATTTTTCCTTCTCACTATGTGTTCCAAGTGGCCGCTTTCCATTCTTTATCTATGCCATACCAGGGGAAATAGAATGGCATATCTGATAAATTTGGGAAAAATGAAATCAACGTCTCTTTACTTGGGAGCAAACTACACACAAAAAGCACAAGTTCTATGCACCTACATTTCATACATTCTATACTGCTGGTTTAAGACTCCCTGAGCCAGCACTGTCTTTGGCTAGAGGGATATCTTGCCTAGTTCAAGGGACTCAGCTAGGAGGGCTATGCTGTTCACATAAACTGTGTCATCTGACCTAGCTGTTATCAGAATAAAGCCAAGGTCAAGTTGATTCCAAGTCATAACAACTCTGTAGGACAGAGTAGAGCTGCCCCATAGAGTTTCCAAAGCTTTAATCTTTATGGAAGCAGAGTGCAGCATCTTTCTCTGCCTTATCAGAATGAGAGGTGGTATTTTGGTATTCTGACTCCTTTGGGTGGTTTACCACAACTTTTTCAAAGCCCATAAGAGGAAGAAGAATACTATTTATTGGGCCCCTCAGAGACCCCAACAACCACTGCTAGATCATAGGGTATGAGTTGGAGGAATAAGGTATGAGTTGGAGGAATAGGCAGCAATAAAACTGGGGTGGAAAACAGGGGAGAGACTGGCCAGGGAGAGTGCTGTATATTGTGTCATGGAGTTCTGCCTTTATCCTGAACGCAATGGGAAGCCACTAAAATGAGTAACACAATCATTTTTGTATTTCAGAAAAAAATCATTCTGACAAAAGAAAAGATTGGAGTAGGCCAAAAGCAGAAAGGGAGACTAATTAGAAGGCTATGCAACTGTTCAAATGGGAGTTGCTGAAGCCTGAAGTTAAAGAAGGGGAGACGGAGGGATAGACAGCGATGCTAGAAATAACAGAGGCATTTCCTCCATGAGGCTTCCACCAACCTTCCTGTTCTGCCCCAATTCTCGGCTAGAAATAATCTCTTTCTTCCTAGGATGCCATATTCTTCTATTCATCTCTCTCTTACGGTCTTTATCATTTTCACCATTCTCTATAGTTACCGATCTGCCATATTTTACATACCTTACCAGACTGTCACTTCTCAAGGCCATGGAATTTGAAACCAGGGGTTGGTCTTCTGTTGATTCACCTTTATTTTGCCCTCAGTGACCCTACTCAGAATTACCCATGAAGAAATTAATTAAATGGTATCTTAGTTAGTTTCTTAGTAGTGCTATAAGAGAAATATCATAAGGGGGTGGCTTTAACAAACAGAAGTTTATTTCCTCACAATTCAGGAGGCTGTAAGTCCAAGTTCAGGGCCCCAGCTCTAGGGGAAGGCTCTCTCTTTTTGTCGGCTCCGGTGGAAAGTCCTTGTCTCTTTTCACCTTCTGTTCCTTGGCTCCTTGGTGATCTTTATGTGGCCTGCGTCTTTCCCCTCCCTTTGTACATCTTTCTCTGTGCCTGATCTGCTCTTTTTAAATCTCAAAGGTGATTGGATTAAGACATACTCTATACTGATATATTCTCATCAACATAACAAAAAGTCTTATTCCCAGATTGGATTACATCCACAGATATAGGGGTTTCGGACTCACAACACATATTTTTGGGGGACACAATTCAATCCATAACAAATGGATTAATCTTTATACATTGGAAGAGAAGGATTCTGATGATATCGGTTAAAGGTAAGTCTGAATAGAGAGCTGTAGAAGTTAACTTTTGCTGCATAAGAAACCATCCCAAAACTTTGTGACTTAAAACAACCATCATTTATTCATGCTCATAAATCTACAGGTCAGATATAAGCCAAGAACAGCCTGTGTCCACTGGCCTCATTCATGTGTCTGTGGTCATCTGGCAGGTGGCTGAGGGCTGACTAAACAAGCACGGCCTCACTCATATATCTGGCTTGTTGGTGGGCTGCTGGCTGGGGTCACCATATGTTTAACACTCTCTAGCACACTATTTTTTTTTTTTTAAGCACACTAGCCTGGGTTCATCCTAAGGGCTGCAGGCCAAGTTTCTAAGAGAGTAAGCAGAAGTATGCAAGGCCTCTTGATGCCTAGAAACAGAATGGGAACATGTTCCTTCTTCTATATTCTATTACCCTAAATAAGTCACAAAACAAACCCAAATTTAAAGTATAGGAAATAGAATCCATCTGATGGGAAGATCTGCAGTGTCACACCACAAAAGGCATAGATACAGGAAAGTCTACAGAACTGGAGTCATTTCTGCAATCAATCTACTATGGGGCATTTTATTATTATTATTATACTTTAGAGGAAGGTTCACAGAGCAAACTACCTTCTCATTAAGCAATTAGTACAAATAGTGTTTTGTGACATTGGTTGCCAACCCCACGACATGTCAGCATTCTCCTCTTCTCGACCTTAGGTTCCCCATTACCAGCTTTCCTGTCCCCTCCTACCTTCTAGTCCTTGCCCCTGGGATGGTATGCTCATTTACTCTTATTTTGTTTTATGGTCCTGCCTAATCTTTGGCTGAAGGGTGAACCTTAGCATTACTGAGCTAAAAGGGTGTCTGGAGGTCATACTTTCTGAGTTTCTCCAGTCTCTGTCAGACCAGTAAGTCTGGTCTTTTTTTTTTTTCAGTTAGAATTTTGTTGTATATTTTTCTCCAGCTCTGTCTGGGACCTTTTATTGTGATCCCTGTCAGAGCGGTTGTTGGTGGTAGCCAGGCACTATCTAGTTGTACTGTATTCAGTCTGGTGGGGGCTGTGGTAGTTGTGGTTCATTAGTCCTTTGGACTAATCTTTCCCTTGTGTCTTCGGTTTTCTTCATTCTCCCTTGCTCCAGATGGGGTGAGACCAGTGGAGTATTGCAGATGGCCACTCACAGTTTTAAGATCCCAGACACTACTCACCAAAGTAGAATGTAGAACATTTGCTTTATAAACTATGCTATGTCAATTGAACTAGAAGTTCCCTGAGACCATGGTCCCCACAGCCCTTAGCCCAGTAATTTGGTCCCTCAGGGAATTTGGATGTGTCTATGGAGCTTCTTATCAGCAACAAAATGAAGAAAGCAAAATGTCATTAAAAAGGCCAGAAAGAAAGAAAAGACCAAAACAGATGTCAGAAGAGACTCTGAAACTTGCTCTTGAATGTAGAACAGCTAAAGTGAATTCAAGAAATGATAAAGGAAAAGAGCTGAACAGAAGATTTCAAAGGATGGCTCAAGAAGACTCAGTATTATGATGAAATGTGGAAAAACATGAAGTTAGAAAACACTCAGTATTTCTCAAGCTGAAAGAACTGAAGAAAAAATTCAAGCTTCAAGTTGCAATATTGAAGGGTTTTACAGGCAAAATATTGAACAATGCAGGAGGCATCAAAGGAAGATGGAAGGAATGCACAGAGTCACTGTGCCAAAAAGAATTGGTCAACATTCCACCATTTCAGGAGGCGCGTATGATCAAGAACTGATGGTACTGAAGGAAAAAGTCCAAGCTGCACTCAAGGTATTGGCGAAAAACAAGGCTTCAGGAATTGATGGAAACCAACTGAGGTGTACAAATGAATCCAGCCCTGGAAGTGCTTACCATCTATGTCAAGAAATTTGGAAGACAGTTACCTGGCCAACTGACTGAAAGAGATTCATATTTGTGCCCGTTCCAAAGAAAGGCTCCAACAGAATGCAGAAATTATAGAACAACGTCATTAATTCCACACACAAGTAAACTCTTGTTGAAGCTAATTCAAAAGCAGTTGCAGCAGTACATGCCAAAGAACTTCCAGATATTCCAGCTGGATTCAGAAAAGGGCATGGAATGTGAGATATTATTGCTGATGTCAGATGGACCTTAGATGAAAGCAGAGAATATCAGAAGGATGTTTACCTGTGTTTTATTGACTATGCAAAGGTATTTGACTATGTGGATCGTAACGAATTATGGATAACATAATGGGAATTCCAGAACACTTACTTGTGCTCATGAGGAACCTGTACACAGACCAAGAGGCAGTCACTGGAATAGGACAAAGGAATAATGCACGTTTTAAAGTCAGGAAAGGTTGTGTCAGGGTTGTATCCTTTCACCATACTCATTCAATCTGGATGCTGAGCAAATAATCTGAGAAGCTGGACTATATGAAGAAGAACGGGGCATCAGGATTGGAGAAAGACTCATTAACAACCTGAGATATGCAGATGACACAACCTTGCTTGCTGAAAGCGAAGAGGACTTGAAGAACTTACTGATGGAGATCAAAGACCACAGCCTTCAGTATGGATTGCACCTCAACATAAAGAAAACAAAATTCTCACAACTGGACCAATAAGCAACATCATGATAAATGGAGAAAAGGTTGAAGTTATCAAGGATTTCATTTTGCTTGGATCCACAATCAACAGCCGTGGAAGCAGCATCAAGAAATCAAATGACATATTGCATTGGGCAAATCTGTGGCAAAAGACATCTTTAAAGTGTTGAAAAGCAAAGACGTCACTTTGAGGACTAAGGTGCACCTGACCCAAGCTATGGTATTTTTAATTGCCTCATATACATGCAAAAGCTAGACAATGAATAAGGAAGACTGAAGAAGAATTGATGCCTTTGAATTACAGTGTTGGCAAAGAATATTGGATATACCAAGGGCTGCCAGAAGAACATATAAATCTGTCTTGGAAGAAATATAGCCAGAATGCTCCTTAGAAGCAAGGATGGCGAGACTTTGTCTCATGTAGTTTGGACATGTTATCAGAAGGGACCAGTCCCTGGAGAAGGACATCATGTTTGGTAAGTTAGAGGATCAATGAAAGAGAAGAAGACGCTCAATGAGATGGATTGACACAGTGGCTGCAAAAATGGGCTCAAAAGTATGAATGATTGTGAGGATGGCTCAAGGCCGGGCAGTGTTCTGTTCTGTTTTACATGAGGTTGCTGGGAGTCAGTGCTGACTCTACGGCGTCTAACAATAACAACAACCAGCAGCAAACAAGAGAGAGGCTTGTTTGGTAATGGTGAATAATGACGATTCTGAAGATGTCGTTGTTGGGTGCTGTCAAGTCAATTTCGACTCACAGCAACCCCATGTGACAGAGTAGAACTGCCTCAGAGGGTTTTATAGGCTATAATCTTTATGGGAGCATATGGCTAGGTCAGGTCGTTCCTCTGTGGAGTGGCCAGGTGGGTTTGAACCACCAACCTTTCAGTTAGCAACTGAATGCTTAACCACTGCACCACCAGGGCTCTTATGACAAAGGTAACAAACCCTTATTTCAAATCTGCTATGTGTTTTTCTCAATAAATCTATAATACACGTACCGTTATAATCCCCATTGGACTAATATGGACATTATCTTTAAGTGAGGAGGTACCTTACTCAAGATTCTCCAGCTACTAAGCTACTAATCAGCAGAACTAGAAACACACATACAGCTTCAGCGTGTGGAATGCTGGACAGCTTGGCTGAGCCCTAACAGCAGAGAAAATCTGCCAGAGGTTTCCCTACTTCGCTGGGAGTTACAGGAGACTTCTTTTCATCTGTGTCTATTTTTCCTTTTGCATCTTCTTTCTCTTCAACCCTCTTGATTATCCCTATTTCTGTTAAGTCTGGTTTTCAGAGTTAGCTCATAGTGTTTTATAATAAAAGATTTTTTTTCTTTGCTTTATAGAGACATGGAGAGGATTAAGAGTTAATTTAATGTTTGCAAAATGCCCTGAGCACCTTGGAATTACATATGTCTTGTGCGTATAAATAAGTGAAGTCTTCAGAGTATAGAGTCTCTGAATCACATGCTTAGAGTGTCTAAATGCATGTGTGCACACAGCCAGCTGAAAAAAGCTACTGATTCCATTAGACAGGCAGCAGGCAATCCTAGAATTTGCTCTTTAATGTGTGGTATGAGAAGAAGAAATTAAATCCAAAATTCCATCATCTACCACATTTGCTGTCTCTATATCAAGATGAACGTCAATAAAAATGCCTTCCTTAATGTTTGATAATTCAAGTCCTCCTACCCCTATACACACACACACCTTTTCATCTTCTCCTCTTCCTCATTCCATCTCCTCCTCCCAAATACTCTACTTCTCAGGTTCCAATCAGCTGGCTGGTGACTAAGCAGCAAGAGGGAATAGGACGATCTGCTTTGAAAAAGAGAATGAGAGCAAGACAGTGAGAAGTTTGAAGTTTATAAGGACACAATCTCTAGTTTTTTGCAGTTGCTATCTGCCTTCGAGTAGACTCCAACTCATGGTGACCTTATGTACAACAGAAGGAAATGTTGCCTGATCTTGTGTCATCCTCACAATCGCCAGCATGTTTGAGCCCATCATTGTGGCTGTGTTCCAACCCATCTCACTGAGGTTCTCCAGCCAAACATGATGTCCTCTTCCAGCGATTGATCTCTGCTGATGACATTTCCAAAGCAAGTAAGCCAGACAACATTCTGTTGTAGATCTCCAGACCTTTCTTCCTAGTTTGTCTTAGTCTAGAAGCTCTGTTGAAGACAGTGTCATAACTTCCAGGATCATAACAACATGAAAGCCACCACAGCATGATAAACTGAAAGATGGCTGATGGGAGACCTGCAAACCAGTTGCTGTCGAGTGGGTTCTGACTCACGGTGACCCCACGTGTGTCAGAGTAGAAGTGTGCTCCATAGGGTTTCAGCTGGCTAATTTGGGGGAAGTAGATCACAAAGCCTTCCTTATCAGGCTCCTCTAGGTGGACTCTAACTTTCAACCTTTCCATCAGCAGCCACCCAGAGACCCCCCCCCCCAGTTTATTAACGTATCTTTATATCAATAATCAGTTTATTGCAACCACTCTCTGACTGAAAACCCGGGTGGCATAGTGGTTAAGTGCTACAGCTGCTAACCAAAAGGCTGGCAGTTTGAATCCACCAGGCACTCCTTGGAAACTATGGGGCAGTTCTACTCTGTCCTATACGGTCACTATGAGTTCTACTTGACAGCAATGGGTTTTTTATTTTTATTTCTTTGATTTTCTCTCTGACTGCTGTGGATAGACTCTTCCGTCTGTGTTGGCCAGTCTGAGCTTCTTGAATCTCAGTAAAATACCACCTAAGAACTCAGCATTCATGGAAGCCTAGGGTTCACAGACCCTCTGAAACCCATAATTTAGCTGGAATTACATGTGACCTCAATATGCCTTTGTGGATTGCCCTGAAACCGTTTAAAATATCTTCTTTTTGAAAATTGATTTCAGGTCCTAAACAACTGGTATATGAATGGATTTCTAGTGTGCAACCCCTGGTTGTCAGAGCTCTATGTGTATACAATTAGATGAAGCTAATCAGATGAGAGCCTCTGATGTCCAGGCCAACCCCTCTGACCTCAGGGTACATGTTCATGAATTATTTTCCCATCAATGTTGCTCTTGATTTTCACTTTGGCCAGATTAAATGAGTGGGCAGGAGAACCCAACACATGAGTGATCCCAGCCTCCAAATTACTTCGGTAAATCAGGGGATGAAAAAAAAAGATGGACAAAGAAACTAACATGCAGTAGGCATATCTTTTCCGTTGTTGTTGTTAGTTGCCATTAAGTCGGCTCCAGCTCACGGTACCTTATGAAACGTTGCCTGATCCTGAGCGATCTTCATGACCACTGCTATGTTTGAGCTCATTGTTGCGGTTATTGTGTTCATCCATCCCATTGAGGGTTTCCCTCATTTTCATTGGTCCTCTATTTTACTAATCATGTTGTCCTATTCTAGCCATTGGTATTACAACAGGCATCTCCAGGCACTAGTTTAATTCTTTTTTTCTTTTTTCTCCTGCATTATCTCATTAAATCCCATCACACCCTTTAGGGATGGATGTTACTGCCTACATTTTACTTATGAAGTTATTGAGGCTAAAAATCTTCTGGTTACTCACATAGCTCTTAAATGGATGCTGAGCTCTTTAAGGAAAGGGTAGTATTTTACTCACCTTCATATCTCCTAATACCTAGTGCAGGACCTGGCAGAAAATAAATGTTCAGGGCAGATTTACCAGAAGAAAATTAAGAAAGTGGCACACTTAGAATGAAATCCATGCCTGTCCACCTCCAACATTTGTGCATTTTTTCTACAGAATCCACCTCTTTGTGTAAGAACACGGGGCATAGGAAACACCCCAAACTGAAAATCTATTCATCTATTTGACTGCTCTTCCCTTCCTTCCTGAAAATGAAGTATTATTGGAATGTGTCTTCTTTGATGGCGCAGGTATGTTATGTTTTACTCTTCCCATGTACTTGTATTATCACTCCTTTTTCCTACTTTCAGACATGAACCTTGAACTAGAGCTCCTCTTGAGAGATCCATTTGTGTCTCTAATAAGACCCTTGAATTCTTAAAAAATTGCACATTTAGTTTCAAGAAATACATTCAAATGGGAAATTCTCATTGTATTACTAACTAGGGCTTTGGATCCAGTCCTACAAAACTCAACATGATCTTGCCTCGAGGCACCACTCTGTCCTGATTTCCCACTCCCCTCTTCGTTACTCACTTGGCTCCAATCACAGTGACTTCGTTTCTGTTCTTTGGGCAAACCCATAACGCTCCAACTTCAGTGCCTTTGCACTTATGGGGTTTCTCTTCCTGTGGAAATTACACTGCTCACTCGCCCTCTTCCTTCAGGCTTCTACTAAAATGTCACCTAATCAAGAGGCCATTCCTGACCACCCTACCTCAAATTGCGCTTCGTCCCATCATTCTCTGGGTCCTTAACCTGCTTTCTTTACAGTCTTAAAACTTTCTGACACAAATGAATTTATTTATTGTCTCTCTCTCTCCCACTAGGATGTAAGGTCTTTATTTTGCTCACAGGTCTATCTACAATGTCTGGAGCAGTACCTGGAACTTAAAGGGACTGAATCAATATTTTGTGAATGAACGGATAGAATTCCTACGTCACAGATGGCAAACACATGTGCCTTCACTCTTCTCTTCCATGTCTATATTAGATCTCATTAATCATAAGCCAAGAGCAAACCATTTTATGTTGAATAAATTCCAACTCATGGTGACCCCGTGTGTGTCAGAGTAGAACTGTGCTCTATAGGGTTTTCAATGGCTGGTTTTTTTTGGAGTTAGTTCACCAGACCTTTCTTCCAAGACATTTCTATGTGGACTCAAACCACCAACTTTTCATTTAGCAGCCAAGTGTGTTAACAATTTGCACCACCCAGGAATTCCAGGTCTAGGGAAGGGTCCCAAAATGTATGCTTTGATAAAAATTTCTAGATGATTTTGACGCTAATCCAAGTTAGACTTTGATTCTTGTAAGCAATCGATACAAACTTTCCATTTTTTTCACAAGATGAGTTTTTTCAAAATTCCTGGCTTCTTTGCAAGAAACTTTGGGTACTTACTTCACATGAACACTGCTAAACACGCGTTGAGCATTTCGTATGAACAAGCATTATGCTGAGCCGTTTGCATGGATTATTTCATTGAATTCACAAAACAGGCCCGTGAGGTAAGAACTGTTATTGTAGATGTGTGTGCTATTATCATCCCCATCTTACAGATGAGAAAACCGCGGCTTGGAGAAGTGAAGTCATTTGTGTAAGGCCCAACAATTAATAAGAGGCAAAGCCTGATTCTAGAACCCACACCCTTAATCATTAAGTTTACTGTCTCCCAATGACTTTCAGAAATGAAATAATAATTCAGATTAAATTAAATGTAAGAAACCTCACTGAGCAAAAGAATTTTTTTTTTTTTTAAATGAAACCTGAACATCTCTCCCACACGTCAAATTTCATTTTTCTGGAAAGTCCTCATATAGAAGTCAGAACTGGTTAAGCTAGATTTATATAGGGTGGAAAGCAATCAGAATAATTGGTTTGGGTAGAAAGCAAAGTAACCAATAAATTAGTTTGAACATGACCTTTCGAAGGCAGCCTTCTATTTTGCTCTTATTCCCTGGCCCTGAATTGCTGCTCTTTAATTGGTAGTTTGTTCTCTAGTCAGGCTGCCTGTTTCTGACACTGGATAATGCATTATGAGATAATCTACTTTCTGTGACTTCACACAGTTCCCATGGCAACCGTCAATGCCATTTCCTTGCAGAAAGGCTGCTTCGTGTATTCCAAATGTGTTGCTGGAATGTAAACATCTTCGATAAAAATGTCCAGTAAAATGACAGTCTGAGCAAGGAATGACATTTGTCTGATTATAATTATCCTAACTCCCTCATGTTAGAAAAATGGAGGCAGTTTGTTTTCAGTTTGGAGTTTTTTTTTTTTTAACTTTTGTTGTCCTAGGGGAAAAATAAGGAAAGGATTTGCTTAACAAGACTTAATTGAAGAGACACAACTCTTCTGTGAAAAGACCTTGTTCAGAGTTCATTAGAGTCGAGGTGACAACATTCTGGGAGGAAACAAGCATATTCATCAACCCGGCTACCTCAGATACAAAGCAAGCACTCCCCTTGAGTGTCACTTCAGGCGACCTAGACGTCTTAACATTCAAAACTACTAATCCAAAATTCTTTTGGTCTCAGGAGAGAGCTCTTTATTTTCAATTCTCACTGGCTAGCTGTCCATTTCCTCAAAGTGAGTTTCTCAGGAAATTTCTCACTCAAATGAAAGGTTTCAGATGCCACTCCAAATTACAGAAAATCAGCCTCTGGATCTTGACAGCATCTATACAGTGCTATCTCCTATTTCTTTGCACTTGCTGTTCCCTCTGCCTCGAATTCACTTCCCTGCCTTCTCACCTTCTAAGCCAGCTCACTCCACTCGTGCTTTGGGGCTCAGCTTGTGTAATACCTCCTCTAGCAAGCTGTGGTAGGCAGAATTCTAAGATGGCCCCAGAGTTTCCTACCACCTGGTATATATACCTGGTATAATCCCCTTGACTGTGTGTGGTACTTAGAAATATGATAGAATATCTCTCGTCTGATTAGGTTAATCAAAAGGGAGTTTATTGAGTGGGCCTGACCTAATCAGGTAGGTACTTAAAAGTTAATACACAGCTTTTAGTTTTAGTTCAGACATAGAAAGAACTTCAAAACTGTCATTCTTATTCTTTCACCAAGAATAAACTGGATATTCTGAAAAATCAACACATTTTCTTGGACCCAGCAGAGAGCTGAAGATGCAGAACAAACTGCCTGAAATCTGGAAAGAAAATCTTGTCCAGAGAAACACAGCTGAGATCTGTTTACCTGGAGCAAAAGTTTCTGGAGCCATAAACTTATAACAGACTTATATCCAAAATATAAAAAGAACACTGAAAACTCAACAATAACAAATCAAACAACCCAATTAAAAAATAGACAACATATACGAACATACATATACCTCACCAAAGACGGCATACAAATGGCAAATAAGCATATGAAAAGAGGCTAGAAATCATTTGCGATTAGGGAATTGCAAATTAAAATAACAATGAGATACCACTATTAGAATAACTAGAATCCAAAAAACTGACAATATCAATTGCTATTGGGGATGCAGAGGAGCAAGAACCTTCGTTCATTGATGGTGAGGATGCGAAATGGTACAGCCACTTTGAAAAACTGTTTGGCAGTTTCTTATCAAGCTAAATACGGTCTTACAATATTCTCCAGCAACCACGTGCCTAGGTATTTAGTCAAGAAATTCAAAAATGCATGGGAACTCTGGTAGTGAAGTGATTAAGAGCTCAGGCTGCCAACCAAAAGGTCGGCAGTTGGAATCCACCAGTTGCTCCTTAGAAAACCTGTGGGGCAGTTCTACTCTGCCCTGTAGGGTTGCTATGAGTCTGAATCAACTCGACAGCACACAACAACATATTCTACACCAGTGAGTATACACACATATTTTTCCTTGCTTTATCAGCTGAGAGGACTTAGAAGCACAACACCAAAGTAGCAACAAGCATTCTAGTACCCAGATCTTGGCTTCTAATACGATCGCCAATGAAAGGAAAGAGGACATCTGAGAAATAGTTGATTCTAAGGCTGGAATAAGGAGCCTTGATGATTCAATGATTAGGCGCCTGGCTGCTAACCAAAAGGTTGGCAGTTCAAACCCCTTCGGCAGCTCTGCAGGAGAAAGACCTGCTGATCTACTCCCATAAAGACTACAGCCTAGAGAGCCCTGTGGTGTAGCTCTGCTCTATCACATGGTGTTGCTATGAGTCAAAATCAACTCGACAGCACCCAACAACAACAATACTGGAGCAGAAAATATACAAGACAAATCAGGAGCATCTCCTAGTGCAAGAAAGTAAGGAAGTGGTTCAAAAAAAAAAAACCTTGATGAGGTTATGTCAAAGGAACACAGAAGCCAAATGAAAGAGCTCCCAATGGCCAAAGCTTCCAATTTCAGCAACAAAATTAAACCATGTTATGACTTTATAACTCGAAGTACAAAATAAATATCAATGAGTTCATACTGATACAAATAAATGATTGAGTAAATAAATGTGGGGAAATAAATCTCCCATGCAAAAGCATTCCAAATAATTGTGTACACACTACACTCAAGTAGATGGAGCATAACTCCTCACTCTTTAATTGTGGGCTACACATAACTTTCTTCCAAACCTCACAGTACGGAAAAAAAAAAAAAAAAAAAAAAAAACCACTGCCATCAAGTAGATTCCAACTCATAGCTACCCTACAGGATAGAGTAGAACTGCCCCATAGAGTTTCCAAGGAGCACCTGGCGGATTCGGACTGCCAACCTTTTGGTTAGCAGCCATAGTACTTAACCAGTACGCCTATGGAAAGGGGGTAAAAAGAAATGGAGTCCTGGTGGCACAGTGATTAACAGCTTGGCTGTTAACCAAAAGGTCAGCAGTTCAAATCTACCAGCTGCTCCTTGGAAGCCCTATGAGACAGTTCTACTCTGTCTGATAGGGTTGCCCTGAACTAGAATTGACTCCATGACAATGGGTTTGGTTCAGTTTACAGCAAATAGATTCGACAGATACTGCTTTAGGCAGGTGATCAAGATTAACATCAACAGTGGTAAGTCATGTTGATAGCATCTCCTCTTGATATGATAAGTGTCTGCTGGATTTGACAAGTTGAACACCAATGTCCAAAGACCAGACGAGTTGTGAAAGGACATCATACATGAAGAAAGCAAAATGTCATTAAAAAGACAGGAAAAAAGGAAAGATCAAAACGGATATTAGAAGAGACTCTGAAACTTGCTCTTGAATCTTGAGCAGCTAAAGCAAAAGGAAGAAATGATGAAGTAAAAGAGCTGAACAAAACATTTCGAAGGGCAGCTAGAAAAGACAAAGTATTATAATGCCATGTGCAAAGACCTGGAGAGAGAAAACCAAACAGGAAGAACATGCTCAGCATTTCTCAAGCTGAAAGAACTGCAGAAAAAAATTCAAGTCTCGAGTTGCAAAATTGAAGAATTCTACAGGGAAAATATTGAGTAACACAGGAAGCATCAAAAGAAGATGAAAGGAATACACAGTCACTATACCGAAAAGAATTGGTCGACATTCAATCACTTCAGGAGGTAGCATATGATCAAGAACCAAGGTTCTTGGTACTAAAGGAAGAAATCCAAGCCACACTGAAGGCAAAGGCGAAAAACAAGACTCCAGGAATTGACGGAATACCAATTGAGGTATTTCAACAAATGGATGCAACACTGGAAGTGCTCGCTCGTCTATGCCAAGAAATTTGGAAGACAGCTACCTGGTCAACTGACTGCAAGAGATCCATATTTGTGCCTATTCCCAGGAAAGGTGATTCAACTGAACGTGGAAATTATCAAACAATATTATTAGTATCACAACCAAGTAAAATTTTGCTGAAGATCACTTAAAAGCAGCTGCAGCAGTACATCTACAGGCCACTGTGAGAAATTCAAGCTGGATTCAGAAGAGAGTGTGGAATAAGGGATATCATTGCTGACGTTAGACGAATCCTGGCTGAAAGCAGAGAATACCAGAAAGATGTTTACATGTGTTTTATTGACTATGCAAAGGCATTCGACTGTGTGGATCATAACAAATTATGGACAACATTGTGAAGAATGGGAATTCCAGAACACTTAATTGTGCTCATGAGGAACCTGTACATGGATCAAGAAGTAGTTGTTTGAACAGTACGAGGGTATACCGCAAGGTTTAAAGTCAGGAAAGGTGTGTGTCAGGGTTGCATCTTTCACCATACCTATTCAATCTGTACTCTGAGCAAATAATCTGAGAAGCTGGACTATATGAAGAAGAATGGGGCTTCAGGGCTGGAGGAAGACTCATTAACAACCTGTGTTATGCAGAAGATACAACCTTCCTTGCTGAAAATGAAGAGGACTTGAAGCACTTACTAATGAAGATCAAAGACCACAGCCTCCACTATGGATTACACCTCAACAAAAAGAAAACAAAAACCCTCATAACTGAGCCAATAAGCAACATCATGATAAATGGAGAAAAGATTGAAATTGCCAAGGATTTCATTTTACTTGGAGCCACAATCTACACCCATGGAAGCAGCAGTCAAGAAATAAAAAAAAAAAATGCATTTCATTGGGAAAATCTGCTGCAAAAGACCTCTTAAAAGTGTTGAGAAGCAAAGATATCACCTTGAAGACTAAGGTTTGACTGACCCAAGCAGTGGTGTTTTCAATAACCTCAAATGCAAAAGCTGGGCAACAAATAAGGAAGACTGAAGAATTTACACCTTTGAGTAATGGTGTTGGAGAAGAATATTGACTATACCGTGGACTGCCAAAAGAACAAACAAATCTGTCTTGGAAGATGTGCAGCCAGAATGCCTATCAGAAGCAAGGATGGTGAAACTTCACCTCACAAACTTTAGACATGTTATCAGGAGGAATCAGTCCCTGAAGAAGAACACCAGGCTTGGTAAAGTAGACCCTCAAAGAGATGGATTGACCCCGTGGCTGCAACAATGGGCTCAAGCATACCAGTGGCTGTGAGGATAGTGCAGGAACCGCCAGTATTTTGGTCTGTTGTACATAGGGTCACTTTGAGTCAGAACCTACTCAACAGTACCTAACAACAACTTGAAATGATGTGATGAAAATGCACTTTACCTCTTTGTTTGTGATAATCTATTATTCAGCAATGGAAAACTAATATACTAGGTTTCCCAGCCTATTCCAGAGCAGATATATGTGTGTCTCTTGGGGATTCTCCTCCCATTTATCTATTGATCCAGTTTATACCTATTGAGACCTCCTACATGCTGTGATAGACAGAGTGCTATGATAGACATAGATAAAGTGTGGTTATGAATGAGATATAATCCTTGCCTTCTTGGAGCTTAGGGTGTGGTGGAACACAAATACCATGTAGATGTTTAATTTACAAACTGTGATAACTTTTATAAAGGAAGTAAATAAAGCATGGTAGGAGAAGAGATACTGGGATATCAGAAAAGACTTCTCTGAGGAAATAGCACTTAAGCTGAGACCTGAATGATAGGTGTGAACTGGCCAGAAAGTAAATGGGAGCAAAGTGAACAGCATGTGCTAAGGTCCTGGGAAAGGAATGGGCTAGAAGATTTTGAGGAATTGAAAATGGCCAGTAGGATGAAAAACCAAAGACAAAGAAAAAACCTTGAAAGAAGCAAGATTAAACAGGTAGCACAGCTGCTGCAAGGAACAGGGCAGAGAGGCAGGAGGTATGTGTGCACAGGGAGGCCTGTCCACACAGGGTGTCAAAGCCCATGGCATATGTGTCAGGAGTTTATGCAGAGGAAGATGGGAGGCCTTTGAAGGGTATGAGCTGGAGCATACTCAGAGCACTGTGTTAGAATGTTCACTCCAGTTGGTGGAGAACAGATCCAGTAAAGGCAAGAGCGAATTTGAGCAGAACAGTTCAGAGACTCTTTCAGAAGTCCAGGCAGGAGGCTAGCTAGACAAGAGTGGTTGTCATGGATATAAAAAGAAGGAAAAGGTCTAAGAGCGCCTCAGGAGGTAGAGTAACTGAACATAGAGATGGGCTGATGAGGAGTGGAAGAAAGCAGCAATGCCAAGAGGACAACCAGGCTTCCAGTGCCATGAGTAAAAAGCCCTGTTTTCCAAGGTGAGGAAGACTAGGGAGGTGCCTGCTGTGCTCTTTCAGGACTACACCTTCATATTGCTGTTCCCTCTGCTTCCCACACCCTTCCACCCAGCTTGGCCTAGTTAGCTCCTACTCTACCTTCAGAACCCAGCTCAGGTGTTACTTCTTCTGAAAAGCATCCCCTGACCACCCAGCTTCAGTGCTTTTCTTCTGTTGTCCCTGACCATCTGGACATCCTCCCTCATAGCTAAGAGTGCTCTGTGGCATAATTGTCCCACTCAGTCCCTCACCCCAAGACATCAGGAAATTCTTGGGGAAAAAAAAAATTGCACTTCCAAATGCTTTACTTCCGACCAGAACATATTTGGCATGAAAGAAAGGTTTGCTGCATGAGAAAATGGAGTAATAAGATAAGAATGATTCAATATTGGGAACCACTGCTCCTTAGCACACAGTCCAAGTCCAAGGAATAAACAAAAGGCCTCTGAACCATGAAGCAAAGGCCACAAAGTGCAGGCGGTGAAGTTGATGTTCTTGATTCAAAGGCAGACTGCCTCGGCCTCGCTGAGTGCCAGTTCACTTCAGACATAATTTTAAGGAGTTTAATTTATCTGGTTTCTCAGTCCACAACAGATGCGATGAAGCTTATAAGCATTGCCACCCTGACAAGGAGGCGCAGAGCAGGAAAATAAAATGCACTTAAAACTATTGAAGCTGGGGTGTCTTGCTGCAAAATAGCAGCGAGTGGGTGTTTAGTCTTTAGCCTGTAGATACATAATAATTGCAAATTTTCTTAAATGGCCAGCATAATAATGAGCCATAATAATCTGCGTCGCGCTGTCCACATATGAGATTCAGTTGATCTTTTTAACAAATGCATGAGATTGGGTTCGTTGTTATAGAGGTTTTTACATATAATGAAATGAAGTCTCAGAGAAATTAACACGCTTGCTTGCCAGGAAAATAAGTTTAAAATTCATGAAGTACTGGAGGGTTAGAGTGGCCAGGAGTGGGGAGAGACAGGGGTATGAGACAGACAGAGGAGGGGTACACGGAGGTCATCAGAGGTATTGGTCATAATCGAGCTGGTAGTACAAGGGTGTTTGCTTTATTAGTATTAACATTTTGAAATATATTCTAAATATTTATTTGCATGTATTAATGCATAACACACAAAATGTAGGAAGCAGCTTGTTTGTCCAGGGTTACGAAATTGGTCTGTCGTAGAGCTGGTTGGCACTTGAGGTCTGACTTTATGATTCTAAATCTGGTGTCTCTCCTACAGCTTCATAATGTCATTACTGCATTGCAAGTGTCCCCATAGTTAGGGCAGGGTGCATCCAAACCAGTATCTGTGTCTAACAGGAGCATTCGGGGAGGAGACACGAGTGTCCTCCTTGATTAATATCCCAAAGTTAATAATAATAATAATGACATTGTTAATATTATTATTTCTCTTATTATAATCTTTGGGAACAGGTGTCTGAATTTGCACTGCACTATGCTTGTTGTCGTTGTTAGGTGCTGTTGAGTTAATCCTGACTCATAGCCACCCTACACACAACAGAACGAAACACTGCTTAGTCCTGCACCATCCTCACAATTGTTGTTTTCTTGAGCCTAGTGTTGCAGCCACTGCGTCAATCCATCTCATTGAGGGCTTTGCTCTTTTTCACTGAGCCTCTACTTACCAAGCATGATGTCCTTCTCCAGGGACTGGTCCCCGATAAAATATCCAAAGTTGTATGTAAGACAAAGTCTCTCCATCCTTGCTTCTATGGGTGTTGTTTCCTGGAAGCAGCAGTCAAGAAATCAAATGACACATTGCATTGTGCAAATCTGCTGCAAAACACCTCTTTAAAGTGTTAAAAAGCAAAGATGTCACTTTAAGAACTAAGGCGGGCTTGACCACGGCATTTTCAATCGCCTCATATGCACACGAAAGCTAGACAATGAATAAAAAAGATAAAAGAAGAATTGATGTCTTTGAATTATGGTGTCGGTGAAGAATATTGAATATACCATGGGCTGCCAGAAGAACAAACAAATCGGTCTTGGAAGAAGTGCATCCAGAATGCTCCTTAATATCGAGGATGGCAAAACTTCATCTCATGTGCTTAGGATACGTTATCAGGAGGGACCAGTTCCTGAGGAAGAACATTATGCTTGGTAAAGTAGAGGGTCAGTGAAAAAGAGGAAGATGCTCAATGAGATGGATTGACACAGTGGATGCAACAATGTGCTCAAACATAGCAACAATTGTGAGAATGGCACAGGTCCAGGCAGTGCTTCATTCTGCTGTACACAGGGCCGCTATGAGTCAGAACCGACTCAACAGCACCTAAAAACAACATCAATGCTATATCTAAGGAGCCCTGGTGGCACAGTGGTTAAAGAGTTTGGCTGCTAAGCAAAAGGTTGGTGCTTTGAACCTACAAGCCGCTCTGTTGAAGAAAGATGTGGAAGTCTGCTTCCATAAAGATTACAGCCTTGGAAACCTTAGGGGGCAGTTCTACTATCCTATAGGATTGCTGTGAATTGGAATCAACTTGATGGCAGTGGGTTTGGTTTTGGGTTATGCTATATCTAGGAGCCCCTGGGTGACTCAAATGGTTAAGTGTTCAGCTTCCAGCTGAAAGGTTGGCAGTTCAAACCTACCCAGAGGAGCCTCAGAAGACAGGCTCTGCTTCCAGAAGGTCACAGCCTTGAAAACCCTATGGAGCAATTTTCCTCTGTGCACATGCTGTTGCCATGAGTTGAAATCGACTTAACAGCAACAAACAACAACAAATGCTATATTTGACTTCATATGTATAACGTATACATGAAATCACTCAGTCACATCACAACTATCCTGCAAGACAAGTTCTGTCATCCCCATTATACGGACAAGGAGGTGAGGGTTAAGCAACCAACTCCCAGAGAAGATGAGATTGAACCCATTTCTGCCTGACTCCAAAACTTCCTTCTATCCACCAGCCACTTCTTGTAACATAGGTCCCTACCCTCAGTCTCCTAGTTACATTTCTTAGCAGGAAAAGGCAAAGCGTGCAGGATCGCTCAGGCCCAGACCTGGCAATCCCCTGGTGCTTACATAGGAAGAACAATTACAGAACAGAACAGTTGTCAAGGTTTCACTTCATCCAGAATGATTGCGTAAGATGCTACGCATGTGACTGAGCCATGAGTCTTAAGTATCCTACTCCCATCTGACTCTTGGGAAGAAAAGGCTCAGGCTGACTTGCAGCAAGATAGATAGACAGCAGAGAGAGAGAGAAACCACTGATTCCTACCCACACAGCCACTTGGGTAAGGGGTTGGGGAGGCTGGGGCTCATGCCTTTGTAGTCACAATAACCTTACCTTCTAGACAACCACAGCTCTGTGATATTCTGGACCTTGAATTAGTAACTCTATATCATTTTTTTCTTCCTTTTGGAGATGCAGTGCCTGAAACGAGCTGCTGCGAGTTGTTGTTAGGTGCTGTTGAGTCAATTCTGACTTGTAGCAACCCCACGTAACAGAGTAGAACTTCCCCATAGGGTTTTCTAGGCTGTAATCTTTACGAGAGGAGATCGCCAGGTCTTTCTCTCATGGAGCCACTAGTTGGGTTCGAACTGCCAACCTTTTAGTTAGCGGCAGAGTGCTTAACCAGCTAGGAGTAGAGAGGGTATTTATTCAAAAGCCAAACGATGCTTTCTGCCTTGCTTCCAACACCAGCCTTAATGATCCCAGGCACTGCGCTGGCCTCCCTGTCTTCAGCTGCCCATCAAGCTGATGTCTTCCTGCAACTGTTCTCAGCTAGTTCAAGGTCCAGCTCCCAGGTAGTAAATGAAAGTGAACAACCTTCAGCCCATGCAAGTCACGTGGGCTGGCTCCCTCTTGGTGCATCACATCTCACGAGGCACGGTTACACGTAGTGTTACCCTTACGCCCCCTAACCAGGACCCCATGTCCTCCCTGCAGGTACCCCTTCGCCTTGCCACATCATTAACTGGGAAATCTTAGGGTTGTTTGCATCCTTAGAGCTGCTACCGTGAAGAGCAATTGTGAAAATACTTGAACAGCCAAGATTCCTTGCAAACCCTGTGCTTTGCCTGTCTCACTCTTGAGAAGGGTGATTGTTATCCGTTTCTGAGCCTTAGTCTGTTTTCTAGTCTATAAAATAGCCCTGCTTACCCATCCCATTCCACGAGTAATTTTTTAAATATACGCTTCCATTTGGAAGGAATCCCAGCACTCAGCAAACCCACCCTTGCTTTATTTTTCTCCACACACTAATTTCCTTTTAACGTATTCTATTGTTTACCTGGAGTCCCTGGATGGCACAAATACATGGTTAAGTGCACAGCTACTAACCAAAAAGTTGGAAGTTCATATCCACCCAGAGGCACCTCAGAAGAAAGGCCTGACAATCTACTTCTAAAAGACAACAGCCATTGAAAACCCTACAGAGCACAGTTCTACCCTGACACACGTAGGTTCAGCGTGAGTCAGAATCGACTCAACGGCAACCAGTTTATTACTTCCCTGTTTGTTTTGTTGATGGTCTTTCCTCCTATCTGCACAAAAACATACAGACCATGAGACCAGGGCTTTTGTCTGGTATGTTAGTGCTGCATCTATTTGGTGCTCAATAGGTTCAATGAATGAATGAACGGATATTAGCAATAATTTTTTTTCTAAGTTTCCCAATATGCTTGGATAAGAGGCCATTTTTTTCCCCCAGAAAAACACTATGCCTCAAAAAACAGTCCCGTCTTATATTTAAATCCTTACAAAATCCCTGAAGGAGGTTGTTCATTCAGTTTTCCCCAGGATTATCACTTCAGACTTGCAAATGTTAGATGCTATTCTAAACAAGGCATGTCTGCAGCTAGACCTGCCCTGGAACTTCCATTTTTACCCAAGCCAGTCCGAGCTCAGTTTTCTGTCACCTGCAACCAAGATCACTGACCAATACAACAGAGGAGGGAGCTACTGACTGTTGAACAAAGACTCCTAGAGAAAGGCTGTGCAGAAAGATAGCTAATGTTTACACAGCACCTATGAGGTAAGGGCTATTATTATGCACATTTCACCAGGGAGAAAACTGAGGCACAGGAAGGTTAATGACCTGAAAAAGTCGTACAGCTAGTAAATAGTAAAACTGGGGTTCACACTCTAGCAGATCTGGTTTCAGAGTCTGCACCGAAACCACTTTGCTTTACTGCCCTTTCCAACTTAAAGTCCATGTGAGGGTATCAAAGTATTAATAGAAAAGCCCACCACAAAAGCTAGACTTGCAGCTCTGTCATGTCCTGTGTGACATCTGGCGACACAAGGCTGTGCTGCTCACAGGGTGGTCACGCCTGATTGGATGTCAGCCTGTCATCTGAGGATGTCCATCTGCACAGGTAAGTGACCGAGATGGCCTCATGCAGGCAGCTCAGCACGCACATGGCCAGCAGGCTGGACTTTCTCACAGCGTCTCCTGCCCGCTGATCCCCATGGGCAGCACTGGTCGGCTTTGACTTCAAACCCAAAATTCTTTCATAAGTGAGATTATGGGCTTTGGCAGCTCCCAAAAGGAGAAGGATTACTGCTTAATAAAAGAAAAATTCTTACTGAAACAGAGCGTGGCAACTTTGACTTGCAGTAAGGGCAATGCTGGCCACACAAGGAAAGGATACATTCCTGGTGATAAACACCCATGGAGCACAGCTAGGGATGAAAACCAGTAAACTCTGGTTAACTGTCGAGAAGGAGAAGCGTCATAACGTCTGGTCCTTGCCTTCAAGTGGAGTGAACATGTGGCAGCGGATGAGAGTTCTGGAGTCACACTGAACTGCACAAAGCCAAATAGCAGGAACAGTCATCTTGCTGTTTTCTATAATTTGTTTGATCTGTTTTGTCGTTTCTCTTTTTCTGCCTTTTTTTGAATTGAGTATTTGGTATTTCATTTTGCCTCCACTGTTGGCTTATTAGATACAACTTCGTTGTTTTATATTTTTCAGAGGTTTCTCTAGGCTTTACAATGCAAATCTTTAACCTATTACAGTCTGCCCTCAAATAATATTATATTACTCCACATATAAGGAGGCCTGGTGCTGCCGTGGTTAAGTGCGCAACTGCTAACAGAAAGGTTGGCAGTTAGACTCCACCAGCCACTCCATGGGACCTGGTGATCTGCTCCCATAAGGATTACAGCCTAGAAAACCCTATGGGGCAGTTCTACTCTGTCTCACTGGGTCGCTATGAGTCGAAATCGACTCGATGGCACCTAATAACCACAACTCTGCATGTATAAGAGCCTTACAACAATATCGTTCTATTCTTCCCACTCTTTATGCTATATTTGTCATACATTTTACTTCTAAGTATATGTTACAACCCCACAACACAGTGTTATTAAATTGCTTGAAATGGTCAGTTACCTTTTAAAGACTTTTTTTTAAGAAGGGGGATGTCTTTTATAATCACCTATATATTTACCATTCCTGGAGCTCTTTATTCCGCTGTGTAGCTCTCATCTGGCTTCGTTTGCCTTTAGCCTGAATAACCTCCTTTAGTAACTCCTGTAGTGCAGGTTTACTCTCAGCTTTTGACAAATGTTCTTCACTTTCTTTTGTCTAGAGAAGTATTTTATTTTCATGTTTGAAGGATATTTTCACTAGGTATGGAATTCTTCATTGACAGTGTTTAATTTTGGGGTGTTAAGGGTTCAATTGCATTGTCTTCTGGTTTGCATTGTTTTTTTAATCAAAACATCCAGAGTTTTCTTACATTTATTCCCCTGTAGATAATGTGTCCCGTTCTCTGGATGCTTTTAAGATTGCTAGTTTTATTATTATTATTATTGCTAGTTTTCAGCAATTTGGTTAGGATGGACTTGGGGTGGTTTTCTTTGTGTTTATATTGCCTGATATTTGTTGAGTTCCTTGGACCGTGGGCTTATAGTTTTCAACAAATTTGGATTTTTTTTCAATCACGATTTCTTCAAATGTTATTTTCTGTTTTTGTTCCTGTGTATAGTCACTCTAGTTACATTTATTGTCTCATGGTGTCAGGAGCTACATGTTACTGAGGCTCTGTTAATTTTTTTTTTCAGTCCTTCAATTCAGTTTAGTTTCTGTTGTTATGTCTTCAAGTTCATCTGATTTTTTCTGTAATGTTAAATATACTGTTAATTCCATCCAGTGAATTTTTCATTTCAGATATTGTATTTTGGATTTCCAAAAATTTTATTTGGCTCATTTTTATATTTTCTTCTCCTTACTGTGTTCATTTTTGTTGTTGTTTTGTGCTGTCAAATTGGTTCCAACTCATAGTGACCCTATGTATGACAGAACGAAACACTGCCCGGTCCTGTGCCATCCTCATAATCATTGTTATGCTTGAGCCCATTGTTGCAGCCACTGTGTCAGTCCATCTCACTGAGGATCTTCCTCTTTTTTGCTGACCCTCCGATTTACCAAGCATGATGTCCTTCTTCAGGGACTGGTCCCTCCTGATAATATGTCCAAAGTATGTGAGATGAAATCTTGTCATCCTTGTATCTAAGGAGCATTCTGGCTATACTTTTTCCAAGACAGTTTTGTTCATTCTTTTGGCAGTCCATGGTATATTCAGTATTCTTCACCAATATCACAATTCAAAGGCGTCAATTCTGCTTTGGTCTTCCTTATTCCTTGCCCAGCTCTTGCATGCGAATAAGGCAACTGAAAACACCATAGCTAGAATCAGGCGCACCTTAGTCCTCACAGTGACATCTTTGCTTTTTAACACTGTAAAGAGATCTTTTTCAGCAGAGTTGCCCAATGCAAGGCATCGTTTGATTTCTTGCCTGCTGCTTCCATGAGTGTTGATCATGGATGCAAGTAAAATGAAATCCTTGACAACTTCAATCTTTCCTCTGTTAATCATGATGTTGTTTATTGGCCCAGTTGTGAGGATTTTTGTTTTCTTTATGTTAAGGTGTAAACCATAGTTTGTTCATAAAAAAAAAAAAAAAGCGTACTTACAATACCTTTTTCAAATCATTGTCTGATAATTCCATCATCTCTGTAATTCTTAGGTCTCTTTCTGTTGACTAATTTTTCTCCTGGTCACATTTTTCTGTTTCTTCAAATGTGAGATTTTTTATTGCATGGTATTTTATTTTCTTCCCGAAAGAAAGCAGAACTTTTTTGTCGGGCAGATAAGCAGTCTGGGTTCATTATTCAGGCTTGCTTTTAAGCTATATGTCTTATTTTGGGTTCTCTAGAGGATCAAAACCAGTGATATTATATATATATATATATGTACATGTATATATATATATAAAATCAGGCCTTTGGACAAGTTCATTCTGGTTCAAACCCCTGCCGAGAATTGCATTTCTAACAGGTTCCCAGGCGATGCTAATACTGCTGGTTAAGGACGAATTCTGAAAACCACAAGTAGAACAGTGGTTCTCAAAATTTATCATATATAAGAATCACCTGGGGATCTTCTTAAACTGTAGAGTCTGAACCCCTAATATGTAAAGAGAGAGATTTACTTCAAGGAAATGGCTCATGAAATTGTGGGGGCGAAACCAAAGAAACTCACTGCCATCAAATCCATTCTGACTCATAGCGACCCTATAGGACAGAGTAGAATTGCCCCATAGAGTTTCCAAGGAGTGGCTGGTGGATTTGAACTGCCGTCCCTTTGGTTAGCAGCCTGAGCTCAAGGCCAAAATCCATAGGTCAGACGGCAGCCTGGAGACCTCTGCTGGCTCACAGAGCATAGGGGCTGGTGAATCCAAAACCTACAGGTCAGGTAGCAGGCCGGAGACTTCTGCAGGCTTACATCCCAGGAACCGGAGGTCAGGTGATGAGAAGCGTGCAGGGGAGAGAAAGAGAACAAACTTTTCCAGACAGCAATTTATTTATTGGAGGAAGGCCACACCCCCAAGGAAAATTTCCCTTTCAGTTGATTGGCTGATCATATCATGGAAGTGATTACATTATATTACATTATGGGAGAGCAACCAGTTCCATGTTGGCCAAACCACTGAAAAGCATAGCCTTGCCAAGTTGATACATAACATTAACCATCATACAATGCCAGGGTAGATCTAGAGCAGCCTTTACTCTGGCACTACTTTAGCCTTAGTATTAACGCATGACTGTTTTGGGTTTCTACTGAACACCCTGCTTATTCAAAGAGCTCTTCCTTTGTGCATGGTCATAACTCAAACGTCTCCAGCCTTGTATGAACCCTGAGAATTCTTTAGCTTCTAGCTCACCAGTCATTTTTTGCTTAGCCTCCTGTATGTGTCTTTGTCCTACAGCAACTAACGTGAGTGGATCCCTATGCAGATTTATGGAGCATGCATCCTCTCTCTCTCTCTGCATAGATCATCCTCTCCGGCTCTCATTCCGATAAATACCAGCCGACTTCGCCTCTCTGAACTCTATTACCTGTCTCTTGATCTCAGTAAGACCACCATGCAGCACAGTCAGGATAGTGTCTCTAAGCAGGAAGCTAGAGAATGGCAGGGCTCATGCCTTTATTTCCCTTCTCTCAGGGATCACAGTCCTGCACAGCCTGTTTCCCAGTGTCAGAAAACAGTCATTTCATATATTTTGTCCTGTTTTCTAGTAGTTTACAGTGAGATGGCATGTCCAGTCCAAGTTGTAGCATGTGAACACAGGAGTCTGGTCTGTTTTTAAACTATGTTTAGTGGCGAGATTCTCTTTTCAAATGAAATCTGTCATCCAAACATGATCCAGCAGAGGAATAAGTGTGAGAAATCCAGGTATCCCTGAATGTGAGTGTGTATGGTTGCACACAATTCTTTCATTATTTGTGAAACCCTTTGTTATCCCTCTATAGACATTAAGTTTGAAAATCATTTTCTAAACCAGTGTGCAAAGTGGAGACATCAGAGAAGGGGGAAAATGACCCTTAGGACTGCTGGAAATATACTAGAATTTATTTTTATTTTCAACTCATTTTGAAATTTCTATTTTGGTAAATGTTTTATGATGGGCAAGATATGTTAGAAGAGTAGCACATTTAAATATTTTAAAATTTAAAATAATTTATAAATAAGCAAATGCATATATGTAGGGAAAAAGGATGTGTGTTTTGTTTTTTACTAATAGAAGTGAATGATCAAAATAGCTTGAAAGCCACTGGACTAAATCAGGGATCAGCCAACTTTTCCTATAAAGGGCCAGATAGTAAATATTTCAGGCTTTGCGGGCCATATGGTCCCTGTCAAAACTACTCAGCTCTGCTGTTGTAACATGAAAGCAGCCATGGGCTATAAGTAAATGAATGAGCACGTCTTTGTTCCAATAAGAGTGTATTTACCAAAACAGACGAAGGACCAGATTTGACCCACAAGCCGTAGTTTATTGTCTCTCGGTCTAGATGGTTCTGCAGATTCTTTCAGCTGGCATCTTCTGGCTTAACTTAAATCTGCAAACTGTAGTGGGCAGAGTGGAGTATCTTCAATACTTCTAGCTCCTGTCTATTCTTAGAAGGTTAATATAATTTATACCAATCGATCTTATTCTTTATATACACACACACATACCTTCTTAACAGTGTTCAAATATATAACAAAATATCTTCACAATAGCCGAGTGGTTAAAGCACAGACCCTGAAATCAAACAGAAGAGATTCAAATCCCAACTCCACTGGGTACAGCTAGACTCAGTTTTATTACCTCCCTGGCCCTCCACCCCCATTATGTGTAACACAGAACTTCTAACAGCTACCTAGAAGGCCTGTTGCAAGAATTGAAAGAGATGATGTATTTGAAAGCTAATACAGAAGCTGAGTCTTAGGGAAATTGGGAAGCTCACCTGAGCTTCCAGCTAACAGGAGGTGGTGCCAGAATTCAAACCCAAGAAATCTTAGTCCATTCATTCACTCATTCAACATGTTCGAGGTTCTGGGAATACATCAGTGCCCCCGCTCTCATGGAGATCCCATCCTGGTGCCCCCAGCATTTCCTTATTTTAATGCTACCCTACACTGCCTCCCTGTAAAAGAAAGGGGTTATCAGGCAAAGTCTATTATCCCCAAATAAGGGAGATTTCAGATCTTTGACTTTTCAGAGAGTCTGGTTGTCCCCAAATAAGGGAACCGAGAAGGCAAGCCATGGTGAGATCACCAAGCCACCTAGAATTCCCAAACATTCTACTTTTCTTTGGCTGTCTTCTGAAACTCCGTGGGTCTAATGAGGGGCCTTTCTCATGGAGACCAAAGAAAGTCAGTATTGGGGGCTTCTGTTTCCATGGTTATTTATTTAATCTTAGACTGTTTTGATTCTGAGGGTTTTTTTTTTTCTCTAGTTAGATTATGATTTTTTTTTTAAGACATTCGAGATAACTCGTATATCTTCCAATAACCCATTTCCGTCAAGTCTATTCAGATTCATAGCGACCTTACAGGACAGAGTAGAGCTGCCCCATAGGGTTTTCAAGGCTGTAAATCTTTATGAAGCAGACTGCCGCGTCTTTCTCCCACGAAGCAACTGGTGGGTTTGAACTGCAGACCTTACTGCTAACATCTGAGTCCATAACCACTGTGCCACCAAAGCTCCAATATTGTGTTATTATTATTTTAGATTCACTACTTTGATGTCAGAGCCTAGAGAGAAAGGACTGGAAAGTTGATGCTAGTCTGGGAGGGTTCCTGGTAAAGCCATCACCAGATACCACACCCCACTCGACCAGTGGCAGGAGTGGTTCCAAGGGGGATAGGTCAAATTCCAAAAAAAGAAAAGAAAAGAGGCAGTAAAAGCCAGGTTGATCAGACAAGGCTTTATTAGGGAACTTACAGAAAGAGATCAGTGCCAGAAATCTCACAATGGGCAGTGAAGCTCCCAGAGCCACCCAGGTAGAGGTCCGTGCATACTAGTGAGGATTGGGTATTTATATACAATAGAACTACGTGCCTTCCTGCAGTGGAGTCCAAGCAATAATTAATGGGGCTGTTTTTGTACTAGTTAATGAGTTTCAGTTGATGTTACCATGAAGTCAGGTGTTTGGTACATTTTTTCCTGGCAGGTCGCTGCTCAGTCAGGTACTCTGGATCTCCCCCAGAGTCCTCTGTGAGCAGGATCCATCTCATATTGTTTAGGGCCCTTTCATCAGGCATTTATGGTGCACTTCCCAGATGCCAGCCCTCAGCAATGTGGCGAATATAAAGGAAGTCTATCACGTGCACATGTCTTCAGAGAGATTGGAAAGAGAAACACATAAATATAAAAAGCTAATAAGCACCAGGCTTCTCGGATGCAGATATCAATGGGCTCACTCAGGAGAGTCCATGAGCTTTGGAGCCACACAGACATAGATTCCAATTCCTGCTCTTCTACTCTCCACCTTAGTGGACATCCAGAGTGATAATAATGATAGCGATGTTGTTGTTGTGGGTTGCCATCGAGTTGGCTTCATTCCCTGGCAACCTCAGTACAACAGGACAAGACATTGCCTGGTCCTGCGCCATCTTCATGATCATTAGTTTACTCAAGTCCATTGTTGCAGCCACTGTGTATTTTGAGTATCTTCAAACCTAAGGGCTCATCTTCTGGCAGTATGTCAAACAGTACTCTGTTGTGATTCATAGAGTTTTCATTGCTAATTTTCAGAAGTAAATTGTCTGTCTTAGTCTGGAAGCTCCACTGAAACCTGACCCCATAGATGACCCTACTAGTATTTGAAATACTGGTGGCATAGCTTCTAGCATGACAGCAACACACAAGCCACTACAGTATGAAAAATGGCCAGACAGGTGGTGGAATGATATCAATAGCTACAGTTTTATTTAGTGCCTACTCTATGCCAGGTGGGGCCCTGGAGGCATAGTGGTTAAGGGCTCAGCTGCTAACCAAAAGTTTGGCAGTTCAAATCCACCAGCCACTCCTTGGAAGCCATGTGGGGTAGTTCTACTCTGTCACTATGAGTCGGAATTGACTCGATGGTAACAGGTTTGGTTTCATATGCCAGGCACAATGCCCTCCCTATACATACATCGTGAGACATTGGTGGTGCAGTGGTAGAATTCTCACCTTCCATGTGGAAGACCCGGATTCAATTCCTGGCTAAGGCACCTCGTGGACAGCCACCACCTGTCTGTCAGTGGAAGCTTGCGTGTTGCTGTGATGCTGAACATATTTCGGCAGAGCTTCCAGACTAAGACAGACTAGAATGGAAGGTCTGATGATCTGTTTCTGAAAATCGGCCAGTTAAAACCCTATGGATGATGGGAATGGCTCAGGGTGGGAAAATGTTTTGTTCCATTGTGCATGCGGTCACCATGAGCCGGGGGCTAACTCGACAGCAGCGAACAATGTACATACATCATCATGATCACTAATTCTCTCAAATATAGAAGGTACAGTATGATCTTTACATTATAGGTAAGGACAGAAAACTCAGAACAGTTAAGCGAGTTGCCTGACATCACCCAGTAAATATTGGGAAAGGTGAGATTTCATTCCAGGTCTGTTTTACTCCTCAACCTGAACTCTTTGCTTCAATTTCCTCATTAATGAAATGAGTTTTATCGTCCCCATTTCACAAGGTTTTGTAGATTTAAATGAGATAATGTCTATAAAGGTCCTGGCCCAGGGATGGGCTCAAGAGATGCCAGTTTCCCTGTGGAAGCAATCCTTGGGCTTCGAGAATCTTAGCAGGCTTTGGGGAGTGGGAGAGGATGGGAGAGACTCAGAGACCATTTTGACAAAGTCTTTGCAGCTCTCTCCTTTTTGTGTCTATGGTCGGGCTACTGGGAACCACGCAAAAAAGAGAAAACTTTGTCTGCTTAATGGCACAAACGGTTTGCACTCAACTGCTAATCTACAGTTTGGCAATTCAAACCCACCCAGCAGTGCCAAGAAAGCCAGGCCTAGCAATCTGCTTCCATGCAGATCACAGCCAAGAAAATCCTATGGGGCAGTTCTACTGTTTAACACATGGGGTCACCATGAGTCCGAATCAACTTGAGGGAAACTAACAACAGCAACAACTTTCTCTTAGCCACCCAGGTAACTGGACCTGGGGAAGGCGGGTGTGGTTCCACCCTTGGTGCAGATGCTCAGAGTTGGGCACAACCAGTGATGCCCCAACTCAACTGCCTTGCCAAACAGCCTAATAAACAGACAACGCTGCCCTCCTTGAGAAGTCATAAGCTCTTTTCCGTTTGAATTGACAGGGAAATATTTATCCAGGGTTGCAAATCCTCTAGGAGAGTATTACATGAAAAAAAAAAAAAAGGAAGAATTTTCTTGCTGTTTTGAAGATGCAGCACTTCCCTTTTGACATTTCATAAGGCATAAATTTGATAGCAATGGAAGCCCCAGAGACACACTGTTAGCTACACTGCAGGTGAAGGCAGATTGTGGAGGAACCCGGGGAGCGCTGTGTCCTTGCCATTGTTATCCTGAGCACACTCTTTTCTCCAGTATCTCTTGTATCCCTCTTCCCTCCAAAGTGAACTCACCAGGGATTCCAGCTTCCAGTAGATGCTCTTAAAATGCCTGTTTTAATCCATGTCACCGGCTATGTTGCAGAACCCATCCCGACAGGCAGCAATGCAGGGGTCTGGATTTCAGAAATTTGTCAACACTCTCAGGGCCTTGCAAGAACCGGTCCTTATTGTTCGTGGCTGGCTTTTTAAAGTCACCTTGTTGCTCTTGGGTAAGATTGCCATCAAGGTGGTGACATTAGGACCAAGGGGAGGTTTTAGTGTTTTTTTTTTTTGCCATTTACTCAGTGCTATCAGCAGCAAATGGTCAGTTCCGATGATGCATTTGCTACAACAGCTTCAAAAAAATATTCTGTTAAAGGATTGGGTGGTATCTTAGTTATCTAGTGCTGCTGTAACAGAAATACCATGAGAGAGTTTAAAGAACAGAAATTAATTTTTTCAGGGTAGGAAATTCAGGGCACCAGCTCTAAGGGAAGGCTCTCTCTCCGTCAGTTTTGGGGCAAAAAAAAACCCTCATCTCTTTTAGCTTCTGTAGTCTAGTGTTCCTTGGTTCCCCGGCAATCTTCACATGGCATCTATCCTCCCCGATTTGTTGTGTGTCTGCAACTAATCTGCTCTTTTTATAATTCAGAAGTGATTTGGTTAAGATACACCCCACACTGATAAGGCCTGCTTGACATAACAAAGAAAACCCTATTACCAAATGGGATCATATCCACAGGTTTAGGGGTTAGGATTCCAACTCATCTTTGTGGGGGACACAGTTCCATTCGTAAAAGGTGAAATTCAGGAATTGGTCCTATCTGAGAAGATTTCCTGGTGGCACAGAGGTTAAGAGCTTGGCTGCTAACAAAAAGGTCAGTGGTTCGAGCTCACCAGCTGCTCCATGGGAGAAAGATGTTGCAGTCTGCTTCCGTAAAGATTTATAGCCTTGGAAACCCTATTGTTGTTGTTGTTATTGTTGTTAGGTGCCCTTGAGTCGGTTCCAACTCATTGCAACCCTATGCACAACAGAATGAAACACTGTCCGGTCCTGAGCCATCCTTACAATCGTTGTTTATACTTGAGCTCATTGTTGCAGCCACTGTGTCAATCCACCTTCTTGAGCGTCTTTCTCTTTTCCGCTGACCCTGTACTTTACCAAGCATGAAGTCCTTCTTCAAGGACTGATCCCTCCTAATAACATGTCCAAAGTATGTAAGATGCAGTCTCGCCATCCTTGCTTCTAAGGAGCATGCTGGTTGCACTCCTTCCAACCTCGTTCTGAGACAGGGAAGAGATTGGGCTGACTGAATCAAATAAAAGCTACATTTCAAGGCCCTGTGTGCTTGACCAGCTATAAATTACTGATAATCTTCCTGAGTTGTTTTTGCAAGGCCTCACCAGGCACAGAGCATACGCAGTAAACATCAACGTGGCCTATGGATGACCTTCCACATGAGACAAACATGAACAGAGACCCCTCGCCGGGGCTCAAACCAAGATCCAGAGGCATCACACATCCCAGACTAAGTCCTGTTTGACATCCTGGCAGCCTTTGTAACAGGCTCCGTCTTAGCTCTGGCAACCTCTGCGAGTAAGTCCGTCTTGAATTCTAACTGCATGAGCACAGGATTTCCATAATCCCTCTCCTTCTCCTAGAAATCTCCACCCATCTAATGGATAAAGATAATGCCTTTTTCCCACCTAAGAACTTTTATAAGCCCTATGAAATCCTTTGTCCGGGAGAGACTGGAGGCTGTTATAGATAGAAAACTCTCTTCCTCTCTCCCTCGCGAGCCTTTTACTCTGTCTCTAATAAACCTTTGTTCGTGTGGAATCTCTGAGCTTCTCCTGATCATGCTTGGTCAGAAGAAGGTGAGAACCTAAGCAGGGCTCAATCCCAAGCTGGGAAGCCCTATCCTGTAACAGTTCTTTTGGCAGTCCATGGAATATTCAATATTCTTTGCCAACACCACAATTCAAAGGCGTCAATTCTACTTCAGTCTTCATTATTCGTTGTCCATCTTTCAGCGTGACACCTTTGCTTTTCAACACTTGAAAGAAGTGCTTTGCAGCAGATTTACCCAATGCAATGAGTCATTTGATTTCTTGACTGCTGCTTCCATGGGTGTTGATTGTGGATCCAAGTCAAGTGAAATCCTTGCCCGTTGGGGCAGTTCTATTCTGTCCTAAAGTGTTGATATGAATCAGAATCAACTTGATGGCAAGTTTGGCGTTGGGTTTCCTAGTTACTTAGAAAGAGTGTTGGGACGTAGCAGCTCTCAAGCCTTAGTGTACATAAGGTTTACCTGCTCATTTGATTAAAATTGTAGACTCCTACCAAGCTCCCACCCCAGAAAGTTCAGATTTAATTGGATAGAACCCATGACTCTGCATTTACCAAGTTTTGTGCGTAATTTTGACGCAAATGGCTGGAGACCAACTTCCAGAAACGCTGATGGAATAAAAAGAAAAAGGACTCTGGATTCAAGTAGCATCTTGTTGTTGTTAGGTGCCATCAAGACAATTTTCAACTCAAAGCAACCCCATGCGGCAGAGTAGAACTGCCCGGTAGGGTTTTCTAGGCTGTAATCTTTATGGAAGGAGCCCTAGTGGCATAATGGTTAAACTCTCAGCTGGTAACCATATAGTTGGCAGTTCAAATACACCAGCCACTTTGAGGGAGAAAAGACCTGGCCATCTGCTTCTGTAAAGATTACAGTCTAGGAAACCCTATGGGGCAGTTCTATTCTGTCCTATAGTGTTACTATGAGTCGGAATTGCTTTAATGACACAAAACAACAACAAATCTTTATTGGAGCAGATCACCAGGTCTTTCTCCGAGGAATCACTGGGTAGGTTCAAACCTCCAACCTTTTGGTTAGCAGCCAAGTGCTTAACCGTTTTGCCACCAGGGCTCCTTTGGCAGCGTCTTACTCTGATGAAATACCAGTCCTGTCAGTGACTGCGTGACCCTGGCCATATGACTTAACCTCTTGGGCCTTGGTTTCCTCATCTGTAAATAAACTTCTGTCTCAGGAGCCAGTCACCGTTTTTGAACCTTTGGATAGAAAAGGGAGCAGGAATCCACACCTGATGGAGCCTCTGCTGTGTGCCAGACATGGATGCTTTACATGTGTTTTCTGATTACACCCGCTCCAGCACCCTGGTAGGTAAGTACTTCTCCTTCTTAAGTTCAAGAGCACCTACTAATCTGTGTGGGCTTCTGAAAAATGCCTGCAGAGCCGTGGTTTCTGGCCCATTTTCCCACCCACACACCCACCAAGCGGTTAATTTTGTTCAACACACACTCGTCGTTTTGTAAAAGCAAAGTAAGTTTGTCCAGGCCCTTTACTGTACTTCAGTCCCATAAACGTGTATTGCTACTATCCATTCATTCATTCGGCAAGTGTGCATCCAGCTCCTGTAGTGTTTCAGGTCCCCTGTGAGATGGCAGGGGTCCCACAGTGAACAGGCACACTGGCCTCCCTCCCAGGCCAACTGGGTGAGCAGTTGGTAGTAGCTGGAGCAGACACCACTGGCCTCAGCCTGGGCCAGGAGAGGTGGAGGAGACACTGTGTGGAGACCATTCTGGAGAGCCAGTTGAGTGGAGTCAGAGGTTGGCGGCTCCAAAATGAGAGAGCTCGGGCCAGGTGAATTCAAAACACCTGCCTACGATAAATAGCAAAATAATGATAATGTGATATTTAAACACTGGCACCTAGACTTCTTATCAGCTGCATGAGGCTTGTTGGGAGAGGGCCAAAACAATGGAAAGGCCATTCACACACCCTCAGACAGGAATATTGAGATGAGAACAATCAGATTTTCTCTAAATTTGGTGCCCAGACCACAGGCAATGCAACCAACCACCTGGAGGGCTCATTTAAAATTCAGACTCCTGCTTCCTCCCCAAATCTGATTTAGAATGTTCAGCAGGGGTTGGGAAGGTCCATATTTAACAAACTCTCCTGGTGAACCTACTGTATCTGTTCTGAGAATTGCTGCTGTGGAAGTAACTCTTGGTAGTATCGAAACCCAAACCAAATCCATTGCTGTAGAATTGATTCCAAGTCATGGCAACCCCGTGAGCTGCAGAGTAGAAAACTGAGCTCCATAGGCTTTTTCGGGTATAATCTTTATGGAAGGAGACCACCAGGGCTTTCTTCCACGGCATTGCTGGGTGGATTTGAACTGCTAACCTTTAGGTAGTAGCAAGGGCAAACTGTTTGCACCACCCAGGGACCTCTTCTTGGTATTAGTGGTAATAAATATAACCATTGATAATATTTATTGAGCACTTTAAGGTTAGCAGTTCAAATCTACTAGGCACTCCTTGGAAACCCTGTGGGGCAATTCTACTCTGCCCTATAGGATCAACTATGAGTTCGAATCAACTTGACAGCAACAGGTTTGGTTTTTTGTTTTTTTCTATCTGCCAAGCACTGGTCCAGGTGCTTTACAGATAACTCATTCTATTCCTATAACAACCTATTGTGATACTATTGTCATCTGTGTTTTACATATGGGGGAAACCGAGGCATAGAGAGTTTGGTGACTTATATAAGGCCTCACTCATAAAGGATGTAAACAAGATTCAAATTCAGACCTTTAGATTCTACTTGAGAAGACACAAATTTTCATAAAAGCAGAAACAAGATGTCCGTGGCAGTTATTTCCGGGTGGTGGAAGACCACAAAAAAAAAAAAAAAAAAAAAAAAACCCATTGCCTTCAAGTCAATTCCAACTCTTAGTGACCATACAGGACAGAGTAGAATTGCACCATAGAGTTCCCAAGGAGTGCCTGGTAGATTCGAACTGCTGACCCTTTGGTTAGTAGCCATAGCTCTTAGCTACTACGCCACCAGGGTTTATGGTGTGAAGACAAATGAGTTTATGTGCCTCTCTAAGTTTTCCGCAATAAATGATTTATTTTGGGGGTGGGGGGGATGAAAAAAGACCTGGGTTTATATTTGTCATTCTGCACTTGTTTGCTGTCTGAAATCAGGTAAATATTTTAATCTCATCGAGACTCAAGTTTCTCACATGTAAAATGGGTATAATAATTGTAGTTGTGAGATTGATCTAAGATATTTCAATACAGAGAGCTCAATGCTGGATACATACCTAGTGCCAAAACATAGTAAGGTCCCTTTTGTGACTTCTCCACCACTACTGTCTGACCCAAATAAGTCATGATTGCTTTATCTGTGCCACTAGTGACCGGAGCTGGAGCTCCAGTCTGAACTCTAGAACCTTCCAGCTCCAAGTGTAGTCCTGGGCCAACAGCATCAGCATCCCCTGGGAGCTTGCCAGAAATGCAGAATCCAGGGCCCACACCCAAGACCTATGGAATCAGAAGCTGCATTTTAAGATCCACAGGCGATTTCTCATGGAAGCATGAGCTAGAGAATTGGTCTCCAAACAGAGGAGTGTTATCCAGGAAGTAAGAACAATGATTTACTGGGGTGTAGGAAGAAAATGTTAGAATTTCTATTTTTATCGATTTTTAATATCCCTTTTTAATGTCTGATACATGTTTAAACCAACCAAACCCATTGCTGTCGAATCAATTCCAACTCATAGCGACTCTGTATAGGTTGAATGATATATATAGTTGATTAGTACTGAGTGTACATATACATAGTTTATAAGTAAACATTGTCTGAATGAAAGGGTCTCAGAGTTCTGCAAGCTCAGATAACATCATCTCTTTCTGCCCTCAACACTCCCAGCACCCACTTCCAGGGACTCTGTTGGTTCCCCACTACTGATATTCCCCAACTCATGGCAGCCCTCTGTGTCAAAGAAGAACTGTGCTCCATAGGGTTTTTGATGACTGATTTTTCGGAAGTAGATCACCTGGCCTTTCTTCTGAGGTGGACTGGAACCTCCAACCTTTTGGTTGGCAGCTGAGCGTGTTAACCATTTGCACCACCTAAGGACTCTATACTTTGAGTGAGGGACTCTCCATTTTGTTAATACTTTCCATTGTTATCCACCCAGGGAGTGAAAGTGTTTAACCACTTGGTATGTTGGTAGCCCAGCCTCTTTCTCATCTGTCTCCTCAGAGAGGACACATTCCACCCTGTCCCTTCCTGGTATACATTTTAAAGGGGCAGTTCCATGCCTGTGGGGTACCCCATTCACTATCGCAGTCAATACTCTGCAGATTCCATCAGCTCCCTTGCTACCCTTCCTCCATCTAAAAAAAAAAAAAAAAAAAAAAACATTGTCATGGAGTTGATTCCAATGCATAGCAACTTTATAGGGCAGGACAGAGCTACCCCATGGGGTTTCCAAGGTTGTAATCTTTACAGAAGCACATTGCCTCATCTTTGTCCCACAGAACAGCTGGTAGGTTCGAACCGCCAACCTTTCAGTTAGCATCCACCCGCTTTAACCACTATACCACCAGAGATCCTTTTCCTCCATCTGAAGAAAAAAAAACAAATCTGTTGCTGTCGAGCCAATTCCAACTCATAGCAATAGTAGGACTGCCCCATAGGGTTTCCAAACAGCACCTGTTGGATTCGAACTGCTGACCTTTATGGTTAGCAGCTGTAGCTTTCCTCCTCCACCTCCACCTACTACACGCAAAATCCAAGCCCTGGTTAACACCAACACTCGGCTCAATCAGTGCCTACTCCAGAAAGCTGCATGTGACTGGGCAAAATACGCAATCAAGCCAATAAGGCTCACCTTAAACTGATGTCCACTAAAGTCAAATCGACCTTCATCCTGCCTGGCCCTTGTACAGTGTTTCCTACTCCTTTCACTCTCCTACCCCTGTTCTTCAAACCTCCAAAACCTCTTCCTCCCTCCCCACGCTCAGCTCAGGACCTCATTTCCTGTTTTACTGAAAACAGGAAGCATTGAGAAAAGAGCCCCCCATGCTCACACCACATCCACCCACCTAACTGCACCTGTGCCCACACACTGCCTCCCTCTTGTGCTTTCAGATGAACCGTCCACGTTCATGTACTGCCAGAGCTGCTGTTGGTAGACCGGCCCCATCCTCTCTCCTCCTTTCAAGGGCTCTGATCCTGTAATGACCCCCTTTGTCTTTGTCGGCTTCTTCTCCCTGTCTGCTGGATCATCGGCATAATGACATGTTCTACCAACTCCTATCTTAAAAAGAATCCTCCCTCAGCGGTGTATCTCCATGCAGCTATTTCCCTTTACTGTTCTGCTTTAGAGTAAAACTGTCCATGCTAGCAGTCTCCAATTCCTCTCCAATTAGCCTCTCATGTCCACCACTCCCCATGCAGTGGTAAAGCCTCAGTTCTCATCCTAGGCAACCCATCTGAAGTATTTTCCATTGTCTATCGCTCCCTCCCTCTTGAAACACATTCTTCACTTGGCTTTGGGGCACTGTGCTCTCTTGATTCTTCTCCCCATCCAATCTCCTTTACTGGGTTCTTCTCATCTCCCTGACTGGTGGCACAGTGGTTAAGAGCTCACCTGCTAACCAAAAGGTTAGCAGTTCAAATACACCAGCCACTCCTTGGAAACTCAATGGGGCAGTTCTACTCTGTCCTAAAGGGTTGTTATGAGTTGGACTCGACTCCATGGCAACGGGTTTGGTTTTTTGTGTTCTCAAGTCTCTTGGTCTTAGCTACCAACTATATACTGACAACTCCCACGTTCATATTTCCAGCCTAAACCTTCCCCTGAATACCAGGTTCTGTATCCAAGGGCCAATCCAATATCTCCACTAGGAAGGCTAAGAGGACACTCAAAATTAACATGCCCTCCAACTAAACCTAGTCCTTCCGCTCTTTTACAACTCAGTAAAACATAACTTTATTCTCCCATTTGTTCAGGCCGAAAACTTTGAAGTCATTCTTGACTCTTCTTTTTCTATAATAACTCACAATCTATTGGTAAATCTCATAGGGTTTACAAGTCAATCTATCCACAATGTGACTGCATCTCACATCCTGGGTCTAAGCCTGCATCATCGCTGCCTGGACTATTGCAGTAGTCTTCTCACTGGTTCTGCTTCCATCCATGTAACACTCAGAATCATCCTTTTTAAACATCCTTCCATGACTTTCAATCTCCCTCAAAGCAAAAGGCCATGCTTTGCCCTCCTCCACCCACCTCTCTGATTTCATTTTCTTCACTCACCCTTTGTTCCCTCCTTTCTAGCCACAGGTGTCTCCTGTATATTTCTAGAACTTGCCAAGCATACCCCGCCCTTGTGGTCTTTGCACTTGCTCTTCTTTTGCTTATATCTTGCTCCCCCAACTACACACATGGCTCAGTCACTGGTTTCCTTCAAGGCTGTACATGAAATTTGTCTATCAGAGAAAGAGGCCGTCCCTCATCGTCCTCTCTCAGTAACTCTTCCCAAGTCTCATTTCATTTTCCTTCCTAGCATTTAACCACCTGACACATAATCTATTCCCTTATTTGTTTATTCACTGCCTTTCTTCACCAGAATGTACACAGCATAAGGGAAGGAACTTTGTTTCATATTCCCAGTGCCTCAAAGAGTGCCTGGCATATTGCAGGCTCACTAAATTTTGAGGAATAAATGGAGTGCTACAAGCTGGGATCTTTTTTATTGAAGAGGAGAGAGAACAAGAAATTATTGATAGTCTACTATACCAGGAAAAAGTGTATTGGTGATTCGGTGGTAGAATTCTCATCTTCCCTATGGGAGTTGTTGTTGTTAGGTGCCGTCTAGTTGGTTCTGACTCATAGCGAAACAATGTACAACAGAACGACATACTGCCCAGTCCTGAGCCATCCTCACAACTGCTGTTATGCTTGAGCCCATTGTTGCAGCCACTATGTCAATCCATCTTGTTGAGGGTCTTCCTCTTTTTCAATAGCCCTCCACTTTACCAAGCATGATGTCCTTCTCCAGAGATTGATCTCTCCTGATAGCATGTCCAAAGTATGTGAGATATAGTCTCACCATCCTTGCCTCTAAGGAGCATTGTGGTTGTACTTCTTCCAAGACAGATTTGTTCGTTCTTTTGGCAGTCCATGGTATATTCAATATTCTTTGCCAACACCACATTTCAAAGGTATCAATTCTTCTTCGGTCTTCCTTATTCATTGTCCAGCTTTCACATGCATATGAGATGATTGAAAACACCATGGCTTGGGCTGGGCACAGCTTAATCTTCAAGGTGACATCTTTGCTTTTCAGCACTTTAAAGAGGTCTGTTGCAGAAGATTGCCCAATGCCATGCATCTTTTGATTTCTTGACCACTGCTTCCGTAAGCGTTGATTGTGGATCCAAGTAAAATGAAATCCTTGACAACTTCAATCTTTTCTCCATTTATCATGATGTAGCTTATTGGTCAAGTTGTGAGGATTTTCATTTTCTTTATTTTGAGGTGTAATCCATACTGAAGGCTGTGATCTTTGATCTTCATCAATAAGTACTTTAAGTCCTCTTCACTTTCAGCAAGCAAGGTTGTGTCATCTGCATAACACAGGTCTTTAATGAGTCTTCCTCCAATCCTGATGCCCCATTCTTCTTCATTCTTAAATTATTTGCTCAGCATACAGATTGAACAGGTATGGTGAAAGGATATAACCCTGACTCACAGCTTTCCTGATTTAAACCACACAGAATCCCCTTGTTGTGTTCGAATGACCACTCTTGATCTATGTACACGTTTCTCATGAGCACAATTAAGTGTTGTAGAATTCCCCTTCTTTGCAATGTTATCCGTAATTTGTTATGATCCACACAGTGGAATGTCTTTGCATAGTCAATAAAACACAAGTAAACATCTTTCTGGTAGTCCCTGCTTTCAGCCAGTATCCATCTGACATCAGCAATGATATCCCTTGTTCCACATCCTTTTCTGAATTCAGCTTGTATTTCTGGCAGTTTCCTATTGATATACAGCTGCAGCCGCTTTTGCATGATCTTCAGCAAAATTTTACTTGGGTATGATATTAATGATATTGTTCTATCATGTCTGCATTTAGTTGGGTCATCTTTCTTCAGATTGGGCATAAATATGGATCTCTTCCAGTTAGTGGGCCAGGTAGCTGTCTTCCAAATTTCTTGGCGTAGACTAGTGGGCACTTCCATTTGTTGAAACATCTGAATTGGTATTCCGTCAATTCCTGGAGCCTTGTTTTTCGCCAATGCCTTCAGTGCAGCTTAACTTCTTCCTTCAGTACCATTCGTTCCTGCTCATATGATACCTCCTGAAATGATTGAACATTGACCAATTCTTTTTGGTATAGTGACTCTGTGTATTCTTTTCATCTTCTTTTGATGCCTCCTGAGTCATTTAATATTTTCCCTGTAGAATTCTTCCCTGTTGCAACTAAAGGCTTGAATTTTTTTTTCAGTTCTTTCAGCTTGAGAAATGCAGGGTGTATTCTTCCCTTTTGTTTTCTAAGTCCAGGTTTTTGAACATGTCATTTTAATACTTTACTTTGTCTTCTCAAGCCACCCTTTGAAATCTTCTGTTCATTTCTTTCACTTCATCATTTCTTCTTTTCTTCCATGTGGAAGATGCAGTTTCAATTCCCAGCCAATGCACTTCATACCCTGCCACCACCCATCTGTCAGTGGTGATGAAACAGGCTTCTCAGCCATATCTTGAACAGTACCTGAGCCAATTCTTCCTTCCTTCTTTCTTCTTTCTCTCCTTTCCCTCCCCTAGCCCTTCCCTGCCTCCAAGTAAGATCCTGATGTTAGCTCCCCAAATGGTTAAGTGTCAACCAATGTTTCCTCTAAGACTGTGGAAAACAAGTGATATTGATCTAAGCTTGTCAAATAAGACGAAGGATGGCGCCAGCTACCCCCTGAGCTGATGGGATAATGGCAGGAAAAGATCAACATGTTTGAGATACAACCACCAAAACCAAACAGAAGAAAGAGAGTGCATATTCCACAAGTCCCTAAAACTTATGGCCCCTTTTCCCTTAAAAACCCAAGCTGATCAGTAACCTGGTGAGACAGACAACTTTAGGAGGAGATCATTCCCCTCTGTCTCCATATACTGGTATATCTAATAAAGCTCTTGCTACCCACCTCACCCTTGTCTCAAGAATTGGCTATTTGTGGTAGGTGGCTCTAACTCACGAAATTGCGGTAACAGTGACTTGGCTGTTGTAATGATGTTGGACAGATTTCAGGAGAGCTTCCAGACTAAGATCGACTAGAAAGAAAAGCCTGGTGATCTATTTCCAAAATCAGGTGATGAAAACGCTATAGATCCACAACGAATCATGAGAATGGCACAAGACCAGCAGCATTTTGTTTAGTTGTGCATGGGGTTACCATAAGTTAGTGGCCAACTTGATGGCAGCTAGCAACAACTACCAGGAGCTGTGCTATATTGTATTTAATCTTCGTAGCAACCCTATGAAGTATAACTTACATAGATATTATTGCCACATTTTACAGAAAAGGAAACTAATGTTCAAAGAGGTTAAGTCACTTGTTCAGGATCTCGTCATTGTTAGTGGTTTAGAAGACGCCTGTCCTTTGCCAGGGCTTCTCTCTATGTGACTCCAGTATCTATGTTATCCTTGTTAGCTTAGCTCCTTCTAGCAGCACCTTCACTGACTTGTCAGTCAACACCATGCCTTTTGGCCTTGACAAGTGGCATTACAGGATACATCCAAATGAAACTGTCATGGAGCATGCTGTCTGCTTCGTATGCCAATATCCCCTACACACAATGTAAGTTAACACATTTCTCCTTCTGTCTTGGCCAACAGGAAGCTCAGAAACAAATCTGATACTCAATTAAAAGCATCCAAATCTTTTCATTGGCTCTAATTTCCTATTTCAATATATATTTTGTTAACTAGACAGCATATATGACCTCTATTCTAAACTTTCTTAAACCAGTTTAGAAAGGATTCTGGTACAAAGACTACAAATAAGGAAATACAATGAGTTATACTTCATTTAGGCCATCTTATTTTCTGGGCAGAAAGACATATTTTAACCTTTAAAGTTATTTGTATGGGAAAACTATATTTTCTTAGAGCCTTCAATAAGTAATTTAAATAATATCTTATCTTTAATGTTACACATGGGGGCTTATGAACCAACACGCTACTTCATATAAAAAGTGTATCCCGTGTATTGACAAAGTAGGGGGGGGTGGGGGGGATCATATATACCAGCTTCCTCAACTGCTCTTCTGACTTGTTTCCTCTCTCTCTCTTTAAAACATGTGGGGCTGGTTGTTGTTTTGTTTTGTTTTTGTTTTTTAAAGTATGAGATACAAAAAGTAAGATGCCTTGAAACTAACAGGAATTTTCTCAGTATACCAGGGTGTATAGTTTAGACCTTTATCCCAAGCTTCAGATTTTGAGAAGACAGCTGTCCTTTGCCAGAGCTTGTCTCACCTGGATTTTGTAGTTAGGTATTTCTAGCCCCTGGAATCAAATCAGATCATATCTAATTTTGTGTTCTTTCCAGCACACGTAGCCCCACTGGCTCCCTCTCAATGCAGAATCCAAGCACCAGGCTTTTAGAAACTGGCCCTTTTTCCCAGGATATCATTAATCCTCAAAGCATTGGTGAGCTTTAAAAGCTGTGCTTGTGGCATGGGACATGGGCGCCAGGCCACGGCTTGTGCTCCGCATTTTCCAGAACAGGAAAAGTGGAACACCAGCTAAGCTCCTGGTCCAGTTGCACATACTGAGTGACGTCAGAGTTAGTAGGTCTCACCCCCTCTCTAAAGCCCACTGCTTCTTTGGGACTATATTCTAACAGAGGGGTGTCAGAAAATATAAAAGCCTAAGACTTCTCCACCCCTCAAAAGAGCTTGAACAATGCAGTCTGGAAGAGATCTATAAGCAAAGACTGGCTTCTAGGCTCAGAGTCCAGGTGGAAACTAGGGGCACCAAGGGGGGTGGGGGCAGTAGTGTTTTTATCCAGTGATTCATTTTAAATAACAAGAATGACCCAAATCTGGAAACACTTCAAAGGGCTTCCAGGTCCTCTGGCCCAATAGTTAAGAGTTTGGCTGCTAATCGAAAGGCCAGAGGTTTGAACCCACGCAGCCACTCCATAGGAAAAAGATGTGGCAGTTTGCTTCTGTAAGGATTACTGCCCTGGAAACCCTATATGGCAGTCCTACTCTGTCACATGGGGTTGGTATGAGTCAGAATCAACTCAATGGCAATGGGTTTAAACCAAACCAAAATCAAACCCATGGCCACTGGGACAGTGGCAGCTCCATGATTTGCAGAGTAGAACTGTTCCATAGGGTTTTCTTGTCTGTAATCTTTATAGGAGCAGATTGAGAGGGCTTTCTTCTGTGCTGCTACTGGGTGGGTTTGAACTGCCAACCTTTAGGCTAGTAGTCCAAAACAAACCATTTGTGTCCCAGGACTTTTTCTAGTGGTTCTCAAATACCAGCCAGGCTAAGCACGGGCTGTGCAGAATCACCTAAGCCTTTTAAAAATACATATTTCTAGGCTCTAACCTAGATCTCATAGCGAATCTGTAAGGACAAAACAGAACTGTCCCATAGGGTTTCCAAGGCTGTAAATCCTTATGGAAGCAGACTGCCACATCTTTGTCCCACAGCGCAGCTGGTAGGTTTGAACCACCAACCTTTCAGTTAACAGCCAAGCACTTTAACCACTACACCACCAGGGCTCTTTACAGGTTTGCTATGAGTTGGAATCAACTCGGTGGCAATGGGCTGCTTTTTTGTTGTTGTTCTTTGTAACCTAGACCTGTGAGCTCCAGGTCTCTGCACGTATCATTATAATACTTAACTTTGCCTTCTCAAGCCACCCTTTGAAATCTTTTACTTCATCATTTCTTCCACGCACTTTAGCTGCTCTTTATGTTCAATAGCAAGTTTCAGTCTCTCCTGACACCGATTTTGATCTTTGCTTTCTCCTCTTTTTAATCCACTTTTGCTTTCTTCATGTATGATGTCCTTGATATCATTCCACAACTCGTCTAGCATTCAATGAGTCAAATCTATTCTTGAGAGGGTCTCTAAATTCAGGTGGAATACACTTAAGGCCGTACTTTGGCTTTCGTGGGCTTGTTTTAATTTTCTTCAGCTTCAACTTGAACTTGCATATGAGCAATTGGTTTGTTCTGCAGTCGGCCCTTGGCCTTGTTCTGACTGATGATATCGAGCTTTTCCATTGTCCCTTTCCACAGATGTAGTTGATTTGATCCCTCCGTATTCTATCTGGTGAGGTTCATGTGTATAGATGCTGCTTATGTTGTCGAAGAAAGGTATTTGCAATTAAGAAATCATTGGTCTTGCAAAATTCTATCATGCGATCTCCAGCATCGTTTCTATCGCTAAGGCCATATTAACCAGTTCTTGATCCTTCTTTGTTTCCAACTTTTGCATTCCAATCACTAGTAATTACCAATGCAACTGGATTGCATCGTTGATCAATTTCAGACTGCAGAAGTCGGTAAAAATCTTCAATTTCTTCATCTTTGGCATTAGTGGTTGGTGTGTAAATTTGAATAATAGTCATGTTAACTGGTCTTCCTTGTAGGCATATGGATGTTATCCTACCACTGACAGCATTTTACTTTAGGATAGATCTTGAAATGTTCTTTTTGACGATTAATGCGACGCCATTCCTCTTCAATTTGTCATTGCTAGCATAGTAGACCATATGATTGTCTGATTCAAAATGGCCGATACCAGTGCATTTCAGCTTATAATGTCCAGGATATCAAACTTTTTGCATTCCATTTCATTTTTGATGACTTCCAATTTTCCTAGATTCATACCTCACACATTCCACATTCCAATTATCAATGTATTTTTGCAGCTGTTTCTTTTCATTTTGAGTCATCCCCATCAGCAAAGGAAGGTCCCAAAAGCTTTACTCCATCCACATCCTTAAGGTCAACTCTACTTTGTGGAGGCATCTCCACAATCAACACCCACAGAAGCAGCAGTCAAAAAATCAAACAATGCATTGCCTTGGGCAAATCTGCTTCAAAAGACCTCTTTAAAGTATTAAAAATCAAAGATGTCACTTTGAGGACTAAGATGCACCTGACCAAAGCCATGGTATTTTTAAATCACTTCATATGCCTGAGGAAGCTGGACAATGAATAAGGCAGAGTGAAGAAGAATTGATGCCTTTGTATTATGGTATTGATGAAAGAATATGAATGGACTTCCAGAAGAACAACAAATTGGTCTTGGAAGGAGTACAGCCAGAATGCTCCTTGGAAGTGACATGTTATTAGGAGGTACCAGTCCCTCAAGAAGGACATTATGCTTGGTAAAGTAGAGGGTCAGGGAAAGAGAAGGGGACCCTCAACTAGATGCAATGACACCGTATCAGCAACAATGGGCTTAAGCATTGCAACCATTGTGGAGATGGCACAAGACATGGCAGTATTTCATTCTATTGTACATCGGGTTGCTATGAATCAGAACCAACTCAAAGGCACCTAACAACAACAACAACAGACCTATGAGCCATTGGTTGTTCAGTGATAGAATTCTCACTTTCCATGCAGGAAACCCAAGATGAATTCCTGGCCAAATTACCTCATGCACAGCCACCACTCATCTATCAGTGGAGGCTTGCTTATTGCTATGATGCTCAATGGGTTTCAGCAGAGCTTCCAGACTAAGACAGCCTGGGAAGAAAAGTCTGGTGATCTACTTCCAGAAATCAGCCATTGAAAAACCTTTGGGCCACAAGGGTCTGATGGGAAACCAATCACAGGGATGCTGCAGGACCATGCAGTGTTTCATTCTGTTGTGCATAGGGACACCATGAGTTGGGGCCCATTCGAAAGCAGTTAACAACAATAACAACAACCGAGACCTACTAATCACAATCTGCAGGGCTGGATCACAAATAAAAATCGTTTTTAACACACTCTTCAGCTGCTCCTGTTGCACAGCAGTTTAAGAATGCTCTCATCCTTGTCGTTATGAATCTATTTATACGCTAAAATGGCACAGCTAGCAGAGGCTTAATGATAATTTAGTCAACCACATCATTTTACAGATAAGAAAACTGAGTCTCAAAGAGCTGATATGACCTGCTCCAGTTCCCAGACCCAAGGTTAGTTGACTGCAGCCCACTTAACTTTGAGTTACAGTTCGAATTTCAGGATCAAACTGGCAGCATTGAAATGCACTTGAATACTAACTTTTCAATCAGGACTAAAAATCAGATTTCTCATTTGAATTTGTCTATTCAATAAGCAGGTAATCTAAGTCATAAGAATAGGCATCCTCACACCCTATAGGACTCAATCAAGTGGTTTTTCCCCTTGAATGGGGGAAAAACTCATCCTGTGAACCTTTTTACTTTTCTGCATTGACCTTCGAGTATTGAGCAGAGTTGGCTCTGAATCAGGTCTCTCACTCTTTCCACAGTTTCCTGGACTGTTTTGCTCACCATCCCTCCTTGTCTCACTCTGTTGGATCCCTGTGGCTGGCTCGAGCCTTCTGAACACTCAGTGATCAGATGACCTCCTGAATCAGACCCTGAAAGCCACTCACCTGCAACAAACAAAATGCATTCTGCTCGCCACCTTCTCATGGTGGCAGGTTTGCAAACAAGGGTTGTACATACAGGTGACATCTTAGAGAAAAAAGAAAATACGCGTAGCACAAACCCTTGCCCCGGTAAAGAGAGTCAATTGTTCAAGGTGAAAAAACATGCCATTTTAGTGATGGTGAGAATTGGAAGGGTGGCTGCAGTTGTTATCACCTGAATCTCCCTACCAAGCTCTCTCCCTCTAAGGATTTGTCCCTACTTGTCTTTGCTTGAGCTACCGAGCCTAGGCCTGTTTTATCTTGCTGCTGGCAAGCTGGGTTTTCCACAGCACGTGCTTCCCCAGGCCTCTGCCTGCTTCAACTTGAGCCCAGCACGGAGCCTGGCACTTGGTGGACAGTCACCAAAATATTTTCTGAACCATTGACCTGAGCTTACCCTCTCTTATATCCATATGCTTCTTGGGCAACTTCCAACCTGATAATTGATGCCAAAGCAAGTTCTATCGCATCTTTATCTAACAAACATTGAGCACCTGCTGTTTGTTGTAGCTGTATTAAGATCAGTGAAGCAGAGGCCCTCCTTGCCAAGAGGCTGAAGTCCAGGGGAACTACAGACACACTTGCACATAGTCTTTACATGAGGCAGCCTATGATAAAGGCAACTGCAGGAGGTACAGGAAGGCAGGCAGGACAGTGGGAAGATTCTTGCTTCACTTTCTCTTTTACATTTTATTCAAATCACATCAAAAAAAAAAAAAAGACCAATTGCTGTTGAGTTAATTCTGACTCATAGCAACCCTGTAGGACAGAGTAGAATTGACCGGTAGGGCTTCCAAGGAGCAGCTGGTAGATTTGAACTGCTGACCTTTTGGTTAGCAGCCGAGCTCTTAACCACTGTGCCACCAGGACTCCATTCAAAGCACATACCAAACCAAAACCAAACCCGTTGCTGTCAAGTTGATTCCAACTCATAGCCACCCTATAGGACAGAATAGAACTGCCCAATAGGGTTTCCAAGGAGTGACTGGTGGATTTGAACTGCTGACCTTTTGGTTAGCAGCCATAGCTCTTAACCATTGTACCACCAGGGCTTCTTAAACTACATACAACCTCCTGATTCACTGTGGCATAGGTGGCTCAGTGGTAGAATTCTCACCTTCCATGCAGGAGATCTGGATTCAATTCCTGGCCAATACACCTCAAGCACAGCCACCTCCCATCTGCCACCACCTGTCTGTTAGTGGAGGCTTGTGTGTTGCTGTGCTGTTAAACAGGTTTCAGTGGAGCTGTCAGGCTATCTATTTCTGAAAATCAGCCAATGAAAACTCTATGAATCACAATGGTCTGATCCACAGTTGATCGTGGAGATGGTGCAGGACTGGGCAGGATTTCATTCCATTGTGCATGAGATCTCCATGAGTCAGGTTATCAACTGGACAACAGTTAGCAACAACCCACTGTAGATCATTTATTGCTTCGTTCCTGTTATGGATTGAATCATGTCCCCCAAAAATGTGTATTGATTTGGCTAGGCCATGATTGCCAGTATTGTGTGATTGTCCACCATGTTGTCATCTGATGTGATTTTCTTATGTGCTATAAATTCCACCTCTATGATGTTGATGAGGTGGGATAGGCAGCAGTTATGTTAATAAGGCAGGACTCAATCTACAAGATTAGATTGTATTTTAAGTCAATCTATTTTGAGATATAAAAGAGAAAAGCAAGCAGAGAGACTTGGGAACCTCATACCACCAAGAGAGAAGCACCAGGAGCACATCGTGTCCTTTGGACCCAGGGTCCCTACTCTAAGAAGCTCCTCGACTGGGGAAGATTGATGACAGGGACCTTCCTCCAGAACTGACAGAGAGAGAAAGCCTTCCCCCAGAGCTGGAGCCCTGAATTCAGACTTCTAGCCTCTTAGACTGTGAGAATAAATTTCTCTTTGTTAAAACCATCCATCCAATTGTGGTACTTCTGTTATAGCAGCACTAGATGACCAAGACAGTCCCAGTCCCCACATGATAAGCTCCTTGTCATGGACTGAATTATTATCTCTCCAAAAATGTGTGTATCAATCTGGCTGAGCCATGATTCCCACTGTTGTGTGGTTGTCCTCTATTTTGGGATTGTAATTTTATGTTAAAGAGGACTAGGGTGGGATTGTAACACCCTTACTAAGGTCACAACACCAATCAATGTAAAGGGAGTTTCCCTGGGGTGTGGTCTGCACCACTTTTTATCTTACAAGAGCTAAAAGGAAACGGAAGCAAGCAGAGAGCTGGGAACCCCATACTACCAAGAAAGCAGCACCGGGAGCAGAACGCGTCCTTTGGGCCTGGGGTCCCTGTGCCTGAGAAGCTCCTCAACCAGTGGAAGGTTGATGACAAGGAATCTTCCTCCAGAGCTGACAGAGACAGCTGTCCCCTGGAGCTCACACCCTGAATTTATAGGACTTGTAACCTGCTAAACTGTGAGAGAATAAATTTCTTTTTGTTAAAGCCATCCACTTGTGGTATTTCTGTTATAGCAGCACTAGATGACTAAGACACTCCTCAAGAGCAGAAATCTTTGTTTCTATGCCAAAGACATAAAACAGTGTCTGGCACCTGGTTGGTGCTTCACAAATATTTTAGAATAATTTTGGGTTAAGATGGATCTGTAGTCCTTGTTCTGCCACTTACCAGCTATGTGACCTGAGCTTAATAGAATGGGATGGTCATTGATGGGCAGAGACAAGGAATGTTGGTGAGATTGGCTGGAGGGCATTCCAGGCTGAGGGAGGAGAACGTGAAGATTTTGGGTGGGGGGGATGGTGGGAGGGGTGGAGTGAAGACAAATGTCCCCACCCAGCCCCACTGCCTTTCTATACCTGCCACATCCTGATCCAGGTGTTTCATTTCCCAGACATACCACGTACTTTTCCACCTCTGAGTCTTTGCCTATCTGGTCCCCTAACTGGAAAACCCTTCCGCACTTTCCTTTCCCTACTGTTGGTTAAAAAAAAAAAAAAAAAACTTTTATATAGCACAATACAGTGCACATATCCCCTCCTCTAGGTAAACTTCCTTCACCCTTGATCCCAGAGGCTAAGCTCTACTTCTTTTGTGCTCTAATAAAAGTAATACTAGCGGTAGTAGCTAACATCTACTGAACACTTTCTACATAGCTGGCACCAGGTTATGTGGTGCATATGAATTAGATTATTTGAATTTCATGACCACCTTATTAAGTAAAAAAGAGGAGAGTCAGAAAGATTGTTGGTCCCACTTCACATGGCCAGAGCTAAGGCTTTGAAGTGTAAGGTGAGGAAGGAGCCACCAAATAGATTGTTGTTGTTCTTGTTGTTAGGTGCTATTGAGTGGATCTCAACTCATAGTGACCTCATGTGGACAGAGTAGAACTTCCCCATAGGATTTTCTTAGCTATAATCTTTACAGAAGCATTTTGCCAGATCTTTCCCCCGTGTTGCTGTTGTTGTTGTTGTTAGGTGCCATTGAATCAATTCCAACTCATATAGGCCCTATGTACAATAGAACGAAACATTGTCCAGTCTTGTGCCATCTTCACAGTTGTTGTTATGTTTGAGCCCATTGATGCAGTCACTGTGTCAATCCATCTCGTTGAGGGTCTTTCTCTTTTTCACTGACCCTCTACTCTACCAAGCATGATGTCCTTCTCCAGGGACTGGTCCCTCCAGATAAGGTGTCCAAAGTGTGTAAGACAAAATCTTGCCATCCTTGCTTCTAATGAGCATTCTGGTTGTACTTCCTCCAAGACAGATTTGTTTGTTCTTCTGGAATCCCATGGTATATTCAATATTCTTTGCCAACACCACGACTCAAAGGCATTTCTACTGGGTATGTTCAAACTGCCAACTTCTCTATTAGCAGCCAAGCACTTACCCGTTGTACCACCAGTGCTCCTTCCAAATAGATTAACCAAAACCAAACCCATTGCTGTTGAGCCGATTCCAACTCATAGCGACCCTGTAGGACAGAATAGAACTGCCCCATAGGGTTTCCAAGGAGTGCCTAGTGGCTTTGAACTGCTGACCTTTTGGTTAGCAGCTATAGCACTTAACCACTACGCCTGCAGGAGTAGGGATAGAAAAAAGATGCTTTAAAGAGGAGGAACAGAGACCATGGTGTTTCACCAAAGTAGGTTATTTCCCATGGAGAATGGGAGAGAGAAATGAGGCAGAGGTGAGACCCAGGGAAAGAGTAGGATGAGGACGCAAGCAAAGATCAGAAGGAGAAGAACCAGCATACCACACAAAGACATGGGAATTTCACTTTGCAGGTAATAGGCAGCCACAGAAGGAATTTATGCAGGAAGGGGGCATTACTATAATTGCATTTCAGAGACAGGACAGAGGAGAACATTTAAAGAGCACCCCAACCATCCAGATGAAAGATGATGTGTTGAATCAGAAGGACAGTAGCAGCAATAACAGAGATTCGAGACCCCTTTAGGAGGTACACTTGACTGTCCTAGTTTGCACAAGGGGGTTCCAATCACTCCCCAGCTCCTGGCCTGGTTACTCCTCTCATTCAACAGATGTCAGCATTCTTGTCTTAAGGATGAGGACAATGAGGCCCAGGGAGGGTAGGTGTCCTGCTCAAGGTCACACTAAGGATCTGATGATAGAGGCAGAAAGTCTGCCTGGCCTTTCCAAAGCCCAGATCTTCCCATGATCCTATACTGCCTCTGACCCTAAAGTAGGAAAATATTCTCTACCCTCAGCTCTCCTTGTTTGTCACATTCAAATATGGGATGAACCTCTGACATATAGGCCATTGTATAGAGTCGATTCTGATTCATGGCAACCTCATGTGTTACACAATAGAACTGCTCCTGAGGGTTTCCTTGGCTGTAATCTTTATGGACTCCACAGTAATGGGATTTTTTTTTTTTTTTTTAATCTTTGTGGAAGAAGATCTCCAGGTCTTTCTCCTGAAGAGCCACTTGGTGGGTTCAAACTGCTAACCTTTTGGTTAGCAGCGGAGCACTTAACCCTTGTGTCACAGAGCTCCTTCCTTTAGAGATACACACATTTAATTTAGTCATATTTTATTTAATAGAAATTTCCCCTCCCCTAAAGTAAAAGCAAGGTATGACTTTCCCAACACCCTCCACCTTGCTGGAACTTCTGTGGCCTGGAAAGATTTCCTTCTAGCTGAGGCAGGTACTGGGAAGAGAATGGGAGGGAGACGGGCAGAGTGGGGGCTGGACTCAGGGAGGTCATGAAAAGATCAGTAACTTTTCCTTCCCATGAAAAGCATGAGCATACATAAAATGGGAGTACTGTGATCCATCTGCAAGAAGGCGTCTACCTCAAACAGTACCAAAAGGAAAGTCACATGAAGAACCCAATTTAGAAATTGCTCTGCAGATTAGTGAGGAATTGGTGCGGTGGTTAGGAGCGTGCCTGCTAACCAAAAAGGTCAGCAGTTTGAATCCACCAGCCACTCTTTGCAAACCCTATGGGGCAATTCTGCTGTGTCCTGTGGGGTCGCTATGAGTCGGAATCAACTTTATGGCCATGGATTTGGTTTGGTTCAGTAGTAAAATGGAAGGCAGTGGTGGTTCAGAGGCAGAATTCTTGCCTTCCACATGGGAGATCCAGGTTGGATTCCTGCCCAATGTGCCTCAGGCGCAGCCACAACCTATCTGACAGTGGAGGCTTGCTTATTGCTGTGATGCTAAACAGGTTTTATCAGACTTTTCAAACTAAGACAAACTAGGAAGAAAGGCCTGGCAATCTACTTCTAAAAATCTGCAATAAAAACCCTATGGATCACAATGATCCGATCCTATCGTGCATAGTGTCGCCAAGAGTCAGTGTTGAATCAAAGGTGGCTAACAAAATCAACAACAACAATAACATGAGTAATAAAAGACATTTATTTTCCAGAGTGGAGGCAAGGTACAAGTCTTCAAATTTAAAGGGACCATTAAATGTGCTGAGCAGTTTGAATGAAAAAGACACTATTTTGATGTTATGAGCTTGGGTACCTGGTATATGAGACGCTCAGCGGTAACTGAGCTTCCCACTCACATCCCACTTGGTGCTCTGCACATAACTCTATGGGGTAGTTTCCTTTTCTCTCCTCCTCAATGGCTTTCTCCGTTATCTGAAATGCAATAAAAGCATCTGTCCAGAACTCATCCTTAATGCTGGGCAATGGCGTCATTAGGGTTGGTGTCACCGAGTGCTGTAACTCATGGTGTCACCCCCATGCTAATGACTACAATATTGTAGCTAAAACAACAGAAAATTTGACAAAATCAGCAACCATAAAAACACCGGCTGCAAAAAAAAAATTGTGTCCTTGTAGCGCTTGCAAAGGAAAACTACGTGATTCAAAGCGTCATTTTAATTGGGTAATAATGACAGCTCTGACCGGAGCATATTAGAAGGTTCAAAAAATAAATTAGCATACAGTGTGAGCCTTATAGGTATATCGATACACATAAGCTGGCCTACAAAAAATCGATATTGTTGTTGTAACTAACTACAGGGATATTTTTATTTAAAAAAAATAATAAATTTCTGCTGAAACACTGCTGCGAAAATTTTATAGACAGTCGTTTTGGTGTCACCCCCTCTAACAGTGTCACCCCATTTGGTCAGCACCCTCTGTACCTGCCTAGTGACGCCACTGATGCTGGGCCAAATGTCTATCTCAGAAGAGGCCTGTGGTGTCACTGGAGATGTGTATTCATTAGAAGTTCATCCGGTTTGACATAGCCTTGGCCTATGACTGTCTAACGCTTTAATCCCGGCCCAATTAGAGGGGAAATCAAAATACAGAACATCTTTGAGATCCTTTATTGCATATAAAACATGTAAAATGGTTTAAAAGCTCTCATGTAACAATCTGTCTGGGTAATATTTGAGTGTATTTATTGGATATGTTGACATTCAAGTGAGAAAATTATTGTTCATAAAGTAAAGCCGGCTGAGGATTGTAAGGATCCCTGAGCAGATAGCCAAAATAAAGAGTTACATAACCAATTAATTTTTAAAATAAGAACATATTAATCTGGCATGTAAAATATCAATTTTATAAGCACGGTTCAGAGCTGGGACTTGCTAACCTCTAATAGTTCTCAAGGAGTGAAGAGTTCACAGGTTATTTTGTTAATCAACTCTTAGGAGACAGATTTGGGGAAAAAAATTTTACTTATAAATGAAATGTATTTAATTTGGTGTCTCATTCTACGTCGATTTATCTTTAGAAGAACCTTTATCAAGATTTATAACAACAGCTTTCCATCAATAACTTTTTGGCAGTTACTATGCTACTCTACTGGGTGTACCTTTCAAATTTATAATTAGGAAGACTTGGCAGATGGGACATATTGATCAATATCGTAGTCAATTTTCTATTATGGAAATAAATTGATATTTCCACTGTAAAAACATCTCTTTCAGTATCTCAGAATAACACTATTTTCAGAAAGACGGTAACTGAGAGGAAGTATAAATGTTAGACAAATTATACCAGGCATTTACCAGTCCTTTCAACTGTACTCCATTTGCAGCGTCCTGAGATGGCCAAGGAAACCCTGGTGGCACAGTGGTTAAGAGCTACTACGGCTGCTAGCCAAAGGGTCGGCAATTTGAATCTGCCTGGCACTCCTTGGAGACTCTATGGGGCGGTTCTACTCTGTCCTATAGGGTTGCTATGAGTGAAAATCAACTTAATGACAACAGATTTGGGTTTTGTTTTGTTTTGTTTTGTTTGAGATGACCAAGGCACCTCAAGCACAGTCACCACCTTCTGTCAGTGGAGGCTTGTGTGTTGCTATGCTGTTGAACAAGTTTCAGCGGACCTTCCAGACTAAGACAAACTAGGAAAAAAGATTACCTACTTCCAAAAATCAGCCAATGAAAACCCCTGTGGATCACAATGGTCCAATCCCATTGTGCATGGGGTCGCCAAGAGTCAGGGTTAACTTGACAATGGCTAACAAAAGCAAAAACAATGATAAACTGAAAAAGAAAAGACATTTGCCAGAGCGTAGGGCTCACTGAATGCTGAGCAGTTTGAATGAAAAGGACAATATTTTGATGTTACGACCTTGGGTAGCTAGCACATGTGGTGCTCAGAGGTAACTGGGCTTCCCACTCCCACCCCTCACACCTGAATCTCTGGGCTTCGCTATGCGGAGGTAGTTTTCTCTCACTTGTATAGCAACCTCCTCGCAGTTTGTTCTCAGCTCTTTGTCTTGGGTCGGGAGAACTGGATCCAAAAATTCTCTTACTATTCATCTGAGCAGGGCCAACATCTCTGGACATGGAGTTGCATTGGTAGGAAGTGCGATGCTTTGCAGTGAGCAGAAGTTTAGGGATCAGCTCTGGATACAAACCCTGGTCTTGAACTTGAGCATGTTGCTGAGTCTCTCTGAGCATTAGGTTCTTCATCTATAAATCAGAAGCTGAGAGATGTAGATTCAAATCTTGGCCCTTCTACTTACTTACTAGCTAAGTGATTTAAACAGTTTACTGGGCTTCTTTGAGCCTTGCTTTTCTCAAACAATTGTTGTGAGAGCAAAATGAAATAATACATATAAATATCACAACACCACGGATGTGGCTAACCAATTGTAGTTCCTTTCCCCTTTCCTGTGATATGTTATATGAGCAATGTAAAGTCAATGAACCAAACCAAAAAAAAAAGTTGCCATCAAATCAATTCCAACTCATGATGACCCCATGTGTGCAGAGTAGAACTGCTCTATAGGGTTTTCAAGATTGTGACCTTTTGGAAGCAGATTGCTAGGCCTTCCTTCTGAGGCACTTCTGGGGAGGTTGAACTGGCAACCTTTCAGTTAGTAGTCGAGTGATTAACTGTTTGCACCCCCCAAGGATTCAATGTACCACGGTACAGAAATGTGAGATCTGATTACACAAAGCTCTTAGTCATTTTAGATGTCACTTTCTCTAAGAAGTTAAATTTATACCAAAATCTAAAATCACATTAATGTACCTGTTTTATTCACCAATTGTTCATGGCATCTCTGTCATCAAGTCAGTCCCAGGTATTTGTTGAGAAGCAAATATAGACAAAGTACTAGAGTGAATGGTAAGAAGACCATGTCAAGACCTTCAACCTCAAGAAGGTTAAATCTGGTTGGGACACTGAAGTACCCACTCAGCCCTGGAACATACCTAGTCTTGACAATGATGCTAATGTCTCCCAAGGTTAAGGGGAGCCCAGGCTGTCTGCACCTCAGGAATTCTTACAAGCACCTAATGTTTGCTGAATCATGCCAGAAGACATTGTGCCTGAGGGTTCTGGCTCTGGGGATTCCCACTAGGAATCCAGCCAGCTTGAGGAAGAGGAGGGAGTGGTACAGTCCTGCTTTACTTACTAACAGTTTCATCACCTCCACAGTGCACCTAAGGTTGGGGTATTGTCTGCTGCCACCATTATGACCATTTGATGCTGAAAAATGCTCAGAATCAGAGTAAAGTTTGGCCACTTCCTTAGTCTTGGCTCAAGCTTTAATCTTAGTGTTGCAATGGTTAGGATGGATAGTAGAAGACAAGGAAAGGAAAAGCTTTGCTTGTTTGGGAGGGGTGGGAGATTGGGTAGTCAAGAGTTCTATTTTGGACATGTTACAGCGTACATTCCTTTTCAGTACCCAAGTGAAAATGTCAAGTAGAATTTTCGATATGTATGTAGGGAACTCAAAGGAGATATCTGAAATGGTGGACTGAAGTTATAAATTGGAGAATCATCATTACATAGAGTAGGTAGAACCACACAATTCGTATGGCTCTCCAAGGGAAATAGTGTAGAGCCAGGAGAGAAACAAGCCCCAGGAAAGGTCTCCTGGGGAGATAGTATTGAAGGACCAATTATGATTTGGATGGATGAAAGAAAGAGCAATGCCCAAGGTAGGTTCAAGAGTATGAACAAAGACACTACAACCTAAATTATGATGCCTTATTTGGGGCTAGTAAAGATACTAGCTAACCAGGTTTTCAAACCATACCCTATGGAGACCTAGGGGTTCCTCAGACCCTTCAGGGGCTGCCACTTGGGGTCAAAGGAAGATCAGCCATGTGAGTCTTCTAATCTCACATCCCTGCATCCACCATAACAGCTCCTTTCTAATCTCTTATTTTTTTTCACTTAATATTTTGTGGAAAGATGGAAGTTTAATGCTTTTTGAAAAGTTGATTTAGTGACAAGATCACAGGTCATAGTGTCCTAAGTAATGTAATCCAGATTCTGCCATTTATGTACTGCATGACCTTGATCAAGGGTAAAAATCTCAGCCTCAGTTTACACTTGTGTAAAACGAGAATTTGTATGTACTTCATTTTGGAATAGAATGAAGTACTGTAGTGTTGGCTTTCATGCTGCTGTGATACTGAAAGCTATGCCACCAGTATTTCAAACATCAGCACAGTCACCCATGGTAAACAAGTTTCAACAGAGGTTCCAGACTAAGGCAGACTAAGAATAAAGGTCTGGAGATGTACTTCTGAAAATTAGCCAGTGACAACTCTATAATCACAATAGAATATTGTATGATACAGTGCTGGAAGATGAGCCCCCTAGGTTGGAAGGCACTCACAATATACAGCAGCCTCAACAATGGACTCGAGCATATCAACAGTTGTAAAGATGGCACAACATTTCATTCTGTTATACATGGAGTTGCCGTGAGTCAGAGCCAACCCCACACCAACAACGACAATAGTTTCTACTTTCTGAATTTTTTTGAGAGAATTAAATAATGAAAGCTATGTAAAGTATCTAATAAAGTGACTGGCACCTTGTAGGTCCTCAACTGTTCTGGTTTCCTTCCTTCCTAGAGAGAGTGCTGACCTGGAAAATCATTCCAGGCACAGCAATCCCTACAACCTCAGCCTTCCTAGCCTGACTCTAATGCCCTTTCATGTCCTTGGGGGTTTCTCCTCTTCTACTACCAGCCTCGATGATGCCCCTCACACCCCTACAGCCACACACATACACAACCACATATACACAATTTTATTTCCTTCTACTTCTCAACAACGCTGTCTTCACCTCATCTCAGCTTCATATGCTCAGGTTCCTTCTCATTTCCATAAATTCCTACATGTCAGCTGTGCCAGATCTACCAAGCCTCCTGAGGCCTCTTTAGGACCCTGGTGCAGAAAGAAACCTACCCAGTGGACCTGCCTCTCTTAAAGGGTCAGGCTTAAATCAGAAATTTCAAGAGTTTACCTGCTCGCTTCACCCCACTGAGAACCAAAACTAAAGATGCCTAGAAAGGGAGCTAGGGGGCTAGAGAATGAAAAGAGAGAAATTCTAAACGTTTGACAGAAAGCTATAAATTGCTGCTTTCCTCCCCAGGCAGACTGTATTTTCCAAAGATAGCTGCAACAATATCCTCTATCCCACATGCTCTTCGACAATGTGAGCTTGTCACTCCCCCATCAAGAGGCGGAATCTCATTCTCCTCCCTCTTGATATCTGATGACTCCCCAAGTGAACACAACTTGGCTGCTAATTGAAAGATTGCAGGTTCAAGTCCACATAGAGATGCCTCAAAAGAAAGGCCCAGCAATCAACTTCTGAAAAACCAGCTTTTGAAAGCCCTATGGAGCACGGTTCTACTCTGACACACATGGGGTCTCCATGAGTTGAAGCTGACTCAGTCGCAACTGGTTTTGATACATGAACTGGTCTGTGACTTGCTTGTAACCACTAGGATGTGCAGAGGTGACTCTGCGTGACTTTCAAGGCGAGGTCAGAAAAAGCCATGCAGTTTCTACCTGGTTTTTCTGGAATGCTCAGTCTGGATACTCCCACTAGAAAATCAGCCACCATGCTATGAGAAGCCCATGTCAATGAGCATTCCATAGAAACCAGGCCACATGTAGATGCTCTGGTTGGCAGATCCAGCTGAGCACAGGCTCTGAGTCATCCTAGCCCAGATGATTCCAAACTCCACTGTCTGAGTCTCCCCAAGTGAGGCCCTAGACATTGTGGAATAGAAAAAGTCATCTCATTTTTCCCTGCCTGAAGTCCTGTGCCATAGAAACTGTGAGCTTAATAAAATAGGTGTTGTTTTACACCTTTAAGGGTAGGGTGGTTTGTTACACAGTAGTGGTTACAGAGATACTCCTCAACACATATGACAAGTGAGCACACGTTTGCACACACATGCTTATCTGTGGTGGGAAGTGGGATAAATGCTAAAGAAGAAAGATTAGCTCACTAACTCTCTCTCTACCCAGGTTTCCCCAATGGTCAGGTGGTAAGGAGGTGAGACCGTATGCTCCCAAAGACCCTTCCAGCTCTAACATTTTGCTTCTATGAAATCCTTCATTTTCTCTGGGGTATACATGACTTTCCAGGAGCAGTTGCAATGCAGACAGCATCAAAACCTACAGGGAGAGGAATAAAGCTTTGTTGGTGGGATATCAGAGCCAATTGGTTAGTTTTCCAGGGGGCAGGGGAGAAGTAGTCACCCTAAGTTTCTTGAAATTATATTAACGCACTCCACAGGGTTTTCAAGGCTGTGACATCTCAGAAGCCTTTCTTCCAAGGCACCTCTAGGTAGACTCAAACTACCAACCTTTTAGTTAGTACTTGAGTGCTTAACCATTACCGCCCAGGGACTCCTTAGCCGATAATACCAAACCAAACCAGTTGTCGTCAAGTTGATTCTGAATCATGGTGAGCCCATGTGTGCCAGAGTAGAACTGTGCTCCACAGGGTTTTCAATGGCTGATTTTTCAGAAGCAGATCACCAGGCCTTTCTTCTGAGTGAGTTCTGAGCGAGTTTGAACTGCCAACCTTTCAGTGAGCCACTTGCACCACCCAGAGACTTCTGTATAATTATTACGTAAATGAATTATATTACACGCAAGTATTGCTATTATTGCATGGAGTGGTATCATGTGTAGATGCTCCCTTTGGGCTAGGCATTCTTTTAGAGACTTCACATGAATTATCCCGTTTAATCCTCTGAACAGGGCATTTCCCAGGCCCCCTATAAGCAGTACCCGCTCTGATGGACGCCATGTTAAGGCAACACAAAGGAACTGTCATGCTGGGAGATGAGTATAACTGAGAATTCTACCCCGGAAGTTGTTCTGTCCAGTCCAGGGGTTTTCAAACTTCGATGCAGTGAAACACTGTTTCATATCCTGAATTGAGGTGTTCTTCTGATAAAATTGAAAAATGTTATTTTCTCAATTGGCAGGGAAATATGTTAATAAGGAGAATTTTCAATTTTCCTCCCATAAAAGATGGTTTAAACTATTGATGTTCACTACTGTTTGCTGAATAAGAAAATCATTCCTCACTCAAAAGAGAGAGAAATAGTGGCACAGTTATGACAATGGGTCCGGAGTTTGATATGGGTTTTAAAAAAATGAATATGATGGATCTGCCACTTATGGCTGTGTGACCTTGGGCAAATCACTAAACTGTTCTGATGCTTAATCCTGTCATCTGTAACATGGGGGTAATGATAGTTCCTCCCTCAAATGGTTGTGTTCGGATTAACACGATGCCTGGCACATATGAATGCTCAATAAAAGTTTGCTGTTTTTATTAAGAAATCATTCTTATATCATTGCAGTCAAGTTCAAGATAAAAACCCATTGCTCAGGAGTCGATTCCAACTCATAGAGACCCTATAGAACAGAGTAGAACTGCCCCGTAGGGTTTCTAAGGCTGTAATCTTTAGAGAAGCAAACTGCCACATCTTTCTCCCGTGGAGTGGCTGGTGGGTTTGAACCATCAACCTTTTGGTTAGCAGTCAAGTGCTTAACCATTGTGCCACCACACTTTGCCATCAAGTTGATTCCAACTCATAGCGACCCTATAGGACAGAGTAGAGCTGCCCCACAGGGTTTCCAAGGAGTGGCTGGTGGATTCGAACCACTGACCTTTTGGTTAGCAGCCGTAGCTCTTAACCACTAGACAACCAGGGCTCCACTGTGCCACCAGAGCTCCTTAAATTCAAGATAGAAGGCAATTACTAAGGTGATTTTGACTCTCCAGAGAAAATCTGGAGTGCCTTGGTGGTGCGAATTGGTTAACACACTCAGCTGCTAACTGGAAGCTTGGAGGTTCAAGTCCAACAAGAGGTGCCGTGGAAGAAAGCACTGTTGATCTACTTCTGAAAAGTCGGCCATTGAGAACCCTATGGAGCCCAGTTCTACTCTGCAACACATGGGGGCCCCATGAGCTGGAAAACACTGGATAGCAACTAGTAGAGAAAGTCTTCAGGAAAAAGGGCGGTTGTGTGTGCTTGTGCATACAAATGAAACTTGCAAATTAGATAGCTTCTCACAAAAAAAATTTCCAGATTAGTTGTTTAATTTTTTACTTTTCTTTTCCAATATAAAAATTTCCTAGAGAACAAAAATGTACCAAAGCAGGAAAGTCAGGGCCTTTGGAGTAGAACCAAAATGAATTCTAATCCTGGAAAAGTTACTTATCTTCTCTGAACCTTGGTGCAGACACGTATTATGTGCTCAGTAAGTATTTGTGGAATAGAACTCTAAAAATTATTGTACTAATACCTGCCTTTTTCTTTTTAGGATTAAATGAGATACAAAGTGAAAACACCTAGCTCACATTTGCAGGCTGGCAAATGCTTGTTTTCTGTATTCCCATGCTCTTTTTTTAAGTACTTGGCTTTTCTTTCTTTTTTTTTTTTTTAACTAAACTCCAAATTTTTAAACTCCAAATTTGATTAGTTCTTTTCATTCCAATGACATTTAATTCGTCTGTTTATCATAGGGATAACTGTGTTTCAGCCACTGAGCTGGTTTCACTAAACACGTCCACCCTCTGTTCTAGAAATTCTCTAACAACTGCATGCTGTGTGGATAAAGAAATGGCGCTTCTCAGAGGAACTCAACAAACTGCACAGAAATTAATCCTCATCCTTGTGGAGAAAGTGGGAAACACATGATTTTTCATTAACTTAAGAGGTAGTTGAGTTTGCTTTTATCACCTACACACACATGCACACACACACACACACACACACACACACACAATCTGAGCACGATGTCTCCTTATAGCTGTGAAGTCTGAGATGGTCAGGGGATCATTAGATTCCCTTCCTCTGGAGGTAAATTTAGATACCCATGACTTCCTGAAAGAAGGTCATTTGTTATTTCATCTTCAAAATTAAGGAGTAGGGGGAGGTGGGAAGTTCCTGTGCTTCTTTTTTTAATGCTCAGCAATTTCAACTCTTTCACTTAGAAGCAACTAAATCTACATCACATGACTCACCTTCCTGCCATAAACCTGGTGATCAATCTAAAAGGCTGTCTGCCAGCCATTTCCTAGGTAACCAACCCCAAGTGACTTCAAGGGGCAGCCCATAACAGACTGAAACCGGCAAGAGAAAGGAAAAGCCTGTCGTTTTTGTGCGTTTTTCTCAATATGCTTAAATAATTAAAAACACCATCAAGAAGCTAATCCACAGATAAAATGATATGGAAAATATGATTGCAGAGTGCTTTTCTACCTGCATTGATTCCTTCGCCGGGGAAAGAACCATTTACTCAAACTTTAACCCATTGCCGTTGAGTTGATTCCTAGACATAGTGACTCTATAGATCAGAGTAGAACTTCCCCATAGAGTTTCCAAGGCTATAATCTTTATAGGTATGTGAAAGCTGGACAATGAATAAGGAAGACCAAAAAAGAATTGACGCCTTTCAATTGTGGTGTTGGCGAAGAATATTGACTATACCATGGACCGTCAAAAGAATGAACAAATTTGTCTTGGGAGAAGTAAAACCAGAATGCTCGTTAGAAGCAAGGATGGCGAGGCTGTGTCTTACATACTTTGGACATGTTGTCAGGAGGGATCAGTCCCTGGAGAAGGACATCATGCTTGGCAAAGCACAGGGTCAGCGGAAAAGAGGAAGACCCTCAAAGAGGTGGATTTACACAGTGGCTGCAACAACGAGCTCAAGCATAACAATGATTGTAAGGATGGCGCAGGACCGGGCAATGTTTCATTCTGTCATGCAAAGGGCCATTATGAGTCAGAACCGACTTGATGGCACCTAACAACAACAGCAACAATCTTCATAGAAACAGACTGCCACATCTTTCTCCCGTGGAATAGTGGGTGGGTTCGAGCCACTATCTTTCAGTTAGCAGTTGAACACTTAACCACTGTGCTACCAAATTTCTTGTCCTAAAAAAAATTTCTTCCAACAGTTGACATGAAGTTAGAGTTGTTAGGCCAGATCGTGTTGTGTGAGTGAGTTATAACACAGAGCACTCAAAATTTTAAGGTGCTTAGCTTCACTGAAGGGGTTGACAAAGGAGTAGGCAAAACTCCATTTTAGTTCTCTTTCTCCTCTTGCTCTCTGTCTAAAATTAACCTCTGTACTGGTTTCGCAAGTAACAGAAAGGGGGTAGTGAGAATATGATTATGCTTAACCCAGGAGAAAATGTTCCAGGAAATTTATGATAAGATATGTTTTGCTTCAGATTGCTTTTGTTCTCAGAAAGTACATACGTAATCAGATAGAGATAGGCTCAAATTCTGTTTCCCTTTATTAGCTGTGTAACTATGGGCAAGCAACTACCCTCTCATCTTCAGAATGGGTAATAAGCCCATCAGAGCCCATGTTTGCAAGCAACATAAATGAACTTGGCTGTCTTAACCAGAAGAGTAATTCCTTGGAAGTACTTGAGGGGACTTATAGAATCAATGAGAGATCAGAAGACCAGTTGGGAAAGCTAGAAAAGGTGTGAGAAGGCTCCAGAGGGAACCATGGAAAGATCATGCAGCCGCAATGGTCTGGTTAGAGGCTGTTGTTGCTGTGGTCATGAATCTGACCTTCAACTAGCTCCATGTCGTTGGGTCACGGCTCAGGATTCCAAGTCCTAGGTTGTGACAGCTACATCATTTACATGCTGCTGCTGGCTCTGCCAGGAACAAAGAGATCTCTTCAGCTACCATCACTGGGGGTGGATACTACCTCCAGCATGACCACACATATTGAGCTATTTTTAAAAAATAAAGAAGTTGTGCACTAAAATGACAAATGCTCACTCTCATAGACACTGACACATAATGTTGCAAGTTTGTTGCAAGAATGAAGGAGTTAAGGTCCTTAAAGTGCATATCGCAATGTACACCTCATAGCTGGCACTCAAAAACTGGAAGCTGTTATGTTTAGAAGTTCAAATGATAATCCGTGGAAGAAAAACTTTCAATTAACCACTGTCACGGATTGAATTGTGTCCCCCCAAAAATATGTGTCAACTTGATTAGGCCATGTGTGGTTGTCCTCCATTTTGTGATTTTCCTATGTATTATAAATCATAATTTCTGCCTGTGGTTAAAGAGGATTAGGATGGGATGTAACACCCTTGTTCAGGCCACATTCCTGATCCAACGTAAAAGGATTTTCCTTGGGATATGGCCTGTACCACCTTTTATCTCTCAAGAGACAAAAGGAAAGGGAAGTAAGCAGAGAGTTGGGGACCTCATACCACCAAGAAAGCAGCACAAGGAGCTGAGCGCATCCTTTGCACCCGGGGTCCCTGAGCCTGAGAAGCTACTCACAAGGGGAAGGAAGATTGAGGACAAGGACCTTCCTCCAGGGCCCACAGAGAGAGAAAGCCTTCCCCTGGAGCCTATGCCCTGAATTTGGACTTGTAACCCACTAGACTGTGAGAAAATAAATTTCTCTTTGTGGTATTTCTGTTATGGCAGCATTAGATGACTAAGACAACCACCTACTCTGTGCCTGGTGGAGCCCTGGTGGCACAGTGGTTAAGCGCTCGGCTGCTATCCCAAAGGTCAGCAATTCGAATCCACCAGCCACTCCGGAGGAGAAAGATGTGGCAGCCATAAAGATTACAGCCTTGGAAATCCTAATGGGGCAGTTCTACTCTGTCCTATAGGGTCACCGTGAGTCAGAATCAACCCAACGGCAATGGGTTTGTTTTTTAGTTTTCTTCTGTGCCTGGCACTATGCTAGGCTGAGGATAGCGACCCTGTAGGGCAGAGTAGAACTGCCTCATAGGGTTTGCAAGTAGTGCTGATGGATTTGAAGTGTCAACCCTTTGGTTAGCAGCTGAGTGCTTAACCACTGTGCCACCAGGGCCCCACTCTAGTATACTGTAGGTTAATACAGTATTACATCTGTCTTAATGAGATTGCCATGTAATGGGGAAGGCAGAAAAGAGAAAAACAACAATTTGAAATAGCTGTGAAGAGGATCATATACTTTGGGTAGGGATAAAGTGCTCTGGACTTTCAGAGGAAGAAACTACTCCTTCTGCCCTAGAGGGAAGGAAAAGGAATGAAATGGTGGCATTTAAGCCTGGAAAACATTCTCCTCTCCATCCATCCTGACTCTGCACATTCTTCAAGCTGTTGCGTCTAATGAAAGAGTCCTGTGCTTAAGCCCAAATGCAGACTGCAGGATAGAGTACAGAAACATTCTGGAATGAAACCCTCCAGGTAGGCAAGAGATTGCCAGCCAAAAAAAAACACTCAGAAAAGCCAGTTGCTATTGAATTGATTCTGACTCATGGCAACCCCATGCATTGCAGAGTAGAACTGCAGTCTACAGAGTTTTCAAGGCTGCAACCTTTTGAAAGCAGGCTGCCAGGCCTTTCTTTCGAGGGGCCTCTGGGTGGGTTTGAACAGCCAGCCTTTCAGTTAGTAGTCCAGTGCTTATTAACCATTTGCAACACCCAAAAATCCCTTTCTTCATTTTTTTTCTTCATTATTTGCCATTGTCATTCCTACACTATGCCCAATGGGCCCTTTTCCTCCTTATGTAATGGTCTGGCACAAAGGAAAGGGTTTTTCCTCACATTCATTATATCAACAGATGGCCAGCATTTATTGAGCAGGTACTCCAGCAGCACCTCTCAGTGGCTAAGCACCTGAGTTACGGAATCAAGTGTCACAGATGCTGACTTACATCCTTTGCCACTAACTCTTCATGTGACCTTGAACAACTCATCTAACATCTCTGCAATTATTTACCGCTGTGCAAACCAGTAGCGAACATAGTAAACTAGGACCTCAGAGTTATTGTGACACACATCTGTATACCACTGCAGGCTACAGGTGTTCAATAAGCATTAACTAAATTATTACCATAAAAGGTGTGTGAGAGGAGTCCAAAGCAGAGAGTGATTTCCACGCACAAAGAGAAAACAGGCTGGAATTTTCAAAACACTTTGTTACATACTAGCAAAAGGAAACAAACAAACAAAATAATCAAGAAATACAGCAGAACCCCAGACACCCTTTCAGCTCAGTAATGAGGTCACTCCCGAGGGTCACCCTTCAGCCAAAGATTGAACAGGCCTATGGTACAAAACAAGACTAACGAGGAGCACTAGCCCTGGGGCGGGCACTGGAAGGCAGATGGGAACAGGACAGCTGGTAATAGGGAACCCAGGGTTGAGAAGGGAAAGTGTTGACGTGTTGTGGGGTTTGTTAACCAATGTCATAGAACAGTGTGTATACTAACTGTCTGATGAGAAACTAGTTTGTTCTGTAAACCTTCATCTAAAGTACAATTAAAAAAAAAAGTTAAAAAAACAAAAAACAAAGAAATACAGCAGAGTTTGACATCACCAAAGGCAAGTTTCTGATTCTTCCATAGAGAGCCTGTTCCATTCCACCGTTTCTTCAGGGCCTAAACCAGCGCCTGACTCGTAGGAGATACTGTTTAAATAGTTAACAAATTATTTAATGAACCTTGTTTAATTCATCAGTGAGGCTTATCCCAGGATCATAACTTTGCACAATTCCAGAAGGTACCATTACATATGGGACACATCAGTGACAACACCGTGCTTCAGAGCCGGAATTCAGAGTTACCAGGAAGCATTTTAAAGAATACTGATACCTGGATTCCACCCCTAGAGATTCTGCTTTAAGATTTAATTGGTGTGGGGTGTGGCCTGAGCATCAGGATTTTCCAACACTCCCAGGAGATTATAATGTACAGCAAAGTGTAAGAACCTCTGCTCCAAGGAGCCGTTGTATTCAGTGTGAGCGCTGGCCCCAGAATCCTGCAATCAGTGGCTTTGCTTTCAAGTTCTATTTTCTCTAATATATGTAGCAAGTGGGGAAAACGGGCAGGTCAGCCAAAGCTGTTAGTTTTTTGTGGAGAGAGAGTAGAGAATTGAGGTCAGGTAGGCCAAGGTCCCTGGGTGGCCCAAAAGGTTTGCCCTTGGCTAGTAGCCAGAAGGTTGGTGGTTCAAACCCACCTAGTGGCACTGTGAAAGAAAAGGCTGGCAATCTGTTTCTGTAAAGATTATAGCCAAGAAAACCCTACAGAGCTCAGTTCTATTCTGTAACACGTGGGGTTGCAATGAGTCAGAATTGACTTGGCACAAGACAACAACAACAAGTCAGGGGTTAAATCTAGGCCTGCCTATTTCTAAATTGTGTAACCTTGGGCAATTTATATCAGGTGCTTCAAAATTCAACAAGTTGAGATACATGGAGTGCCTGGCAGAGTGTAGACCACAAAGAAAGGTGGTTATAACAAAGGCTTCCCCAACTGTTTAACCAAGATCACTCTTTCTGCCACCTTCTCTCGCACTGAGAGTCTAAACCAGGGGTTGGCAAACTACAGCCCACAGATCAAACCCAGTTGGCCACCTGTTTTTGTAAATAAAGTTTTATTGGAATTCAGCCATGCTCATTCCTTTGCATATTGTCTCCGGCTGCTTTGATAATACAACAGCAAAGCTGAGTAACTGCAATAGAGATGGCATAGTCCATAAAACCTAAAATGTTTACCATCTGGCCCTTTTACAGAAAAAGCTTGCTGACCCCTGGTCTAATCATCGGTTAAGTACATTTTATATGCTACTTACAAGAATAATGATACATGGTTATTTGCAAATCCTCTCCCCTATATTAAGAATTTAAGTTCTTTGAAGCCAATCCATGTCATGTAGTCTTTCTCTGATAATACTATTTCACATTCCCTTCGTGTTTTCCAGAAAACTTTGATGTGTGAGCTATCATTTCCCACACAGTCTAGTATGGTGTTGAGCAAACTGAAGACATTCAAAAAATATTTGACTGATTGATTGCATTTCCCTGATTTATTTCAAGCTCTAAGCAACTGGGCCAATGGTTATTTTTATCGCTGACGTGATAGGTCATGAAAACCATCACAAATCCCTATATCAAATGAGGATGGAATATTTCAGACCACTGTATGAAATAGCTTTTTTTTTTTTTGTACCGTTTCTGGTTGTCAGTAGTTTCCACCCGAATCCTTTATAAGCATTATGTGATTCTTCTCACAGGAGACAGCGCAGTTCCTGTAGGAAAAAGAAAAAAAGTTTAGAGTCAGACTTGAGTTAAAATCCCAGCTTGGCCACTTTCTTGCTTTGAGGCCTTGGCCATATGGCTTATGTTTCTATATCATTTAGAATCTAGGCAAGTCGGAAACATGTTCTTCCTTTCATTCATTTGTCTAAGTCTCACTTTCCTACCTATCAGTTTCACAAAACAATGGTTTGGGATTTTCCAGTTCCTGAAAAATCATATTGTATGAAGTGCCTTTTCAAGGCAAGGGCACAGACCAGTCTAAAGTCAGGTAAATTAGCTCAGAAAAAACAAAGATGAGAAGCAAATGTTCAAGGAAGAAGATAAGAGACGTCACGAAACACACGTCTATGAGGCTCTGGAGTGATGTGACATTTCTTGTCATTGAGTTGACCTACTTACAACTCTTCTATGCAATCCATGGCAAAGCACTTGGTACTATTAAATATTCCATTTCTGAACAATATGTTGTTAATTTTAATGATGCTTTCTAGTTATTTTGTGCTTGCTACAGGAGGACCCCTTGAGTTTACCAGGGAGATGTCATTATAAAAGCAAGCTGAATATGGCCCAACTACATAATGTGTGGCTAAATGTAAACCTGACATTAAGATTTTAAATGGGAAATGTATGTAATTATTCTGAGTTAATTCTGTCTTTATTTCAGGTATTGGGTGCTTCTTTGTTAGAATCGTGTCTCTGTCTTGTGCTGTATGTCTTCTTAAGAATGTGAATAATTTCTAAAAGAGCCTCTGAAAGGGATTATGTGGTAGAAAATAGACCAATTGAAGAATATTAAATAAAAAAGAGTTGAAAGAGATAGCTTTCAACTACATGAGAAGATAGTACAGTCACTAGCAGTTCTACACTATTGCAGGTAACTACAGGCATGAATTACCCTCCCTACTACGGTGGCGTAGTGGTTAAGTGCCACGGCTGCTAACCAAAGGGTCGGCAGTTCGAATCCACCAGGCGCTCCTTGGAAACTCTTTGGGGCAGTTCTACTATGTCCTATAGGGTCGCTATGAGTCGAAATCGACTCAATGGCACTGGGTACTATCATATACTTGGAAGAAAAATGGATTTTTATATCTGTATTTGAATATGGAACGATCTCAAATTACAGGAATTCACTTCAAAGTAAATAATGAACCAGGAAGACTTGAACTTGGGTACTCTTCAGAACCTTAATAATGATTACCACCACCAGTTACTATTGAGTTGACTCTAACTCACGGAGACCCAGACTCATGGCAACCCCATGTGTGTCTGAGCAGAACTGTGCTCCACACAGTTTTCAATGGCTGAGTTTTCAGAAGCATATCACCAGGTCTTTCTTTCGAGGTGCCTCTGGGTGGACTTGAACCTTCAGACTTTAGGTTAGATGCCGAATGTGCTGTTTGCCCCACTCAAGGACTCTTTGATATTGATAAGACTGGCTAATAGATAATAATAATATCATGGTACTTTATAGTGTATAAAGGCTTTAAACATATCTTATTTGATCAGCATAATGGCCCTACAAGGTAGCATGGCAGATATTTAAATTCCTATTTTTTGTAAAGAAAGAAACTTGGTCACCCAGAGGTGCCTTGTAAGAAAGACCTGGTGATTGTCTTCAAAAGACAATTAACTGTATAAAGAAAAAGTTAGGATATTGTATTATGGATTTTATAACATGTGTATATTAAAACATATAATAGCATAAAGGATAGGGAGGTAATCAAATTTCTTATATTTTATGTATAGCACAAAATGAACTGTAAGCAGAGTATAACAAATTAAGGATATATATTGAGTCCTTAGACCAACAACTCATGTGGGGCTGTCATTATAAGAGGAATGGGGTGACCCCAAAGCCAATGAAGAAAGGGCTTCAAGAAGGAGGGGATGATTCCCCACGTCCAACGTCCCTGAGAGGCCAAGGGAGGTGAAGATTAAAAACTGACAAATTTTGCTGAAAGTTATTGGTAATTTTGAAAAGAGCAATTTCAGTGCAGAGGTGGAAGTGGGGCTGGGGGACCCTAAATGGAGTAGGTTGTATAAGAGAGACTTAGAGTGGCCTGGTTGAGTGGATTGCAACAACAAGTCTATAGACACATTTTCTTAAAGTTTTACTTTAAATGGAACAAAAAAACAATTATTTAGGCCTGAAATGGGGAATGAAGTTTGTTTAGTATTGTTTAAATATTGGAGGCATTTAGACATGTTTACCTCTAATGGGAATGAGCCAGTAGAATGGGAGAAGTTGATGATGCAAGACACAGAGGAGATCAATGAAGGAGCAGTAAAGTCCCCGAATAGTGGGGAGGGATGAGATTTAACACACAACCACAGGGGCTGGCCTGAACAGAGTTGCACCAGGTCTCCCACTGCAGCAGCAGAGAAGCAGAGGATAGGGGTGGGATGCAGGTTGGTGGGTGGATTAGGAAATGGCAAGACCAGGCAGTTCTCCTCTGCTTGATTTCATCAGCACAATGAACTCAGAGATGGGATCATAGGCTAGAGTGAGGAACCTGGAGCAGTATTGGAACTTTAAGGAGAGAGGAGAAGCTAAGAAACAGTAGTCTCAAGAGTAAGAGGGTGAATGGATTAGGGAAATATAACAGGACTCCAGGAGACCGTGGGTGGAGCAAATGGTTAAGCACTCAACTGCTAGCTGAAAAGTTGGCGATTTGAACCTACCCAGAGGCGCCTCCTAAGACCAGACTTGCCATCTGCTTCTGAGAGGTCACTGCCTTGAAAATCCTGTGGAGCAGTTCTATTCTGCACACTTGGGGTCGCCATAGTCAGAATCTCCTCAACAGCAGCTGACAACAACAAAGTAGAATTGCCAGCCAGTGCTAAAGTCTACTTACGAGTTGTCAAAATTTAAGTGAGATCTGTCAGCAGATTTGTGCAATTTCCTATATCCATGTTCTTTGAAGATTACTAGGGTCTCCTTAAATACTGTCCTAAGCCCTGTGATGGGTTACATCATGCAGGATCTCCCCACCTCTGCACAGAGCCTAGCAACTCAAGGACTGGTGTTTGGGAAGGATTGGGTCACTCCAACTTTGCAGGGACATTGGTGTCTTCATGACGGGTATGTGAAGCAGTGACAGCTGTAGAGATCTTTTAAGTAGGTTCCACAGTGGTGCAGATGACCCATGAAAGCTGGAGCAGGAGAAGAAGATAACCTCCTTTGAAGAGTCCCCAAAATGGCCCGCATTCCTGCATGAGCAGAAGACATGGAGCGCAGAGCTCCAGAGTCACAGTGATTTGGGTGTAAGTGTGAAGTAGCCCATCCTAAAATCACAGATGGACGAGGCCAGAAGACATGTAAATTATAGGCAGCAGTTTCCATAGGTAGCCTCTTCACAAAGACTTTCCCTATAAAATCCCCTTCTTCCTTCCTCACCTTAAAAAACAAAAAAAAAAAAGATGCAAAATCTGCCTTTTTTAAAGTTTCCCTGGAGCAGAGGCACTTCTTCAGCATTTAGATCTCAAAGGAGACCTCAGTTTGCAGAGTTACTCAGGGTTGCGACGTCAACAAAGTTAGGAAGTGAAGAGATGTGGGGCTGTCAGGTACAGTGGTGCAAGTTACTCTGCACCAGGGCACGCAGACCATGGTGCACCATTTACTAATTGAAACAAAGGCATATATGGGCATGTGGCAGCCCAGAGTCAGCGAACTTGAAAGCAAAAACAGGGCATGAGTTGAATAGGCAGCAGAGTACTCTTCATCTCTATAAAGTATGCACAAGGACCTCAGGTATGGGAAGAGATTCAGGTTAAAGGTGGAGAAAGAGACTCAGTTATATGAATAGTTCTACGGGTATTAGCCACCACCTGGCTGTCAGTTTGTCATACTGTGGCGGCTTGTGCATTGCTGTGATGCTGGAAGCTATGCCACCGGTATTTCCGGTGAACACGTTTCTGCAGGGTTTCCAGACTATGACAGATTAGGAAAAAAGGCCTGGCGATCTACTTCTGAAATTTAGCCAATGACAACCCTATGGATCACAACAGAATATTGTGTGATATAGTGCTGGATAGAAACCCTGGTGGCGTAGTGGTTAAGCGCTACAACTGCTAACCAAAAGGTCAGCAGTTCGAATCTGCCAGGCGCTCCTTGGAAACTCTATGGGACAGTTCTGCTCTGTCCTATAGGGTGGCTGTGAGTTGGAATCGACTCAACAGCAGTGGTGGGTATCGTGCTGGGAGATGAGCCCCTAGGTTGGAAGTCTCTCAAAATACACAGTGGCCACAATAATGGACTCGAGCACAACAACAATTGTGAAGATGGTACAGGGCTGGGCAACATTTCGTTCTGTTGTTCATGAGGTCTCCACGAGTTGGAGCCAACTCAATGGCAACTGACAACAGCAAAGGGTCTTAGAGAACAGCCTGTTTAGCAAGTCTCTAAAGAAGACAATTCATGACACTTTATCTTCAATTCCACCTGGGGTGGAGTCTCTCAGAGTCTCTTCTAGTCCTAGTAGTTTCTGTATTTGCTCTTGTGTTCCCTTCCCGTTTTGAATACTCTAACTTATTTCGTAAAAGGAGCCACGGTGGTGCAATGGTTAAGTGCTCTGCTGCTAACTGAAAAGGTCGGCAGTTCAAACCTACCAGCCACTCCTCAGAAACCCTATGGGGTAGTCCTACTCTGTCATATAGGGTCGCTATGAGCTGGAATTCACTCAACAGCAGCGGGAGTCATTTTATATTCTCAAGACTTGGCCAAGAGTGGGCGCTCAGAATATGTTTGTTGCACTAACCTGGGCAAAATGCTGTATGTAATAAAGTGAAGTTCTAGGACAATTCTGAACTCAGAATTGCAACATTACAAAATCAGAACAGGTACTAAAAATAACTAACCTTTATTGAAAACTCTGTATGTATTATATTATTTAGCCCTCACATCATGCCTATAAGGTAGATACTTTTATTACCTTCATTTTACAAATAACGACAATAACCAATACTTACACAGTGTTTAATATGTTTTAGGCAATGTTCTAAGCATTTTGACTTATATGAACTAATTTAACTCTTTTAACCACCCTTTTCCAAATGAATCACTATGGTCTAATCCAAAACAGGTCATGGGGTGGCAAAGGACCAGGCACCATTTTGTTCTATTGTGCATAGGGTTGCCATGAGCTGGGAGCTGACTTGATGGCAGCTAACAAACAATGACCCTTTGAAGCAGGCACAGTTATCATCCCCATGTTACTGACAGCAAAGCTGAGTTTGCAGGTCACACACTCAGTAAGAGGCAGAGCTTGGAATCTATCTGGCTCCGGGGTCTACGTGATTAACAAAATATATTACATCGCCTTCCCAAATTCCCTGGTCAAAATAATAAACATCCCAGGATCTTCCAAAAATATTTACATTGATTCTTTCTAATATGATTTGGAACTTTGAATCCAAAACTCTGGGCTCTTAGGAAGAGGGAGAGTAACAACAAATGGGAAAATGAGTCTATGAATGTCCAATCCCAATGCATTGTGGATGGGAGGGAAAAAAAAAAAAAAAAACCCAAGAGTTCAGAAATGTTTTCTTCCAAAGCTGACTGGGCCGATTAGCCTGCCACTCTCACAGTAAGTGGCTCAAGTATAGATTTCCCATTTGATCATCAAACATTACCTCACTCCCCTCACAGACTTGTCAAATTTACTTTTAACTGCTCTCAGCACTGAGAAAGAAGGGGGGAGCAGGATAACAAGCCCCCACAATGTATAATTATGATAAACAAACAGAGGTAAACTACACCTGTCAAAATAAACCATCAGCATTGGGAATAGCTGCCTTCTCCATTGACTGTTTTGGAAACCTGGGTTATTCATCCTTGCTCCTTTCTCCTATTCCTGTTCCCAAGATTTTTTTTTTTCCTAATTTGTGCCCCTAGAGTAAGCTCAGGAGGTACTTGTCAGCCCCAAATTCTTCCAAAGATGAGAGAAAAGCTTAAAGTCAATTGTTCCTGCAGGAAATGAATTGCTAAATAACTAGAGTTCCCTGGAAGGGTGTCAGACATAGGCTGGTTCATTGTGGCTCAATCTATCAACATTCAGCCTTTCAATAATACCCTCTTTTTGTTCTTTTCCTGAGGCTCTGCCAAGTGACAAAGAGACAATGGCGGTGCAGCATAGAAGTCAAGCTAATTTTAAGTATAACTATATTTAAGGAATGTTCAGCCGACAGTATTTTGGCTGCAGGAACACTTATTTCCATAGTCTCCCAAGTTCAAGTGCAACAAATGAAACTATTGACTAGTTTCAAGTCTGTGTCTACACCAGAGGAAAACAGCTGTGTATGTGGCTTTTAATGATAGTACACATATTTATTTTTCCTGCAAATTTGTCTTCCTACTATCCAGGCACTTCAGAGGAGTCCCTGGGTGGCTCAAACAATTAAGTGCTTGGTTACTAACCGAAAGTTTCACAGTTCGAATCCACCCAGAGGTAGCTCGGAAGAAAGGCCTGATGATCTACTTCTAAAAGATCACAGCCATTAAAGACCACATGGAGCACAGCTCTACTTGACACCCAAGGCGTCTCCACGAGTCAGAATCTTCTTGATGGCAGCTGTTTCTTTTTTCGCTTTGTTTTTTTGGTATTGAGGCATATCGGTCAGGATGCAAGAAGCCCTGGTAGCACAGTAGTTAACGTGCTTGGCTGCTAACCAAAAGGTTGGCATTTTGAACCCACCGGCAGCTTCACTGGAGAAGGATGTGGCAGACTGCTTCTGTGAACATTCCAGCCTTTGAAACCCAATGGGGTAGTTCTAGTCCATCCTATAGGGTCGCTATGAGTTGGAATGAACTTGATGGCAACAGGTTTGGCTTGGTCAGGATTCTCAGAGTGTGAGCTACAGAAATAAGCAAAGGGGCTTTATCGGAAGAGCAATGAGGTCACTCAGAATATCAGCCACTGAGTTGAGAATTAGGCAGGATCCAGGACAACTCTGAGCACATCAGGAATATGTCCTTAGGGAGACACGATCAGATTAATTTTAGTACAAACCATTCCTTTGAGAGAAAATCTGATTGACCTTCTAAATTCATGTATTCAGCCCCAAGAGTGGGTGAACAGGCTACTGTGAACAATGAGCCTATAACCAGAGGATGGAAGAAATAAAGACAACCTCCCACCCTGTGTTGAGGTTATAGCCCAATACAAGGAGCTCCTAGCCTTCCTGGATTTAGTCCTGCTCCAACCACACTCTGCCCCAAGGCATGGAGCTGCTTGTCTTTCAGTTGTTGGATGCCAAGCTGCTCTAAGAAAAGAAGGGCAAGTGGGGTCTCTACATGAGGCCGTTCACACAGGGCTGAATCCATGAACTTGCCCTTGGCGGACTGGTTTAGGGATTCAGAACGTGGGACTGGGCTGTCGTTGTTATCTGCAGCCAAGTCGGCCCCCAATTCATGGTGACCCCAGGCAAAACAAAATATTATGATCCGTGGGGTTTTCATTGGCTGATTTTTGGAAGCAGATCAATGGGCCTTTCTTCTAAGTCTTAGTCTAAAGATTCAATGAAAGCTGCTCAGCATCATAGCAACACACAAGCCTCTACTGATAGATAGGTGGCAGCTTGACTGGGAACTAGACCCAAGTCACCTGTGTGGTGAGAATTCTGCCGCTGAGCCACCACTGCCCCAAGGACTGGGTGGCTGGTTGTATTCAGCAGACAGTCCTTGAAGACTTCTTATTTGTAAATATCACTTAAAAACCCTCGATCCACTGGTGATCCTCTGTGGTTAGTTTTACTTTGGGATAAATAAATCCAAAGGTAATATTCAAAATCTTTAATAACCTGTGGAGCATAGCCTCTCTTCCCCAGGACGGAAGACACCAGACCCTACTTGCAAAGGAATTACCCCTTTAATTGCTGGATCATGGGAAGGTTCCACTGGAAACCCTGGTGGCTTAGTGGTTAAGAGCTACAGCTGCTAACTAAAAGGTCAGTAGTTCAAATCCACCAGGTGCTCCTTGGCAACCCTATGGGGCAGTTCTACTCTATCCTGTAAGGATCACTATGAGTCAGAATAGACTCAACAGCAACAGGTTTTTTTTTTTTTTTTTTTGGTGGTTCAGCCTCCAGAGGAAGAGGTTAGAGTGGCCAGGAATTTGTCAGGGCAGTCAGGGATCTCAGCCAAGTGGCTGTTTACCAATCAGTACAGAACAGCTCAGTATTTAACCACGGGTGGTGCGAATGGTGAGAGTGCTTGGCTGCTAACCAAAAAGCTGGAGTTTCAAGTCTACCCAGAGATACCTCAGAAGAAAGGCCTGGCAATCTACTTAAGAAAAATTGGCCATTGGCAGCCCTACGGAGTACAGTTCTACTCTGACACACATGGGGTCACCATGAGTCAAAATCTACTCAAGGACAACTACTATTGTATATGGTTGTCCTGCTGGGTTCCTGAACTTCAGCCCAGTATTCATCCCCTGAAAGAGTTAAGCCTGTGGGTCTTTGAGCTCTTTAAGCAGATAAAAATCTGCCTAAGAGCAGTTTTAGAGATTAGAAGTTTTGACTGAAGGGAAAGAAGTCAAGGAGAGAATAAATAAAGGAGTTGTGAACAGGGAAGAGCAAGCCTATCCTAGTACAAGCAGGCGCTTTCTCCTCACCCCAGGGGAGGGCTCAGTCTCAGGGGCCCTGCCCTCCTGCCCACAGCTGCAGCCTCTGAATACCCACCTACGGGTCAGGCCCCAGTTCTCAGGACCTCTCCATAGCTCCTGTCTGAGGCTTGACCTCAAGTCCTTTTGCTGCGCATTTGAGCCTGACAGGTTGTTCATGTCAAATAACTGCAGTCCTGTCCTATTCTTGAGCTTTAGTCTCCACTGAGATACTAAGGCCACCGCTGGCCCCCTGAAACTGGCTTCTGTTCCAATAATCTGCTAGTATACGGCACTGGGTTTCTGGGTTGGGTTATCTCATTCCCATCCTATAACTGGGCATGACTGCTCTGCCTAATTTCCCCTGCCATTTCCTTTTGTCCATTCACAGACATGCCCTGAGGATTCCAAGATGAATCAAACACAATCTCTGCCCTGGAGGAACTTAAAACCTCCTTTTGAGCCCCAGCTCTGTGCCCCAGGATGACTACCTGCTCATGGACCTCTTTGAAAGGGACAGCCTAGTTGGGTATCTGGGTCTAGTCCTGGCTAAAATTTCTGAAGCTGCACTCCACCCACTTGTACCTGAGTACTGGGGTGATCAGTGGAGGCTACAGCACCTGGATATTAGGACCTGCCTGGGAGATGCCCTATCCCCAAATAATGGGATCAGCTCGACCCCCTCATCCTTCTCACACCTTCCCTGTTCTTACTAAATAACCAGGCACATCTAGCCATATCCCAGCATATAACCTTAAGCTGTTTTCTGAATTCCTGCTCCATCATCATCATGGGAGCTAATGTGTTTTCCTTCTTCCTTGGGAACTTCGAGGCCAAGGGCTATATCAGTCTGTACTAAATGTGAATGTCTGGCATACCCCCAAAGTCTCTGCTTTTCGATGGAAAAAAAAAAAAAAGTATGATACGAGCTTAAAGAGGTCACCATAAGAAAATCCTCACAAAAAATAGGTTATTAATTTGGAAGATGCCTGATTTTGAGATGTCCTACTTTGTTATCCTGAATTTCAGCCTTTGCAATCTTCACGTCTGGCTGCTATACAGCTATATAACATTTACTTTACAGGATACGGGAGGTTAGAGAAATTGGCCAGAATGTGTTGGAGGGTATATCCTTTCTTTTCAGTGAGAAACCCAGTAACCCAGTGCTGTCGAGTCAATTCCAACTCATAGCGACCCTATAGGACAGAGTAGAACTGATAACCCCAAAAAGGCAAAATGTCACCTGAAGGTGTCAGACCAATTATTGTTTTCTTCCAAAATAACTGAGGATGTCTAGCTGGTGATGACAAAGCAGCCAGCCGTTGTCTTCCTGTGTTTGTTTCGTAGTGAAGTGAAACCCATTAATGTAAGTGGGCAAGGTTGGGTTGGCAGCATAAAAGCTCCCTGTCAACCTCCCAAGATGTGAAGAAGGAACAAGACCATTGGTGTTCAGCTGTGCAAAAGTCTATCTTCCTGATTCATTCACCTGAACCTTGAATACCCAGGGTCAACGGATTCTGACCCTCTTCCCCAGCCCCATTTAGCACATTGTATTGCAACCTGGTCCCAATTCCCCAGGCTTTCAAACCCATCACTCTTTTTCCAGTTGATAGCCTTGGTCCATCTTGAATGCCTGATGGCCAGTCTCTCTTTCCTAACTATGATCTTGCCTGACATTCAGAAGCCCTCTCCAGCTGCTCCGTATGCTCTGGGTAAATATCTTTCTCAATTCTGTTTGGCCACTGGACACTGGACACTAGGATGGTGCCTCCGTTAAAAAGAGGACTAATAGCCAAACACAGTTATTCTACGGAGTCAGCTAACACTTGTCTTTTCCATAAAGGTTGGCAATGGCAAGAGGCCATTCCCTTCAAAAGAAGCTGTGAAGTCTATTGCCTTTGTTTCTGTCTTGGATTTCATGAGACTTTGTGCAAAAAAAAAAAAGAAAGAAAAAAAAGCTGATTTGCTGCCTAAGTGGTGAATTTTGAAGTTATATGGGCATTGTGGGTTTTGCCTTTGGTTTGAGCAGCAGGGCCTCCCAGCTGGCTCTTCTTGGCCCAGCTCTTGGCTGTCAAAGCCATCTCTACAAAAGATACTCATCCCTTTTGGCAATTTGGTACATTGCAATAATTAGTTGACATTTTCTGTGATTGATAACAGAGCTTTTAAAAACAGATTATTTTTTCTGCCCCCTTGTCAAAAATCCAGGGCTTAATTGTTCTTTCAAAGCATTCTTGGGAGGGTTGGGGGAGGGTATGAAACCCAAAACAAAGCTGAAGTCTGTGTGAGAAATTTTCTGAAAACGTTCCATCATGCATCTGCTTGCTAGGCAATGAAATTTGTTGAGAAGACAGTCTGAAAAGGAAAGTGACTCCTAGACTTAATGTGCTCCTGGGTTTCATAGTTTATAAAGGCAAGGAGAAGCAAAGTTGGTTTTAGTTCCATTCTTGAGGAAATGTAAAAATTATACACCTGTCTTACTGTGTAAAACGCTATCAAACTACGTTTGAGTAGCAAGAATTCTAGAACCCAAGTTCCTGACCTGACTCTCATCATGCTATGTGGCATAGAACACAAAGTCATTCACTTATTCCCAAATATTTATTGAGCATTTTCTATGTGCCAGACACTATACTGGGCACTGAGAATACTTAGGTAAGTAAAGTAGACACCATGCCTACTTCAAAAGGTCAAGTAAAAGGATAATTAGATCCAGCAAGACAGAGGTCAACGGTAACCTTGTTGTTAGCTGTAGTCAAGTCGGGACCCAAGTCATGGAGATCCCATGCACAACAAAATAGAATGCTCCCAGATCCTGCATCATCCCCGTGATCAGTTGTGAACTGGATCTTTGTGATCAATAGGGTTTTCATTGGCTGATTTTTGGAAGTGTATCTCCAGGCCTTTCTTTCTACTCCATCGTAGCCTGGAGGCTCCACAGAAACCTGCTCAGAATCACAGCAACATGAAAGCTCTTTCATTGGCCTTAGGAAGAGTCATTTTTTTTCTAATAGCATCAGAGGCTTTAATGAAGTGAGTTAAAGAATAACATGTGGGATAGGAGTTGGAGATTGTAAGGGTCAACAAGTGTTTCTAAACTTTTCAAGAAGGTAAACATAACTGAATCGCCCACTCTTACAGAACAGACACTATGCGTAAAGTCAATTTCACCCCCAGACAGGGTAAATGCATAGTGCTAACATTAAGCACTTGATGGGAGAGTTCTCTTAATTGAGTTTAAATTCAGAATGATTCGATTCTGTCCTACTGGAACAGAATGATTGTCATCTTTGTAAGGCTCATCCAAGGATGATTTCTCCTCTGTGTCACTTTTGTATTTCAGATACCAATGATTCTCTGTTATGGTCTGTGGCAACTACAACATGAGTTCAGACTAAGACCTGGGCTCTTTGAACATAACTTTGTTTGGAGTAGATGCTCCAAGGGCTGAGGATTGACATGTTTTTAAATATAGGATGGTCCTGAGATAAACTTATGAGTGCTATTGATTAAATTTTCCCTTGACCCTTACTTTAACTCTTCAAAACTCATTGATGTTGAGTCGATTCTGACCCATAGTGACCCTATAGGATGGAGTAGAACTGCCCCATAGAGTTTCCAAGGAGGGCCTGGTAGATTCGAACTGCTGACCTTTCAGTTAGCAGCTGTAGCACTTAACCACTATGCCACCAGGATTTCCATTTAACCCTTCACTACAGCTCTTTTTTTCTTTAACAGTAAAATTTCTGAAAACACATGATATAAAGCACCTAGAACAATACCTAGGACACAGAGAACACATACATATGTTTCCTGCTATATTACTATTATTATTATTATTTCTAGGGCCTAATCTCCCTCTATTTTCAGTCAGGGTTTCAAAGGTGAGTGCCCATATTGCACCAGTAATTCTTGACCACTAGGCAGATGATCGCAGAGAACAACCAAAAATAAACACTTGTATGCATAATAGTTTGAAAAACCATAAAATTGATAACTGCAGACCAATTGTCGGGTGGGTGGGGTTGGTGCCTGGATTAATGACTTTTGAGAATCATATAGCTACAAGTAACAGATAATACTGACTCAACCAACATAAAGATTACAGAAATTTTTAAATTTCTAATTGCAAGCACCCTGAAAAATGGTGACATTAAGGATAGAATTGTGTCCTCCCCCCAAAATATGTGTTTACATATTTTATTTTACATGGTATAATATGTAAAATAAAATAAAATGCTATTTTATATGTTTTAATATATAAAATATGTATATACATATTTACATGTTTACTGGAGTACTACGCTGTCAGTGATAGGATAACATCCATATGCCTACAAGGAAGACCAGTTAATACTACTATTATTCAAATTTATGCACCCACCACTAATGCCAAACATGAGAAAATTGAAGATTTTTACCAACTTCTGCAGTCTGGAACTGATAAAACACACAGGCAGAATGCATTGAAATTAATGATGATTGGAGTGCAAAAGTTGGAAACAAAGAAGGACTGGTAGTTGGAAGATATGGCCTCAGTGATAGAAACGACACCAGAGATCACACGACAGAGTTTTGGAAGACCAATGACTTCTTCATTGCAAATACCTTTTTTAAACAACATGAACGGTGACATATACATGGACCTTGCTGGATGGAATACACAGGAATCAAATAGGCTACATTTGTGGAAAGAGACAATGGAGAAGCTCAATAACAACAGTCAGAACAAGGCTGAGGACCAATTGCGGAAAAGACCATCAATTGCTCCTATGCAAGTTCAAATTGAACTGCAAGAAAATTCAAAGTCCACAAGAAGCAAAGTATGACCTTAAGTGTATATCACCTGAATTTAGGGACCATCTCAAGAATAGATTTGATGCACTGAACACGAATGACCAAAGACAAGACGAGTTGTGGAATGACAACATGGGCATCATAACACAAAGAAAGCAAAAGGTCATTAAACAATCGGGAAAGAAGGAAAAAATGGATGCCAGAAGAGACTTGAATATAGAGTAGCTAAAGCAAATGGAAGAAATGATGAAATAAAAGAGCTGAACAAAAGAATCCAAAGGGTGGCTTGAGAAGACAAAGTATTATAACAAAATGAGCAAAGACCTGGAGTTAGTAAACCAAAACCGAAGAACACACTTAGCATTTCTCAAGCTAAAAGAACTGAAGAAAAAATTCAAGCCTTGAGTTACAATTTTGAAGGATTCTACAGGCAAAATATTGAACAACACAGGAAAAATCAAAAGAAGATGGAAGGAATACACAGTCACTGTACCAAAAAGAATTGGTCAACATTCACCCATTTCAGGAGGTAGCATATGATGAATAACCAATAGTTCAGAAGGAAGAAGTTCAAGCTGCACTGAAGGCATTCACAAAAAACAAGTCTCCAGGAATTGAGGGAATACCAACTGAGATATTTCAACAAACACATGCAACACTGAAGTGTTCACTTGTCTATGCCAAGAAATTTGGAAGACTGCTAACTGGCTAACCAACTGGAAGAGATTCATATTTGTACCCATTAACAAAGAAAGGTCAGCCAACAGAATGTGGAAATTATCGAACAGTATCATTAATATCACACGCAAGTAAAATTTTGCTGAAGATCATTCAAAAATGATTGTAGCAATATATCTACACAGAACTGCCAGAAATTCAAGTTGGATTCAGAAGAAGATGTGGAACAAGGGATATCATTGCTGATGTCAGGTGGATCTTGGCTGAAAGAGAGAATGCCAGAAAGATATTTACCTGTGTTTTATTGACTATGCAGGCATTCAACTATGTGGATGGTAACAAATTATGGATAACATTTCCAAGGATGGGACTTTCAGAACACTTAGTTGTGCTCATGAAGAACCTATACATAGACCAAGAGGCAGGCATTCCATCATAACAAGGGGATACTAAGTGGTTTAAAACTAGAGAAGACGTGCATCTGGGTTGCGTCTTTCACCATACTTGTTCAGTCTATATACTGAGCAAATAATCTGAAAAGCTGGACCATATGAATAGGAACTTGACATCAGGGTGAGAAGCAGACTCATTAACAACCTGTGACACGCAGATGACATAACCTTGCTTGCTGAAAGTGAAATGGACTTGAAGCACTTACTGAGGAAGATCAAGGACTATAGCGTTCAGTATGGATTACGCCTCAACATAAAGAAAACAAAAATTCTTACAACTGGACCAATAAGCAACATCATGATGAACGGAGAAAAGATTGAAGCTGTCAAGGATTTCATTTTACTTGGATGCACACTCAATTCCCATGGGAACAGAACTCAAGAAATCAAACGATGTATTGCATTGGGTAAATCTGCTGCAAAAGACGTCTTTAAATTGTTGAAAAGCAAAGATGTCACTTTGAGGACTAAGGTGTGGCTGACCCAAGCCATGGTATTTTCAGTTGCCTCATATGCATACAAAAGCTGGACAATAAATAAGGAAGATTGAAGAAGAATTGATGCCTTTGAATTATAGTGTTGGCAAAGAATATTGAAAATACCAGGGACTGCTAGAAGAAGGAACAAAACTATCTTGGAAGAAGTACAGCCAGAATGCTCCTTAGAAGCAAAGATGGCAAGACTTCATCTCATGTACTTTGGGCATGTTATCAGGAGGGACCAGACCCTGGAGAAGGACATCATCCTTGGTAGATGGTCAGTGAAAAACACGAAGACCCTCAAAGAGACAGGCTAACACAGTGGCTGTAATAATGGGCTCGAAAATAGCAACGATCCTGTGGATGGCACAGGACCAGGTAGTGTTTTGTCCTGTTGTATATAGGGTTGCTATGAGTTGGAACCAACTCAACATCACCTAACAACAACAACAACAAAATATGTGTTGGAATCCTAACTTTATACCTGGGGATGCAATGTAATCACCCTCCATGATGTAACATAATGGTATGTTAATGAGCCCATACCAGTGTAGAGTGTGTCCTAAATCTTATCACTTCTAAGCTATAAAACGGGCAAATTAGACACAGAGGGAAGCACATACTGGAGAAGATGGATGCCATGTGAGGATGGCCAAGAACCAAGGAAAGCCTGGGTTTACCAACAAGGAAGAAATTGACAAGGGCAAGACCCTGTTTTAGACTTTTAGCCTCCAGAACTCTGAGAAAATAAATTTGTGTTCTTTAAAGACACCCACTTGTGGTATTTGTGTTACCACATCATTAGGAAACGAAGGCAGGTGGCTTCAGAATTGATTAATCCAGGGGTTCAGTGACATCATCAAGAACACAGATTTCTTCTAATTTTCAACTCTACCATGGATTTAGTTTTGTCAGCTTTATTCTTGGTGGGGTCATGGTCACAAGGTGGCTGTTGCAGTTCCAAGCGTTCCATGCAAGCATGGCAATGCCCAGGGGAAGGAGAGAGAATATCTACCATTATCTCTTGTTGTCGGAAATGAAACCTATCCCCCAGAGCTTCGGCATATTTCTCCAATTTCATTAGCCAGAACTGCATTAATCCACATTTCTAAACCAGGTTCTGGAAAGGGGAATGGGCCTCAAATAGTAAGTTTAGACTAATTGGGATTTACCTCTAGAGCTGGAAACTTTGCCAGCAATGATGAAGGGAAAATGGGCTTGGCAGTGGGTGCACCATCTGCTATGGTAGAATTACAGCACTGCCAGCTTGTGAGCAGTTTGCAGACTGGCGGCTTTTCTTTAGCAAGTAGAGAATAATCAGGCCTCCTGGGATCTCTTTCAGTGCAAGGGTACACAGAGTAGCCTGTGAGTGTTTTATAAATAAATATTTAACAAAGAGTTGGCATTCCGGGCTAGAGGTGATAAAGGAACAGTCTTGGAAACACTGCCTTCAGCTACTTCCTGCTGGACATGCATTGATAGCAATTGAGAAAAAAAACTTTCCATGGAAAATGGATACTCCAAACTCCCTATATAACCCCCTAGCTAGAGGAGTAAGTTACTCCATACAGTTAGTGAGTATGGACAGTAAAATATTTAAAGCCTTTATAAAAATCAACCCCAGGAAAAAGAAACAATCACAATAAGAGCCCCACATTCCTTCTCCCAAATTCATTCCCTTAGAAATGCAATAGGAAGAGCTGAAGTAGAAAAGGAGACAGATAAATAGGTAAGGCATTTCTGAGATGTAGGAAGAGAAATTTAGAGATAGAGACTTACATTGAAAATCCATTTCTTGCCCTCTAAAAACCCAAGAGACGAGGCATTTTCCTCTCAGGGTAATTCTGCATTGTGTAATAGCAACATGACTATTGACAGTTGGACAGTTGCTTTTTTAGGGGGTTTATCACTGTACAGACATTCAACCATTTCAGGAGGTAGCATATGATCAAGAACCAATGGTATTCAAGGAAGAGATCCAAGCTGCACTGAAGGCATTGGCAAAAACAAGGCTTAAGGAATTGACTGATCTCCAACTGAGATGTTTCAACAAAAGGATGCAACACTGGAAGCACTCACTCTCTATGCCAAGAAATTTGGAAGACAGCTATCTGGCCAATTGGCTGAAAGAAATCTGTATTTGTGCCCATTCCAAAGGAAAGTGATCCAACAGAATGAGGAAATTATCAAACAATGTCATTAATATCACAAACAAGTGAAATTTTTCTGAAGATAATTCAAAAATGGCTGCAGTAGTACATCGACAGGGAACTGCCAGATACTCAAGTCAAGCTAGGTACACAAGAGGTTGTGGAATAAGAGATATCATTGCTGATATTAGATGGATCTTGTTTGAAAGCAGAGAATACCAGAAAGACACTTACCTGTGTTTAATTGACTATGAAAAGGCATTCGACTGTGTGGATCATGACACAATTATTGGGATTTACCTCTAGAGCTGGAGACTTTGCCAGCAATGATCCATAACAATTATGGATCACACTGAGAAGACTGGAAATTCCAGAACACTAATGCAGAACCTGTACATAGACAAAGAAGCAGTTGTTCGAACATATCAAGGCAATACTGCTTGCTTTAAAATCAGGAAAGGTGTGCATCAAGGTTGTATCCTTTCACCATACTTATTCAATTGGTATGCTGAGCAACTAACCCAAGAAACTGGACTACAGGAAGAAGAACATGGCATCAGGATTGGAGGAAGACCCATTAACAACCTGTGATATGCAGATGACACAACCTTGTTTGCTGAAAGCAGAGAGGACTTGAAGCACTTACTGATGAATATCAAAGACTACAGCCTTCTGTTTGAACTATACCTCAACATAAAGAAAACAAAAATCCTCACAACTGGACCAATAAGCAACATCATGATAAACGGAAAAAAGTTTGAAGTTGTTAAGGATTTCATCTTACTTGGATCTACAAATAACACCCATGGAAGCAGCAGTCAGGAAATGAAACAACATATTGCGTTGGGCAAATCTGCTACAAAAGACCTCTTTAAAGTGGTGTCTTAGTCATCTAGTACTGCTATAACAGAAATACCACTAGTGGATGGCTTTAACAAAGAGAAATTTACTCTATCACAGTCTAGTAGGTTACAAGTCAGCTCCAGAGGAAGGTGTTCTCTCTCTGTCGGCTCTGGAGGAAGGTCCTTGTACTAAATCTTTCCCTGGTTGAGGAGCTTCTCAAGCACAGGGACCCCGGGTCCAAAGGACACGCTCTGCTCCTGGTGCTGCTTTCTTGGTCTTATGAGATCCCCAACTTTCTGCTTGCTTCTCTTTCCTTTTATCTCTTGAGAGCTAAAAGGTGATGCAGGCCACGCCCCAGGGAAACTCCCTCTATCTTAGATCAGGGAGGTGACCTGAGTGAGGGTGGTGTTACAATCCCACCCTAATCCTCTCAACATAAAATTACAATCACAAAATGGAGAACAACCATACAATAAAGGGAATCATTGCCTAACCAAGTTGATAAACACATTTTTGGGGGGTGATAACTCAATCCATGACAAGTGCTAAAAAGCAAAGCTGTCAATTTGAGGACTAAGGTGTGACTGACCCAGGCTATGGTGTTTTCAATTACCTCATATGCATGTGAAAGCTGGATGATGAATAAGGAAGACTGAAGAAGAATTAATGCCTTTGAATTAGGGTGTTGGTGAAGAATATTGAATATACTATGGACTGCCAGAAGAATAAACAAATCTGTATTGGAAGAAGTGCAGCCAGAATGCTCCTTTGAAGCAAGGATGGTGAGACTTGGTCTCCTGTACTTTGGACATGTTATCAGGAGCGACTAGCCCTTGGAGAAGGACATCATGCTTGGTAAAGTAGAGGGTCAATGAAAAAGAAGAAGACCCTCAACAAGATGGATTGGCACAGGGGCTGCAACAACGGTCTCAAACACAGCAATGATTGTGTGGATGGTGCAGGACCGCACGGTGTGTCATTCTGTTACACATACGGTTGCTAAGAGTTGGAACCAATTCGATGGCACCTAACAAAAACCACAACATTGCTGTATCAAAGAGCCCTGGTGGTGCAGTGGTTAAGCACTGAGTTGCGAACCAAAAGTTCGGAGATTTGAACCCTCCAGCAGCTCCACGGGAGAAAGATGTAGCAGTGTGCTCCAGTAAAGACTAGAGCCTTGAAAACCCTATGGGGTAGTTTTACTCTGGACTATAGGGTTGCTATGAGTCAGAATCGACTTGACGGCAATGGGTTTAGTTTTTAGTTTGAATAACTTTATTGAATCGACTTGACAGGAAACTGGTTTTTCTTTTCTGTCACCTTATTTTTTTTTTTTTTATCAGAGTTCCTGGATGGTGCAAAGGGGTAATGTACTTGGCTGCTTACCAAAAGGTTGGCGTTCAAGTCCATCCAGAAGTGCCTCAGGAGAAAGACCTGGCAATCTACTTCTGAAAAATCAGCATTGAAAACCCTATGGAGCACAGTCATACTCTGATGCACATGGAGTCACCATGAATTGGAATTGACTCGGCGACAACTGGTTTATCACCGTATCAGGCACTTGGCTGACAGTGGTTTCTCACAATCATCGCTAAAGATTTTTGTTTTTGCTGTAAAAAGCCTCTTTATTTTTTATTGATTTATTTTTTTATTGTGGCAATTTTTACTTCATTGATGTAGCATTTCTTTTTTTTTTTATTGTATTTTAGATGAAGGTTTACAGAGCTAATTAGTTTCACATTAAACAATTATTATACATATTGTTTTGTAACATTGGTTGCCAACCCCATGACATGTTAACACTCTCCCCCTCTCAACCTTGGGTTCTTCGTTACCAGCTTTCCTGTCCCCTCCTGCCTTCTTGTCCTGGCCCTTGAGCTGGTGTGCCCATTTAGTCTTGTTTTGTTTTATAGGCCTGTCTAATCTTTGGCTAAAGGGTGAACCTCAGGAGTGACTTCTGTACTGAGTTAAAATGGTGTCCAGGGGCCATACTCTCAGGGTTTCTCCAGTCTCTGTCAGGCCAGTAAGTTTGGTCTTTTTTTGTGAGTTAGAATTTTTTTGTACATTTTTCTCCATTTCTGTCCAGGACCCTCTATTGTGATCCCTGTTAGAGTAGTCGGTGGTGGTAGCCAGGCACCATCTAGTTGTGCTGGACTCAGCCTGGTGGAGGCTGTGGTAGTTGAGGTTCATTAGTCCTTTGGACTAATCTTTCTCTTGTGTCTTTGGTTTTCTTCATTCTCCCTTGCTCTAGATGGGGCAAGACCAGTGGGGTATTCTAGATGGCCACTCACAAGCTTTTAAGACCCCAGACTCTATTCCCCAAAGTAGAATGTAGAACATTTTCTTTATAAACTACTTTATGCCAATTGAGCTAGATGCCCCTCAAGACCATGTTCTCCAGCCTTCAGCCTATTAAATTCAGGATCACTAAAGTTTTTAAATCAGATTTTTGCTCACCACTTTTACCAATGATTCTTTGTTCCCTGAGACCAATCACAACTGCTTTGAGTTAGTTTTCATAAATTAACTAACGGTATGCATAAGCCCTTAACATAGAAAATAAAATGTAGTGCAATTAAAAAAATTATTAGTCTTTAAAGGTTTAATCAAAATGACTTAAAAATTCCTGGATGTTAGAGCTAAAGGTAGATCAGTTTGTATTGTCCATCCGAAATCTTTAGTTAAAACATGAATGTTGTCACCAGCTATTTCTGGAGAATCCTAAAACCTTTCAGCTTCATGAGAAAGAATAACGATCCAATTTTTTTAATATCACAAACTGACACAAAAGAACAGGAAAGCTCTTTAGACAGCAATAAAGAGACAACTGGAATGATTAAGTAGATCAAGAGATTTTTCCAGAAAAGACTAAAAATAATTAGACTTGATAGAAAGAGACTTAGAGAAAGAGACTTTGAAGTCAGCAAATAAAATCATAGTCACAAGAAAAAGAACAGTCACTACCATTTATTGGTAGCCTACTATGTGCCAAGGATCATGCTAACTACTGCGTCAGGCAGAGTTTGAGGTTTCTGACTAAGTTGAACAGAAAGGGAATTTTGGGAAGGCTATATTTTTTATCAGGTGGTACACAGGGTAGTTGAGAATGCTGGCGAAGTCCATGCTAAAAACCGGCAGGAAATAGAGTCCCTACGGACCGGAACCCACAGGCAGGACATGACTCAGTGATCTGATTGGAGCACTACTGCATTTGAACAACTGCATCTCCTCCCTTGGACTGCTGCAGCTTCCAATTGGCCGATCTGAATCAAGTGGCCATGTCCTAGCTGCTAGTGAGAGGGAACATCTGCCCCTAGCCAGCTTCCTTATTGAGGAGGGGCATATCCCACCAAGGCCCTTATATTAGAGAATTTTACCATAATAGCAAGGGTATTCAGCTGCTGGGTAGGAAAAAAAAAAAAAAAGATACACATTCACTGAAGAATACCTCATAGTCTCAAAATCCATCTTCCTATAATAATAACAACAACAGCAAAAAAAGACTGCTTCCCACTAACATAATACCCATTCAAGTATCCCTAAGACGATTGACAATTGGCTATGAAATGTTCAGCTCAAAGCCCTGTCCATGGTAGGATTGTCCTCCTCCACTATCCTACAAGACCACTCAGGAGTGCCACCACAGTGGTACAGTCCTAGTTTACGCACATAGTACAGAACTACTGTAGACCAAACTCAAATTGTTTCCTACTCTATCAGTCACTGGAAAATCCCATGATGTCATAGATGTGGAATAAAAGGAAGCAAGGTAGAAGGGGTAAACATACAATCACTCCTCATTTATCAACAGACCAGGTTGTTATGTGAAAATTGACAGTACATAAAAATGGAAGATGACCACATAAGATCTCAAAATGGGGGATGACTACATCATTACATAATTGCCAAATTGCATCATTACATAACTGCCAAACCACTGAGAATCATGGCCCAGCCAAGTTGACACATAACCTTAACCATCACAATCGAAGTTACTATCACCTCCCACCTCAGCATTCACTGCTGTGTATATCATTAATGCACAAAATGGAAAGTAGTTTTTACTCCTTTGTAAATGCAAAATGTCAGATAACAAAATAGTCGATAAGTGAGGAACAGGTTTATTTGGAGTATAAGCAAAGTGTTGATACAATTTATTTGTGCCTTCAAGACCATTTGAGGGACTGTCTTTTGTGTGTGTATGTGTGTGTTGTTGTTGTTATTATGTGCCGACAAGTCAGTTCCGACTCATAGCAACCCTATAGGACAGAGTAGAACTGCCCCATAGGGTTTCCAAGGCGCGGTTGGTGGATTTGAACTGCCAACCTTTTGGTTAGCAGCTGAGCTCTTAACTGCCACACCACCAGGGCTCTATGTGTGCATGTAGTGACCACATAATTTATCATCCATGCTAGGACACCTGAGAATGAAAGGAAGCACTAGTAATAATTATCCTAGAACAACAGCATAAAACCACACTGTCCCGGGCAAATAGAAAATGTAGCACTTTCAGTTGTTGATGGAGTTGTGCTGGGAACACCAGCCATTTAGGCTTGGTAGCTGAGACAACATTCTGTGATGGGTGGGTAGATTAGTTCACATGGTTACTTGGTGACTCTTGACCAGGGGTTCAATACCTGCCAGGACTCAGTATCCAACCAAGAACTGTTTGTCAAACAAGAAAACAGTTATTTGCTAAAGAGGGCATGGCATTGCTTCAAAACCACAAGATTTATGTTGTAATTCTTATATTAGACCTTGCCACGGGCTCATTATAAGAGCTCAATTTTCCGTAGATCCTTAAAACAGCACTGGGTCAACTAAGTAACAAGAGCCAATTGGCCAGGCTGCTTGCAATGAAGCCTAGACCATCTGGAAGTCCTTCTCTTACTGTGGGTCCCTTTCAGAGCGTCTATGTCACTTGGGAAAAGGGTGAGAATAGTAAATCCAAATGTGGTGTATGTTGTCTTCAAAATTCTTAGAGGTTGTGGACATAAGATGCAGCAATTTGTCCTTCCCTTTGGAGAGACCTTGCTGAGCATATTCCAGACCACTGGGCCTCCCAAAAACTTCTCTAAGAAGGAAGTCCCTGAATTATCATGAAGTTTACCTAGTATTTTCTGGTCCATATACCGTGGGTGAAGGCACCTCCATACCTGCTACTTCTTGCCCTCCAGGTCCTAAAGCCATGTCAAAAATGAAGCCAGGACGATGTTCAGTAGGGTGGTGGGTAATTAAGGCATCTTTGTTTGAAATTGTGGAATCATTGACAAGATGAAGAATGTGTCCTGCTGTCCATGAAGGGAGAAATCCTCCCTGGCCTAGAGAGAACAGCTATGGGAATACTTCTCAAACATGCTAGAACTCTGCTCACCAGTATATTTTTCAAGGTCTGGAAAAAGGGTGTTTCTTCTAGGTTTGTGAAGGAAGATACTTAAGAAAATGACTGTGTGAATTGTAAATGATATAGCCACTCTACCATTCCTATCTCCTAGTGTCTTTGATTTTTCCCTTTATATTGCACCAAAGAATTTCTGTCATCCCTCCTCTAGTAGGTAGACAACTATTGAGTATATTTCAGTCAACCAAGCAACTCATCAACTGGAACTACTCCCAGCTGTTTGAGCTAGCACGCTGAACTCAGAGTTTCCAGTAGGTGCCCCCATATCAAAATTACTTTGTAAATGACCCGTCTTACTATGGCTTAAGCTTTTACTTGAACTCTCAGCTCAGGATAGGCTGGAATACGAGTCTAGATGCAGGCATGGACCCCATGTGTAGAACTAGTCTCTTCTTCTAAGATAATACCCCTAGGTAAGGGAGTTTATTCAATCTGCATGCTGAGCAAATAATCCAAGAAGCTGGACTATATGTAAAAGAACTCAGCATCAGGAATGAAGGAAGACTCATTAACAACCTGTGATATGCAGATGACACAAGCTTGCTTGCTGAAAGTGCAGAGGACTTGAAGCACTTACTGATGACCATCAAAGACTACAGCCTTCAGTATGGATTACACCTCAACATAAAGAAAACAAAAATCTTCCCAACTGGACCGATAAGCAACATCATGATAAACAGAAAAAAGTTTGAAGTTGTCAGGGGTTTCATTTTAGTTGGATCCACAAACAACGGCCATGGAAGCAGCAGTCAAGAAATCAAACAATGTATTTCATTGGACAAATCTGTTGCAAAAGACCTCTTTAAAGTGTTGAAAAGCAGAGATGTAACTTTGAGGACTAAGGTGTGCCTGACCCAAGCTATGGTATTTTCAGTCACCTCATATACATGTGAAACACAGACAATGAATAAGAAAGACCAAAGCAGAACTGATGTCTTTGAATTATGTTGTTGACAAAGAATATTGAATATACCATGGACTGCCAGAAAAATGAAGAAGTCTGTCTTGGAAGAAGTATAGCCAGAAAGCTCATTAGAAGTGAGGATGGCAAGATTTAGTCTCACGTATTTTGGACATGTTATCAGGACAGACCAGTCCCCAGAGAAGGACATCATGTTTGGTAATGTAGGGGATCAGTGAAAAAGATGAAGACTCTCAATGAGATGGATTGACACAGTGGCTGCAACAATGGGCTCAAACATAGCAGGTTGTGAGGATGGAGCAGGATCGGACAGTGTCTCCTTCTGTTGTACATAGGATCGCTGTGAGTCAGAACCAACTCAAAGGGACCTAACAACAACAACAAAAGGGAGTTACCTTCAAGCAATAGAAAAATAGCCTCATCAAACATGGAGGCCAAGGGCTGCTTTACCTGTATTCAGGGGGAAGATTATTGAGGGTTGAGAGTTCTCAGTGCTCTAAATCCACCCAAATATCCTCATCCAAATCTTGAGGGCCCACTATTTTTTAACAATAACCCAGCTTTTACAAAAGGCATTTGGCAATGCATGAGTTCAGCAAACATTGCTTTGACAATCAATCCACAGGATAAAACTTTGCGTTTGGTTTTCGGCTGCAATAGATAAGACATTATTTAACCCTATTCATTGAAAATCCTTGATTGCTCTTTGAGTTTTGAGCCAAAAATTTAGAGATTTGAGGATTCATCCTATTGCTTTACATTATGACCCACATTCCATGAATTTCTCATGCTCTTTGTAGGTGCAAAATATGCCATATTCATACAATTAACATTTTCTTTCTGTCCTCCTCATTTTTCATACTGTAAGTTTTAAGCTTCTCAGCCTGCCTTTTTTTTTTTCTCTTTTGCCCCCTCACTGCTAAGTGATGCAATTTCATTGCTTAACTTGAAGTTGCAGGTCCTTCTAACCGCTGATGAAAGAAATGTCAGGAAAACAAAGAGATAAATATATACTCTCTCCCTTCAGCTACAGAAAAATAGACATGATCCTATCCTTGCAAATATATTTTCCTAACAAAGGAGTCTTGTAAAATATTCAGAGTTTAGATGGATTCAGTGGCCTGGGAATGTTAGTTACCTTTAGCCTCTAAAAAATCTGTAATTTTCTTGTTATTTTAATTACTTACTGTCTGAGTATAACCTATAATGTGATGTCCTCAGTTTTGTAAAGTTTTAAAAGGGCTACCAATACCTGTGAAGTTTCTTTGGTAAACCAAAGGGATGCTTCCCTCTTCGTCCTACATGAGTGGAGATAAATAAAAATAATAATAATAAAGCTTTTTACTCTGTTGGCTTTCTTATTTAAACAAAGTATCTCAGGCTATTTCAGTAGCACCCTTTCAGACTGTTCTATAGTGGTGAACACTCAGTATGCCTTCAGTGGGCACTGCCTTTGAGGTGAACGAATGCATTGATTTAACTAGCTGTGGGACCACCACATACCTTAGTCTGCCAGATTCTCACAGCCCCAGTTAGGTCAGAAACAAGTACAGATCATTCCCTTCTGCCTAATGGTCTGCCGTTACCTGGAATCTACTCATCTGTGCCAACGAGTCTTCTTGGTTGCAAATGTCAGACAGAAAATTATTCTATTGGAAGGCTATTGCAGAGGTCACAGAGTTAATGGGAAAGGTGGAAAAGCAGATTCAGAACATATATAGAAATTCAGTGGAAGCTAAGAAGCTAAAGGAAGTTTCAGGGCTGTGCAAATGGTTAATGTGCTTGGCTGCTAACCTCAGAAGAGAGGCCTGGAGGTCCACTTCCGAAAAAACCAGCCATAGAAAAACCCTGTGAAGCATAGTTCACTCTCACACACATGGGGTCACATTGCGTTGGAATTAACTGGTTAAGAAGCTAAAGGAAGCAGTGATGATTCAGTGGTGGAATTTTCGACTTCCACGCAGGGACCCTGGGTTCAACTCCTGGCCAATGCCCTTCATGCATAGCCACCATCTGTTTCTCAGTGGAGTATGTCACTTTGATGCTGTATAGGTTTCAGCAGCGCTTCCAGACTAAAACAAACTAGGAAGAAAGGCCTGTTTCTGAAAATCAGACAATGAAAACCCTATAGATCACAATGGTCCAAACTACAATGGATCAAAAAGATGGCACAGAACCATGCAGCATTTTGTTTCATTGTGCAGGGGGTTGACGTGAGTCAAGGGCCCACTCAGTGGCAGCTAACAACAATGAGCTAAAACCATAATCACTTCCATGCCTTAGAGAGAGTTTGATTAGGATGCTACTTTAGGTACAAATATCCTTGGAAAGTGACTGCTGCTGCCCTAGACCTTCAATTCCACCATGGCCATCAGAAACAATTTCTAATGGACCCTGGTCTCTGCTTTGCTCCCTCAGGTTTCAAACTCCTTGATGGGATCATTTGAGTGGCTCGTTCTAGGTCACTTGCACATACCTTAGCTGCCGGGTAATGGGGAGAGGGGGAAAGGGAAGATCTGCCCTGTAATGGGTATTTGGATAGTTGTCCTGTTTCCTGGCAACCTAGTAGCTTCTGAACATTTTGTAATCTCTGAGTAGCCTACCACACACACATGGTCCCCACCTTGCCAAGGTAAAAGTCTGAAGAATCATGTATCCAGGTTCCCCTGCAGCCTCAGCCCAGACACGTAAACTCGGTTCCAAACATCACAAAGGGACAACATGAGGTAATAGGCTCTGTGTGAAGCATCTGCTTTGTGAAGTCCCTAGATGAACAATCGAGTTCCTCATGCAGAAGTGGCATCCAACAGACGGTGAAAAGTCAAGTTCCTAATAGGGGAGTATCCAGTACAAACTGGGGGCAGTAGCAGCAGTGTCCTCGTCTAGCCAGGTCTGCAGCATGGTTTTGGTGTTGTTCTGTCTTAGCCTGGGTTCTCTAGAAGAATAAAACTAGTGTAGCTTATATAAATATATTGGTGGTGTTGTCAGGTGCTGTTCAGTTGGTTCTGACTCATAGCAACCCTATGTACAATAGAACTGAACACTGCCTGGTCCCATGCTATCTTCACAATCGTTGCTATGCTTGAGTCCATTGTTGCAGCCACTGTGTCAATCCATCTCATTGAGGGCCTTCCTCTCTTTCCCTGATCCTCTGCTTTACCAAGCTTGATGTCTTTCTCAAGGGAACTGGTCCCTTCTGATAACATGTCCAAACCACATGAGACAAAGCTTTGCCATTCTCACTTCTAAGAGCGTTCTGGCTGTACTTCTTCCAAGGCAGACTTGTTCCTTCTTCTGGCAGTCCATGGTATATTCAATATTCTTTACCAACACTGTAATTCAAAGGCATCAATTCTTCTCTAATCTTCTTATTTATTGTCCAGCTTTCGCATGCATATGAGGCTACTGAAAATACCATGGCTTGGATCAGGCACACCTTAGCCCTCAAAATGACATATTTGCTATTCAACACTTTAAAGAAGTCTTTTGCAGCAGATTTACTCAATGCAATACATTGTTTGATTTCTTGACTGCTGTTTACATGGGCGTTGATTATGAATCCAAGTAAAATGAAACCCTTGGCAATTTCAAACTTCTCTCCATTTATCATAATATTACTTATTAGTCCACTTGTGAGGATTTTTGTTTTCTTTATGTTGAGGTGCAATCCATACTGAAGGCTGTGGTCTTTGATCTCCATCAGTAAGTGCTTCAAGTCCTCTTCACTTTCAGCAAGCAAGGTTGGGTTATATGCATATCACAGGTTGTTAATGAGTCTTCCTCCAATCCTGATGCCCCATTCTTCTTCATATAGTCCAGCTTCTTGGATTATTTGCTCAGCATACAGAGTGAATATGTATGGTGGAAGGATACAACCCTGACACACACCTTTCCTGATTTTAAACAATGGAGTATCCCCTTTTCTGTCCAAAAGGCTGCCCCTTCGTCTATATACAGGTTCCACACAAGGACAATTTAGTGTTCTGGAATTTCCATTCTTCACAATGTTATCCACAATTTCTTACAATCCACATATTCAAATGCCTTTGCAAAGGCAATAAAACACAGGTAAATATCTTTCTGGTATTCTCTGCTTTCAGTCAAGATCCATCTTACATTAGCTATGATATCCCTTGTTCCATGTCCTCTTCTAAATCCACCTTGAACTTCTGGCAGTTTCCTGTTGATGTACTGCTGCAACTGCTTTTTAATTTACTTCAGCATAATTTTACTTTTGTGTGATATTAATGATGTTGTTTGATAATTCCCACATTCTGTCGGATCACCTTTCTTTGGAATGGGCACGAATATGGATCCCTTTCAGTCAGTTAACTAAATAGTTGTCTTCCAAATTTCTTGGCATAGATGAGTGAGCACTTCTAGTATTGCACCTGTTTGTCAAAATATCTCAATTGGAATTCTGTCAATTCATGGAGCCTTGTTTTTGCCAATGCCTTCAGTGCAGCTTGGACTTCCTCCTTCAGTACCATCAGTTCCTGATCATATGCTACCTCCTAAAATGGTTGAATGTCCACCAATTCTTATTGGTACAGTGACTCTGCATTCCTTCCATCTTCTTTTGAGTAGTTTAATTTTTTGCCCGTAGAATCCTTTAATGTGGTAACTTGAGGCTCGAATTTTTTCTTCATTTCTTTCAGCTTGAGAAAGTCCAAGTGTGTTCTTCCCTTTTTGGTTTTCCAACTCCAGGTCTTTGCACATTTCATTAAAACACTTTACTTCGTCTTCTTGAGCCACCCTTTGAAATCTTCTGCTCAGCTCTTCATCATTTCTTCTGTTCCCTTTAGCTACTCCATGTTCAAGAGCAAGTTTCAGAGTTTCTTCTGGCATCCACTTTGGTCTCTTCTTTCTTTCCTGTCTTTTTTATGGCCTTTTGCTTTCTTTACATATGATGTCTTTAATTTCATCCCACAACTCATCTGGTCTTCTGTTATTAGAGTACAACGAGTTAGATCTATTCTTGAGATGATCTCTAAATTCAGATGGGATATATGCAAGCTCATCCTTTGGTGTTCATGGGCTTATTTTAATTTTCTTCAGCTTCATCTTGAACTTGCATGTGAGCAATTGATGGTCTGTTCCACAGTCAGCCCCTAGCCTTGTTCTGATTGATGATATTGAGCTTTTCCATCATCTCTTTCCACAGACGTAGTTGATTTGATTCCTCTGTATTCCATCCAGTGAGGTCCATATATATAGTTGCCGTTTATGTTGTTGAAAAAGGATATTTCCAATAAATAAGCTGCTGGTATTGCAAATTTCTATCATGCGATCTCTGGCATCGTTTCTGTCACCAAGGCCATATCTTCCAACTACACACCAATCCTTTGTTTCCAATTTTTGCTTCCAATCATCAGTAATTATCAGTGCAACTTGAATGCATGTTTGATCAATTTCATACTGTAGAAATTGGTAAAATTCTTCAATTTCTTCATCTTTGGCCTTAGTGGTTGGTGTATAAATTTAAATAATAGTCATATTAACTGGTCTTCCTTGTAGGCATATAGATATTATCCTGTAACGATATTCTGCCACATGTCTGTCAATTTGCCATACTGTGGGGGCTTGCTTGTTGTTGTGATGCTGAAAGTTATGTCACCGGTATTTACATACCAGCAGGTCCACTTGTGGCAGATAGGTTTCAGCTGAGCTTAAAGACTAAGACAGACTAGGAAGAAGGACCCGGTAGTCTACTTCTGAAAAGAATTAGCCAGTGAATAGCAGCGGAACATCGTCTGATATAGTGCCAGAAGGTGACCCTCCCAGGTTGGAAGGCACTCAAAAGATGACTTGGGAAGAGCTGCCTCCTCAAGGTAGAGTCAACCTTAATTACGTGGATGGGATCAAGCTTTCTGGGCCTACATTTGCTGATGTAGCATAACTCAGACTGAGAAGAAACAGCTGCAAACATCCATTAATAATTGGAACCTGGAATGTTTGAAGTATGAATCTAAGAAAATTGGAAATCGTCAAAAATGAAATGGAATGCATAAACATCAATATCCCAGGCTTTTAGTGAGCTGAAATGGACTGGTATTGGCCATTTTTAATTAGTCAATCGTATGGTCTAATATGGTGGGAAAGACAACTTGAAGAGGAATGGCATTGCGTTCATCATCAAAAAGAACATCTCAAGATCTATCCTGAAGTACAACGCTGTCAGTGATAGGATAATATCCACACGCCTACAAGGAAGGCCAGTTAATACTATAATTCAAATTTACACACCAACCACTAGGGCCAAAGATGAAGAAATTGAAGATTTTTACCAGCTTCTGCAGTCTGAAATTGATCAAACATGCAATAAGTGTTCATTGGTAATTACTGGTGATTGGAATGAGAAAGTTGGAAACAAAGAAGGAACAGTAGTTGGAAAATATGGCCTTGGTGACGGAAATGATGCCAGAGATCACACGATAGAATTTTACAAGACCAATGACTTCTTCATTGCAAATACCTTTTTTCACCAACCTAAATGGTGACTATACACATGGACCTCACCAGATGGAATACATAGGAATCAAATTGACTACGTCTATGGAAAGAGATGATGGAAAAGCTCAATATCATCAGTCAGAACAAGGCCAGGGGACAACTAACTGTGGAACATACCATCAATTGTTCATATGCAAGTTCAACCTGAAACTGAAGAAAATTAGAACAAGTCCACGAGAGCCAATGAACGGCCTTGAGTATACCCCACCTGAATTTAGAGATCATCTCAAGAATAGATTTGACACGTTGAACACTAATGACCAAAGACCAGATGAGCTGTGGAATGACATCAAGGACATCATCCATGAAGAAAACAAAAGGTCATAAAAAGAGACAGGAAAGGAAGAAAAGACCAAAAAGGATGTCAGAAGAGACTCTGAAACTTGCTCTTGAACTTCAAGCAGCTAAAGCAAAAGGAAGAAATGATGAAGTAAAAAAGCTGAACAGAAGATTTCAAAGTGCAGCTCAAGAAGACAAAGTAAACTATTATAATGACATACAAAGAGCTGGAGATAGAAAATCAAAAGGGAAGAACATGCTTGGCATTTCTCAAGATGAAAGAACTGAAGAAAAATTTCAAGCCTCAAATCGCAATAGTGAAGGGTTCTATGGGGAAAATATTAAACAATGCAGGAAGCATCAAGAGAAGATGGAAAGAATACACAGAGTCATTATACCAAAAAGAATTTGTCAACACTCAACCATTTCAAGAGGTAGCATATGACCAGGAACTGATGATACTGAAGGAAGAAGTCCAAGCTGCACTGAAGGCATTGGTGAAAAACAAGGCTCCAGGAATTGAAGGAATGTCAATTGAGATGTTTCAACAGATGGATGCAGTGCTGGAAGTGCTCCCTGGTCTATGCCAAGAAATTTGGGAGACAGCTACCTGGCCAACTGACTAGAAGAGATCCATATTTATGCCTATTCCAAAGATAGGTGATCCAACAGAATGCAGAAATTATCAAACAATATCATTAATATCACACACAAGCAAAATTTTGCCGAAGGTCATTCAAAAACGGCTGCAGCAGTGTATCGACAGGGAACTCCCAGAATTCAGGCTGGATTAAGAAGAGGACATGGAACCAGGGATATCATTGTTGATGTCGTTTGGATCCTGGCTGAAAGCAGAGAATACCGGAAGGATGTGTTTTATTGACTTTGCAAGGGCATTCAACTGTGTGGATCATAATGAATTATGGATAACATTCCAAAGAATGGGAATTCCAGAACACTTAAGTGTGCTCAAGAGGAACCTGTACATAGATCAAGAAGCAGTTGTCTGGACAGAATAAGGATATACTGCATGGTTTAAAGTCAGGAAAGATGTGCATCAGGATTGTATCCTTTCACTATAGCTATTCAATCTGTATGCTGAGCAAATAATCTGAGAAGCTGGACTACATGAAGAATAATAGGGCATCAGGATTGGAGGAAGAGTCATTAACAACCTACATTATACAGATAACACAACTTCGCTTGCTGAAAGTGAAGAAAACTTGAAGCATTTACTGATGGAGATCAAAGACCGCAGCCTTTGGTATGGATTACACCTCAACGTAAAGAAAACAAAAATCTTCACAACTGGACCAACAAGCAACATCATGATAAACAGAGAAAAGATTGAAGTTGTCATGGATTTCATTTTACTTAGATCCAAAATCAACACCCATGGAAGCACCCATGGAAGTCCAGAAGTCAAAAGACACATTTCATTGGGAAAAGGACCTCTTTATAGTGTTGAAAAGCAAAGATGTCACCTTGAAGACTAAGGTGCACCTGACCCAAGCCATGGTATTTTCAACCGTATCATACGCATGCAAAAGGTGGACAATGAATAAGGAAGGCCAAAGAAGAATTGAGATCTTTGAATTGTGGTGCTGGCAAAGAATATTGAACATACCACAACTGCCAAAAGAATGAACAAATCTGTCTTGGATGAAGTACAACCAGAATGGTCCTTAGAAACAACGATGGCGAGACTGTGTCTTACATACTTTGGACATGTTGGCAGGAGGGATCAGTCCCTGGAAAAGTACATCATGCTTGGTAAAGCAGAGGGTCAGTGGAAAAAAGGAATACCTTCAATGAGAGGTATTGACACAGTGGCTGCAATAATGGGCTCAAGCACAACAATGATCATGAGCATGGTGCTGGACAGGGGAGTGTTTTGTTCTGTAGTACATAGTGTCGCTATGAGTTGGAACCGACTGGACGGCACCTAACAACAGCAGTATTCTGCCTGCTATCCATAAGATTTTTATTGTCCAATTTTTTCAGAAGTAGATTGCCAGGCCATTTTTCCAGTCTCTGTTAGTCTGGAAGCTCCATCGAAGCCTATCTATCAAGGGTGACCCTGCTGGTATTTGAAATACCTGTGGTATAGCTTCCAGCATCACAGCAACTCACAAGCCACCACAGTACGATAAACTGACAGACAAATGGTGGATATTAATACATAGAGAGATAAATTTACTTCAGGGAAATAGCTAACACAATTGTGGAGGCTAGCAAGTCCCAAATCCATGGGTCAGCCGAGAGGCAGAAGACCTCTACTAGTTCACGTTGTCGCAGGGGCTGATGATTCCAAAATCTGCAGGTCAGAGACATGCTGGAGGCCTTTGCTGGCTGGTAGGATTGCATGGATGGGCAAATCCAAAATCTGCAGGTCAGGCCACAGGCCAGAGACTTCTGCAGGTTTATGTCCCATAAGTCAGAGGTCAAACAACAAGAAGAGAGCAGGATTGAGAGAGGGAGTGAGCTTTGCCAGCACATGTGTTTATGTACTGGACGTATACAATACCCTCCAGAAAACTCCACTTTTCCCTTATTGGCTGCTCACATCAGATCACAAAATGGAAGGTGATTACATAACATCTGCCAGACAACTGAGACTCATGGCCTAGCCAAGTTGACACATAACATTAACCATCATCGCCTGTTCCTATCCTCCTGAGCTGCTTTCTTCAGCCCTCCCAGTGATTCTGTAAATTAGCCCTCTTCTGCTTAGTCATCCAGTTTGTGTCGATCACAATCAAGAGCCCCGGCTGTTGATGTATCCATCTTAGGTTTCCACGTTGGAAGTTGGGGCCCTGCCTCCAAAGAATAATGAACACTTCCCCCCAAACAGAATGAGGTTTCAGAAGCCAGGTAGCCAAAAAAAAAAAAGACATATTAATACTACAAAACTATTCGTACATACATTATCTTTAACATGCACAAAACCAAACCCGTTGCCATTGAGTTGATTCCGGCTCACGGAGACCCCATGTGTTACACAGAGGAACTGCTCCATAGGGTTTTTTTTGGCTGTAATCTTAACGGAAGCAGAGCACCAGACTTCTCTTATGCAGAGCTGCTAGATAAGTTTGAACTGCCAACCTTCCAATTAGCACTCAAGCTTAAACAGGGACTCCTCTAACGCTCATAAGAATCCCTAAATTTGTTGTTGGCCTCCTTATTTTACAATGAAAAAAATTAAGTCACAAAGAGATAAAGTGACTGTTTGAGATCACACAGCAAGCAGCTGGTAGAACTGCAGCTGACCCCATCAAGTTCTGATTCCCAGCAAGCCTTCCACTGTTTGTAGTTAGCTGCCATCCTGTTGGCCCCCAACTCATGGTGGCCCCAGCTCACGGTGATCCCGTGCACAACAGAACAAAACTCTACGTGGTCCTGTACCATCCCCATTATCGGTTGCAGATTGGACCATTGTGGTCCATAGGGTTTTCACTGACAGGTTTTTTTGAAGTAGATCACCAGGCCTTTCCTCCTGGTCCGTCTTAGTCTGGAAGCTCTTGTAAAACCTGTTTAGTATTACAGCAATATGCAAACCTCTACTGACAGATGGGTGGTGGCTGTGCGTGAAACGCCTGGTCTTTCTAATTCCTAACTTTTTGTTATTTTTGATGATGCTATACATTTGCATTAACACTAAGTAAAAACACAGCATAAAACAAAATAAAAAATTTGACAGCAGCAACAACGATCTCTTCCCTTCAGAGAAAGCACATTTTTCCCCAATAGTAAATTTTGAGGGAAGTTTCTAAAAAGGGCATTATATGGGGGATATGTAGTGGGGTGATAGGCAATGCCCTCACTAAGAGTTTCACAGCGAACACGGAGGTGGGATTCTTTCTGCTGGTTTTAGAGTCAGTATAACATCACACCTAAGAACACAGGGTCTGAAGTCATACAAACTTGACTTTGAATCCCACCTCGGCCATTTGAGCTGTGAAGTCTTAGGCAAGTCCATTAACCTCTCTGAGCTTCATCTTATTCATCTGAACAACAAGGATAATAATAGAACCATCCCCTTGGTCATGGGGGTTGAAGATATAAAGCATCCAAGGCACATAGAGAGCTCAGTGTCTGACATATACTAGATGTTCAACAAAGGTTGGCTATTATTATCTTGGGTGACCTTTAATAAAAAGTGAAGGCATTCCACAGGGGAACGAATCAGCTAAGGATTCTGAGGGAGAGAGTACCTCATCTTGGCCTAGCTTGATCCTAAACCAGAATGAATCATGACTGAGGTTTTTAGTCTTTTGGTTTTCTTTTTCCCCCTGGGAGATAATAACATCTACCCTCCCTACTTTTCAGAGTCATTAGGTAGACAAAATACGATAATGTATGTGCAAAAAAAGCACTTCGAAAAAAAAAGTTAAGTGCCATAAAGTTGCAAGGCATTGTTGTCCTTGCTGCTCTTATTGTTTTTGGAAAGCTTTTACCCTACTAAATAATAAGACTTGCCCTTGAAAGCCCTTTAAGAGTATAAGGTCTAAATATGTGACCTAAAAAAAAAAAAAAAGCTTAAGGGATTTAAATTAGTCTTCCAAAAGAAAGGCTGAACAGGGTGATTTAATTATTTTTTGTAATTTGGGTATTGCCTCCACAGGGAAGGTTGTGACCAAATTGTCTGGTTTCTACCAAGGTCTAAGCAATAGGAAATTAGCTTCAAGTACAAGTGGAGAAGATTAGGTTGACTCTAAGAAACACCTCCAGATATTTTTTTGAAAGGACTAAAGATGTCATATGTTGGTGATATTGGCCTAGTAGCTGGGGCTTTCAGAACAAGTGGTCCAGGTAAACATTTTAGACAAAACTGGGCCAGTGGTTTATAAAATAGGATCATGGCTTTTATTCTAAAAGTAAGCTGGAATGGGTCATGAGTTTGCAAAATTGGAATCTTAGAGCCAAACAACTGATTGGGGGTGGTCCCAGCAGAGTCACTATCCTGAAGTACCATCCCATTCTCACTGGAGAGAGATGGAAGGTGATGGGGTAAGAGAGAACATCACAAAGCAACTCAATTGTGAGTCAAAGAAAAAATGACAGTTTTCAAATAACCTTGCTGCTTAGGACAGGATGTTCCCAGGATAAGATTTAAGACTAGGCTACATGAGATGGTTAAGTAGGACCCCCAGTTCATATAAGAAAAATGCAGAGGTAGGGGAACCAGACCATCACAAAGTTGAAGTTTAGGTTTCTAGAATCTCCTTAACAGAGGGAAAACTGAAAAACAAAAAGAGTGACAGAATATTGTTGGAGAAGGCCCCCAAACTGAACTGACTCAGATCAGTATTAATTCATGCCAAGTTCAATGGGACCACACTGCTACTTGGCAATCCATTCATTCATCTCTGTTGATTCCCCTAAGTACTTCAATAGCTGTTCATGTCTTATCCTTCTCTTTAAGACTCTCCCTCCCACTCACTAAACTCCAGGGACACTGGCCTTTCAGTCCCTCACACCTACCAGTTTCTCTTTTCTCTTTGCTTTGCACATGCTGTTCCCTCTACCTGGAATACCCTTTGTCCTCACTCATTGCCTGAGTAACTCCTACTCCCTGTCTCAGCTTAATTGTCTCTTCCTTGGTGTATTAGTTTCTTATGGCCATAACAAAGTGCCACAAAGTGGTACTTTAAACCACAGAAATTTATTCATTCATAGTTCTGGAGGCTACAAAGATCCTTCCTTCTCCATTTCAGCTTCTGGTGACTCCAGGCACTCCTTGGCATGTAAATGCATTTTTACAGTTACATGGCTGTTTTTTCTCTGTCTGCCTCTCTGCATCTCCTCTCCCCTTTTATAAAGACACCACTCAGATGAGAGAAGAAACAGGAGAGAAAAAACACATCTGCTCTGTTCTCTATTGTATACTGAGAACTTAGCACCAGGCTAGAATGGTAAGCCCTCAATAAATCCTGGTTGAATAAATGAATGTTAGAATAAACTCTAAAGTCTCCTTTTTCACCAGCTTTCAGTATGGGCTTCACATAGGTTAAGCAGGAAAGAGTTAACTCATTATGATGTTGGTCCCAGTGGGAGGCAGCAAGTTGCTTAGGCTAATCTGACTGGCTTTGGTGGTTTCTCTATTCCAAGTATGTTGTCTTATGCTCTGTTGAAGTGGACAAGTATCCAAAGAGAAAAAGTAGTTTCTTATAGTCCACACTCTGTTTTAACCCCAGCCTGCTTCTGCTGGGAAGTTAGAGTGTGAACTTCCCACCAAAATTACAGCACCAAGCAAATTCTTCAAAAGGTGATACTCATAAACAAAGGCCCCATATAACCATGGCACAAGAACAAACTGAGACCCTCACCCTCAGGAGCATGAAATAGCTTTAGCTAATCACACAAAACCTTTCAAAATTGCTTACAAAAATATCCATTTAATCCCAGAAAAAGAAGCTTTATAACACCATAAGATGGCAAAGCGGATCTGTCAGATAAGCTATCATTTCCACCAACTACACAGCTGGTGGGTGGGGATGGAGAGGCCCACAGTCATGGGCCACCTCTATTAGGCCAGCAGAGGCAGCAGGTGCCTTAGTTTTGGCCAATCACACACAGTCATCCACAACTGACTACTAAAATATCCATGTAATCACAGAAAAGTCATAAATAGACCTTCATCCTAGGCATTAGTGAGCTGAAATGGACTGGCAATGGCTATTTTGAATAGGGTAATCATATGATCTACTATGCCAGAAATAACAACTTGAAGAGGAATGGCATTGCATTCCTCATCAAAAAAAATTTCAGTGTCTATCCTGAAGTACAATGCTGTCAGTGATAGGATAATATCCATATGCCTACAAGGAAGACCAGTTAATTCGCCTATTATTCAAATTTACACACTAACCACTAAGGCCAAAGATGAAAAAATTGAAGATTTTTTACTAACTTTTGCAGTCTGAAATTGATTGGACATGCAATCAGGATGCATTGATAATTACTGGTGATTGGAATGCGTAAGTTGGAAACAAAGAAGGATCGGTAGTTGGAAAATATGACCTTGATGATAGAAATGATGCCAGAGATTGCATAGTAGAATTTTACAAGACCAATGACTTCTTCACTATAAATACCTTTTATCAACAGCAGAAACAGTGACTATACACATGGACCTCACCAGATGGAATACACAGGAATCAAGTTGACCACATCTGTGAAAAAGACAATGGAAAAACTCAATGTTATCAATAAGAGCAAGGCTAAGGACCGACTGAGGAACGGACCATCAGTTGTTTATATGAAAGTTCAAGTTCAACCTGAAGAAAATTAGAAAAAGTCCACAAGTGCCAAAGTACAACCTTGAGCATATTCAACCTGACTTTAGAGACCATCTCAAGAATAGATGTGACACATTGAACACTAATGACCAAAGACCAGATGAGTTGTGGAATGACATTAAGGACAACATACTAGAAGAAAGCAAGAGGTCATTAAAAATACAAGAAAGAAAAAAAAAACCAAAATGGATGTCAGAAGAGACACTGAAACTTGCTCTTGAACGTCAAGTAGCTAAAGTGAGTAGAAGAAATAAGCAAAAGAATTGAACAGAAGATTTTAAAGGGTGGCTCGAGAAGACAAAGTAAAGTAACATAATGACATGTGCAAAGACCTGGAGATAGAAAACCAAAAGGGAAGAACACGCTCAGCATTTCTCAAGCTGAAAGAACTGAAGAAAAAATTCAAGCCTCAAGGTGCAATATTGAAGGATTCTATGGGGAAAACAGGTGGAAGGAGCACACAGAGTCACTATACCAAAAAGAATTGGTTGACATTCAACCATTTCAGGAGGTAGCATATGATCAAGAACCAATGGTACTGAAGGATAGGTCCAAGCTACATTGGAGACATTGGCAAAAAAACAAAGCTCCAGGGATTGATGGAATACCAATTGAGATGTTTCAACAAACGTATGCAGCCCTGGAAGTGCCCACTCATCTACACCAAGAAATTTGTAAGACAGCTACCTGGCCAACCGACTGGAAGAGATCCATATTTATGCCTATTCCAAAGAAAGGTCATTCAACCGAATGTGAAAATTACTGAACAGTATTATTAATATTACATGCAAGTAAAATTTTGCTGAAGATCATTCAAAAGTAGCTGCAGCAGTACATCGACAAGGAACTGCCAGAAATTCAAGCTGGATTCAGAAGAGGACATGGAACCAGGGATATCTTGCTGATGTCAGGTGGATCCTGGCTGAAAGCAGAGAATACCAGAAAGATGTTTACCTGTGTCTTTTTTTTTTTTTTTTTGACTATGCAAAGCCATTCAACTGTGTGGATCATAACAAATTATGGATAACATTTCAAAGAATGGGAATTCCAGAAAATTTAACTGTGCTCATGAGGAACCTGTACACAGATCAAGAGGCAGTCCTTCGAACAGAGCAACAGGATACTGCGTGGTTTAAAGTCAGGAAAGGTATGTGTCAGGATTATGTCCTTTCACCATACCTATTCAAGCTGAATGCTGAGGAAATAATCTGAGAAGCTGGACTATAAAAAGAAGAATGGGGCATCAGGATTGGAGGAAGATTCATTAACAACCTGTGTTATGCAGATGACACAACCTTGCTTGCTGAAAGTGAAGAGGACTTGAAGCACTTACTAATGAAGATTAAAGACCATAGCTTTCAATACGGATTACATCTCAACATTAAAAAAACCAAAAATCCTCACAACTGGACCAATAAGCAACAACATGATAAATGGAGAAAAGACTGAAGTTGTCAAAAATTTCATTTTACTTGGATCCACAATCAACACCCGTGGAAGCAGCAGTCAAGAAATCAAACGACGCATTGCATTGAGCAAATCTGCTGCAAAAGACCTCTTTAAAGTGTTAAAAAGCAAAGATGTCACCTTGAAGAACTCAGATATGCCTCACCCAAGCCATGCTATTTTCAATTGCCTAACGTGCATGCAAAAGCTGGACAATGAATAAGGAAGACTGAAGAAGAATCGACGCCTTTGAATTATGGTGTTAGTGAAGAATGTTGAATATACCGTGGACTGCCAAAAGAATGAACAAATCTGTCTTGGACGAAATACAGCCAGAAAGCTCCTTAGAAGCAGGACTGGCGAGACTACATCTCACATACTTTGGACATGTTATCAGGAGAGTCAAATCCTTGGTGAAGGACATCATGCTTAGTTAAGTAGAGGGTCAATGAAAAAGAGGAAGACCCTCAACAAGATGGATTGACATAGTGGCTGCAACAATGGGCTCAAGCATGACAATTGTGAGGATGGTGCAGGAGCAGACAGTGTTTTGTTCTGGGGTCACTATGACTCGGAACTGACTCCACAGCACCTGACAACAACAACAGACCTTCATCAATACTCCCACGCCTGCTCTCTGTGTAGGAACTCTAGGTCTCAACTAACCAGAAACTCACCTGCCACCCTCTAGTCCCAGGTGGTGTCTCTTGGCTACATCTTTTAGGTGCTGAAACTCCCAGAGAAAAGTTGAGCAGAAATTAGGCAGAGGGGCATTGGTCCTGGTTCCATCACAATCTGCAAGGTGCAGTCTCCCAGGTAAAGCAATATAGGGAGGGGCAGTGAGAGGAGTATCCACCCATTCAGAGTATCAGAGAGTCAGGTAGCAGGGAAAGAGAAGATTCTCTCTCAATTCGGCAAAGCCACACATGATACAAATCTAGTAGGGAATGGGGCATTGGGCCAGGAGCTGTTTGTGCCTATCAAACTTCTCTCCAGGTGTAGACCTAAAAAATGGTTCAAAACTACCACTCTGAGGATTGAGCTAGGGGAAAGCCATCAACCTAGCATATTGGTAAATGCTGGGTCTAGGTGGATTTATTCTTATTTGAGAACAAATGAGCAACAAACAACAGGCATATGAAATCAATTTTAAAAAGTGCAGAATAAGGCAGAGAGAACATCCTAAAGACTTAAAGAAGACTTCTCTCAAAATGATTTACTATAGGAAATAAAGCAATATTTTAGAATCTGCTTGACATCCATAAAACTGGAACAGAAAGGACAAAATGTTAAGACAAAGAGAATGAAATTACAAGGGAGACAGGTGGTATAAATAAAGATTGTAAGGAGAATGAAAACTGAACTAGAAAGAGAAAAATTAAAATCTACAATGAAGCAGTAAAGAGTAGAATTGGAAAAATGGAAATTTGAATCAGTGATGTGGAGAATGGTCAGGTTAGTCTTCTCAGAAAGCATATGGAAAGGACTAGGGGTTAAAAGTAATGAGATGGTGAATGGTACCTGTAGTAGATGCTGCAGATAGATAAAATCCATTTGTCAAGGTTGTGAATAACCTTTAAAAATCCCTTGCAGCACAGTCATTGTAGAAAACAGTTTCGTGGCTCCTCAAAAAGTTCAACATAGAACTACCATATTGTTGTTGTTAGGTGCCATTGAGTCAGTTCTGACTCATAGTGACCCCATATACAACAGAACAAAACAGTGCCTGGTCCTGGGCCATCCTTGCAGTCATTGTTATGCTTGAGCCCATTGTTGCAGCCACTGTATCAATCAATCTCCTTGAGGGTCTTCCTCTTTTTCACTGACCTTCTGCTTTACCAAGCATGATGTCCTTCTCCAGGGACTGATCCCTCCTGATAGCATGACCAAAGTAGAACTACCATATGACCCAGAAATTTCAATCCTAGGTATATACCCAGAAGTGAAAGCAGGAATGCAAACAGAAACCTGTACACCAATGTTCACTGCAGCACTTTTCACAATAGCCAAAAAGGTGAAAACAATGGAAATGTCCAATAACAGATGAATGGATAAACAAAATATGATATATATATATAATGAAACATTACTTAGCCATAAACAGATTACTTAGCCATAAAGAGATTACTTAGCCACCAAGAGAAATGAAGTCCTGATACATGCTATAATATGAATGAACCTTGAAAACATTATGCTGAGCAAAATAATTGTCACTAAAGGGCAAACATTGTTTGATCCCACTTATATGAAAAAAGCAAATATATGAAAGCCAATGGTTATTAGTGGTGGGTGGGGAGAAGAAATGAGGAAGAGGGAATTTTTGTTTAGGAGGCATGGAGTTTATGTTAATTGTGGTGAAATAATTCAGGAAAGGATAGCGATAATGGTTGCACAACTTGAAGAATGTATTCAATGTCGCTGAATTATACATGTAGAAATTATAATAATACTAATAATTAAAGCAATAAAATTTGTGTATGCCTGTGCTCTTAAAAACAAAAACAAAAAAAAAACCCATGCAGCTTTTTTCTGGAGCCTTGGAGAAGTACCTCCAATTTCATCTCTTACCCTTTGTTATGATCTTCTTAATTTGTTCTAGTGCTCACACTTTACAAAGGCAATATGGCATTGTGGTTAAAAGCACATAGAGATAAATTGCCTGTGTTTGAATTCCAGTCCTATTGGGTACTAACTGTGTAGCCTTTGGGAAGTTACCTTTCTTCTTTATGTCCTAGTTATTTCATCTGTAAAATGGCCAAGATGATGAGAATAGTTATCTACTCCAGGGTTTGGCATTGATTAAATGCATAAATGCATGGGCAGTATTTTGTACAGTGCCCAGCAGATTGCAAATCCATGGTAAATCATTATTCAAATCTTTGGTATTCTCCTTGGGCTCTTCATCTCTATTCAATCCTGCTTGACACTTCAGGAATGGTACTTGTTTTGAAGCTTTCATATGAAGTTCTGGGTTTTGGGTTTTCTTTTGGCTTTTCTCTCTGAAGCCTATGGAGAAATTCTATCTTTGCTCTTGGAGACTCCCCAACCCCAGTCTGGGACTACTTATCCCAGTCCCAACGTTCCTAGGGAAATCAAACTAGAATTATAGATATTCTTGGAAAGCACCTAGGCCAGTAAAACAGATATAAACAGAAAAAAAAAAAAAGGTAATAAGAAATAAACCCAGATTTTCTTTACGGAGGTAATTTGGTTAGCATTTAAGAATAGGGGAAAGCTAGTATTAGAAGGCTGAAATAGGTAGGTTGGTTTTGCAATATTCCAGGTGAGAGAGAAGGGTGTGAGCTAAGGTGGTTACAGTTTGGATGAAGCAGAGGGGATGGATTTGAATGATACTTTATGGGTAGGATAGACAGGGATTGTGACTAAGGGAATATGGTAGATGAAGTCAATTGAAAGTTAAGCATTTAACCCATCACCTTGTTATGTTTTTCTCTCTTCCTATCCACTTGACTGTGAGCCACTAAAAGAACAAGACCTGTCTTTATTTTTATTAAAATCCTCAATGGTCAGCATAGTGACTGACACACAATAGGGATTCAGTGAATATTTGTCAAGTAATTCTAGATCCAAAATTTTCAGTCTCTGATCCCTTAAATAAGTACTCTGCTTTCACACCTCTGCTAAACGCCTTTACTATTTCTCAATGCTATAAACTCCATCCCTTTAAATCTGACCAGGTCTTGCCAAATCTTCAAAGTTCAAGAATCTTTTCTCTGTAGAAGTCATCCAAAGACTAGTAGACCCCGGTGGTCTCTTTCATCCAGACTGACAGCACTGGTTGTCCATACTGCATCTTCCAAGAAAACTCAGTAACAACTCTTTGTATTTACCTACTGTTGCAAAATCATTTAACCCTTCCAAGTAAATGCTTTATTTCCTGAATTGGATTTGGGGGTGCTCAAACACATGAACCCCTTCTGTATTTCTTTTGGTCCACTCTACTGCTTACCCCCAAGAAGACCCTGAGTGGCGCAAACAGTAAACACTTGACTACTAGTTGAGAGATTGGTGGTTCGAACCCACCTAGAGCTGCCTCCGAAGACAGGCCTGGAGAACTCCTTCTCAAAGGTCATAGCCTTGAAAACCCTAGGGAGAAGTTCTGTTCTGTACACATGCAGTTCCCATGAGTCGGAACTGACTGCATGGCAACTAACAATAGCAACCACTCCCCCTTACCCACAGAATGCAGAGCAGAGAAACCTGTATATAGTAACTACTCAACAAGTCATTGCTTCATTGGGCCATATGATTCTAAACACTCGGGTTACCTTTTTTATCTCCTTAAGAGGACAATTTTTTTGTTTTTTAAAGATTGTTTAAGATGAGAAGTCCCTGACTTCCTGGCAGGGCTAGGTAAAGCTCTGTCAGATATAGCTCCTCTCTGGCTTTGAGGCATGCCCTAATCTTCCATCAGAGCAATACCAGTCTGAGGTTGGGGTTTGGGTGTTTAACTGAAGTGTAAGGATTTGCCCCTTTCGCATGGTTGTTGTTGTGTCATCAATACAAATCCCCTACTTCTGTGAACACAGCAAAAACACCTATCCAAATGTACAAAAATAAAAGTCAAAGGTTCAGTTGCCATGGTGGAACAACGTGATTCATTACAGGAACTTTGAGTGATCAGCAGTTCTTAGGCCATGTCCTTGCCAGAATGTAGATCTGCCAAGGTTAATGCAAGGATTCCGGAAGCAGGCTCCAACTCTCAGGATGGAAATATAGGCAGAAACCATGGCGTAGAGGTAAAAAAAAAAAAAGAGGTAAAGATAGTTAAAAAAGCAAGCAGGCTGGGTCTCAGGACTTGACTCTAGAGTCAGCAGAAGAATGGAATGACAAATAGGCTCTGGGAAAAGGATTAGTCGGGCGGGCCAGCCACATGTGATGAGTGTTAGGTGGTATGTGGGAAGTGCAGCTTGATGCTCATGGTCCATTCAGGTCTCTGTTCATACCAAGAGTAAAATAGCAGATGATTTCCACACTAAATTTCGCTTTCTAAAGGAGAGAAATTTCCTCATATCCTTCCAGGATGGGCTATCATTGCTTCCAGTAATAACCAAAACCAAACCAAATCCACTGCTGTCAAGTCGATTAAGACTCATAGCGACCCTACAAGACAGACTAGAACTGCCCCACAGAGTTTCCAAGGAGCAGCTGGTGGAGTAGACCTGCTGACCTTTTGGTTAGCAGCCGTAGCTCTTAACCACTATGCCACCAGGGTTTCCTCCAGTAATAAGGAGGATGAGAAATGTTAAGTCTGAGTCTTCTGGCATTAGGCATTTATTATCTATATTGGTTAGGATACTTTGGGTTGCAAGTAAGAGGTTTTTACTGTTGTTAGGTACCATCGAGTTGGCTACAACTCATTGTGAACTTATGTATAAAAGAATGAAGCATTAACCAGTCTGCACCATCCTCACAATCATTGCTGTGATTGAGCCCATGGTTATAGCCATTATATCAATCCAGCAAGAGAAGACCCCACTAAAACTTATTTACACAATAAGCGGATTTATTGACTCATATTAATGGGGAGCTCAGAGTTAGCACAAGCTTCATTCAGTGACTTAATGGTGCCATCAAGGATCCTAAAGGAGGCACTGTTGGTACCCAGAAATCACTTCCTCTCCTTCTTTGCTAACAAAACTCAACAATGCTCTATCTTCAGAAGGCGAATCTTGGCAGGCTTAAGTCAATCAAAAGGGGAAGTGTACTAATACAAGAAAAGGCCCCTTTTGCCTGCTTTGTCCTTTCTGCTTTAGATCCTAGGTTTGAAAACATTATGTGCAGACCTGCAATGGCTATATTGTAGACATGAGGTGACATGAAAAGACAATATGGTGAGGGTGGCAGAATGAAAGACTTAGAAACAGCTTGGGTCCTTGATGAAATCATTCAGCTGCTATACCAAACAAGGACTTGCCTACCATATGATTTATCACTATATGAGATTATTATTATTTAAGGTCCTATTAGCTAGGTATTCTTTTACTTGTACCTCTTAGCATTCCTAGCTGATATAAAACCAAACCCAAACCCAGTGCTGTCGAGTCAATTCCAATTCATCGCGACCCTATAGGACAGATTAGAACTGCCCCATAGAATTTCCAAGGAGCGCCTGGCAGATTTGAACTGCCGACCCTTTGGTTAGCAGCTGTAGCCCCTAACCACTACGCCACCAGGGTTTCCCTAACTGATATAGGTTGTATTTTCTCTCTGTGCTCTGCCATCCTCAGTGTCAGTTTTAGACTTTTTGGTAGCAATGTGACTGCAGCAGTTCTAGGCTTGTATCTGTATACTTCACTTTGAGACTGTGAAAGAAAACTTTTAGTAGTCCCAGCATCCGAAGTAAGTGTCTTAAGATTCATTTTGATTGGATTATCCTAGGTTATCTACTGAGCCTTGAACTAATAACGGTGGTCAGGGATATGGATGGCGTGATCGGCTTATGCTATTCAGGATCTGCTCTTGGAACTGGGAGTAGATCAGTTTCAAAATAAAACCTGGACTTTTTTAGCAAACACTTCCTGTGCCTTGCTCATATCCCCTAGGGACATCCTGTAGGACACCTCTACCTTTGACCAACAGTTTCCGTACACTGAAGGTTTCCTTCTTCAAGTACCTGTATCTCTCTGCTGAGGGTATGCCCTGAGAGCATGCTATGAGAGCACGGTGGAAGGGCCAGGAATTGAAAAATCTTCAGAAGCAACCTTCAGTGATTGAAAGGAGTTGGTTTATAAATATTCCAGGTTTCTTGACTCTAAGTGGGACTATACTAAGTTTTGTCCTGTACTCTTGCTGTTCAACCTAATAGTCACTAGCCACGTGGTTCTTTAAATTTAAATTATTTAATATTAGATAAAGTTAAAAATTCAATTCCTCAATCATGCTAGCTTCGTTTCAAGGATACATTAGTTACATAGTCTGAGTCTTTGTGGCTAGTGGCTATCCTACTGGACAATGCAGGTATAGAATATTGCCATCACACAGAAAGTTATTTCGAACAGTGCTGTTCTGTACAGTTTCTCAGAGAATCCTCAACAAAACTCCACCAGTGGCACACAGAGTAACCCCCTTATTTGCCTTCCTCCCTTTCCTATTTCATTTTCTCCTATCCTCACTGTGCTTCCTGGAATCACTTCCCAAAAAAGCCTCCTGCTCCCAAATTCTTGTCTTAGGGTTTACTTTTGGGGTAACCTTAAGTAACACAATACTTTTAGGAATAGGAAAAGATGTTGGGTAGGCTACTAATAAATGTTCTCTGTTGTTGTTGTTAGCTGCCACCAAGTAGTTTCCAACTCGTGGCGACCCACTATAACAGAATGAAACGTTGCCTGGTCCTGTGATGTCTTCCTAATCATTGGGATGACTGAATCTATTGTGGCTATTGTGTCAATCCATCTCATGGAAGATTTCTCTTGATTTCGCTGACCCTCTTCTAGTTTACCAAACATGAGGTCTTTTTCTAGTGATTGGTCTTTCCTGACGATGTGTTCAAAGTAAGCAAGCTGAAATCTTGCCATCCTGGCTTCTAAGGAGCATTCTGGTTGTATGTCCTCTACGGCCTTGCTACTTAAGGTGTGGTTCATTGACAGAAATTTGTTAGAAAATCAGAATGTCAGGCCCTACCCCAGACTTACTGAATAAAAACCCAAAAAACCCGCTGCTGTCAAGTCAATTCCGACTCATAGCGACCCTAAAGGACAGAGTAAAACTGCCCCATAGAGTTTCCAAGGAGCACTTGGTGGATTTGAACTGCCGACTTTTAGGTTAGCAGCTGTAGCACTTAACCACTATGCCACCAGGGTTTCCTATCAAATAAGAATCAATATTGAATTCTTACTGAATAAGAATCTACATTTTAATAAAATTCCCAGGGGATCTGTATGTACATTAAGCTTTGAGATACCCTGTTTTACTGTTCCTTTAGATGGGGTGGGGTGGGGAGGGGGGACCAGGAACTGACATAATACATCCTCATAACTGTAACTGCCATTTAAATAGGGTTTCTCCCTTAAAGGCTCTAAAAGGTAGACATGATTATCTTTTATTTCAGGACTTTCTTTCATTTTTGTATTGAAGGTCTTGAGGCCTACCAGCTTGAAGTCCCATTTCCGTCATGGGGGCCAGGGCTTCAGGAAAAAAACTCATTCTGCCCTTTATGCTGACCTCCTGAGTTCATTTATAAGCATTTTTTTTTTGCTTTTCTGTCTCCAGAGGGCCTGTGGCTCCCCAGTTAAACATTTTTTCATAAGGTGCTCAGAGAGCCTTATACCTGACAATGTTTTACTCTGATGGACTTTTGCAGTCAGTGAATAAATAAACCCTCTCTCCCAAAGACAATGGGATCTTCCATCTACAGCCAGATTTGTTCTAATTAGCTGGCTCTATTTTGGGAGGTTTGCAGTGGCAAGTCTTCCGGAAGTTAATAATGCTATTTTAAGAATACCTGTCTCTTCCCTGCTTAATGAACATGATGTGAACATAAAATATTTTTCATTCCACTGAGAAAGACTTTATCCCCATTCCTGTCTCATGTCTCAATTCTAGACTTGCTTTGTTCTTAGTTAAATTATGTTCAAATCACACTTCCCATTAGTGTTAATTTGGCGGCTTTTGCAACCTTCTTTCATTCTTTGGCTGGCAAGTGGCTTCTTCTCTGCTTAGCCCTGGTGGAGGCATTTTGTTTTGTTCAGATGGTCTTTTGAATATTGGCCAGAATTAGCAGAGGAACGTTCCGTGCCTGGAGCCTAAATTTCCACTTGAAATGTGTCCGGATAGGACATCTTTTGCAGAGATTTCTCCAGCATTGGTTGAAGGATAATGAAGATTCTCTATACCTGTGTGGTATAATGGTTAAGTGCTACGACTGCTAACCAAAAGGTCAGCAGTTCAAATCCAACAGGTGCTCCTTGGAAACCCTCTGGGGTAGTTCCACTCTGTCCTATAGGGTTGCTATGAGTCAGAATTGACTCGGTGGCAATGGGTTTTGGGTTTTTGTATACCTGTGTAACCTGGTACTGTCTGATTCCTGACCCTTATAAAGGACATCTTAACCTTACTGATAAGATGTGGGGAAAGAATATAAGGACTGGGAGGCCTTGAAAACTTGATTGCTAGATACTGAATCCTGCAAACAATGTAGGGTGACTTTATGTAGGATCTTTGTTTTGACAAAGATCACTTGTTAAATATTAAATTTCTTCCAAACTGGCTGGTAAGTAACTGCTGGCACTAAAGAATTAACACCTTACCTAGCAAGAGCCTCTGGGACTTTTTGTTAGTGATAGGACCCCTATGGCTGGCTTGACATCCCATAAATTGGTGGGCGGGTGCTCTGTCTGCTGTATGTTGTTGTTGTTAGTTGCCATGGATTCGATCGTGACTCATAGCGACCCCATGTGTTACAGAGTAGAACGGCTCCACAGGGTTTTCTTGGCTGTAATCTTAACAGAAGCAGATCGCCAGGCCTTTTCTTTCTTGGTACTTCTGGGTGGGTTCGAATCGCCAATCTTTGCACTACCTAAGTTGTTAAATATTTTTAATATCAGCCCTGTGAAGATTCATTGTCTTGCTATCCAGCATTTGAAGAACGTGCAAAACATTCAGAAAACAACCCTCAAATCTTAGAAAGCAAGTTCTGTTTGGAATAGTAAAATAACTGGATTGCTTTAAGATGGTAAGAGTATCAGGCTGCCTTCATTACAAAGAGTGCAATATTCCTTTCATATTGTACCTTTTTTGGAGGTGACAAGTGTCAGACAACTAAATCCTTGACTTAGAGTCGAAATTGGACTCTAGTCTTTGAAAACATAAAGCCCGATTTGCCTGTAAACTTTGCACCGTGTTCTTACTTTGTTTTTAGATTCCAGTGCCATCAGGTACACGGACACAGAAAATGAGACCTGGGAGAAAATTGAGGTGAGAGCTTGTTTTCAGGCTTCCTCTTTGAGATGCCTTTAGGGCCCCCTAGTGGCTGTTTTAAGACCTCAGTTTTCTTAGGATTAAGTCTCCTTGACCCTCAAAAAAAGAGGCCTTTCTGAATATTCAAAAAAAATTTTTTTTTCTGAATATCCTCGGTGACAGGTACAATAACTGTGCAGAGATAAATAGATAATGGTTGGTTTAGAGGGCCCAATATTTTTTCATTTCCCAGTTCTTAGCAAAGAACTGTTCTTAGAAAGAACAGATATATCACCTTACATATTTTATCCTGCATTCCTCTTACTACATTATGTCAGAGCTGAAATAATTTAAAGGATTTGTGTAAAAGGGCTATAATTCATAGGCAAGTACACCCTATTTGGGGTTTTCCATACATAAGTACGAATATATATCCCTTTGGGGTGTGTGTATGTGGAAGGGGCGGGTCAGGGATTCATCAGGCATCTTTTGAGTTATTCAACTATCTTAAAGCTGCTGCTTGGATTTGGGAGTTCAGGAGCTTTACAGTTTTCCAACGGAATTCTTTAATTGTGGGGCTTAGGTGGTGTTTGACATATTAACCAACTGAAAGGTTTAATTTGTGAAATCTTTCTCTCTGACAACATTCCTGTAATTTAGAGCATTAGACAGGCCACTGATTTAAAACAAACTGTAACGTTGAATTGATAGAGCAAAGCTTTTGCACATTTAAGGTGCTCATTGACCATGCAAGTAAATATTGTGAAACCCCCAATAACAAATTTTGTCTTCAGTGCATCATACTGATCAGAGTAAATATTGCTCTTTCCCACACGTTGGCCTTATCCTTCTTCCTGAAATACAATCTAGAGCATTGCTACACTTGAGTAAGTATAATGGAAGGGTTCCATATCCTTTAGTTTCTGAGGTTCTTCAATTGTTTCTCCTTTGCTTGTAAATTTCAGGTCTCTTTTCCTTCCTCGGTCAAGCTGCCCTTATTAATACGCTAATGTAATATAACAATGTATTTTACACCACTAATGAAGTGAAGCAAAGCGGTGCATAAGAATACAGCACAAATTCTTGCTTTAACTTTACGCAGTTCCCTGGTGGCTGATGGGGTGGGGTGGGAGGAAGACAGTAGGAAGGAAGGACCTTGGGCCCTCAAAAAATAAAAATGATCCCCTTGTTTTCAGTGCGTTCCAGAAAAGAGATGCAAGTCAGAGGAAGAACTGAGCCGCATTCGAGCTAAAAGGCTTGGCATTAAACTTTGACACTTTAATGGTCTCTAGGATATTAGATAATATTTTATCATATAATGTTCTTCACCGACACGGTAATGGCATCAAAAACAGATACGATCTCCTCTCCCTGCAACCTGCACGGTGAGACTCATTCCCACAGACATAAGACAGCAGGACCCCAGCTTCGCAGTTAACTTATCCCGAAGCTTCGCCGGGGACGCTGCTGTGCAACGACTACCTTCGTTTCGCATTCTCGTCGGCTGGGTCGGCCACTGAGATTAGGTAAACGGCGCTTCAGAGCTGGGGGAGAGCCGATGGTGGTGGTAGTGGCGGCGGTGGTGGGGTGGTCGCGGATTAAAGAATCTGGAGTGAAGAGAGGGGACGGGGAAGGGTCGAGCTCAAGGCCGAGAGCGTGGCGACCTAGGCTGGAGCCAGAGTACGCAGCGGAGCGAGGGGCCTGATCTCCGACCCCTTGGGCTCCCAGCCTGACCTCGGGGGTGTTGGTCAGCCCGGTGGCTCGGGCTAGGCGTCCTTTTCTTACGCACTCCCCACCCTTGCACTTTTGCGTCTTTCCCCTTGCCCTCTCCAAGAACTAATGTGGGCTTCCCGATGCAGCATCGTCCGAGTCTGGCAGCTAAGAGAGATACGCTCGGAGGCAAGGCTGAGACGCAGCGGCCCGCTGGGATAGAGAAAGGTGGGAACCCGGGGGGAAAGGGGACCCCAAATATTGGGACCGCGCTGAGGAAAAACCCGGCGAGCTGGATTCCGCGCCGGGAGCTCCGGTACCAAGCCGGAATTGTCCATCCCCCTGCGTCCTTTTTCTCTCTCTGCTTCTGCCATCTCGCTCCTCTGGGTTTTCTTTTGAGGCCTCCTCTTTCCATTCACTCTCACACCCCCGCCCCCTTTGTCCCAACCAATCCCACCCTCTCCCCTGGTAGCTTGTGGGGACTCTCGGCACCCCCACCTGAGTCTTTAGGGCTGGGAGGCTGCAAGTCCATTCAATCGGATGCTGGACGCGGAATTATTGGCCAGGAAGGAAAGACCAAGAATGAAACCAGGCTGAGGAGCGAAGAGTGCCGTGTGTGCACGAGGTGTGTGGGAGGGAAGGGGGTGGACACAAATCTGCAGTTTCCCGGAAAGAATACGGAGCCTTGGACCGGATTTTTGGATACGGACACCAAAAAGCTGCTGTCGGAGCCCTTCAACGTGGCTCCTTGCAGCCTTAGGCTGCCCTGAACCCAGTCCAACTCCAAAGGAGGCGGCCACCCGAGTAGGAGGTGGAGGCGGGGAAACTTCCTACTTCCCACGGTGGCTGCTGTGTAGAAGGGAAGTGGGCAGGCGGCTGGGGCCCGCGAGCCCGCACGCGCCTCCACAGCGGCAGCTGCGGACCGGCCCGCTTCCCTTCCCCCTCTTTCCGCGAGGCACGCCAAGCCCAAGGCGGCCGGGAGCGGCCGGGGTGGGGGAGCAGGGCGGGGAGCTCCCGGCTTGTACCCTTTCATCCCGACCCGGCCCCGAATCCCGGCTCCGGGTGTTGCTACCGCCTCCGTGCGAGCGAACTGGAGAAGTGGAGGGGCGGAGCCTTGGCGGGGGGCGGAGCCTCGGCGGGACGGCCTCCCGGTCCGCGCGGCTGCGGCGCCCGTCATTGGCCGGCCGCTGAGTCACGGGGTAGGGGGCGGGCACCCGGGAGGCCGCCGGCCCCGCCCCGCTCGGAGCCCGGCCCGGCTCGCGGTCCCCCCCAGCTACACAGACATGACACAGACACACAGTCACTGCAGCTGCTGAGCGAGCCCGGCGCTCTGGGCACGCGGCGGCGGCGGGGCCAGCCCGGAGCCCGGACCCCGCGCCCGTCCGCCCGCCCGCCCCCGCCAGCCCCCGCCGGCCTCTGAACCCCGGCTCCCGCCCGGCCGGGCGCGCGCGGCGGACGTCTCGCCGGCTCCGGCCAGCAGTGCCCGGCTGCCGGCGGCGGCTGCAGCGGCCGGCCAGCTCTAAGCGCGGGCGCTCCTGGAAGCCGGCGCCTCTCGGCGGCGGCGGCCGAGGCCGGCGAGCGCGGCCGGCCGCAGGGCCGGACGCCTGGGCTCCCCGAACCCACCGCGCGGCGCCCCGCTCGCCGCGCCTCCGCTCCGCTGACCTTCCCGGGGCGCCTCCCCCGGCCCCGCGCCCCGGCCCCGCGCCCCAGGCCGGGGCGAGGCCCTCTCCGGCGCCTCCTTCCCGCGGAGCCGCGGGCGGGCGGTGCAGGCCCTGGGGGAGGGGGCGCGCGGCCGGCTGCAGCCCCCCCGCCGCCGCGCTCGGCTCCCGGCCCGGCCGCCCCTGCCCCGCTGCCGCGCCGGAGCCCAGCGCCGGAGGCTGGGGGCGCGGCCGCTCTCGCCTTGTCGGGTCGGGCGCGGGCAGGCCCTGCCCTGAAGGGGCGAAGCGGCCAGGGCACGGAAGGTGGAGCCAGCCCCGGCGGCCGCCGGCGTCTTCCCGCTGTCCTCTCCCCGGACCCAACCTGAGGTGGGAGCGCGGCAGAGTCCGGCCCCTGCCCATGCGGGGTGTCCCCGTCTTGGAAGAGTCTTCCTGGCAGAGAGCAGCTCCAGGCGGCGGCTCCGGAGGGAGAGGAAGAAGGGACAGTGCTCAGCCTGGGAGGTCCGGACCCTCCTCGCGGCATTTGGAGCAGGGGTCTGCCCCGAGTCTGCGCTTGGCATCGCCGGTCGAACTAGGGCAGCGCCTGCCGGGACCCCCCCGTCACTCTTAGGCGGCGTGCCGCCGCGCCGCTCAGCTTTTCCGCGTCTCCCTCAGCCTGGCAGCAGCCTCGATCAAGGTAAGAGCCCTGGGGTGCAAGAGAGCTGCCGCGGGGGCGTCCTGGTGAGCGGAGCCAGACAAGTTCTCCGAACCTGTGGCTGGTATCCCCGAACTCAGGGTGCTGGCGGAGAGGGAGGAAGGGAGGGGTGGGTACACCCTCTATTGCCTGGGCTGGGATCCCCGGAGAGGCTGGAGGTAAAAGCCCCCGAGTCTCCGATGTCCCTAGGACCTGTCCCAGGACCCTGTCCGGATCCTAGGCACGCAGGCTGGCCACAGGGCGCGAGCCAGGAGTTCCTCGTTAACGTGAGCAGGTGGTGCTTCCGTACCCCTTGCGTCTTCACCGCTTGTTAGCCTAGAGCACCTGTGCTTTGAGGACCTTGCTGTGCTTGGATCGGTCCCTCTTTGGCTGTACCCACTTGCCTTTTCTGGCGTGATCTTGTGAAGAACTTTTCTTTGCTTCCTGTTGCCGAGAGCTCAGGCCGATTAGAGGCTGAGCAGGCACAGCTTGTCAGACCCTGTATGGGAAAGAGTGGTTGGGTGGCAGCGATAACTATTGGGGGGGGCTGGGGGAGAGACCCAACCAGTGCGTCAGCCCTATTTAGACAAAGCTGCTTGTGATGAGTGACCAGTGGACAGAGAGCCAGGCAGTCCTGTAAATGTCACCGCTTCTGAAGGGTGGAGTGACTGACTTCCAAGTTTGAGTGTCCTCAAGTCATTTTGCTTATTGCCTTATTACCTTCTTTTAAGTTTTCTTCTTAAGGAACCTTGATTCTACAAGCATGCCCTTGCCTGTTTGAAATTTATTAAACCTATAAGCTTCTCCCGGAACAATCTGATTTTAAATGGGTCACTTCGGAGGGAACAGATTGCCTCCCGTACATTGACTCCATCCCCCCAGGTGACCCTGTTTAATGGAGATGGATTTTTTTTTTTTTTTGTCCCTGTGCTGCTGTCCCCGGTTGAGCAGGTTTCTGCTGAATTCCGAATCCGTGAATTTTGTCACTCAGTCCATTAAAATGATCTCCTGAGGGAACAAAATAGCAGCTTACATTTTCGGTGAACGTCACAGGAAGTTTTACAGTGTCTTATGTAAGTGCCCCAAGAGAGATCTCAGGCTCCTGCTTTTTTTCACGGGGGTAGGGGGGTGGGGGGCTGGGGGCGGGGGGGCGGTGCAGTGTTCAAGTCATGGAAATGCAGAGGGAGGTCAGTCTTTGTCACAGGTGAAGATCTAAAGAGCTTATTCACTCCTTGGAAGCAGTCGCCTCAGGTTAAATTTTTCCTCTTCCTCTCCTGTCTTCCCACCTCTGTAGTCAGCTTTGATAAACTTAAGAAAAGAAGACTTAAGAAAAGAGAGGGTTCTAAATTAGGAAAGGTTCAAGCGGTGGTTTCCGTGGTTTCCTTTCTCACCTTTCACAAATGGGTGACATGAACGAATTAGTACTCACCGGCATGCCAGGTCCTCACTGGGGGAAAATAAAAGCAGGGCTTTCAGGCTTCACACATACCTTAAAAAACCAGTGCACCTTTATTTTTCGAGAGTACTTTACTTAGTGAAAATTGGCTTGAGAACACACATTTATCGAGCCTGGCCCTGTTAATTCCATACCAGGAAGAAAACTAACTTGAACCAGGAGAGGCAAAGGTCATCAAGATTTAGATCCTAGTGGATTTTCAGGACTGGTGAGGAGAAGCAGCAAATCCCCTTTGGTAAGGTAGGTTATTAAAAAAAAGATAGGATCAGGGAGAGTGAGAAGTAGCTAACAAGTGTGGGCCCTCTTCACTAATGAAGTGTGCTGGGCTCTGGGCTAACTTTTTGGTGTGAGATGATGCTGATTCCTTTGGCTTTTAAACAGTAACTGGAAGGGCCTTAGAAATGGAATGAAAGGTTTTTTTCCATCTTATCCATAGGTCTCAGAAGTGCTTCCATGTCTTAGGAAGGTTGTGAAGGTGTCCATTAGTTCTGGGTTCCTGAGTTGTGCTGTAGAGTTGGTATGTAATGTAAGGGAGTCTGACCTGTCTTGTGTCTATTCAGCCACCTACAGTGGCAGGACACTAGGGGGGACTAGTTTTCTGTTCCACCATTGATGAAGAAAACACAAGGACCACCGTTACAGAAGTTTGTGTTTTATTTTCAGGGCTCGTGAACCTAACTTTCTGGCACACAATGTGAGTTTCACTAGTGAGTGGATTCCCAGTGCTGAAGCCATGGTTTGCTCACATCTAAATTGAGATTTGGACAGCCCTGAACCAGGGAACTGCAAGGGTTTTTTGAGACTGAAAAGGCTCAGTCACAATCTCAAAGCGTATGAGGGCTGTAAATGTTGGTGAGACACCTCCTGCAAATTCTATCTTTTGAACATTAGACCAGTTTAATCTTAAATTCCCTAAGGGTCTGTAATGAAAAGTCTGCTTTTTTGGACTGCAAATCCCCTTTAGTCTTCATAAGATCATGCTACTTGACAGCATCTCTATAGAGTGGACCCATCAAACTTAAAATACCTCCCTGTCATCTCCTTTGGGCACGTTGTCAGGAGGGGTAGGTCCCTGGAGAAGGACATCATGCTTGGTAAAATACAGGGTCGGCAGAAAAGAGGAGGACCCTCAGCGAAATGGGTCGACACAGTGGCTGTAACAGTAGGCTCAAGCATAACAATAACTGTGAGCATGGTGCAGGAATGGGCAGGGATTCATTCCGTGGTACGTAGGGTTGCTATGAGTTGGAAAGAACTCCACGGCACCTAACAACAACATCATCTCCTTACTTGTGTATATCTTACCTGTATACAAATGTCAATATAGCATTTGACAGTGTGGTTAAGCTTCTATCTCAGATGCTCTCTGCATTTTTAACAGACTTGGAATATAATTTTAGTTCCCTGAAGAACAGCCCCACTGTTCCTGGCCTACCCACAGTGGTAAAGTTTATCAAAGTTGACTCCAGAGGGGAGAAGACAGGTGAGAGGCAAAGTCCCAGAAGAGAGTGCCCAGCTCAGAACACTAGCATGACTTGAGGTGCATACATCTCCAAGATTCAGAAGGCCCAGTTCAGCATGTGGAATTGGACTCAGTGTTTGGAACGTCAGAACCTGCATGAGTGATTGCATTTCCCTGCACCCTGGGGTCTGGCTGACCAAATCGGGACCCTTTGCACATATGTAGAGAGAGCTGCATATTTAGGGAGTTTGAGGGGGAGCCGTTGTTGGGACCTAGGGAAAATGGTCGACATAAAGCTTTATTTCTGCTGTTAAGGCTTTATAGATTGATTCTCGTAGGTGCAGTGCAGTCAAGGAATAGAGATTGGAACAGGAAAAGGCAATTACATTTGGCACTGAGCCCAAGGAATGAAAACTGGTTGGAGGGGATATATGCTGTGGACCTAGGGCACGCATGAAATCTGTGAATTTGAGAGAAGGCAGGGGGAGAGGTGGAGTAGGAAACCGAGGCAGGATACTGGCCTTCCTTAGAGCCAGTTGCTGTTGAGTAGACTCATAGTGACCCCACGTACGTCAGAGTAGAGCTATGCTCCATAGGGTTTTCAGTGGTTGAGTTTTTGGAAGTAGATCTCCAGGGCTTTCTTTCAAGGTACCTCTGAGTGGACTTAAACCACCAGCCTTTTTGTTAGCAGCTGAGTGCGTTAACCGATTGCACCACCCAGGCCTCCGGCCACCCTTAGGGTCCTGTGAAAAAGACGAAGATGTCTTTGCATCCAGTGATTCTCAGAGAGGAGGAAAACACATGGGGTTGGGGTGTAAGACCCAGGATTACCGAGAACTCCAAGCACTGCCATTGGAGCAGCTTGGCGACAGCCGCTTCCTGGCATCTGCTCCGGTTGACGAGGCTTTGCTGCTCCAGTCTGGAGTATATGACATTGAGGGGTACTCAGGGACTCAACTTCTCATGGGCAGATTGGCATTTGGAGAGCAGTAGGCAGCGGCCAGTAAAGTTGGGTTTAATTAAATGTATCTTAGGAGACTTCTTCCTTCAATTCAGCAAACACTGATTGAACATCTACTGTATGGTAGGTACCTTGCTCTGTGCCGAAGCAGCAGTGGTTCTGCAGTTCATTTATCATCCCTTAGGGGAGGCAGACATTCAGCCATTACTACGGGCTAAGTACTGTCAAGTTGGAGTTGACTTGACAACAACTGTTGTTTTGTTTTTGGCTTAAGTACTATCATACAGGTTTGTGTGAGTTTGGGTTTGCCAGGAGAATAGGAAGGAGAGAGTCTCAGGCAGAAAACCTCAAAGTACGTATGGGGAACAGTGGCAAATAGTGTGGCTGGAAGATGCAAAGTGCTGGCAAAGGAAAACTTGGCGTGAGGAGGGAAATAATGAGTCTGTGCTGAGGACTCTGCGTTAGCTTCATTCTGTCTGTATTCAGATGGTGGCAAGAATGGTTGTTGGCTGAGATCCAGGAATACTAGTTGATTATTCCACATCGTTATTAAAACCAGAAAGAAAAAGAAATTTTCTTGTTGTCCTTTATCTTACACATAGCATTTTGCTTGTACTGCAAAAAAAAAAAAAAAAAAAATTAGCCATGCAAATAAAGAAAGGGTCCCTTATCAATCATGAGTCTCCCCTCTTGTATACATGAATTATATCTGGGGCTTTCATTACGTCATTATGCAACAGTGGGAAAAACGACAATGTTACTTGACAAATGATATAGTAAAAAAAAAAAATCCTCCGTGAGAACAAATTCCATTTTGTCAGATTTGCGTCTGGATAGAGTGATGGTCGCTTCTAACACTGACAAGGTTCTTGGGCTTGAATCATTTCAATTCTGGTCTAACTTTCTCTACTGTTGAAAAGGGGAGCATTTTGTAATATTGAGTGTGGAAATGTGTGTGTGTGTGTGCAGTTGTTTGTGTGTGGTCTGTGGGATGAGGAAACTGGTGAGGAAGAAAAGCAAAAATGTAGGTGTAGAGGATGTTAGGAAGAATGGAAAATTACAGTTGCAGCAGCCATCTCCAGGGCCAAGTGTATTTAGTTTTGCAGAACAGGAGCCAGAAGGACAATGGTGTAATAGTCAGAAACCTTTTGTGTGTGTTTATGTGTGCGTTTGCACATTTAGTTTGTCTCTGTCACCCAGCCATGTGTTGGGTGGAAGGCACGGTGGTTTAAGTATAATCAGATCTGGGTTCTAGCCTTGCATCCTGCATTAACTTGCCGTGTGACCTTAGAGTACTGCTTGACATCTCTGGGCTTCAGGTGCTGTCTCCACACATTCATTAAATTATTTGTCTTGTAACTAGCTGTTTAGAGGCCAGAGAGGAAAAGTACTTGCCTCTGCTAGTTAGTGGTCAAGCTCAGACTGTACCTTAGATATTCTGGCTTTCTAGTTTTGTGGCGGGAAGAGGCCTGACCAGTTAAGAGGTGTACTTTACCTTGAAATAAAAAAAAACACTACAGCCGTGCAGTGCTGAAGAGAGGAATCACAAAATCTTTGCTGCCTGGTTGTAGGCTCTGCATAACGTAGACTGCATTAGAACTTCTCTGATATAAAGGCCAGCCTTGTCCCAAGCAGCTAGCCTTACTTGCTGCTAACGTCTTGTGTATTGTGGAAACCTGTTGGTTCTGGAATGTTACCTGTTCTTTCACTTGTTGCTGTTGTTCTTGTGCACCATTGAGTTGATTTTGACTCAGTGACCGCATGTGACAGTAGAACTGCCCCATAGGGTTTTCTAGGCTATAGTTTCTAAGGGAGCACATCTCCAGATATTTCTCCTGTAGAGCCGCCAGTTGGGTTCAAACCACCAGCCTTTCGGTTAGCAGCTAAATGCTTAAACCATTGTGCCACCACCACCAACAAAAAAAACCCATTGCCGTCGAGTCAATTCCAACTCATAGTGACCTTGTAGGACACAGCAGAACTGTCCCATAGGGTTTCTAAGGAGTAGCTGGTGAATTTGAACTGCTGACCTTTGGTTAGCAGCCAAGGTCTTAGTTATACCACCAGGGCTCCTATATTCTTTGGCTACTACTTAGAAATAAGTGCTTTCTGATAACAAGGAATCCTGGAAATTGTAATTATTTCAAAATTTAGTAGATGAAAGCAGAGCTGGCTGTTTAGAATTTTGCAAAACCTGGACTCCTAACTTGGAAAGTGGAACCTTTTTGTTTGAAGGGGTGGCATGGGGTGGGGTAGAATGGAAGTAGTTACTTTGTCAGGGAGCTGTTGGGTGAGTATGCAGGGAGGGATGTATAGAAGAAACAATTGTGCAGACTGGCTTAATTTCAAGCCTCCAAATTTGTGAGTTTCTACAAGAAAGGCCGTTCGCTACTCTGGCATTGATCTCAGGGTGTGTGCCTCGGTGGACCGCTCGTTGGAAGGAGGAGCTTTGAATGTAAGTGCGACATAAATATAAGGCTTGTTATATGATGATTCCAATATTGAAGCCAAGTGGAGGAGTATCCTATTTTAGGAGAACTTGGCATATAAAACAATTACCTTAAGTAATTGTTTGGGGGTACAAAAGAATTTTTCACCTTACACAAGGGATTCATAGCCAGCATATCCTTTTAATTAGACGGTTCTTTTATTGCATTTTATGGTATTTGATTAACACAATCATGATGGACACTTTGGGGAGCCTTACCTGTTACATAAAACCAAGAAGGACTTTTCAAACAAACTGGAATCTTTTTAACTAAAAACCTGCTAGGTTTGCCTGCCAAGGAGCCTAATATTGAACTGTATTCCAGAAAGACATACAGCAGTTAAATAAACTTTCATTGTTGTTGTTAGGTGCTGTTGAGCCAGTTCTGTACAACAGAACGAAACACTGCCCGGTCCTGCGCCACCCTCACAATTGTTATTCGTGAGCCCATTGTTGCAGCCACTGTGTCTTCATCTTTTTCTCTGACCGTCTGCTCTGCCAAGCATGCCATCCTTCTCCAGGACTGGTCCTTCCTGATAACATGTCTGAAGTATGCGAGACGAAGTCTCGCCATCCTCTCTCCTAAGGAGCATTCTCAATGTACTTCTTCCAAGACAGATTTGTTCATTCTTCTGGCAGTCCATGGTATAGTCAGTATTCTTCGCCAGCACCATAATTCAAAGGCGTCAATTCTTCTTCAGTCTTCCTTTATTCATTATCCAGCTTTCACGTGCATATGAGGCAATTGAAAACCCCACGGCTTGGGAGAGGTGCACCTCAGTCCTGAAAGTAACGTCTTTGCTTTTTAAAAAACTTCCATAGCCATTGTCATATCACACAAAAGGTCCTTGAGTGGCATAAATGGTTTGCACTCAACTACTAACCTAAAGGTTGGTGATTTGAACCCATTCCAGCAGCGCTGTGGAAGAAAGGCCTGGAGATCTGCTTCTGCAAAGGTTGCTGTTGTTACTTGCTGTTGAGTCAGTTTCGACTTATGACAACCCCAAGTGTGCAGAGTAGAACTGCACCGCATAGGGTTTCAAGGCTGTGACCTTTTAGAAGCAGATCGATAGGCCTTACTTCCAAGGCACTCTGAATGGGTTTGAACTGCCAACCATTCTGTTAATCAGTGTATAATCAGGGACTCTTCTGGAAAGATTACAGCCAAGAAAACCCTCTGGAGGTTTTCTTGTTACTCTGTAACAAATGGGGTTGCCATGAGTTGACACTGAGTGGATGGCGGTGGGTTTATTTTATTTTATTTTTATCATACTGGGTTGAGGTGTTACTTTGGGTCCTTACTTCTTTCTGCACATTACTTATTTAGCTAGTGTTCTTCCTGGAGATTGCTATTAAAACTACCCACCTGCATGAGTGTTTCTTACCACGCTCACATTCTGCATCTAAGAATATATCAAGAGCAGGAATGGTTTAAAAAAGAAATTAGGTACGTGTTCCCAGGATTCTGAGTTTTCGTAATTGCAGAGACATGGAATTAATTTGCTTCTGCCTAAGCATGCAGTAGAGACGATGTGTATGAGACATTAAAAAAAAAATTGAAATTATGCCTGTCGACTGGCTCTTCTACTGTAACTCAGATATCTGGGGCTTTTTGCTTTTTGTTCTTTTATCTTCTGTGAATGTTTCCAAAAAAGAATTTGTGCTAGGAATGAAATAAGACATAAGGCATTTAAGGCTCCAGGGGTAATTTTGGGCAACCTGGAGTCGTAGATAATCACAGGCTGGGGCTGTAGTGGAAACTGCAGCCTCACCCATAATTTCTGCCACTCTTCTCACACTTCGGGGCTGTGTGTTGGACGGGCAGTGGACCCAGATGGAGATAGAGTCCTGACAACTGTGAGAGGCTGACATAGTACTTTTTTGAAGTACCAAGGCCAATTGGGGAGAAAGGGCTGCTCATCTTTCCAGCTCTCCACGGCAGCATTAGAATTTTAGAGGATTTACAGCAGAACATGGGCAGGTAGGGTTTCTTTCTTCTTGCTTTTTTGAACATTTAAATTCTGCAGGGGAACACGGGCTCTTGATTATTTTTCTGTGGTTAGGGAGTGTAGTGACTGCGTGCCATGCATTAAACACCTTTGTTATCACTGAGTACCGTTAATTCTTCTGTAGCTGACTGGAAATCTCCTCTCCCCCATTTTGTTTCCAGAACAGTTAAGCAGATTCTTAATATGCTAGCACTTATTTGGGTGCCAGGGCCCCTGGGTGGTGCAAACAGTTTGCGCTTGACTGATAACTGAAAGGTTGGCGGTTTGAATACACCTGGCTGCACCATGCAAGAAAGACCTGGAGACCTGGTTCTGTAAAGATTGTTATTATTAAATGCCATCGAGTGCATTTTGACTCATGGCTATCCCGTGTCACCAAGTAGAACTGCCCTATAGGGTTTTGAGCCCTGGCGGTGTAATGCTTAAAAGCTTGGCTGCTAACCAAGAGGTTGGCAGTTCAGACCCCCCCAGCGGCTCCTTGGGCAAAAGACTTGGTGATGTGCTCCCATAAATGGTACAACCTAGAAAACCTTGTGGAATAGTTCTACTCTGTCACATGGGGTCACTAAGAATTGAAATCAACTAGGTGGCACCCAGCAACAATAATCTTTATGGAAGCAGATTGTTGCCAGGTCTTTTTCACGCAGAGTTGCTGAGTGAGTTCAAACCACCAACTTTCTGGTTAGCAGCTGGGCATTTAACCATTGTACCACCAGGGCTCCTTTTCAGTAAAGATTATAGTCAAGAAAACCCTATGGAGCTCAGTTCTACTCTGTAACACGTGGGGGTCACTGTGAGTTGAAGCTGACTCTATGGCAGCCGGCTTGGTTTTGGTTTTCTGTTTGTATTCTAGTCTCCTTGACTGATGTCACCATTCATCTGGCAGTGGCATTTAGCTGTGGCTTCAGGAACCAACACAAGCACCACCGAAATGATAAACAGGGTGGGGCTTTCCTGCCTCCAGGCATAGTGCCGGGTGCCTAGTAGGTCTACAAGAAATAGTGTGTCTACCCTGAGTTGTTTGTTTAGTGAATGAATAAAACGGTCACTGTCTCAGTACTGGGATGGGAGTGATGGTGGAGGGAGAGGTAGCAGGGATAACCACAGGCTTAAACAACAACAAGATGGCTTGGGCTCTTTGAGGCCTCTCCAGGAAGCTGTTATTTTAAAAATGTGAAGGACATTTTACATCAGCAAAATGAATTCTCTTAAGGATCATTGTTGTGGTTCAAACATTGACGGCTTTGTAAAAAGGCAAGGAAAGTACAATACTGAAATGTGTGTTTTCTGTTCTCTAAATTTATGGGGATTTTAACTTGAGTGAGTGGAATGGACATAGACATACTGTAAATGTTTTTCAAATTTACTTGCCATGGTGCCTTTGAAAAGCATTTTAGATACAACAAAACCATAGGATGGGTTGTGGATAATAATATGTCCAGGGCTGCTGTTGATGATAATGACTTGGATGTAGATGATGATTCCCGTGTTAGGAGGATCTTGGACTTGGGAGAAAGGAGGGAGGGACTTGAGCGCTATATCTCAAGTTGGAAGAGCTCTCATCTGTCATCATGGGGGTCTTCTCCCCTTCCTCTGTTTATGTGACTCGTTCCCACCTGGGCTCTTTATTGCTAGCAAGTACGCATTGGAGTCCTGGGTGATGCAGATGGTTAAGGCACTCAACTGCTAATCTAAAGATTGGATGTTTGAGTCCATCCAGAGGTGTCTCGGAAGAAAGGCCCAGCATCCTACTTCCAAAAAATTAGCTATTAAAGACTGTGGAGCACAGTTCTACTCAAATACACACGGGGTTGCCGTGAGTTGGAATTGACTCTGTGGAAGTCGATACTGAACTGGTGGGTACACGTTGATACCTTCTCTTGAGTAAGGCAGAGCTGCAGTGTTGAGAGAGCACTGGGGTTGGACAAGACCTTGGAGTCCCAGCAGACCAACACCTTCATTTTACAGCTGTGGAAAACTAAGGCTAGAGGATGAAACAGAATTACCCAAAGTCACATAGCTCCTAGGAGTAGAACCCAAGCTTCCTGACCCTGATTCAGCCTGTGTTTCTGCCTATTCAGACCCTATAACTTCCAGGCTTTTGTCCTCAGCCCCCATCCCTTTTCTCTGACACACTCTATTTCATTCTGTGTACACCCGTGCTATTGACAATCATTTCCTACAGATGACAGTCATATCTGCACTTTAATCTCAGCTCTCTGTAGCACCAGAAAGACCTTTTCCCCTACTACTCCTTGGACAACTTAATTGGGTTTCCATCCAGCATCTCCTGGTCAGCAAGCATATCCCAGTTGAATTTGTATTGTCCTTTGCCCAGCTAACTTCTAGAAAACAACCAATCAAAGCTGAACCAAAACAATTACCTTATGAATTTTCCTAAGACTAAGAATCACCCATCCTTAGAACTTTCACGTCATTGTTTGCTTCTTCTGTACCATTGACTTCTAATTTGTTACCAGGTGATGCAAATTCCAACTCGTACAGTGCACCTGGGATCTCCTCCTTCCTGTTGATATTCCCTACATTCACCCAGAACTAGATCCTAAGTCGCCTGAAGGCAGTAACCTTTTATCTGTCCTTCTCTGTTACATCCTTAGCATAGGAGCCAGCATATGGTAGGCATGTGACAACTGTTGCTTTATTGAGTGACCCTGAACTAGTACAACAGCCTGCTAGTAGCTCTCTGCAGCTTCTCCCCAGAGCCAAAGCCTTCTGAACACCACTTATGGATTCCTGAAGTGCAGCGCTTATCACACTCTGCCTCCTAACACAGCTAACAAGTTGATAGTGCATATTGATAGTGCATGTCATCCGATGGGGTGCTTTCAGCTGCAGGTAACAGAATTCCTGACTAGGAATGGAGTAAACTATACTAGCATTCATCTCTCTCACTATCAAGAGGTCTCCTGGAGGGTGTGACTCAGGACCCAGCCCTTTTACGAACTTCCTTGGGCTGCAGTTCGGAAGGGATGGTGCTTCTTTTGCAGGCTGGAGCCAGACAGGGAGTAGAGGGCTCACTCCAGTACTTCTCTCTTCTTGGGGTGAAAGCCTCCAAGCAGACCACCCTTGGGGCTCATTGACCAGAACTGGGTTACTGGCCCATCTGTAAGGGTTCACCAGCAAAGGGGACCGTGGAATCACCTGTTCTGGCTGTGGCGGCTACCCCAAACTGAACAGAATTTGAACTCTCTTAGGAAGAAGGGAATGGCTGGTAGGTGGGCACACAGAAACACCTGTTTCAAGTGATTCTTTTGTGCCATTTGACTACTCTTAATCATTTAGTCTTGAGAGCAAGCCTATGAGGTAGAAAGTGCTATTTTCCCACTTACATAGATGCAGAAGCTGAGGCTTGCCTGAGTCACACAGTAAAGATGCAACTCTTAACCGCTCTGCTGTTCAGACTCCTCATCTGGATCTCTCAGCGCTACCCTCGCCCTTGGCTTCCCTACCTTGCAGACTCACTGTATTTCCCCAACTCCTCTTCAGGTCTTCTGTCTCCTTAGGTGACAGGCTTTTGTCTGAAAACGCCCGGTGTTCTCCCACGTGGGTGCCTTTAGTACTTTGTTTCCTTTGCCAGGTCAGGCCCCCTGTCCACTTTTCTCTATCTGATTGAAATCTCGCCTTCCTGCATATGGGCTCCATGGCCCTCGGTGCCTCTCTGAGGACATATCCTTCACTCATTTAGCCAACTTTCACTGTGTTGCTACGTGCAGGCCCTAGACAGCAGGAACACGGGGAGGTGATCACGTGTGATCTATCCTGCTGTCTAGTCTTAGTGAAAGGAGACCTGGTGGTGCAGCAGTTAAACACATTCGGCTGCTAACAGAAAGGTTGGTGGTTTGAACCCACCAAGCAGCTCTGTGGGAGAAAGATTTGGTTATCTGCTCCCTTAACAATTACAGCCTAGGAAACCCTGTGGGGCAATTCTACTCTGCCCTGTAGGGTCTCTAGAGTCGGAATTAACAGCACTGAACAACAGTCTTAGTGAAGGAAGTAGATGCCAATAAAGGCATGAACGAAGGGCAGTTGGGGGCATTGTGTTGGATACCATTTGTGCTTGAGGGAGTCAGAGAAGATGAGAGTATTACACGGACCTGGGTCCTTGTGAATAGGAGATGAGGGATAGAGTAGGAGGAGACATTACCAGAAAACAAACCAACAAACAAAAAACAAACACACTGTGCTATGCTTGTCATCTGCTTGGCCTTGTCAATATCTAGTCCCTCACCTACATGTCAGCTCCGTAAGGGCTGTGACTAGGTTACACCCATCCTTGTATCAATGGGAGCATCCTGCAAAACTCCCAGCATTTAGGAACCCTTCAATAAACATTTATTGAATTAAATTGAAAGTCTCCTGTCCTTGCCTTCAAGGAACATAGTTGGAGAGATAAAAGTTAAGCAGTAATAAAACCAAACCAAACCTACTGCGTTAAGTCAATTCCAACTCCTAGTGACCCTGTAGGACAGACTAGAACTGCCCCATAGGGTTTCCAAGGCTGTAAATCTTATGGAAGCAGACTGCCACATCTTTCTCCCACAGAGCGGCTGGTGGGTTCAATCTGCTGACCTTTCGGTTAGCAGCTGAGTGCTTTAACCACTGAATGACTGTCTGTGCTACCAGGGCCCACGTGAGCAGTAATAAATGACAAAACGAAACAAAACCCATTGCCATCAAGTCAATTCCAACTTACGGAGACCCTATAGGACAGAGTAGAGCTGCCCCATAGGGTTTCCAAGGATTGGCTGATAGATTCTAACTACCAGCACTTTAGTTAGCTGCTGAGCTCTTAACCACTGTACCACCAGGGCGCCTGAGCAATGATAAATGAAACCCATTGCTGTTGAGTCGATTCAGACTGATAGCGACTGTATAGGCCAGAGTAGAACCGCCCCTTAGGGTTTCCAAGGAGTGGGTGGTAAATTCGAACTGTCGAACCAAATGAGCTCTTAGCCATTGCACCACCAGGGCTTCTTAAACAATAATAGAATATTTAAATTAGCAGCTCAAAGCAACAATAGAGAGACTGTGGCAAGGCAGTGCAATTGATGATTGTGAATTGTGGAGGCTGAAAGGTGACCTGAAACCAGAGAGGGGAACTTATTTTAGCCACTTAAACTCAGTAGAGGAGGTAAGATTCCAGTGGGGTCTTTGTACACAGGATAATTAAAATCTGAATGGAAGGATTAAAAGAGGCAAGCATGCCAGGTTAGAGAGGTGTAGTGGTAGTTCAGTGGTAGAGTTCTCACCTTCCATGTGGGAGACCTGGGTTCGATTTCCAGCCAGTGCATCTCATGTGCAGCACCACTTGTCTGTCACTGGATGTGGCTGATACGATGCCGAGCAGGTTTCAGTGGTGCTTCCAGACTTTTTTTTTTCCAGACTAAGATGGACTAGGAAGAAAGGCCTGGCTATCTGCTTCTGAAAATCAGCCAGTGAAAACCCTGTGAATCACAGCAGTCCCGTTACCAACTGATTGTGAGGATGGTACAGGTCTGTTGTGTGTGGAATTCCCATGAATGGAGGGCCAACTTGAGGGCGGCTAACAACAAACAAAAGACATGCCAGGTTAGGCTGATAAAGGAACCAATACAGCTTTTTTGCCAGTGGATTCTTACTTATAGCTATACCACAGGACAGAGTAGAACTGCCTCATGGGGTTTCCAAGGCTGTAATCTTTATGGAAGCAGACTGCCACATCTTTCTCCCACAGAGCAGCCAGTGGGTTTGAACTGCCAACCCTTTCCTTTGTTTAGCAGCTGAGCACTTAACCACTGTACCACCAGGACTCCTCTGACAGAGGGACAGGTATATATTTTGGGGTTAGAGAATAAGGTGGCTTGGGTTTTTTTTTTTTTTTTAGCAAGGAGTTGAAGATGAAGTTGGCTAACTACGTTAGGGCTGTGGGCATTTGGAAAGCAGGGGAGACTTGATCAGGAAAATGGCATATTTAAAATGCTATTTAGGAAGGTAAACTTCGTAAAGGTGGGGGACAGATTGGAGTAGAGAGAGTAGGAGGCTGAGAGGTCATTGAAGGGGCTTTTACGCTAGTTCATATGAAGTTTTAAAGGTCACTGGGCTAGGACTGTTCCAGTAGGATGGAAGCTAAGAGAAGCTTCTGAATTTTTCTCTGATCCCAACCAGTGGCTCACCCTGGTTTGCTTGATACTGAAATCTGAGATGGTTTTCATTGCCCACTGGAAGAATAGTCCTCAAGTCTGCTTATGACACAAGGAGCAATTCTTAAACTAGCACTCTCTCCCTTGGTGGGCAGCTTGGCGGGGGATGGGGCTTGAGTGAAAACACACTGTCCGGAGCCGCTGTTATGGTTGCCTATCAGATGGGCCCGGGGTGGAGAACAGCCTCTTCCCTACCCTTGGGTGGCAACCAATAGGGGGTATATTGGAATAAATTAATCTTTTCTTCATGAGTGGCCCCTAATGCAGCTGTGGGGAGCTGAGAGCAACATGAGTGGAGCTCTGACCTCTGGGCTTCTGATTCACCTGGAGTGAAGCCTGTGCCTGGCGACCTGCACTGGGGCTGTTTCCCTGCCTCGAGGAAGAGCTTGCTGTAAGATTGCAGTGCAAGCTTTTCAGAATTGTGGAGTAAGCCATTCTGGATAACACAATTTTTCAAACAGGAGAGTCCAATCCCTTGCAGATAGTCTTTATTTTTAATCTTTAACCAATGAGTGCTTTTCTAGAATGTTCTGTATACTTGCCCTCACACAGCTCACTATGAGCTACTGGGAAACATCCATCTTTCTTATCAGGACACACAAAGCTTGCTACGAACTGGCCTTTGCCTTTCTCTGTAGCCCTGTCTTCTCGCACCCACCATTTCCTGTGTCACGAATCTCTAATTTATTCTTTTTCTTCCTTACTGGTTGTTTTCCCTCCAAATCTGCCAAGCAGTGCAAATACCTCTCCTTTGGCCTGGTAAACTCTTTTCCCTCTTTTATGCCTCGGACCTTTTTTTCCTTCTAATCCCAGCTCAGCCAGGGCTTCCTCCAAGAAGCTTTTCCTGACTCTGGACATCGTACTGCGTCCATGCCTCGTACTGACTTTGGTGATGCACATTCTCAGTTCTTTTACCGTCTGTCTTGCCAGAGAGTGAGGCCATTCAGTAAAGACTCCATCTTCTTATTCTGGGGATCTTAAGTATCTCGCCATATGCCTGGAACATGGTATGCACCTAATAAATTGTTGTTGTTGTTATTTTGAGTTTCATGGAATTTACTGTCCAGACATAATGTAACCCTTTCTTGCTGAACCTTGACTATCCTGCTATGTGGCAGGGACAGATACCATTGATGCGAATTAAGTTCTCAAGGTATTCTGAGCATACCAAATGCATGCTGTTGTTATTTGCTGTTGAATCAGCTCTGACTCATCACAATCCCGTGTACAACAGAATGAAACATTGCCTGGTCTTGCGCCATCTTCACTATTGTTGGTATGCTCAAGTCCATTGTTGCAGCTACTATGTATTTTGAGTGACTTCCAACTTAGGGGGCTCACCTTCCAACACTATATCAAACGATATTCCATTGTGATCCGTAGGATTTTCATTGGCTAATTTTTGGAAGTAGATCAGCAGGTCTTTCTAGTCTGTCTTAGTCTGGAAGTGCCACTGAAACCTGCCCGCCATGGGTGACCCCGCTAGTATTTGAAATACTGGTGGCATAGCTTCCAGCATTATAGCAACATACAGGCCACCACTGTATGACAAACTGACGAAGAGGTGGTGGAAAGAATGCATGCCCCCTGCCAATTTTTAGAATTGCTAGTGGGCTTTCCTGAGGCACATTGAGACCCTCAAGAAATTTGGTGGTGGTGGTGGAGAAAAGACCCTTGTCATCTCTTCAGACTCAGAAATATCTTCAGTGCAAGCCTTCCAGGGCTGAATATCAAAGGGTGTGTGGCTGAAGAACCTTTGTTATCTTCCATCGCTTCTTTCCATCTTCTGTCCTCTTCTGTATAATCTCGGCGACTCTGCTGCCGTTACCGCCACTTCCACCCAGCCTGTCCTAATTGCTGCTGTAACCCCCTGCTTTTCCCATTTTCTCATGTCTTCAGCTGCCTCCTTTTTCTCTTTCATTTATTTATTTTATTTAAAAAATTTTTTTATTGTGCTTTAAGTGAGAGTTTACAAATCAAGTCAGTCTCTCATACAAAAAGTTATATACACCTCGCTATGTACTCCTAATTGCTCTCCCCTAATGAGACAGCATACTCCTTCCCTCCGATCTCTCTTTTGGTGTCCTTTCCACTAGCTTCTGACCTGCTCTGGCCTCTCATCTCCCCTCCAGATAGGAGATTCTTCTCTTCTTAGGCTTTTTAAACTGTAATAGAAAAGATCAGAATTCAGAGTTGTTGTCAGGCAACCCAAAACACACCCTTCCTCCAAGTCAGAACGTGACCTATCACTGGAGGCCTTAGCTAGAGTGTTTGCTTCTTCCTGGCCATACTGATGGTTGGTTTGGCCAGGATTTCTGTTTACTAAGCTTAGTACCATTCCATATTCATTGAAGAGCCAGTTGCAGAATGGCAATTATAATTGATTGAGAAATTACGGAGTGGTGATGGGGGGAGTGGCTAGGGAGGGTTGGATCAATTTGTGCAGAAGCTCGGCAATAGCACCGAGAACTCTTCTCCAGATAGCCACATGTTTATGTTGAAACATTTAATATTGTCTCTAGTATTCATGAGGTCCATTGGGGTTTTTATTACACTGCCCTTATAAGCTAGGCATTGGTGCTGCATGAATGGATTTGCTTAGCAAATCAAAGAGGGGTGACAGATGAACCCTGGAGTTATCGGGGATTGTGTGGTCCAGCCACTAGCAAAATTTTATGAACTTGCACTTGGCATGGGGCATTGGTTGTGAGGTTCACAAAGCCCCACTGCTTTTCCAGTGGTGTTTGACTTAATACAAAGCAAGGAATGATTTCTCTGGGTCTTAGTTTTTGATGAAGAGCCCTGGTGGTGAAGTGGTTGAGTGCTCGGCTGCCAACCAAAGGTCAGTGGTTCAAACCCACCAGCCACTCCATAGGAGAAAGAGGTGGCAGTCTACTTCTGTGAAGATTATTACCCAGCTTACTGCCTGTTGCTGTCGAGTTGATTCCCACTCATGGTGACCCTATAGGACAGGGTAGAACTGTCCCATAAGGTTTCAAAGGCTGTAATCTTTGCAGGAGCAGGCTGCCACATCCTTCTCCTGCAGAGGCTGGTGAGTTCGAACTGCTGGCCTTTTGATTAGCAGTCGAATGCTTAACCAATAACATCACGAGGGCTTGGGAAACCTATGGGCAGTTCTCTGTCTGATAGGGTTGTTATGAGTTGGAATCAACTTGAAGGCAATGGGTTTTGGTTACTTTTTCAGACTCTCCCCCACCCCCCCGCCCACTGGGGTTTGTCCAGAACTCTTATTGAAACATAACATTTTTGACTTTATTAAATATGTTATTGTCGTTATTAGGTGCCCTCGAGCCGGTTCCTACTCATAGCGACCCTGTGAACAGCAGAACTAAACACTGCCCGGTCTTGCGCCATCCTTACAATTGTTGTTATGCTTGAGCTCATTGTTGCAGCCACTGTGTCAGTCCACCTCGTTGAGCGTCTTCCTCTTTTCCACTGACCCTGTACTCTGCCAAGCACGATGTCCTTCTCCAGGGACTGATCCCTCCTGACAACATGTCCAAAGTATGTAAGACACAGTCTCGCCATCCTTTCCTCTAAGAAGCATTCTGGCCACACTTCTTCCAAGACAGATTCATTCGTTCTTTTGGCAGTCCATGGTAATATATTCAATATTCTTTGCCAACACCACAATTCAAAGGCGCCAGCTCTTCCTCAGTCTTCCTTATTCATTGTCCAGCTTTCACGTGCATATGATGCGATTGAAAATACCATGGCTTGGGTCAGGCGCACTTTAGTCTTCAGGGTGACATCTTTGCTCTTCAACACTTTGAAGAGGTCCTTTGCAGCAGATTTGTCCAAAGCAATGCGTCTTTCGATTTCTTGACTGCTGCTCCCGTGGCTGTTTATTCTGCATCCAGGTAAAATGAAACCCTTGGCAACTTCAATCTTTTCTCCGTTTATCATGATGTTGCTCATTGGCCCAGTTGTGAGGATTTTTGTTTTCTTTATTTTGAGGTGCAGTCCAAACTGAAGGCTGTGGTCTTTGATCTTCATTAGTAAATGTTTCAAGTCCTCTTCATGTTCAGCAAGCAAGGTTGTGTCATCTGCATAGTGCAGGTTGTCAATGAGTCTTCCTCCAATCCTGATGCCCCGTTCTTCTTCATATAGTCCAGCTTCTCGTATTATTTGTTCAGCATACAGATTAAATAGGTATGGTGAAAGAATACAACCCTGACGCACACCTTTCCTGACTTTAAACCAATCAGTATCCCCTTGTTCTGTCCAAATGACTGTCTCTTGATCTATGTAAAGGCTCCTCATGAGCACAATTAAGTGTCCTGGAATTCCCATTCTTTGCAGTGTTATCCATAGTTAGTGATGATCCACACAGCCAAATGCCTTTGCATAGTCAATAAAACACAGATAAACATCCTTCTGGTATTCTCTGCTTTCATCCAGGATCCATCTGACATCAGCAATGATATCCCTGGTTCCACGTCCTCTTCTGATACCGGCCTGAGTTTCTGGCAGTTTCTTGTCGGTATACTGTTGCAGCCGTTTTTGAATGCTCTTCAGCAAAATTTTGCTTGCATGATACTGTTCTATAATTTCCACATTCGGTTGGATCACCTTTCTTGGGAATAGGCATAAATATGGATCTCTTCCAGCCAATTGGCCAGGAAGCTGTCTTCCATATTTCTTGGCATAGACGAGTGAGCACGTCCAGCGCTGCATCTGTTTGTTGAAACTTCTCAATTGATATTCCATCAATTCCTGGAGCCTTGTTTTTCACCAATGCCTTCAGAGCAGCTTGGGCTTCTTCCTTCAGTACCATCGGTTCCTGATCATATGCCACCTCTTGAAATGGTTGAATATTGACTGATTCTTTTTGGTATAATGACTCTGTGTATTCCTTCCATCTTCTTTTGATGCTTCCTGCATTGTTTAATATTTTCCCCCACGGAATCCTTCACTGTTGCAACTCGAGGCTTGAATTTTTTTCTTCAGTTCTTTTAGCTTGAGAAACACTGAGCATGTTCTTCCCTTTTGGTTTTCCATTTCCAGCTCTTTGCACATGTCATTATAATACTTTACTTTGTCTTCTCGAGACGCCCTTTGAAATCTTCTGTTCAGTTCTTTTATTTCATCAATTCTTCCTTTTGCTTTAGCTGCTCGACGCTCAAGAGCAAGTTTCAGAGTCTCCTCTGACATCCATCTGGGTCTTTTCTTTCTTGCCTGTCTTTTCAGTGACCTCTTCCTTTCTTCATGGATGAAGTCCTTGATATCATTCCACAACTCGTCTGGTCTTCGGTCCCTAGTGTTCAATGCATCAAATCTATTCTTGAGATGGTCTCTAAATTCAGATGGGATAGACTCAAGGTCATATTTTGGCTTTCGTGGACTTGCTCTGATTTTCTTCAGTTTCAGCTTGAGCTTGCATATGAGCAATTGATGGTCTGTTCCACGGTCGGCTCCTGGCCTTGTTGTGACTGATGATATTGAGCTTTTCCATTGTTTCTTTCCACAGATGTAGTCAGTTTGATCTGTGTGTTCCATCTGGTGAGGTCCATGTGTATAGTCGCTGTTTATGTTGGTGAGAGAAGGTATCTGCAATGAAGAAGTCGTTGGTCTTGCAAAAAATTCTATCCTTTGGTTTCCGGCGTTGTTTCTGTCATCAAGGCCATATTTTCCAACTACTGGTCCTTCTTCTTTGTTTCAACTCTCGCATTCCAATCGCCAGTAATTATCAATGCATCTTGATTGCATGCTCGATCAATTTCAGACTGCAGCAGCTGGTAAAAATCTATTTCTTCATCTTTGGCCCTAGTGGTTGGTGAGTAAATTTGAATAATAGTTACAGTAACTGGTCTTCCTTGTAGCTGTGTGGTTATTATCCTATCACCGACAGCGTTGTACTTCAGCATAGATCTTGAAACGTTCTTTTTGACCATGAATGCAACACCATTCCTCTTTGAGTTGTCATTCCCAGCATGGTAGACTATATGATTGTCCGATTCAAAATGGCCGGTACCAGTCCATTTCAGCTCACTAATGCTTAGGATATCGATGTTTATGCATTCCATTTCATTTTTGACGATTTCCAATTTTCCTGGATTCATACTTTGTACAGTCCAGGTTCTGATTATTAATGGATGTTTGCAGCTGTGTCTCCTCATTTTGAGTGGTGCCACATCAGCAAATGAGGGTCCCGAAAGCTTTACTCCATCCACGTCCTTAAGGTTGACTCTACTTTGAGGAGGCAGCTCTTCCCCAGTCATCTTTTGAGTGCCTTCCAACCTGGCGAGCTCATCTTCCAGCACTGTATCAGACAATGTTCCGCTGCTATTTATAAGGTTTTCACTGGCTAATGCTTTTCAGAAGTAGACTGCCAGGTCTTCTTCCTAGTATGTCTTAGCCTGGAAGCTCAGCTGAAACCTGTCCTCCTCGGGTGACCCTGCTGGTATGTGAATACCGGTGGCATAGCTTCCAGCATCACAGCAACACACAAGCCCCCACAGTATGAGAAACTGACAGACATGTATTAAATATGTTAGTAGGTATGTAATGCTTCAAATAGTGTCTTGTACAGTAGAAAGTACTCAATCAGTTTTAGCTATTGTCATTGCTGTTAATTATCGAGAGCTCCCCTACTTTCTCTTCTTCCTCGCCTCCTCTTGCTCTTGCCCCCATGTAGTGGTCGTGCTTGGTAAGATAAGAAAAGAAACGAAGTCCTCTGGTATGAGGAGGTGGCCACAGGCTTGCTCTTTCAGCCCTGTGCGGAGGTCTTAGAACACTAGCAGAGGTCCTGAAGGTAAAGGCGAACTCTTACCCGTTAATCACCCAAGGCTTCTTTACAGGAGCTGTGTGTCTACCTTGCTCCTTTCTTTCATTGGAAATTTGGTCTGTGATGGATAAGGAAGAAGAAAACCTGGAAATGGTATAGGGAAGACCCTTCCTTAGGAAGTTATGATTAATAGTACTCAAAAAAAAAAAAAAATAGTGGCAATAATTGCCATTTTTTTTTTTTTTTTATTAGGTCAACTCTAATTCCTGGCAACCTTTTGTACAGCAGAACGAAATGTTTACGGGTCCTGAGTCACCCACACGATTGCCAGCATGATTGAGTTCATTGTTGTGGCTCTTATGCTGATTTGTCGTACCGAGGGTCTTCCTCATCCTCCCTGTCCTCTACCTCAGCAAACATGATGTCCTCCAGGGACTGATCCTTCCTGATTACATGTCCAAAGCAAGTGAGTCAGACAGTGTTCTATTGTGATCCATTAGGCTTTCATTGGCTAATTATCAGAAGTAGATCACCGGGCCTTTCTTCCTAGTCTGTCTTGATCTGGAAGCGCCACTGAAACCTGTCCACCATGGGTGACCCTGCTGGTACATGAAATACCAGGGGCATAGTTTCCAGCGTCACAGCGACACACAAACCACCATAGAACGACAGACACCATTTATTGAGTGCTTCTTATGTACTTATGAATTGTGCTTTACATATATGATGGTATCTGATCCTCGCTACAACCCTCTAAGCAGAGTATCTCCATTTTACAGGGGAGGAAACTGAGGTTTAGAGTGGTTGTTATTTGCCGAAAAGATAGACCTAGACATTGGAATCAGTTTTGTCTCCAAAATATTTGCTCTTAATCTCAGTCCCACTATCCACTCTGGACACATGAATGAATATACGTACCCTTGGGGTGACATGAAGACTTTCCAAGGAGTACACAGGTGTGCGTACTTTTAGGGGTTTAAGGTTTAAGGTTTTCAGGTCTTTGCTCACATATGTGCTCTTCCCTGAAATTAATCAGCCTGAGGCCACCCCTGCCAGGTCCATGTTTCTTTCTTCCGCCACCCCTTTCCCAGCCATCCTTCTCCTTTTTCTAATTGTACATTTCTTACCCAACACTAATCTTACTCTGATACGTTACTCTCAAGGGGCACCAATTTGAAATTAGATATGGGAACCATCTTTTAATCAAGGCAGTGTGGTAGGATTATCTTTGACCTGTTGAAGCTTGATGCTAGAAACAGGGTATTTGGTCTCCTTTCTGATGCTAAGGAATAATATAAAATTTTTAGCTCTTAAAAAATAACTTGTTTTTGATTTTTTTAAACTAAATAATAGGTATCAAATTGCTAAATACATCCTTAGAAAGTGTTTAGTTTATGCTGGAAACTTTTGATGTCAGCCTAAAAATATGCAAGGGGTGTATAGTTTTTCAAATTTCTGAATTCACAGAAGGCTTGCAGATCACTGCCTTTTTTTTTTTTTTTCATAGACTGTCAGGGATATTAATAATCCCCTAAAGCTCATACATGCACTCTTGATGAAGTTTCCTTGAAATTATATGTGGCGTCAGTAAGAGTTTAAATTTTGTTGGAACTTTTACGCATGTAGTTAGACGTGCAATCATGGCTTTGTGAGGATTTAAGATAGAAGCCTAATTCACACTGCCCTTAAGCAAAAACAGTTGGACTTTATCTGCTCAAGTAACTGAAAAATAGAGGCAATCGTCAGCAAGGCTAGATCCCCTCCAACAATGCCATCACGATTCTGTGTTGCTCCATATCCCGTCTCTGCTTTCTTCTGTGTTGGCTTCATTTTCAGGAAAGCTGTCCCCATGGTGAAGGTGGTACCCGGGAGCCCCAGGTGCGCATCCTACCCACCTCACCATTACCACTGAAGGGCTAGCATCCTTGTCCCAATAACCAGATGCTTTCAAGTCAGTTCTGACACATGAGGACTTCATTGGTGTCAAAATGCATGTGACCTCTACGGATTTTTTTTTCTGTCAATTATTTCCGTCTTCTTTTCCTGCCTTTTTATTGTGGTAAATATATGTGCATCAAATCATTGGCAATACCCTAGGGTTTCCAGTGGCTGATTTTTGGGAAGTAGATCACCAAGCCTTTCTTCCGAGGCATCACTGCGTGGACTTGAACCTCTAGCCTTTTGGTTAGGAACCAGGCATGTTTATCATTTACACTCAGAGACTCCCTTGTCCCAATAGGCCTGGTAAAAAGTGCTGGTCATGATTCTGGTTAGCCTGGCCTAGATCAGATTCCTGGAGCTGGGGATGGTGGAAGGGTGAGACGACTAACCTTACTTGATTGCCTTGAGAGAGGGAAAGGGGATGGTTCCCAAAGAGAAACTGCGCAAACAAAAAATTAAAATGTGGAGTAAAATGATTAACCTGAAGATACTGAAGGCATATCCAACAGATCACAGGTCTCTTCTGCAAAGCCCTTTTCTTCTGGGTGTGCTACCCCTGCCCACACCAGCCAACATGGCACCGTTATGATACCCATCTCCCCACTGACAGAATGACATTGGTGACCTTCTCTTTCCTGCTTGGGAATCTCAAGAAAATGACAAAGAATCCTTGACATTGTGTATTTTTTTTTTTTAAAGGCCATTGGTTTTGCAATATTATTTATTAAAAAAAAATTCAAAACGATGCAACTATACTTGTTTTAGCTCTGTGAGTGGATTTTGTTTTATTGGAAAATAATTGGGTAAACCTTGTTTGAAACACAGATTAGTAACAGATTCAATTGAGCAAACTGTTTCAGGCAGACTTTGTTGTTTGGATATGCTGTTCCCTTCAAGAGGAGTAGAGGGAAGCCAAGGTGCAGACACAACTGGCTGTGGGTTTGCCAAAAATGCCTGGGATCTGATAGCTTGAGTCTGGGCCTTTTGCCCTCTTGACTAGGTACTGCTGTGTTGGAATCGTGGATTGTTGTTTCTTATAACGACTTCCCTGCTATAGTGTTGAGAGTAGACTTCAGTTCTGAAATAAGTTTTATATAGGCAGTCCCTGGGTTACAAACAAGATCCATTCCCAAGTCTGTCTTTAAGTTGAATTTGTAGGTAAGTCAGAACAACTATACCAAAAACTCATTGCTATTGAGTCGTTTCTGACTCATAGCGACCCTATAGGACAGAGTAGAACTGCCCAGTAGAGTTTTCAAGGAGTGCCTGGTGAATGTGAACTGCTGACCTTTTGACAATTCTTATTTAGCGTTAGCTCAGATGCCTTTTTTTTTAGCCAAATGCTTGTCTTTGTATATTGTATATATTTTACCTTTCTATGCATATTAAACACTTAAGAGACACTTCTAAACTGTGCACTGTTTTCATGAGCATCACAGACTAGTGTGTGCGTCTGTTATTATGAAGCATTGTATTTAACTCAGAGTTTTACTAGCTTTATGGCAGTGAATTCTTAAGTATGAGTTGTCGGTTGTTCATAGCCCAGGAACTGCCTGTCACTATTTTGGAGGATGGTGGAAGAGGTGGCCCTGAGCCTCTTGCGGTGAAACCATGAGCACATGTTAAAGCCAGTCCTCTTTTTACTCTATCCATTGGAGCTGTGGATTACCTGGTCTAGAACTCTGCTGGGCTTTCAATGTGTGAGGGCTGGTGTGTGTGAGGGAATCTTGTCATCCTGTTTTTAGTGTCTTAGGGACCAAAGTTTGCAAGTGTGGAGTTTTAGTTGACCCAAGTCACTAAAGGATCGCACTTCTATCAGAGACCACTTTCCATTTACACCTGGAGCTAACCTTCTTGAAGACTGTGGATAACAGGCCTGCCTGTTGTTCTGCTTTGCCAAGAAGTTGTCATTATTCTCACTCCTGCCTTAATTATCGTTTTAATATGATTTGTGTGTTCATTGTCTGGTCTGTCTGTGTCCGAAATGGAAAATCACAGCTGAAAAGACGTGGCAAATAGGTAATAGCTTGTCAAATCGTAGGCCTTTCATGTTGAAAAACGAACCCTTCCTCACCCAAATTTTGCTTACCCATAATCCAAAATTTCAGTAAATGCTTTGGAAAGCTATTTGCTGCAAGGCATAGTTAAAGTGCACATGTATTACTTGGAGCTTTGGTGGCACAATGGTTAAGTGCTTGGCTGGCTAACTAAAAGGTTGGCGGTTCAGACCCAACCATCGGCTTCCCAGAAGAAAAGACCTGTCGGTCTGCTCCTGTGAAGATTATAGCCTTGAAAACTCAGTGGGGCAGTTCTGCTCTGTCACTGCAACTCGGAGTTGCAGTCCACTTGGTAGCACCTAACATCAACAAAAACATATTATGGGAGAAAGATGAAGGCCTGAAAAATCCATCCACATAACAGTTACCCCTTCATAGATCCGGGTGCATTGGGTTAACTGATTTGGAGCTTGATTTATGGAAAGCAAGTCACAGTCTGTGAGAGAATGGGACCCAGGATGAAAAAGTTTTGACCTAAAGCATGGTTTGTTATTATTTGCGTGTTATTTGGTAGCTCAACTTGGGTGCTAAGCTTACCCTCTCTGAGCTTACTCTTCTGACCGTGTAAAATAAGGCCTGTCATCCATTCCTACCTTGAGTGCAAGAATCAAACACAACCATGTGGGAAAGCACTCTATGAATTATGTTCCCGGGTGATGGCAGAATGCCCTGTGGCCATAAAATGTCTCTTATGCCCAGTGCATGGTATCTAATAACATTTGCATCTGACACATGATGTGCTCCGTGTGATTTTTTCCAATGAAAAGTTCCTTTGGAAGTGTGAACGTTTGACCTGACCTGTGTGTTGGGTTGAAACCCAGAACCACTTGGCACCAGACTTGCAAGGGAAGCATGACCCAGAGGTGTAGACTTTGCCCTCGTAGAGTCTGAGACTGCTGAGTTGCCTGTCTTGTCCTGACTTGCTGGCCACCGATGGCTGCCCTGCTGCCCTGCGGTATGATTTGGATGTAAATCCTGAGATATCTGTCCCAACTCTTGAATATTTCATGGAGAGCATGGGAATGCGTAGTAGTTTTATTGGTTTGTTTTCATGAGCTGTATTTTGATATACTAAAGAGGTTCATTTGGGGCAGAGACTAAGAATGTTTTCAGATGTGTTTCTTTTTTTCTCCTAATAATTTGCAATGATAAGGGGAAGAAAAGCTGGAAAACAAATCAAAAACAACCCTCATAACCCTCACACTGACATTTAAAGAATTTGGGGTCTTTTACATCTGTTTACATATAGCATAATATATATTGCTGTCTGAATATATGTATATCTAAGACTTTCTGAGATACCCAGTTGTTGTTAGCTGCTGTTACGTTGGCTCCCAACTAATGGCAACCCCATATACAATGGAACGAAACATTGCCCAGTCCTGACCATCCCCATGATTGGTTGTGGATTGGACCCTTGTGATTCATAGGGTTTTCATTGGCTGATTTTCGGAAGTAGATCACCAGGCTTTTCTTACTAGTCTGTTCTCATCTGGAGGCTCTGCTGAAACCCATTCAGCATCATAGTAACACACGAGCCTCCAGTGATAGATGGATGGTGGCTGTGCATGAGGTACGTTGGCCAGGACTCAAACCCAGGCCTCTTGTATGAAAGGTGAGAATTCTACTACTAAACACCAATGCCCCACTTGAGATGCCCAGAGCACTACAGAAATCTTCTTTGAGAAATAGTCCTAGCATTTTCCCATCAACTGTATCAGAATTTGTAGGGGCTACAAGTCCTCAGAGGCATTTTTCTGGGCTTAATCCCTTCATCCATTCATTCACTGAACACACAGTTATTGATCATCTGCTGTGTGCCAGGCACCATGCCGGTCACTGGGGGTAAGGAGAAGAATAAGACAGGCCCTGCTTCCAAGGAGTTCTCATTCTGGGTGTCCTGGTTCACTGGGACTGGCTTAGGTTGACTCCTAGCTCTCTGCCCTATTTCCAGGCCAAGCTACATTCTTTCCCACCTGCTAACTACAGTTCTAAGCTAAAAGCTACCATATATCTAATTCGGCTTGGTATTTATTGGGTTGTTATCCCAAATTTTGCAAAGTCAGAGGCATCGCTTGGCCAGAAGGAATCCTCTTTGTTCCGCTCCCTCGAGGCTGCTCAATGGGCTTTGATGATCAGTAAAACTCAGCTCCATTTCTAACGTGGGAGAGCTTATAACTTTTTGCCTTTTCTGAATTTGAGTCCTTTATAGAGTGTTTTGAGAGTGGGGCACTGCCAGGCGCGGGTTTTATGTCAGTGCCTCTCAGATGGGCAATGAAGTTGTGGGATCAGTTTTGTTATATGGCTGCCTCTCATAGCACCACATTTGGAAGCATTATATCACAAGACGTGTTCTTTTTATGGCGAGATTTAGATGTAGTAATTGAAATGGGAGTGCCTGAAAGGACTATTGATGTTTCTACGCTGCCTACGGAAGTCGGCGGCCATCTTGCAGAAGAGCAAAGGGGGTATGTTGCCTTGTTCAGTTTGAGGGGGAAGAACTCAAACGGCACCCTGCAGTGGCTACATGGCCCAGCACAGTTCTCTTCTGAAGCACCTATCCTTCCATTCACTTCCTGTAGGATAAAATGGGGAGAGGACTTGTTTACAGTATTTAAAATAGCTGTCTGGAAAACAGCGTCTCAGGGAGTAAGGGGGCAGGAGGGAAGGTTTGGGTAGGAGAGGCAGGAACTGGTAACCATGTCTTGGACAATTGCATCATGGGTTGGTTTTATTTTAAGATGGACCTTGCAGCGGTCTCTTTGAGCGAGCGAAGACGTAAGTAGTAGTATTTGACTTAAAGTTCTTCACACCTCTTCTGCATCTCTATGAGATGCAGAATCTTTCGGGCTCCAAAGGGACATGTGGACCAACAGTTTAATTTGCAGATGGGGACATTGATGCTCAGAAGGTCAAGGGCCTTGTCCAAGGTCATACTCACTTAGTGGTAAGACCTAGACACCCTGACTTCCAGCCTCTCGCTGGCTCCTTCCAGCCCAGGCTGCCTTCCTCTTCATTCAGTGGCTCCTTTGAAGCATGACTAAAGTTGTTATTGGGTATGAGTGTCCCCCAAATAAATGGCACGGTCCTCCTGGTGAAGCTGGGTACCTTATGGGTTGCTACGGCTATGGCTGCATTGATGCTGGATGGAATACCAGGGCTGGGTCTTCTTTTTAAGCAGGGTCTCATTGGTCTGATTATTGAATGCATCTTTTAAAGATGAATATAAAACAGCTACCCTCCCAAGCAAATCATAAAACAAATTATGCCCTTGCCACCAGAACTAGACAGAAACAGCAGGCTCTTCGTGGCACCGAGAGTAATGGCTGCAATATCAAAACAGTGATGGGAAAACCAGGATCCCAATAGCTGAAAGGCAGGGAGGAAAACAGTCCTGTAATCCCCCAGGGATAATGGGTCTAAGCGACAGGTTCCTGTGATTTATTGTGCTTAATGTACTTATTTTTATTTGTCCCCTTCAACACAGAGCTTTGTCACTGAAGAGATTTGATAATGGTCTGTTGGCAGTCACTTAGACTCCGTAATAAAGCGCCACATTTTGGCTGTCTGTGAATTCGGCTGGCTTCATTGGCGTTCCCCCTCTGATTTCACCTTCCGTGGCTGAGGTGGGATTGATGGAGATAAGACTTCTCTGCCTCCCCTCAACATCCCAATCTTGCCACCCTGCCCTAACTTCAACCAGATAGCCAGGCTCCCTCTGCGGCCGCCCGGGCCCAGTCTGACTCCCCCTTTTGTTTTCTGCTACTTTGGGACAACAGGAAAACCAAACCAATCCGAACCCGTTGCCGTCGAGTTAATTTGGACTCATCGTGACCCCACGTGTTACAGATTAGAAATACTCCATAGGTTTCTTCGCTCCTTTATGAGGAGTCCCTGGGTGGCACAAATGGTTAAGTGCTCGACCACTAGCCAGAAGGTTGGCGGTTTGAATCCACCTAGAGGTGCCTCAGAAGACAGGTCTGGTGATTTGCTTCCAAAAGGTCACAGCCTTGAAAACCCTATGAAGCAGTTCTACCTTGCATGCATGGGGTTGTCATGAGTTGGGATTCATGGCAGCGAACAACAGCAACAATGTTTATGGAAATGGATTGCCAGGTCTTTCTTCTGTGGTATTGCTGGGTAGGCTTAAATCTCCAACCTTAGGTTAGTAGTCCAGTGCAAACTGAAGGAGGAACCCCTTATTCTGTGTGTAGTACCAGAGTCCCTGGACTTTGTTTCCATGAACCACTAGCAAGAGTTTACTGCTTGCAGCTTTCTGGGTAAGCAAAAATAAAAGTGGTGGAGTGGGTGTGTGAGGTTTTCAAAAAGAATGGGGTTGATTTGAAGACTCCAGCGTGTTCTGATCATGGGAGCCATCTGCGTTGCAAAGAAGGGTGTGTCTGCTTTAACAGATGTGAGGGAGCCAACCTGAGGTCTTCAGCTCTTACTGGAGAGGGAGGGAGGGAGGTGGAAGCTCCCCAGGGAGCCCCTCAAAGGGCTGGGCTTTATCACACAAAAACTACAAATATTAAAAACCTGTGATTGTGGAGTCAGTTCTGGCTCATAGAGACCCCATGTATTATAGAGTAGAACTGAGCTCCGTAGGGTTTTCTTGGCTGTAATCTTTATGGAAGTGGATCACCAGGCCTTTCTTCCATGTAGCCACTGGGTGGGTTCGAACTGCCAACCTTTTGAGTAGTGAAGTGCAAACCATTTGTATAACCCACGGACCTTTCATCACACAGAAACAGCCCCTACCCGGCCAAGGTTCGGCAGGGAACTCCAGGAAGCAAAAGGTAGGAAGAGATGGCTAGAAAAGAGACTCCAACTTTCCTCTGCTCAGTTTCCCCTCTTCTGAAGACTTCTTGCGGGTATTCCTACTCTCAGGCCTGGCCGGGGGTGAGATGCTGTGAGTACCTCATCCTCCTGTGCCTTCATGGCAGGGCTGGTACAGACCATTGCTTTCCCTAGGAGCTTTTCCAAATACCAAGAGAGAGCAAGTAAGGGTCATCACAGAAAACTCAAACAGCGTAATAGCATAAGACTCCCTTGAAAGCAGAATAAGTCACAAAAGTCAGGAGCAAATCAGGGTAGAGGGGGATCAGTGTCCCTGGCCCTGGTAAGTAGGGTGCTCTGGACACTGTTAAGCTTGTACTTTCTGGGAAGGTGGCAGTATCGGTGAGGGAGAGAGATGGTGCTAAGAATGTTACATTGCTCTCCTTGTGCCCCGTAAACGTCTTACAGGGTCCCCAATATTCTCCCCCAACATGGCTACACTTTGGCCTCAAAAGTGTTTATATAGCCTGTGGCAGACAGACTCTGAGGTTATGAATGGAATTGTGCCCTCCCCACTCCTCCCCCACTTCCAAAAAAGAAAAAAATGTATTAATTCCTAACCTTTGTACCTGTGAATGTGATCTTATTTGGAAATAGGGTTTTACTTCTGTTACGGCAGTTGCTGTGGAGTTGATTGTGACTCACAGCGACCCCATGTGTGTCAGGAAAACTGTGCTCCATAGGGTTTTCAGTGGTTGATTTTTCAGATCACCAGGCTTTTCTTTGGAGGTTGCCTCTGTGTGGACTTGAACCTCCAACCTTTCTAGGTTATCTTTTGTTATCTGTTAAGTTCAGTGATGTCGTATCAGAGTAGGGTGGGTCTTAATCTTAGTCCCCTCTGAGTGATGTCTTATAAATGGTGAGAACAGACATGGAAACATGTCACAGGGGAAGACACCATGTGAGGCTCTGTCTACAAGCCAGGGAACACTAAGAAATGCCCAGGGCTACGAGAAGCTGAGGAGCCCTGATGGCACAGTGGTTAAGAACTGAGCTGCTAACCAAAAGGTTGGCAGTTCCAATCCGCCAGCCACTCTTTGGAAACCCTGTGGGGCAGTTCTACTCTACCCTATAGGGTTGCTATGAACTGGAATTGACTGAATGGCAGTGGGTTACCAGAAGCTGAAAGAGACAAGGAAGGATCTTCCCCTAGAGCTAACAGAGAGAGAATATGGCTTGCAGATTCCCTAGATTTGAATTTCTAGCCTCCTGAGCTGTGAGAATCCATTCTGTCCTTTAAAGCCATTCACTCTGTGGTATTTTGTTTTGGCAGCCCTGGGAGACTAAAGGCCTCCACCCCACAATGATCCTCACCTCCTGAGGGTCATGCATAGTATAATCTCTTTCTTGGGTGTGAGCAGGACTTTATTCCAGCTAATATCGATGCATGCCATTGAGTTGATTCTGACTCATAGCGACCCCATGTGACAGAGTAGAACTGGCCCATAGGGTTTTCTAGGCTGTAATCTTTAGGGGAGCAAATCGCCAGATCTTTCTCCCACAGAGTGGCTGTTAGATTCAAACCAACAACCTTTTGGTTAGCAGCCGAGTGCTTAGCCGTTGCTTCACCAGGGCTCCTTTCTAATCGATAGTATATAGCGAAAGTGATGGAATGTCACCTCTGTGATTACGTTCTGTTACAGAAGTCTCTGTCTTGGTAACAGACTTGTTCTGGAAATTCACTGTTGGTTGAGGAAGTAAGTGGCCGTATTGGGGAGGCTCACGGGGCAGGAACTGTGTAGCTTCAAGGATCAGAGAGTGTCCTCCAGCCAACAGCCAGCAAGGAGCTAGGGTCTTCAGTCCTACAGGCACGAGCAACTGAATTCTGCCAACGACCTGAGTGAGCTTGGGAATGGATTCTTCCCCAGAGCCTCCAGGTGAGAACACCACCTGGTGACACCTTGATTGCAGCCTTGAGCCACGTTAAGCAGAGGGCCTGGTTAATCCCTGCCTAGGCTCCTGACCCACAGACACTGAGAGAGAACAAGTGTGTGCTGTTTTAAGTTACAAGGTTTGTGGTGGCACAGTGGTTAAGCACTCGGCTGCTAACTGAAAGGTCGGTGGTTCAAACCCACCCATTGGCTCCATAGGAGAAAGATCTGGCAATCTGCTCCCTTAAAGATTACAGCCTAGGAAACCCCGTGGGGCAGTTCTGCTCTGTCCTGTAGGGTCGCTATGAGCCAAAATTGAATTGACGGCACACAACAAGTTTGTGGTAATTTGTTATGCAGCAACAGAAACCAAATGTATACCTCACAGGAGACTTGTCTGTATTTACTTCATCCTAGTTTTCTGGCCCAGTCACCTCAGGCCTCCATCTTTGCTAGTCCCCTGGGAGTGTATTGATGGCCTATATTTCTGTCTTCTGTTTAAGTTCACATGTGTTCATGGTTAGAGCCCCTTAATGCTCCTACTGTTTTCCTGTTCTTTCCTGGCTTCTGGTTTGAGGGGTGTGTACCATCCCCTGCTGGTAGGAAGAATAGTGGTTTTTGGTGCGGTGACTAGCCTCTCCAGAGTCTCAGCAGATCAGACCCACCCACCCCTGTGCAGGTGAGCTCTCCTCTTCATCTTCACCTCTCCCACCCCCCACCCCACCTCTGGCAGTGGTATGACCCTGTGCTTTGTCTCCCCATTACCGTGCTCACAGCACAATGCAGACGATCAGATTTTCTGGGGCGGCTCTGATTTCAGACATTCCGCCCCATTTGATGTCCCCATAAACCATTAAAGTATTCTAGAAATTCTATTTTGGTATCTAAGCTCTTACTGGACAGGCTCCCATACAATAAATTAATAAGTGCCGCTGCAGTTGTTTGAGTACCTGCTACATGTCAGACGTTATTTATGATTCTCATTTTGCCCTCTCAGCAGCTCTACTGTGGTGGGTGTCCTGGTGCCTGGTTTGCAGGAGCGCACACTGAGACACGGTGCAGTTCATTTACTTGTCCAAGGTCACATGGAGCTCATGTGTGGCCAGACCAGCGTTATAACTCCATAGTTGTGCTTTAAACCACCTGGACCCACTATCTTAGCCCACAGCCTTAAGACAGTGCCGTGGTGTTTTTTGCCAGATCCTAGGTCCCAGTTTTCCTTGTAAAATAGAGTTGGTGCACACAGAGGCCACGTGGAGGTGTCTGGTAACTCAGGAGCTCCTTCGTGCTGCACCACAGTGGGACAACGTGGGTAGAGGGCATGACTGAAACTTCACATTGGAATGAGGAGGGAGTGCTTGGTTGTCAGGGCTAGAGAGAAGTTCAGCTGGGGTTAGCTGCTCTGTGAGGTGAGTAAGGGGGCCTAAAACTCTCAACTTTGCCTATGTTTTGGAGTCATCAGGGAAGCTTTAAAATATACTGATGCCTGGGTCCCACCTTCAGAAATACGGATTCAGTTGGTTTAGCGTACAGCCTGGGCACTGGAATTTCGGATGACTGGATGACCAGGACATATAGCCAAGGTTCAGAGGTACTGGAAAAGAGGGCCTCCATGTGGCAGGAAGTTGGGCAGGAGGTAGAGATGAGAGACGTAAGGACGGGGCCATGGCCTTGACCACCACTGCACTCCACCTTCCCGTGTAGAGGCAGATCCTGTGTGCTCACAGCCGTGGACCTGCAGAGGAATTAGAGAGTTCAGACACAGAACTGGCTTCTGGGAGTGGTACATGCTCCTGCTTTTCCTGTGGAACTGATGTTGTTATTGTTAGTTACTGTGAAGTCGGCCCTGACTCAAGGTGACCCCTTGTACAACAGAACAAAACACTGCCTGCTTCTGTGCCATCTTCGTGATCCTTGATATGTCTGAGTTCACTGTTGTGGTCATTGGGTATTTTGAATGCCTTCTAGCCTAGGGGCCTTATCATCCAGCACTATATTGGACAGTATTCTCTTGTGATCCATAGGGATGTCATGGGCTAGTTTTTGGAAGTAGATTGCCAAGCCTTTCTTCCTAGTCTGTCTTAGGATGGAAGTACTCCCAAAACCTGTCCACTGGGGGTGACCCTGCTGGTATTTGAAATACATGCTTCCACGTATTTCACTATTTATTTTGTGACTCCCTTTTAACTTCACTCTCGCCTTCTTCCTTACCCTGCTCTATTTTTTTGTATAGTATCACTATTTGTTAATATGTTATGTAATTTCTTTGTAAGCTGATGAAGATGGCACAGGACCAGACAATATTTCGTTCTGTTGTACATAAAGTTGCCATGAGTCAGAGACGACTCAACACAAACAAGTTGATGATGGTGGGATTTTTCTTTCTTTGTACTTGCACATGGAAGGCTGTCAATAAATACCTGTCACTCGAGTGAACGAATAAATGGTTGCATGTAGCTTGTGTAGTGGGCTCCAGAATGGGAAAAGAATATTCTAAGACTTGTTCCTTTGGTCGAGCTCTGGGAGCAACTGCAGGGTTTACTTGGGTAGGGGGAATGGAGAGCCATGGGTTAATTTTATCTTACCTACCCTCTTTGAGCAGGTATCTTCTTTCTCAATTAAAATTTTTTTTTTTTTTTTTTTTTTAGCAGTTACCTTGTAGTGGAAAACGACACTTCTGCCAGCTTTAGTCTTTTATGTCTTCTAAACCGAGCGCTTTTCCCCGCTGTGGCTTCAATAATGCATCATTTCATAAGTTCGTGGAATTTAATGTGCCTCTGCTGAACCTCTAGTCTCAGCTAGGTACTTAAATGAAAATTAACCACTGTAGGTTGGATTCAAAGTCACCTATTCACCTTCTCCCTTTTTCTCCCCTCCCTCACCCCATGTATGCAAAACAGTGTCTCATTTTTCTTTTTTCAGTGAGAGGGTCTGATGTGGTGTGTGTGCACACAAGCTCCTTTGTGTGTATGGGAATGTTGATTTATTTCGTAATCTAAGATCCATGAAAAAAATAACAATATGTGCATGCAAGGTTTTAAAATCCTGCCTCTCCAGCTAAACTACAGTGGGGTTTAGGGACCTGGAATAAACCAGTATTTAACGAGTGGTATTTTTACTGTTGTACCAACTTTAAGATTCATAGTGGCTGCTGGAGAAGTTGGCACGTGTCTTTTGGACGAGGCTCTGAAATTTACTCATTCTTTTCATTCATTCATTCACTCATTCATTTGTTCAGTGCCTAATGATCACTTTACATGCATGAGGTGCCTGGGTGGTGGATGTGATAGATGGTATGCATTAATGGACCCAATTCTTCACTGCTTTCTATATATGCAGCCTACACCACGTGACATTGTAGTTCCTTCTGAAGAGTGCAGCATATTTCTCTGACTTTTGACTTTGGGCTCAACTGTGTGACTTGCTTTGGCCTGTAGAATGAAGTGGAGGTGATGACATGCTAGTCCTGGGCCTAGACCTTGAAAGACCTAGCATGTTTCTTCTTTGTCTTGTGCGCCATTGCCTCTGCCAGAAGAATATGTCCTGCCAGCCTGTTGGTCTGAGGAGAAGGAGATTGAGAGACACTTGGAGCAGAGTCACCAGCCGACCCATGATCCTTTGGTGAGATGCCACACCCGGGCTAGATCAGCCAAGTCCTGGCCAACCTGCGATCCCAAAACCCACTGCCATCAAGTTGTTTCTTTACTCGCAGTGACCCTATAGGACAGAGTACAACTGCCCTATAGGGTTTACAAGGCCGGAATCTTTAGGGAAGCAGACTGCCACATCTTTCTCCTGCCAAGAGGCTGGTAGGTTTGAACCACCAAATTTTTGGTTAGCAGCTGAGCACTTATTGTTGCTTCAAGCAGTTGATTTGGGGGGTAGTTTGTTATGCAGCATTATTATGCAGCAAATGACTGATACAGTGCTGTATTAATATGACCCACACATGGATCCTGTTTGAAAGAAGTCTTAGAGGTTCTTGATGGTGGCGGGAGGGCCGGGACAAGATCATTCACTACCGTACAGGGTAGAGAAAGTGCTAAGAAAGGATTCAGTAAAACCTACCCAACAGAGGGAGTTTAAGGAGGGACAGTGTACCAGAATAGTAAGCAGAGTTGGCTCTATGGAGGAGATGGCTTTTGAGAAGGCATTTTTTAGATTATGTTATCAATGTTCAGAGTAGAGGAGCATTAACTAGTTTTCTGAGTTAACAAATACGTGTTGTTCAAAGTTGATTTCTCATCTAAGCCAGTTTCCCATTAAATATCTAAAGGCTTGGCTTTCAGTGGATCAAAACAAAGACACAAAGACTATTAAGACTCTCAACTTGGTGTCAGAGAGCAACACCCCCCTTTAATAATGGTGCTTATCACAAATAACATGTTCAACATGTATTTGGTGAGTAAAACTGAGTAGTGTACCTACTGTGTACCAGGGGTATGTTGGTTAAGGATTTTATAGTCATGATCTCATATATTGGTTGAGCATAGCATGGTGCCTTGCTCATAGCAGGTGCTCAAAAGATGCCTGTTTAATGAAAAAAATGAACAAATCTATTAAAAAGGAATAAGACAATGAACTGTGTCTGTATGGAAGTAATAGCCTGGTGGGGGAGATAGATTCCCAGGCTGATAACTTAAAAACAATGCAGCAGATTCAGTGATGGGATACTGGAACTATTTATAGGTATTTCAAGCACAGAGGAGGGAAGTTTGCCCCAGCCTAGGAAGGTCACACATCTCGGAAGGGGTGAATGCTGAAATGATCTTCAAATGATGAGCCAGTGTAAGGGGCTTGCCTGCAGAGGAGATAGGAGTCCCACAGAAACATATATGCTCCCCATTCAAGACCCAGTTCATAGCAGAACTGACTTGGTCCCGTCTGTCACTAGGGCATGTTGTAAGTGTGTCTTTGTGAGTGTTGTTAGGGTCTCTTTTTCCGCCCTGCTGGGGTGGCCTTTGAGGAGCTGCATCAGCCCTTTGGACCCCCCAAAACACCAGGCCCAGAACCTACCTCCTCACGTTGGACATTCTCTGTGAGTGTTGTTGATGGGAGTTGATTGAACAGAGGCCCTGTTTAAGCTCAGAGTGTGACTTTCGTCTCTGCTAGAACTTCAGGGGGATCAAGAAAAAAGCATTTATTTAAGGAAACCATTTTGCAAGGCTTCCAAAGATGTATCAGTCCAGTTCCAAAATCTCAGTCTTATGAATGGATGGACTCCAAAGGATTTGCTTTCTTCCATTGAAAAAGATGTCACCAAATGGTGCTAAGAAATGCACAAAAGTCTGCCTAGCTCAAAAAAAAAAAGCACAGGAGGGTGCTAAATCCCTGGACCTTTGCCACAGAAATTGTCAGACCAACTACACGTGCAAACCTGACAATTAAAATGGGAAGACAATACAATTGACTAAGAACCTTTTTCATTTATATTGAATGAGGAGGCCGGTGGAAAAGCTCTTGTAATTAAAAGGAGAATGATGGTGCCTCTGAAGGGAACTTGGAACATCAATAAGAGTTCTAGAGGCAGATGGTACGTCTTGTTGGTTGTGCCAATTTCTACTTCAAAATATATGGCTTTCTTTTTGTTATGTGAGGTGGGATCCTGGACAAACCTACACTTTAAGATCAGGCAGACCTTGATTTAAATTTGATCCTTAACTGTTTTACTGACATTAACAAGCTAGATGCACCTTAATTGTGGTGTTGGTGAAGAGTATTGAGTATACCATGGACTCCAGAAGAATGAACAAACAGCCTTAGAAGAAACACAACCTGAATGCTCCTTAGAAGTGAGGATGGTGAGACTTCAGCTCACTTAATTTGAACACGTCTTCAGGAAAGACCAATTGCTAGAAAAGGACATCATGTTTAGTAGAGGGTCAGTGAAAACTAGGGAAACCCTCAGTGAGATGAACTTATACATAGCCGCAACAGTGAACTCAAACATATCAGTGATCATGAAGATGGCACAGGACTTGGCATTGTTTTGTTCTGTTATACACAAGGTCACCATGAGTTGGAGCTGACTTGACGGCAGCTAACAACAATAACAGTGAAAATTTTACCAGTTTTCTCACCTCTAATATAGGTGAAATATTTTACATTTGAATATACTTTATAGATTGTAGGAGCTCAGTAAATGTTAGCCGCTTCCTCACACCTGTCTGTGATAAGAATACTATCTGTCACAAGCATTATTATTATGTTTATCCACCGTGCACACATCATTTCTTAGATTGTGAGGGAAATGGAGAGACACTTGAATATGTATTAGGTAGGAATTTCCTTGAGGGTATTGATGATTTTGACAAAACAGTAGGGGAGAAGGTAACCCACAATGAGTTCGTTTCTGAGATGATGTCCTTCTATGGGCCTGTAGATGTTTCTCTGAGAAAATTTGAAGCACCTTCTGAGTCATCTGCATGACAGCATATAACTGAGAACTAGCCCTGGATTTGCACCGATGAGTCATCGCTTTGGTACCAAATGGTATCTGTTCAGTTGCAGAAAGCTAATGAAGGAAGGACGGAAGGGGCTTACTCTGTAAAGGGGCGTATGGGCAGTTCCACATGGGCAGGAGAATTGAGCTTCACCACACCAGGGCTGGGAACACCTGCCTCACAGGAACCCAGGCCAGCCTGAGCACACCAAATAGTATTCCCTCAGGATGTGATGCTCCTAGGTTCCTCAAATCAGCATGAACTATCACATTAAATTACTTTAAAATTGAATTGTATTGTTGTTGAACTTTAAAAAAATAAAAAGTACCTCGTAAGTTTATTTCGCTTCCTTGATTGTTTAAGAACAACAAGAGCCCTGGGAGCCTGGACCTCATTTAATGTTCACGTGCTGTTCTCTTTGCTTGGAGTTGCTCTCCTACCCCTCACCTTTATTTCCCTCCCCATATTCCTGGCCTCACTGCTATTTCAATTTAATTACTGCTTCCTCAGCCTTCACTTACTACCTTGCCCAGGTCAAAACTTGTCTTGTATGCTCCTTGAAGCAATTTTCCCAGTTGATTTTTAAAGCTCTTTGTGAAATGTTTTGCTTAATTTCTTTCTCTCTTGTTGGGCTGGAAGCTTCATGAGGGCAGGGAGCATCTTGTCCTTATTCTCCCCACTACTGTATCCTGCAGTGCCTAGCACAGTGCCTGGTATTTAGCGTTCAATATTTGTGACATTACATAACATTAGAATACAAACAAGCCAAGATTAATGTTCCCTGTCAATTTCTTTTCTATAAAAGTGGTCTGTAATCACTCAAGTTTGAGAAACATTGACTGAGGTGGAATGCTTTGACTCCCAGGTGAAAGAGGAAAAGCCAGACTTAGGCAGGTGCCACAAGTTGCCTTTTACTCAACTCTGACTCGTGGCAACCCCATGTGTATCAGAGTAGAACTGTGCTCTGTAGGGTTTTCAGTGGCCAATTTTCAGGAAGTAGAGCACCAGGTGCTTCTTTCGAGGTACCTTTGATTCGACTCAAACCTCCAACCTTGGGTTAGCAACTGTAAAAATGACGTGGAGGCAGTGTCTAACCTCCTTTAACTTCATGATGAGGAAGGAGAATCAAGATCAGCAGCCCAAGGCTGATTTCCTCTGAGGCACGTATCAGGCATGCCTCCTCTTTCCACCATCTTTACCAGTTCTGACACCAGCCGTCCCTCCCATGGCATTCTTATTTCTTGGCTGAGTTCAATAACTCATTGCAATGGCGACACAGTACTCACAGATAATACCCATGATTGTGGGGTTTATTAGGGAAGTAACAGGTTACAGTACAGGTTCAGGAACACTCAGGATACGGTTCCCCTATCACAACAGACTTTTCTCAGCTGTGCCTGCAGGCATGCCTCTCTCTCTGGCCTCTTGGCCTCTGCCCTGCTTGGGCAAGTGTTACAAAGTTCTTTTAGCTCTGCCTGCTGAAATAGGCACCCTACTTTACCAATAATCTTCGGCCCTAAGGCGCTCAGCTGTAGCTCTGTGAGTTGGTAAACCTAGCTTCACCCAGTGCCCAGAGGTACCCTACTCTTTTAGCAAGACTTCTGCCTGAAGGCACTCAGCTTTCTTGCTCCACGGGCCAGGAAGCTCACTGCACTGTCTCCTGCAGCCTTTTCTCTGCCACTGCTTCTCGCCATCTTCAGTGTTACAGGCCTCTCTCTCAGTCTCCTGGTTTCTAGAGTTTCTCAGTGCAGGGTCCTGGGTCCAAAAGATGTGCTCTGTTCTCGGCCCTTCTTTCTTGGTGGTGGTGAGATCCCTTCTCTGCTCTGGAATTAGCTCTCTCTTTTTTTTTTTTTTTTTTAAGCCTAGTGGGATGGCAAAACTGCACAGCCCCCGTGATGGGCCACAGTCACTTTATTTGCACAGTCCCACTCAGTCACTTGGGTGGGAGTTACAAGACTATGGCAAGAAAGGCCACATAAAAGCAATCTCTCACACTGCAGCAGCCCAGCACTTGAACCATTTGCACAACCCAGGGCCTCCTGGGGAGGTGCAAACTCCTCAGAGGGTGGGAATTCATTGGGTCTGTGCTTTCTTGCTGAGTGCGGGGGGGGGGGGGGGGGGGGGGGGACAGGTCTGATGTTGGCCAGCTTCCATGAGGCCTGGGGAGAAGGAAGCAGCCTGCAAGTCAGCCTGGCCACTTTTTTGCATGAGATGCTTATGGGTGTGATTTTGTTCTTCAGGACTTCCCTTCCCTGGTTTGGGATCACCTGACAGGCCATTATAATGGATGTGTTCATGTCTTTTATGATAGTCAGAGAGGCTCAGACTTGAGCATGGGGTTGGGAAGTGAGTAGGAAGTGGTAGCTTGAGCATTCCAGTGAACCTGCACACTCGTAGAGGGTAGCTGAGCCACTTATTCCTGATTCTCAATATTTTAATGGGTATTACTTACTAGATTGCATCATCATTATAATTGTTAATAGCCTTTTTCAAGGTGACAAAGCATACTAACAAGCATTTTATTGCTCTCTCAGTATCACAGTGTCCTTACAGCAACCTTGTGATGTTGTCATGGCCTAAACATTCCCATTTTGCAGTTGAAAAGACTGAGGCTTAGAGGGATTGATTTGAACAAGACTTGAAGATCCTGTTATCTCTACTGTGTTATTTGGCCATCCGAAGGAAGTGTGCCTCCCAATGTGTGCCTGGACTCAAGTCTCAGAGGTCCAGGTTTCATTTCCCCCCTCCCTCCTTAGTGTCCTAGTGCTGCTGTTACAGAAATACTACAAGTGGGTGGCTTTAACAAATGTATTTTCTCCAGTTTAGGAGGCTAAAAGTCTGAATTCAGGTCATTGGCTCTAGGGGAAGGGTTTCTCTCGGGGGGAAGATTCTTGTCTCAGCTCTGTAATGTTCTTCTTGGTATTCCTTGGAGATCTCCACATGGCATCTATCTTTCCCCCATTTATACTTGTCTTAGGCTGGGTTCTCTACAGAAGCAAAACCAATAAAGCACATAAATATATATATATAGAGAGAGAGAGAGAGAGAGAGAGATTTATGTCAAGGAAACAGCTCACATGATTGTAGAGGCTGGAATGTCCCAAGTTCGTGGATCAGTATAGAGGTTTCTCCTGATTCACATAGCTGCAGGGGCTGGCGAGCCCAAGATCAGCAGGTTGGAGAGCAAGGCTCTTGTTCACAGGCTGTGAATATTGACAGATCCCAAGATGAGCAGGTAAGCTGCTAGCTCAAGTCCCAAGAAGCAGAGGTCAGACGAACAGAAGGGTCCAGAGAGGGCAAAAGCCAGAACGTCCACTTATATTCAGATGCAGGCCCCACACGAACCAAGGGAACTTCCTTTAAACTGATTGGCTCCTCACAGCAGATCCTATCATGGGGTGATCCCATATAAACACTGAGAGTCATGGCCCAGCCATGTTGGCACCCAGTCTTAACCATCACAGTACTTGCTTGCTTCTGTGCCTAATGTACTTTTATATCTCAGAAGTGGTTGGTTTAAGATAAGCCCTACACTGATGTGTCTTCATTAACATAAGAAAGAAAACCTAGTTCCCAAATGGGATGATATCCCTAAGTATAGGGGTTAAGATTCTGACACAACACATACTGGGGGACACAATTCAATCTATAACCCTCATCCTCTGCAGAAGGGCACTTAGAATATTGGCTCGAGATAAAGTGGGTCAGTAGCAACTTAATCATATTTTCAGCAAGGGTAAGATTCTGTTCAGTTCTTTGAAAGTCAGCATTGCCCATGGAACGTACACTCTAGTCATACAAACTTGGGTTTGAAAGCAAGCTGTATCACTTCCTGGCTTTAGTGGATTACCTACAATCTTTCCGAGCCTCAGTTTCTGTATAGGCAAAATGGGGATGACAATTCTTAACCAGGACACCGGAATATGGGACGAGTTATCATTTAAAAGCTGCTTAGTTTAGCACTCACATACATGACAAGTATTATTCCTACCCCTCCAAACGTCTTATCTGCTCTTTTATTTAAAACAAAATTCTTGGTGAAGAGTCTCACAAATGCATGTGCTGTTTTTACTATAAGAAGCCCTGGCGGCACAGTGGTTAAGTGCTCGCCTGCTAACTGAAAGATCGGCAGTTCAAACCCACTAGCCACCGCATGGGAAGGAGATGTGGCAGTCTGCTTCTGCGATTACGTCCTTGGAAACCCTGTGGGGGCAGTTCTCTCTCCTGTAGGGTCGCTGTGAGTTGGAATCAGCTCGGTGGCAATGAGTTTGTTGGTACTGTCACAGGCTTAGGGCGATTCTGCCTTCATGCCTGGCCAGCATCTTAGGAGCTGCAGAGGAGCTAGGGCTTCCAGGACTAGGAGGGGAGGTTGATATGTGCCATCTGGAAAGCTAGGGTGGCTGCTGTCATTGCCTCTTTGAGACACGGGTTTCCTTTAGGAGTAAGTGCGTGTACAGTACCTGCTACTGACGGCAGTGATCTGCAGGAGGTGGAGGTCCCCTTTCCCTGGGCAGGCAGATTAAAGGCTGGGTTGCAGGCCCTCTGGCAGTGTAAGCTGTGACCTCGAGAATCTGGCAGCTCTGTGGGGTGGTGGCATCTGGCCTTCGAGGGCCTCCCCAATCTGGCCTTACTTGGTCTCCCACTGATTCCGTGCATAACTGTGACATTCCTGCGAAACTCACAGTCACTGGAATGTAGCATGTGCCTTCCCATGCCAGGCACTGTGCTTGGGCTGGCACTGGAGTGGGCCTCAGGACATGCTGGTTTGATGAGTGGGCAGCTTCTCCTGGGCTGACTAACCCCTAACGATAGCTGTGTCTGAAGATCGCACTCTTTAATGCCATCAGAGGAAAGAGGCTTGACATATGGTGACCCTGGACAATGTTCTTTGCAAATGTAAAATTGCTTTAAAGTAACGTGTCTCCAGCAGCCTGGAGAGAAGGCTCAGGAATAATTAGTAAATGGAAGAAACCAGGGTTCACGGGGGCCAATTGGCTGGACGAGGTCCTGTCCTCCAGAAGGTTACAGTCTAGTTGAGGATGAAAGGTGGTGTGTACTGAGCAGAGACCAACCTATGGTGCACACCTGGGTTCAGACCTTCATTTTTTTTCAATGATTCTTTCACAAATATTTAGTGAGCTCTGCTATGTGTGAGGCACAGTTCTAAGCACTGTGGACCTATTAGTCAAGCAAGCAATTAAGGTGTCTGTCCTCATGGAGCTTATGTTCTAACCAAACAATCAGAATAAGTAAAACAGACTGTGTCTTGTGTGATAATAAATGCCATGGGGAGAAAGAAAGCAAGGGTGGGAGTTTGGGAGGATAGGGTGTGTGTGGGGAGAGGCAGGGTTTGCAGTTTTAAGCAGGTTGGTCAGGGAGGGGTTCTTAGAGAAGGTGATTTGAGCAAAGACCTGAAGAAGGTGAAGAAGTGAGTTATGGGGCTATCTGGGGAAGAAGCTGAGGCAGAGGTAAGTGCAAAGGCCCTGGGGCCATAGTGCCTGGGTAATTGCTTATTGAGAGGGCACAAAGAGGTCATGCGGCTGGAAGGGAGCCACCCCTGAGGGAAGTCATGGGGGATGAGGTCAGAGAGGAAGAGAGGAATGGAGACTGGATTGTTCAGGGCCTTGTGGGTATGGGGACCACCGGAGGAGAACCATGATCCGATTCACGTGTAACAGGCTCACTTAGGGCACTCCTGTATTGGGGATTGCTTATAGGGAGCCAAGATGGAAACAGTAGACCACTTACAGGAGAGATTTGGCTATAATTCAGGCACAAGATGAGGGTGACTTGGGTGAGGTGTTGAGAAATAGTTGATTCTGGGTTTCTGTTGCTTACATTCTCCTTGATCCTGGGTGAGTTACTTAATCTCATTGAATTTTAATTTTAAGGTGCCTTGGTAGTGCCGTAGTTAAGTGTTCGGTCGCTAACCAGAAGGTTGGTGGTTCAGACACACTCAGTGGCTCTACAAGAGAGAGACCTGGTGATCTGCTCCTGTTAATATTACAGCCTAGAAAATCCTGCTGTGGGGCAGTCCTACTTTGTTATATGGGGGTCACTATGAGTCGAAAATCGACTTGACGGCACTCAAGAACAACCAAACAATGAGAGTAATGTTGCCTCCTTCACAGGGTGATTTCAAGGTGGCAGCCGTGTGACAACAGCCTGGCCCCAGAGTGGCGCTTCCCTCCCTACAGCTGGCCTTGGGATTTTTGCGCTGCCCTCCCCTCATATCACACTGAAAGGGCCTTAAACTGCTGAGGCAACATAAAGATCACAGCAGCTTCCTGCTGCAATGGCTCCTCCAGTGTTGGCAGTTGAGGGGCTCTGTAGAAATATTCTAATCTAAACTTCTTGCATTAATCGATTTGGAATCTGGGGCCCAAAGTCACTAATTTTCCCATTTCCAACATAATTCATCCAGCAGTATGTCATGTCCCACGGCCCCCATGGATTTGTGGAGAGGCGGGGTGATTTGTGAACCACGCGAGGAAAGTTGGATTATGGAGCGATGAAGTAAGAGACTCCTCTGTCTGTCTGTTGAAATCCCCATCATTTGGGGCCCTCAGAGTTCAAGATAATCAGAGCAAAGAGGTAGGAGAACGATGGAAAAAAATTAAAATTTCTGCTCAGTTATGTAAGCGGGCCACACGCACCTGTCGTGGCCTGATTGAATCTCAGGGGCTTACTAGAAATACTGTAGTGATGTGTTTAAGTGCGTTTTATTGCTCTGTGGGATTTAGGAAACTTTTATTTGCGCAGTGCCTTATTTATAGTCGTTAGTTATTTCGTATGGCAAAGGTCAGCAGTGCTGTTCCACTTTTACTGATGAAGGAGGAGTTGGTTCCCTTGCTGAATTTCATCTTTGGTGTTTTTCCCAAGCTTTAACCGTGTCCCCCTGCTGGGAAGTCCCCTTGCTACTTGTGCTTCCTTTCACCAGCCCATTGATGACTGCTGAGGGCAGAAGTGGTATAACCTAGACTGGCTTTAAACACAAGCATTGCATTGGGACTAGGTTACTGGCCTTTTTCATTAAGTGGAAGGACAAAGGGTATTGAAGGACAGGGGTGGTTGTGCTGGTGTGGAAAGGGTGTTAGTACCCTCTCTATAAATGCGTTCTGTGAGACTTCTGTTCCGTGTCATCTGTCCATCCTGATTGCATTCCTGCCCTGCTGGCTTTTGCAGCCTCAGCTTCACACAGCAGTGAACAAGTACCATGTGCCAGTGTCTGGATGTTCATAAACATAAGACGATCCCCTCTCCCCAGTGAGTTGATTCTGACTCATGGCAACCACACCTGTGTCAGATAGCACCTTGCTCCATAGGATTTTCAGTGGCTGATATTTTGGAGCTAGATCTCCAGGCCTTTCTTCTGAGGCATCTCTGGGTGAACATGAACCTCCAACCTCTTGGTTAACAGCCAAGTATGTTCACTGTTTGCACCACCCAGGCACTTCTTACCAGCCTCATGGTCATTTCAGTGAAGCAAGGCCACATGGTGCATGTGAACCTGCCTTTCCTTTGGAAAAGTTGTGTTAAACCTCTCAGCCATAATGGGTTGAGATATTTTCATTTGAACCATCAGCTAGATCTTACTTTCAAAATCTGGAAACATTTTTTATATGCACTTTAGTTCTCTCTGCTTCTCTTACTCATGCCACAGACGTTGGTGTAAAGATACCACCGTCCCTTACATCTGCCTTGATATGTGCCATTTTGTGGGCAGTGAATGCAGAAGAGAGAAAAAATATATTTTAATGTATGTTTTAACCTTCTGATTGAAAAAATAAATGTTATCCCTCCAAGTTCTCCCCTCCTTCATAAGTAGCTTTTTTACTTCCAGTAAAGATGCTACTGAGGCAGGCCCCATATGGAGAGTCTAACCTTCCAGATGCCTTCCTGTGTTCCAGGCTTCCCGAAGTACAGTTACAACCGTGCCTCCCCTCTCCGGGTGCTGGAGAAGGAACTCTGCATAAGACACACTGCTTACCATCCAGCTTAACAAGCAAACTGCTCAAAGCCTGAGGTGGCTCAGATGCCCTAAAGATCCTTGCACTAAGTTGCCAGGTGAGGTCACCTCTGGCTCTTCTAATAAGTAGCAGGGAATTTGAAGGAAAGGCGAGCAGCTGTGTGGGAAGGCTGATCTAAACCTCACCACCCAGAGAAATGGAACATGTGTTTCTCAAACATGTTCATAGACTGATCCCTTTTATGGAGGGAGGGGAAAAGAGTCTCCACAAAATTACTTTTTAGAACTGAATTTGAGAAACACTGAGTTAAGAAGCACAAGTTTTAACTCTATTGAAAATACATTTCAATTGCAGTTATCACAGCAAAAATCATGGCACTTGTGTGTGTGTGTGTATTAGTTTATCATCCAAATATAAACCGCAAATTTTAAAAGCTTGGTGGAACTAGCAGCTTCTGTCCCCAGAACATTTCCCTGGGTGGTACAAATGGTTAACCATCGGCTATTAGCTTAGCACCTTTTTTTTTCTTTTTTAATTAGCTTAGCACCACCCAGAGGTGCTTTGAAAGAAAGGCCTGGCAAACTACTTCCAAAGGATCACAGCCATGGAAAACCCTGTAGAGTGCAGTTCTACTCTGAAACACATGGGGTTCCCCTGAGTCGGAATCAACTTGACAGCAACTGGTTTTAAGTTTACGAGTGTGGGGCAGGCCACAGGAAGAGACAAGAGTGCGACCTTCAGGCTCTGGTTGAAGGGGAATAGGAGTGACTTGCGGAATTATAAGGAATGGGTCTGAATTCCAGCCCTGTCTCTTCTAGCTCTATGATCTTGGACAAGTACATAGTATATTTCTCAGTGAAACCTCATATTCCTTCTATGAAAGCTGGCATAGTGATAGCAATTGCATAGGATTGCTAAAACCGGTGCCATCGATTCGATTCCAGCTCACGGTTGCTCCACGTGTGTCAGAGTAAACCTATGCGGCACAGGGTTTTTACAAAAACCAAAGAAAAAACCAAACCCACTGCCACTGAGTCTATTCCGACTCATAGTGGCTGATTTTTCAGAAGCAGATCACCAGGCCTTTCTTCCAGGGTACTTGGGGTGGACTCAAACTCTAACTTTTTGGTTAGCAGCCAGACATACTGTTTGCACCACCCAGGGACTCCTAGGATTTTTACGGAGCCTAAACGAGAAAGTACATCAAAGTTTGCTCTAATAACTTTTTGCTTTTTAGAAGCTGTGGATGACTGAGATTTTGGTCAAGACTATTCTTCCATCTGATGTAGACTCAAATATTCTGAAAAGTATGGCAGTTGTACAGGGTCCCAAAATCTGTGGGATTCAATCTTTTGTTTCAGCCTAAAGGTTTTTCTTGATCATCCAGAAATGCTTGCAAGAACAAGAACATGTTAGCATGGGTGGACACAATTTGGAGTGCTTGATTAACCCGGCAATTAATAAAAATGGAGAGGTGACAATTGGTGTTACCAAGCTACAGTTGAAAGCAGTGCACTTGGCCTCTCTCCATGCAAACAGATTGGTGGAGAAGCCACCCATGGGGAAGAACATCAGAATTCAGAAAAAGGAAGCTGGTTGGAAACAAGGTACTCTGAACAATAAAACTGTGTATCGAAATGGGTTGGTTGACTGATTATTCGTTCAGTCAACAAAACTTTTTTTTCTCTTTTATTTTGCTTTAAGTGAAAGCTTACAATTCAAGTCCGGTTCTCATACAAAAACTTATACACACATTGTTATGTGACCCTAGTTGCTCTCCCTACAATGTGACAGCATACTCCTCCTCTCCACCCTGTATTTCCCATGTCCATTCAACCAGCTTCTGTTCCCCTCTGCATTCCCAGCCCATCAGCAGACAGGAGCTGCCCACATAGTCTCATGTGTCTGCTTGAGCTGAGAAGCTCCTCACAGTATCATTTTCTGTCTATAGTCCAGTCTAATCTTTGTCTGAAGAGTTGGCTTCGAGAATGGTTTTAGTTTTGGGCTAACGGAGAGTCCGGGGGCCATGTCCTCTGAGGCCCCTCCAGTCTCAGTCGGACCATTAAGTCTGGTCTTTTTATTGGAATTTCAGTCAACAGGTTTTTATTGCGTAATTACTGTGCATCTGACAGTGTGCCAGGAACGAAGATACATAAGGCAGAGTCTCTCCTATGAAGAGACTTCATGGTGTCGTAGAGGTAACAGACATGAGGAGTGCATTCTAACGCATGGACGTTGTTCCAAGCTTATGGGTACCCAAAGAAAGGAGTGGTTGGTTTTATGGAAAGGGAGAGAACAGTTACAAGAAAAGACGGTTTGAGCCAGATCCCATGTGATGAGTCCTTGGGAAAGAGCATTTTGGTATAAGAAACTGCAGGAGCCAAGGTAGGCAGGCACGAAATGGAATAGTTAAGTGGGGGGGCCAGATGACTGGGCTTGAATCTCAGCTCTGCCACTTACTAGCCAGGTGACCTTTGGCCAGTCACTGGGGCTTTTTGTGAGTTGGTTTTCTCATCTGTAAAATGGGGATGAAGAGTCCATGACTCACTGTTAATAAATGTCAAGCAAAGTATACTTGGCATATGGCGATCCCTCCTGTGGTAATTCCAGCTCTGAGACATTTAAAGTGCTGGCTGGACCTAAGAGGGAACTATGATTGGGAATGTCACTTTAGGCCAGGATTAAAGGCGTCTGAATATCATACATCCTGCTTTTGTCTGCAAACATTTATCCACACCCCGTTCAAGTTGTGTCTGCCCTTGAGATACCAAGCAATCCTAACCAAGGTTTTTTCTTTGTTCTTTCTTGGGGTGACCATCTGGAGAGGTCAGTGTTTTAAGGGATGGTTTCAGTGCTGTTAATTGAATTAGTGTTGAACACTAGAAAGAGCCCTGCTCAGCATCTAGTTAGTTAGACTGGGAGCAGATTCGGGTTTCACCGTTTGTGAGCCACATGACCTTAGGCAAGTCACCTCATTACTCCTGGATTTAGTTTCCACATCCATGAACTGAAGTTAAGGTATTTATGTATGGAAATGTAACATGTGTTTTAAGAGCTGGGATGACAGTTCCTTTTAGGGAGGGAACTGCCTTTGTGTAGGAAAATACCTTGATACACTAAAACAGCACTGTCGAAAAGAAATATAATGTGAGCCATATATGTAATTTAAAATTTTCCAGAAGCCACATTTTTAAAAAAAGGTAGAGAAATCAGTGAAATTAATTTTAATATGTTGTATTTAACTCAATATAATCAAATTAAAAATTATTAATGAGACATTTATATACTGTTTTTCATACTAAATCTTTAAAATAGGATTCGTGTTTACACTTACAGCACATCTCAATTCAAACCAGCAACATTTCAGGTGCTTAGTAGCCACCTGTGGCTCCTGGCTGCTGGTAGGAGCCAAAGGCGTAATAAAGTGGTTCTACATGAGAAAACGAGAGGGAGTGATTTTTTTCCTTCCTTCTATCCTTATTCCTCCCTCCTTCCCTCCCTCCCTCTTGCCCCCCATCCTAAAAGGGAGAGGAAGATAAAGAATAGTGGAATCCACAGTGAATGCTTTGTGTTACTGGAGTTTTGTGGAAAATAGAGACTGGAATGAATTTCATGAAGGACCTAGAGGGAGCAACAACCCGCTAGGAATTCACAAAATCATGAAAACAGTAGCAGCTAAAGTATAGTGAGCGCTTACTCTGTGCCAGGCACTGTTCTGAGCATTTTACTGGATGATGTCATTTAATCCTCACAGAACTCTAACAGGTAATAATTTCCCCCACTTTGAACATGGGAACACAGGCCCAGAGAGGTTAAGAAACTGTGCCCAGAGTCACACAGCTAAGGCTTGAACCCAGGTAATTTGTCTCGAGGATCTCCGAGAAGGCTTTTCAGGCTTCCATTTGGCATAAAATTGGTGGTTTACACCAGAGGGTTAGGGACAGGAAGACTTGATTGATCACCTGGACTAGCCTGAACTTTACATTGTTAAGATTAAATTATATGGCAAATGGACTGCCCCAGCACTGTTCTTACACACAGTAGTTGTTGGGTGCCATTGAGTCAACTTCAACTCATAGCGATGGCCATGTGACAGAGTTGAACTGCCTTTAGGGTTTTCTAGGCTGTAACCTTTATGGTTTTTTTTTGTTGTAACCTTTATGGGAGCAGATCGCCAGGTCTTTCTTCTGCAGACTACTGGGTGGATTCAAACTACTAGCCTTCCGTTTAGCAGCTGAGTGCTTAACCATTGTGCCTCCAGGGCTTCTGGTAGTCCTTAGGGAATTCTTTCCCTTTTCTTCAGGTCCACAAAATAAGTTTTTATTTGTTTATTCATTTTATTTTTATTTTTTTAAAGAATGGGCTTTCTTAGCTTTGTTTATATCTAATGTAGATCCATGCCTGGTATATAGTAGCTACTCAGTAAGTATTTGTGAAAGTGAGTGTTGGGGAAGTATAATTAAAAACAAAATCTCCTGCCAACCCAGAAAACCTCTCGGCAAAAGTAGCAAGAAAGAAAAACCGTTTCATTATTGAACAAGCTTTCAACAAGAATGTGGTATACATCACAGGCTAAGAAGATGGCAAAGACTGAAAGAAATCTGATCTTTATATCACCAAGCAGATGCCACCCATTTCATACATGTCTTCATGATAAATGATGTAAGTAGACTTGAGAGCACCTTTTATCGTACATAAAATAACAAACCAAACCCACAGCTATCGTGTTGTCTCTGACTCACGGTAGCCCCAAGTGCTACAGAGTAGAAGTGAGCTCCATAGGGTTTTCTTGGCCTTAATCTTTATGGAAGCATATTGCCAGGCCTTTCTTCTGTAGTGCCTCTGGGTGGATTCGGACAGCCAACCTTAGTAGCAGTAGTAGTAGTAATAGGAGGTTGTAGCCAAGCACAAACCGTTTGTGCCGCTCACGGACCTGTTGTCACATATGTTGTTGTTAGTGGCCATCAAGTTGATTGTGACTCATGGTGACCCCATGTGTGCAGAGTAGAACTGCGCCATAGGTTTCCAAGGCTGTGACCTTTCAGAAACAGAGTACAGCTAAGAAAACCCTATGGAGCACACTGTTCTGCTCGGTAACGCAGGGGTTGCCATGAGTCAGAACTGACTTGACGGCAACAGGCTTGGTTTTCAGGGCAAAGGCAGCTCATGTGGAAAGGCGAGGCCAGTCTCAGAGGCCGGTTTAGGTGTCCCATGCCAAGACTTATTTTCCATTTGTTTTTCTAGTAAACTTTTTTTTTTTAATTGAAGTGTAACATGCAAGCCGCAAAGTACAGGAAGCGTGAGCGTGCCACCTAATGCATGTCACAGAGGGAACACACCTGTGCTGTAGCTCCCAGATCAAGAAATAGGACATTGCCAGTGCCCCCCATCCATCCTAAAGGTAGCTGCTGTCCTGACTTCTTGACCCCATAGATTACCTTTGTGTGCCCATGCTTTCAAGCAAATCCTAATGGTGGGGGCTGGTGAGGGGATCTGGTTTGCCCCAGGGTTGGAGTTTGAACCTGGTTCCTGTGTCCACTGCCCAGATGGGAAAACCGAGGCTTGTAGAGATCATGCAGTTTGCCTAGGATCCAGGGCTAGAGAATAGATCAGAATTCAAACCCAGAGCTGTGATGCTCAAAGGCTGTGTTCCTGACCATTCCCTGCATTTTCTTCTCTGATACATTGTCTAAAATCCTGAGATCAAGATGCTCCGGGTGAGATAGCTGAGGTGAGCAACATCCTTAGTGTGGCTGTTGGGATGCTGTGGCCAGCTGGTCCTTCTCAGATTCCAGGGTGGCTGCTTCATAGTAGGGGCACACTCACCATCCTGGGGGCCTGAAGGCCACTCCTCACCACCAAAGTGACTTGGCTCACAGCCCCTGTCCCTGGTGGGGCTCCAGAAGATTCTAAAACAGGGCACAGAAGAGTTCCTCATTGCCCTGTGCGTCTCACCTTCACTTGCTGACAAGCACTCTCAGGCACTGGTGCGGGACGTTTTCAATTAAACAAAGTAAAACAGTTGATTCCCAGCGAAGTGAAAAGGCTCCGTGCTGCCAAGTGCTAGCTAAATGTACCGGTCGCCAGCTCTGGGGGCATGGCTTTCTGCTGCCTCTGAGGAACCTCAGATTGCAACACTCAGGGGTGGGAAACAGTGGCAGGCTGGGGAGGGCAGCCTCTGCCTGGCCTGGCACCCTCTTGCAGCGGCCGGCGGTGGGCATATGTGTTTCAGGCTCAGGAGCTTTGCTTTTCTATGGCTTTTCTCTCTACCCCCACCATTCCTCAGTCAAGAGGGACAGGTGGTGGCTGTCATTCTGCAGTTGGCCCCCGCCACAGAGAGATTTGCCAACAGCCCTGGAATAGAGATACCCGCTGGCCTCTTTGGCCCTGAGTCTGCAGCTTGACCCATAAAGCTGTAGGCAGGCAGTTCCTTGGGCCTGGCTTCCTCTCCAGAGTGATGGGGGCGGGGAGTGGGCAGAGCTGTAAGCTCTTACACTAGGCTACCTGCCCCGAGGGCTGAACTGAATTGAAAAAGGCAAAATTAAATTCTGCCTCTGGAGACAAGGGTGCTTATAAAAACAAAGCCGTTCTTATTTATTGCAGTAATTCTAGCCAGTGAGTTGTTGAACAACTTACTCTTTGCTGGCCATTGGGCCAAATGTTATAGAATTGAATGGCACAGGCTTGGGCCAAACTGCCTAGGTTTGAATGCTGAACCTCTCTTTAACTATGTTGACCTTGGGGAAGTTATTTGACGTCTCTGATCATCTGTAAAATGGAGCTCACCTCTTAGAGTTGTCTTAGTGGATTAATCCATGTAAAGCAATTAGGATACTGTCTGGCATGTTGAAGGCTCAATAAACATATGGTGATGATGATGAGGGAGGAGGAGCAGGAGAAGGGGCACATTACGGTCTTCTCCACAATCTGGCATAGTAGGTAGTTTATTATTTCTAGTTTCTAGGTACCCAAAACCAAACCAAACCAAACCCAGTGCCGTTGATTCGATTCCAACTCATAGCGACCCTATAGGACAGAGTAGAACTGCCCCATAGAGTTTCCAAGGAGCATCTGGCGGATTTGAACTGCCGACCCTTTGGTTAGGAGCCGTAGCATTTAACCGCTACACCACCAGGGTTTCTGGGAATAGGTACCAAAAACCCAAACCCACTGCCATCGAGTCGATTCCAACTCATAGCAACCCTATTGGACAGAGTAGAACTGCCCCATAGAGTTTCCAAGGAGCGCCTGGCGGATTCAAAGTGCCGACCTTTTCGTTAGCAGCCAGTATGCCACCAGGGTTTCCGGAAATAGGTACAGACAGGTTAAATTCCCAGCCCAAGGCTTCACAGCCAGTAAGTGGCAGAGCTGGGATTTGAACCAGGGCTGCCTGGCTCCAGGTTTTCCAGTGAATGGCAGGTAGAATGTCTAGTGCCTTGCCCAGGATTTAGTACCCAAAGATTAAATTTATTTCAAAAAAGACTGTGTCCCCCAGCACCTCATTTCTGTTAATGGTGGTGGAAGCATTTGGGAAAGAATAGTGGGAATGGTTGTACAACATGATAAATGGGATCAGTGTCACTGAGCTGTACCCGTGAAAATTGTTGAGTTAGCAAATGTTTTGTTATATATAGTTTTACCACGATTAAAAAAAAAAAAGATTCCCCCAGAAAAAAGCAATTGTTCTGATAAAAACAGGACAAATAGTAGTTATTTAATGATACGTTTAAATAAGACATGTAGCTGACGTGTGTTGAGTGACTTAGCCATTTCAGCTACTGTATTTACGTTGCCTTATGGTTTGGGTAAGACATGCTGGTGATGCAGTGGATAAGCGTTCGGCTGCTAACTGAAAGGTTGGTGGCAGTACGAATTCATGCAGTGGCTCTGCAGAAGAAAATACGTGGTGATCTGTAAAGATTACAGCCTAGAAAACCCTGTGGAGCAGTTCTGCTTTGTCCCCTGGGGTCTCTGTGAGTTGAAGTTGACTCCACGGCATGTAACAACAACAGCAGCGATGACAATTGTTTGGGTCCTGTCCTCAGACCTTAGAGGAAAAGTTTTGAGGTCAGCAAAACTAGAGGCACGTGTCTTCTTGCCCTGGTGGACGTGCTCCTGAAAGGCAGGTGCCTTGGTGTACAAAAACAGTGGCGGTGGTCTTTGGAAAAGTAAAGACATGTTCTAATCTTCTGTCTGCGCTGGCTTTCCTTAGCCTGAGCTGTGCCTGTTGCCCGTCTGGGCACCACAACCTTCAGTCTCTGTGATGATTCATTCTTGGGATCCTGTAAGGGGCTGTAACCAAGCTTGGACCACACCAGTGAGGAGAAGTTGACAAAGGTGTGCCGGCTAAGCACAGTTGGCCAAAATGATGGAGCATTTTCTCATTTAGTTCCCTGCATAGAGGCAAGCAAATAGAGGACCAGAGGAGAAGAATAAAGAAGGAGGGAGAGAGAGAGAGAGAGAGGAAAAAAAAAAAGGTAGAAGGACCTTTGGTGGTGCAAAAGGTTTGTGCTTGGCTGGGAACCACAAGGTTGGTGGTTCAAACCCATCCGGCGGCACCGTGGAAGAAACAGGCCCAGTGATGTATTTCTGTAAAGATTGCAGCCAAGAAAACCCGACTGTGTAACACATGGGGTCTCCCGAGTCACAAATCGGAACAAAATTAACAACAAACCAAAGTGGGAGTGGAGGAAAGAAGAAATGGCAGGTGGACTGGGGGAGGTTGGGTGAGACAGGAGGACATGAAGCCTGCTGGAGAGGAGGGACTGAAATGTGGTGACATGTGCTTGGAATTTTGTGAAGTGAGAGGGGAAGGGCAAGGCCAGTGTGGGAGGCACATCACAGGCCTGGTAGGCGAGGAGCAGGGGGCCATGTGAGGATGCAAGCAGCATGCAGGGGAGCATAGAGAGTGGGCAGACGTATAAGAAGGGGCCTTGAAGGCTACCCGATGGACAGACTGGCCCATGCTGGACATATCACTTGTTGTTGGGTGCCATCAAGTCGATTCCAACTCAGCAACCCCATGTGACAGAGTGGAACTGCCTCATAGGGTTTCTTAGGCTGTAATCTGTATGGAAGCAGGTCGCCAGGTCTTTTCCTCCCATGGAGTGGTTAGGTGGGTTCATACTGCCAACTTTTGGGTTAGCAACTGAATGCTTAACCATTGCACCACCAGGGCTGCTTTACACACCACTGGTCAGTGACAGAGTTTCCTGACTCCTCATCTAGTGCTCCTTCCATTGTGCCAGGTTACCTCCCAGGGCAGTGTAGAGGGTAGGCCAGAGGGAGACAGGGCTTGTTGAAGGAGATCTGCTCAGAACCCCACACCTGGGCCGGCTGTTTGCTGCTCTCTTACATCTGAGCTTCCCTCCTTCCCCTGAGGGATGCGGGCCTTTGGTGCTTCAGCAGGGTACAGGGAGTGCTCCGTTGTACAACATTCAGGGCTGATACACAAATAAACTCCACACGTGCATCATTAGTCCGGGAACAGCGTGAGCTAATCAGGGCGAGCGACCGTCGTGAGCTGCTTATGCCAGGCCGGTTAAAAAAAGAAATACTCCTGCCTGATCCAAGGGCTTTTTGTGGGCGGTGCAGAAATAATAACCCAAACACAGAGTCAAACGTCTCGGGAGCCAGGTTGTGTGCTGCGCTGATGGGGCCAGGTTTTCCCAGCCCCAGGAGATAATCACTGCTAGGAGGGACGGTCAGTTCCCTACCTGTCCTTCTTGAAGTCTCCCTGTTGTCGGTGGTGGCCCGGGCAGAGGTGAGTGGGGCGTGCTTCTGTTAAAAGGATCCAATTTGAACGTAGAAGGCTGTGTGTTTGTTTTCCCAGCTAGGTCGCTTCCCTGGCTCTTCAGCATGGACCCGAATTCACTCACTTCCATGGCTGTCTTCCTGCCAGCCTACTCCAATAAGAGCAACTCCCAGTGTGAGCCAGGCGCTGGCCCTTGCTGCCCCACTCTTGAGGCCTGAACTTCAAATTTCATGAGAACTTGTCTCACGGATGTGGAAACAAGGTTCAGGAACATTAATTGCTCACAGCTCTTATACAGCTTGTGGTAGTAGCGATGGCGATGTTGATGAAAATGATGATGATGGAGGGGGAGGATGTGGTTGGTATGTGCCTTCAAGTTGATTCTGACTCACAGTGATCTAGTATGACAGAGTGGAACTGCCCCATAGGGTTTCCTAGGCTGTGATCTTTATGGGAGCAGATAGGCAGGTCTTTTCTCCCAAGGGAGGGGCTGGTGAGTTCAAACTACTGTTCTTTCAATTAGCATCCAAGTACTTAACCATTGTACTACCAATTCTCCTTGAGAAGGAGGATCACTACTATTTATTTTTCCAAGCACTGTGCTAAATTCGGAGCCCTGTTGGCACAGTAGTTAAGAGCTCGGCTGCTAACCAAAAGGTCGGCAGTTCGAATCCACCAGCTGCTCCTTGGAAACCCTATGGGGCGGTTCTCTGCCCTATAGGGTCACTATGAGTCGGAATCAACTTGGTGGCAGTGGGTTTGGTTTGGTTTTTGGTGCCAGTTTCTTCGATAGTGAAAATTGCTGTCTTAGTTTCGTAGGTCTGCAGTAACAAAATCCCACAGAGTGAGTGACTTTAAAGGGCAGATATGTATTGTCTCACAGTCTGGAGGCCAGGAGTCCCTGTCAGGGTAGTGGCTGTGCTGGTTCCTCCCGAGGGCTCTGAGAGAGAAAGTAACTGTTCGTGCCTCGCGCTTAGGTTCTGGTGGCTACCAGCAATTCTTGGTGTTCTTTGCTGCGTGTAAGTGTGTCTTCATGTGGCGTCTTTCCCCTGTGTGACTGTCTCCCTGTCTATTCCCTCCTTTTACAAGACACCACTCATAAAAGATTGTTGTTGTTTGTTGCCATCCAATGGACTTCGATTCATGGCAACCTCACCTCGACAGAACAAATCCCTGAGTGGTCCTGTACCACTTTCACAATCATTGGTATGCTGGAGGCCATTCTTGTGGCTACTGTGTATTTTGAGTGCCTTCCAGCCTAGACGGCTTTTCTGCCAGCACTATAAATATCGGACACTATTTTGTTGTGATCCATAAGGTTTTCATTAGCCAGTTTTCGGAAGCAGATCACCAGGCTTTACTTCTTAACCTGGAAGCTCTGCTGGCAGTCATCCACCATGGGTGAACCTGCCGGTGTTTGAAATCTGTGGCATAGCTTCCAGCATCATAGCAACACCCAAGCCGCCACTGTAGGATAAACTGACAGACTGGGTGGTGGCAGAAGGGATTAGTACCCACCCTGCTCTGGTATGACCTCCCTAATATAACTGATAACATTTTCAGAGAAAGCCTATTTCCAAACAAGGCCACAGTCACAGGTGCAGGGGTCAGGACTTCAACGTGTGTTTTTTGGGGGATGTGGTTCAATCCATAACAACTGCCTTAATTGTAATAATGACTCACATTTATTTTGTGTCTATGCTGTGCTATGCAAGGTTCTGGGTGCTTTTTGTACGCTTGATCTGAGAACAACTCTGAGAGGCAGAAGCTGTTCTCCTTTTCAGTGTAAGCCACAGAGCTGGGTCAGGTCAGGACTTGGACTCCAGAGCCTGCTAAGGCTCCAGGACGCCTGATTATCATACCAGTGTGCTGCAGAGCTACTCTGTGGGTGGGAGAGTGGCTGGCTGAAAGGTTGGTGACAGGACACATCTCCGTTCTAGATTGTTCTTCCTCAGCTCCCAGACGTCCACCCTCCACCACCCCCTTCCTCCAGCCTTTTTCCAAATGCTGTTTTCTTCTCATTCGTCAACACGGAAAGAGACTTGACCTCTTGGTGCTGGGATAGTTTAGCTGAATGAACACTAATAACCAACACTAGTCATCTATTAACTTTTTATTTTTGAGGTTCTGAGCTTCAAAAGTATTTTTCTCTTAAGCTGACCAGTGAACTCTGTTCAACATTCATTATGGATTAGCAATTGTGAAAATTAAGCATTGCTGAATGTCCTATAGGTCACCAGCATGGGTTAGGCATTGAAAACATCTAGTATTTCAGGGAAAAGTTGCAAAAAGAAAGAAGGAAGGAAGAAAGGAAGGAGATATGTGTCGGGGGTGGGGGATTGGTTGGGGTGGGTGGGTTGCTTTATCCTTCAGATAAGAAGCTTGACATTTTTGTGTCCTGAAGTTTATCCTTTTTTGCTTTGAAGATGCGGTTCAGGTGTCACGTGCTCTGTTTACCTGTGCAGATTTAGGCACCTCTCCTGTCATGCAGCAATGCTTCTGTTCTTAACTTCAGTCTTACTTACCAGAGCATTTCCTTTCACACCGAGCCCCTTCTGGGCTGGGTGTGTTTTTTGTATTCCTGTTACCCAAAACAGTGCTGGCACACAGTAGATGCTCATTTAACGCTAGGTGAATGGAACTAGTACATACAAGCTTTGTAAGAAACTAAAACCAAACCAAACTAGCTGCAATCAAGGCGACTCCAACTCCTGGTGACCCCATGTGTGTCAGAGTAGAACTGTGCTCCAGAGGATTTTCAATGATTTTTCAGAAGTGTCTTGCCAGGCCTTTCTTCTGAGGCACTTCTGGGTAGACTCAATTGGCCAGCCTTTGGGTTAGCAGTGAGCATATTAGCCATTTGCACCCCCAGGGACCAGCCTTGTAAGAGAGGAGGTTTATTTCTTAGTACTGTCTGTACATACCCCAGTTACCAATTTCTGTACCCATTATGGATCTGGTTTGCTTTTAACTACTACAATGAACATGTATAAACTTTAATCTGAATGCCCTGGTGTGTGCAGTGGTTAAGAGCTATGGCTGCTAACCAAAAGGTCAGCAGTTCGAATCCACCAGGCACTCCTTGAAAACCCTGTGGGACACTTCCGCTCTGTCCTGTAGGGTCACTATGAGTTAGAATCGACTCGGCGGCAACAGTTTGGTTTTTTTTTATACGTGCCAGTACCTATTTAATTAATATGCTTGTGTCATCAAGAAAGCATTTTAAGGTACCTATTTTTTTTTTTTTTTTTTTATTAAGTGCAGATTATTTTCTTTGACAGTTGCAATACAAAGTTGAAAGAGAGGCCAAGGCTTTAAAATCAGACCTTCTAAGCTGGAGTCCAGATCAGACATATTCTCCTGGTGTTAGGCAGTTAAAGTGAGTTAGAGCACAGATTCTGGGCCTGAGTTTGAATCTCAGCTCCACCACATACTGTCTGTGTAACCTTAGGCAAATGACTTAACCTCTCTGTTTCCTTTAAAATAGGGATAACCTCGTGGGGGTTAAATGAGTTAACAATATATGTAAAGCACTTTGGACTAGGTGCATGTTGGTATTTGTTATTGGTGTTATTTACTGTTAACTAAGCCTCAGCATCCTCATGTATAAAATGTGACCATGGTAGCACCTAAGTCTTCGTAGAATTGTGGTGAGGATGAAATGAGAACCCACGTGAAGTGTCGGGTACAGAACCTAGAACAAAATAGTGCCCAGCAAACGTTAGCTGTGCCTGTTACTGTTGTTGCCGTCATCATCATCATGATGCCCGATGTTGGCTGGGTGACCTGGGGCCGTTCTCTGAACAGCTTTGAACCTCAGCTTCCCCATCTATTAAGTGGCGTGACTGGTAGGGCCAGTGAGTTACTTAACCTTTTGGATCTACATTGCCTTTTCTTTGAAATGGGAGGAGGTCAAACTACCTCTGGGCGGGGGGGCCCGGAATAAGGCGAGGGCCTGTGTGCGCGGGTGGCTCAGACGCGTCCGGCGCTACCCAGACATGCGTGGTTCTCTTCCTCCCTTGCCACCTGGCGCTTTACACATGGCTTTTGTAGCCCCCTGTCAGTATTGCCATGCAGAGTGGAGGATGCTCTTTCCTGTCCCCTGGGGCTGGGAAGATTCTGACAGGTGTGTCCAAACGTCAGCAGACTTGCATTCTCCAGACTCCTGCTTGCTTTGCAGTCAGAATGGAAAAAAAAATTTTTTTAACTTGGGAGCTGAACAGATTTGCTACAGAGGAGTCTAGATATCTATGGAAACAGTCCTAATTTTAGCCTCACCACACTTAATGCCAACCCAGAGGATGCTGTACCAGGTCAGGGCCCAGGGAATGAGGAAGGTGAGCAGGCTGAGAATGGTCAGAGCAAGCACAGAGTAACCAGCCACAGGCAGGCACATGCGAGGATGCTGTCGATATCAAGGTGGACACAAAGGGGCAGGCCTCAAGGAGAAAACGGGTCTGAAGAGCGGGCGCTGGAGAGATGAGCCTTCATCACAAAGTAGTGTTTTGAACCAAGGAATCTCCTCTGCCTTTCAAAATCCCACTCCTTTTCAGAGGCCAGTTCAAGACCTTTGTTTCCATGTCTCCACCTTTGGAATCAAGGAGCCCTGGTGGTGCAGCAGTTAATGCGCTTGGTTGCTTAACTGAAAGGTTTATTTCTGCAGGAGAAAAGACCTGACAGTCTGCTACGGTAAAGATTCCAGCCAAGACAACCCTACGGGGCAGTTTTACTCTGTTGCATGGGGTTGCCAGGAGTGGAAATTGACTTGACAGCACCTGACAGCAGCCACCGCCGCCAGTTTTGCAATCAGCTACTTCCATCCTGAATTCTTACAAATCAGTTGAGGCTCTTAGGGTAGCCTGTTTAGTTTTGAGGTTAACGCACGTTCCTTGTGGCACCCCTGTCTGCCCCCATTTGATTTTGAGTCCCTCCAAGCCTGCCACGATCACCATCAGTCAGGTCTGTATGCTGAGCCTACCATGGAGTGGTGCAGAACATGTGTGACCAGTGGAATTTGACCGGACTGCTGATTTCTGGTTGACCAACATGGGCTGGGCAACCATAAGAAAGGGCCGTTAAAGGAGTGAGTACAATAAAGTATATGGAAGCACTGTGGAAGGGAAGGAGCCCCTGGATGGTGCAGACAGTTAATGGGCTGGACTACTGTTATGGATTGAATTGTGTCCCCCCAAAATGCGTATCAACTTGGCTAGACCATGATTCCCAATATTGCATGCCTGTCCATCATTTTGTGCTCTGACGTGATTATCCTATGTGTTGTAAATCCTAACCTCTATGACGTGAATGAGGCAAGATTAGAAGCAGTTATGTTAAAGAGGCAGCACTCAATCTACCGAATTAGATTGTATCTTGAGTGAATGTCTTTTGATCTATAAAAGAGAGAAGAGAACAGAGAGAGGACCCTTAGACTACTATGAAAGAAACGCTGAGAGTGGAGTGTGTCCTTTGGACCTGGGGTCCCTGCGCTGAGAAGCTCTTAAACCAGGGGAAGATTGATGACAAGGACCTTTCCCCAGAACAGCCAGAAAAAGAATGTCTTCCCTGGAGCTAGTGCCCTGAATTTGGATTTCTAGCCTCCCAAACTGTGAGAGAATAAACTGTTTGTTAAGGCCATCCACTTTTTTCTGTTACTGCAGCACTAGATAACTAAGACAGCTACTAACTGAAAGATTGGAGGTTCAAGTCCACCCAGAGATGTCCGGGAAGAAGGGCCTGGCCATCTATTCTGAAATATCAGCCACTGGAAACCCTATGGAGCATAGTTCTACTTTGACATCCATGGGATCACCGTGAATCGGAATCAGCTTGACAGCAGCTGGTGTATTGCTGGGAAGAACCCACCTGGATGGGGGAAGGAAGTTGCCTGTCATTCTATTAAGGACATGCTGGGAAGCCACAGGCAAGAGGAAGCCTTGTTGTGCTGGGTATGATGGGCGTGGAAGAAATGGACAGTGGTCCTTTTCAGTCATGCAGGGAGCATCCTGGTGGCATAGTGGTTAAGTGCTACAGCCGCTAACCAAAGGGTCGGCAGTTCGAATCCGCCAGGCCCTCCTTGGAAACTCTGTGGGGCAGTTCTGCTCTGTCCTATAGGGTCTGTATGAGTTGGAATCGACTCGATGGCACTGGTTTTTGGCTTGAGGGAGCACCCCAGTCACCCCATTTCAGCTCTGTCCTCCCAGCCTCGTCACCTCCTAGCAGGAAGTATTGTAGACTGTTAGACACAGGAATAACTTAAAGTGTTATCCAGTCTTACGTGTTTTGAAGAGTGATACTCAAGACAACAATTTTTATGGTTGACACTTGGTTATGTATTTTATTTAAGTGTTCGTCTCCTAACCAAGAGGTTGGTGGTTTGAATACACCAGCTGCTCCTTGGAAACCCTATGGGGCAATTCTACTCTGTCTTGTAGGATCACTATGAATCAGAATTGACTCGAAGGCAATGGGTTTGGTTTTGGTATATAAAACTAGTATACCAAACCTGTCATTTCTCAGGTGTCATTGCCTGGGGTGAGGCAGGTGTGTCATGGTAAATACCTCTTGCAGACCCCATGGATCACAGGGTGATGTTCACGCACATCAGTGGGCACTTGAGACCTTTACTAAGTGAACGTCTGCTGTAAGCATTTGGAAGTAAGCTGGTGCAGATGGAAGAGGCTGCTGGTATGAATTCTTGTGCTGAGTTTCCATCTGCCTAGTTGTATTCTTTTAAGCAAGATGAAAGGCGACATGGTTGTGGTAAAATTGGGCAGAGGGTGTGCAAGAGATTGAACAGTGGGCAGTAGGAATGGGGACCTCTTTAGGCCAGCAGCCCCGCCTTTGAACAGTGAGGTGAGTGAGGCACAGATAGTCCAGGTGGCCATGATAGACTGTAGGAGCACTGGGACTTGAACCACATCTCCTCTTGATTCCCAATTTTGGCATACTAGAACATTAGTCAGTCCCTACCAGCACACTCAGCAGCACCACAGAAGAAAGGCCTGGCAGTCTGCTTTCATAAAGATTGCAGCCAAGAAAACCCTGTAGAGCAGTTCTGCGCTGTAACACATGGTGTCGTCACGAGTCAGAATTGACTTGATGGCACTCTTAAGTTGTCTCTTTTAATCTCACTAACAGGGTTGTGAGGCAGACACTTTTCCCTGCCTAAACAGAAACGAGGAGACAGACTCAGGGAGATGAAATAACTTGCTGGTCAGAAGAGTTGTTGTTGTGTTGCCATCGAGTCTTCTCCGACTAATGGCGACCTCTGTACAACACAACAGAACATTGCCTGGCCCTGCGCTATCTTCATGATCGTTGGTATCTTTGAGTCCATTGCTGGGCTCATTGTGTCAGTCTGTCTCATTGAGGGTTTCCCTTGTTTTCATTGGGTAGGAGGTAAATCCAGTGACTCAACATAGCTTCACCCCACAACACTTAACTGTGCCAGCGCCCCACAGAGCTTACCAAAGTGAGCTTTCAGGTTTTGGAAATAGAAAATGCAGAGGGATGGTGTCACTTGCCTTCCCCCAGGAAGCTCTGCCCAGGGTGTAATAGAACCAGTGCTGGAACATATGCTGCTCTGGCCAACCTGTGGGTCCCTAGGCTAGGTGGGAGTATCTGGGCAGTGGGATGCCTTGCTCTGGGTGGCTCTGCTTGTCCAGGGCCAGTGAAAGGCAGTGTGGTCCCTGAGCTGCCCTGGGGGAGAGGCGTGTGCCAGCCTCCCCCACTGGCACTGCAGAGAGGAGTGAGCAGCCCCAGCTGACAGGGTGAGTCAGAGCAGAGCCCAGAATAGAAGCCAGAGGGCATGTGCGCGAAGGCCATCGCTCACAGTCATTTGAGTTTTAAGATTCTCGTTAAAGATGATGAAGCTTTTATACATAACACTTTGCATACTGCTTTACAATTATATGTTAGTGTTGCCTGGCAACAGCTTCATGAGTTACCCACATTCACAGAGGGTATTAACTTGGGGTCACCCACGGGCCAGTTCACTTCTTGTGCATTATCACGCCTCCCTTGGCCCCCTACAACATGTCTTCGTTCCGTCCGTCCGTCCGTCCATCCATCCATCCGAGCACTTGTAGGCACATCCTTTGTAGGTAGTTTTATATTTGGCATTTCCTTTAAAAAGAAAAAAAAGAAAAAAAAAATTTTTTTTTTTTCTTTTTTCACTGCTGGGAGTATTCAATATGTGGAATATTTAGAAATGGAAATATTGGTGTTCCTATTTGCATAAGCAGTAGTAGCCTTTATTTGTTGAGACTGTAAACTCCATGAGGACAGGGCCTTTGTTCATTTCTTTCTTGAGTGCCACAAGAATGCCTAGCACATAATAGGTGTTCCAGGAACATTTGTTGGAAAAAAAAGAATGAACTGAATTGTCCTCCATGTGTTTAGCTCTGTGGAGGTGCGTTACACAGACTCCTTCTAATCTGCAGGAGCCAGGAATCCATCCTCTACCAAATGTGTGTATGCCCTCCATTTAGGATACCAGCTGGTGAGTGTTTGCCATTGTTGTAAGCATTATTGTAGGTATCGAATCCACCAGCCGCTCCTTGGAAACCCTGTGGGGACAGTTCTATTCTGTCTTACAGGGCCGCTCGATAAGTCGGAATCAACCTGACGGCAATGAGTTTGGGTTTTTTTTTTTTTTTTTTTGGTGTGCGTAGTTTATGGTCCTTGTGACTGAATAATGTCATTTCTCTTATCCCATTTCACTGATGAAGAAATGAGGCACAGAAAGTGACTTGCCCAAGGTCACACAGTGTCTTAGTTATCTAGTGTTGTTATAACAGAAATACCAAAGTGGATGGCTTTAACAGAAATTTATTCTCTCACAGTTTAGGAGGCTAGAAGTCTGAATTCAGCATGCCAGCTTTAGGGGAAGGCTTTCTTTCTCTGTCGGCTCTGGGGGAAGGTTCTTGTCTCCTTTCAACATCTGTTGGCCTGGTGTTCCTTGGAGATCTCCATGTGTCTTGGCATTGTTCTTCTCCTCGGTCTAGGAGGTTCTCAGCACAGTGACCTGAGTCCAAAGGACACACTTGCCTCCTAGCTCTTCTTTCTTGGTGGTGGTGAGGTTGCTTTTCTCACTGCTCACTTCTCTCTCCTTTTACCTCTTGTAAGATAAAAGATTTGACTCAAGCAAGGATGCAACTTGAATAAGGGTGTGATTTAAGTATGGGTGTAACTTGAGTTGTAAGGCAGTGGCTCAGAATACACCCCACACTGATCTTGCCTCATTAACATATAGAGGTTAGGATTTAGAATTGTCATGAACTGAGCTGTGCCCCCCAAAAATATGTGTATCAGTTTGGCTAGGCCGTGATTCCATTCCTAGTATTGTGTGATTGTCCACCATTTTGTCATCTGATGTGATTTTTCTATGTGTTGTAAATCCTGTCTCTATGATGTTAATGAGATGGGATTAGTGG